>NC_045429.1:208407996-209607996 GCF_902635505.1 Sarcophilus harrisii
GGTAGTTATAAAAGTATAAGTCTATACTTTTAAAGACTTAAACTAACCAAATATGGAGAAATTGATAATTAGCAGATTGGCAAGCAGGTAAATTCCTTCAGTCACAGTGACCCTTGAAATGGACAAAATACAAAACATATCCAAGTCTATAAATCCCCTAATTATTCTTTCAAAAATTCAGATTCCACTGAAAATTAAAATGACATGGGTTGGAGTCCTGAATTTGTGACTAATATGCTATGTGGTGTTAGCTAAGTAACATAGCTTCCATATATCTCAATTCTCCTATTAGTAAAATAATGAGATTAGGTCATAAAATATTCAATCTCTCTGATTCTAAAACTTTATGGACGTAACCATGGTTGTGTCTACAGAATATATAGGTAGCATTTAGATAGGGCCAAATATGTCAGGCATTCTGCAAAGCATTTAAAAAAACATTAGCTCATTTTATCCTCACAAGGACCCTGGGAGGTACTTGCTATTATTTCAATTTTATTATTATTCAATTTCAACTTGAGGAAACATAGGCAAATAGACTAAATAACCTGTCCAAGTTCATGCAGCTCTCTATTGTAGCTATTTTGAATTTATCTTTCATTTAATTTTCACTGAATTTTGTTTTCCTCTCAAATATAAAGGCAAGCTCCTTGAAGGTAAGTATTGCTTTTGTCTTTGTATCCTTTCCACCTAACACAGTGCCTAGACTTGTGGTTGTCATTGTTATAGTTTTTCTCCCAAACTCAGTGAGAATGGAAAACACACAACAGAGGCAACTCTATTCACTAAGTTTGTGCTATTTAATCTTGCTGGGACCTTCATCGCATTAGGACAACACTTTTATTCTTCCCTCCTTGATAATCCATTATTCTTTTGGCACAGACTGTTCCAGATCATTGCTTAACAAGTTCTTCACAATTCATTCATCTCTCTAAAGAGATAATCTTATCTGACTTTACTTAAAAATTCCAAAGCCTACTTTGTCTCCCCTATTCCACTATTCTAATTTATATAACATTCTTTCCTTATTGGCTCTGATCTTTGTGAAAAAAGTGGCTTTTTTTCTTTGCCACAGCCAATCTCTTCCTGTACCATTCCATCCCAGTCCTTCATATCTAATGGGAGGTTGACAGATTATCAGTTTCTATTCATCTACTTATTCTTTTGACACTATCTTCAAAAAGATCTGAGTCAATTGCATACCTGAAACAAATCTTCAGGGGTCCCTGTTAATCCCTTAAGGTAACATTCAATGTGTCCTCTATTCATAGCCATTATTAAAAAACACAGATACAATTTAGAACTTGTCCCCAATAATACATGAAATTTTTTTTCAGTTACTTTGCTTAGATCTAAATAAACTTTAATTACAACATTTTCCTATTTTTTTTTGTTGTTGCTCAGTTGTATACAATTCTTGCAATCCCATTTAGGGTTTTTTCTTAGCAAAGATACTGTAGTGATTCACCATTTCCTTCTCCAGCTCATCTTATAGATGAGGAACTGAGCCAAATAAAGTTAAGTAATTTGCCCAGGGTCACAAAGCTAGTGAGTGTTTGAGACTAGATTTGAATTCGTGTCCTCCTGACTCTAATCCCAACACTCTACCTTCTATACCACCTAGCTGTCCTACCTTGATCTACCAGTCTAGTTACCTTATAAAAATGAATTAGGATTAGTCTGGTATGAGCTGTTCTTTAAAAATTCATAGATTATTTGTGGTTATAACTTCCTTTTCTAGCTGCTTACTAGCTATTCTTTTGATAACATACTCAACTTTTAATGGAAATGGAATCAAATAAACTGGCCTATAATTTATAAATTCCACTTTCTTCATTTTGGGGGGAAAATTATGCTAATATTTGTCTCCTTCATTCCAGTGGTACCTCTTCCATTCTCCACAATCTTTCAAGAATTTTTGATAGTACCTAAATTATCACTATTCTACTTAAAGTCCTTTGTAACTTTTGCTTAGGCAATTATAAACATCTCCTAATTAGACCACTTTCCCCCAGCCTTTTCTCTCTACAATCCTTCCTTTATATTGTTGATAAAAACAGATAAACACATTTTTATGAATAGGTCTGATCATATCATTTTTATCCAATATTCCCATTTGTTTCCTATGGCATTTAAAACCCTTCACAATATGGCTTTAACTAATCTTTGCATTACTTCCTTTCATAAATTTTATTTTCCAGTGAAACTACTAGATCATCCCAGAATGTCATTCCAACTCCCATTTTTGTTCCCTTCCATAGGTAGGTACTATGCTTGTGATTCATTATTTCTTTGCCCTACCTATTAGAATTGATTACTTCACAGACTTACTCCTGTACTCTATGTAAAGCCTTTAATAATCAACTCAGATGGCAATATTTTTAACCTTTTTGAATTCCTTTGTATTTTACTTATCTATGTTCATGTCATTCTCCAAGTAGAACTGTACTTTCTTTAGATGCAAGGTCTGCTTTCTTTCTGTCATTGTATGACAGCTCTTAGCACTGCCTTGCCTTTATAAATGTTTTTTAAATGGTTTAAATGAATTCTGTCATGTGCATTAGTACTCAGAATAAATAATATTCTTTAATAGGAACTTTTTTTTTTTTAAATAGAGGGAAAGTCCTCACCCACAAAACACTCAGATTTCTAAAACAGGTGGAGATATCTAGATTACAGATAGGTAGAACAAGTTTAGTATTTGTTTATTTATGGTAACTTCTTTTATCTGGTTATTCTAGAGGAAAAATGACTTTGAATTAATAGAGGCATATATTTTTACATACCTGAACCCAAAGATTTTTAAAGACAAAAAAGACCTTTCACATTAGTCTAAACTCCTCCCTTGTATAGATGAGAATCAAGGTCATACAACATAAAATCTATTACTGGCAGAGCCAACATTCTCTCCCAGGCCTCTTGTCTCTCACTTCAATGGTCTTTCTATTAAATAGTCCCTGTCAGTACTTCTGTTGTGATATCATTGTTATGCTGGATAGAAACATGACTTTTAAAGAACTGTCATATTAAAATCCATTTATCTTAATGTGGATAGGTGACTGTTTACAAATGGAGAATATTAAACAGATTATATTTAATTATGAAATATTTATACAAAGCTTATGCAATTTACATACATATTACAAATCATATATTCTGTAATGTCCAATAGGGATGAATTAAAGGTGACATAGAATCCTTTACTCTGATTTCCTTGGTCTGAGAGTGTTTAAATTAGAATCTTATATTAAACATAATATTTATACATGTATGGTTACAAGTGCACACATAAAATGCTATGAAAATTCATAGACTAATATACAAAGACTGATAGAGAATTTCTTAGATTTTCAAACCAAGTGATGGAAGCACTCCTTTATTAAATTAGCCTATAAATGGAAATGGGCTATTAATTATCCTTATAGATAACTATTCATCTGAAGAGTCTAAAAAAAGAAATCTTTATCTGCTAACTTTAAAAAGAACCAGCTAAGGAGCTAAAAGGAACTGCAAAGTTAATCTAATGCAGACCTATTCTTTTACAAAGGAGGAAACTGAGACAGAGTTTAGCATCTTACACAGACACACCGGGAGTAATTAGCTGAGCAGAGATTTAAAATTACTGTTTTTTTACCTTACATTATAAAGTGAAAAAAAAAAAAGTCTTTTACATTGCGTCAATTTAAAACTGCAAATTGTCTTTAAGAATTTACTTTCAAATGTAATTGAGCAAAAGTTACTGTTCTGGATTCATTTTGATTTATGCAGGTACATTTATCCTATCTGTGTATTATTTGTAATAGTTATTTTCATGTTTTCTCCCTCAGAAGACTGAACTCATTGAAGGCAAGGAATGTATTTTGCTTCCTTTTATATTACCACTGCTTAGCACAGTTCCTGAAACACAGTAGGCACTTGATAAATGCTTATTGATTGATTAAATTTACAATCCAAAAAGAGGTAGCATAACAGAATGAACAGAAAATTGACTTTGAAGCCAGGAAGATCTGAGTTCAAGTGCTGCTTCTGACACATATTAATTCTGGGACCCTTGCAAAGACCTCCTGGGACCCCTGCTAGTAAGGATTATTCATATGGTAGAGATACATTTGGTCTTTTCCTTAAAAAGCACTGAAACTCAGGGCAGCTAAGTGGCATAGAGGACTTCAGTCCTGAAGTCAGGAGGGCCTGGGTTCAAATTTGATCTCAAACACTTAACACTTCCTAGCTGTGTGATTCTGGGCAAGTCACTTAACCCCAAGTGCCTCAGCAAAAACAAAAACAAACAAAAAAAGCGCTGAAACTGTCCTATAAACTTAACTGGTTGAAGACCAGATTAAGAACAAAAAGCCATAAGAAACTCCAGTTGTTTCCCTTCCCTCAGGCTTCAGATAAGCAGACTATATCAGTGTAACCCAAACAAGATGTCCAGTCATAGGAAGCAGTGCTCAAATGACTCAGCTGTCTTCCCAATAAATTTCTTCTCCCTGCTGATTGTCTTCCCCCTCCTAGAACTAAGTAAAATTCATTTTAATAAAATTAATAATATTTTAAAATCCCTAACACCTTCAAATCACAATCAATAAGACCAATATTTCTGAGATAACATCAGTTTATTAAGTTTGATGTATATTAGAAATGTTTGAGAAGCTTTATTGTCTCAGCACCCTGTGAGTCACCCTGATGTAATATTAACGTGATTCTAGCCACCATCCTAGTGCAAGTCCTCATCGCTGCAAGGCTGTATTATTGGAGTAGTTTGCTGGTTGGTCTTGCTGTCTTGTTCTCCCCAGACCATCCATCTTCCCATATCACACATCCCATATTTTAAATCCAGTAGCTCCTCATTACCTCTATTGATGTGGGAAAGATTCCTATCTTTGATTCCCAAACCCCTCTAGTGAATGTAATTGCCCTTTGACTCACAAATCCTGGTCCCTTTGAATTCCAATAGAAGATCCGGACCTGTCCCAGTCCCATCTGGATCTGAGCCAACTTTGGGCCTACACTCAAAAGCCCCTCGAGCTAAGTCTCCTATTACAAAAGGGCCACGCTGGGAACCCCTCTTTGCAGAGATTCCAAACATGTTAGCCATGTGAGGACCCTCTGTCCATTGGACCCTCTGTCCGGTGCCCTCCTTATCTCTACCTTCACCTATCTCCTTACCTCCAAACCTAATAATAAACCTCTTTTATCGATCTAGCTCTCGGTATAATAAATGCTTTTATTGGGGACTTGCACAGCTACTAGACCTCATTTCCCACCGTATCCTTGCGCCGAACCCAAGGGGGTTGCAGGGGAGCTTTGCTTGACTTCCTGTACCCTAAACCTACCACTAGACCTCAACTAAACCCTAATTGCATTTAGGTACCTCCAAATCTAGACCTCAACACTATGATCAAAAATAAAATCCTCTTTTTAAATTTCAAAGCTCCTAACAACTTCTCCTATTTTTATATTTCCAACCTCATTATTCCACAATTCCACAAGATTCCACAATTCAGCAACACAGGGCACACATAATCCATTTCTTGATGTCATGCCTTCTTGCTGTTTGATTCCCATGTCTAGAATTCTTTCCCTTCTCAACTTCAAGTTGACTTTCATGACTTCTGTCAAAGTAACTCAAATCTCAGATTCTGTCTGCAAGAGGCCTTAGCCAGCCAGTCCTCCTTCCCCCATCCCCCATCCTACCCCAAGCCATAGGTAGACCTTTCAAAATTACCTTTCATTTACATGTTAAATTGTTTGCGTGTACATATTTGCATATTGCTCCTCCCATTTGAATAGGATCCCCCTTAGGAAGGGGCTTTGTTTTGGCCCCTTTGTATCTCAGGTGCTAAACTCCGGGACCACCCAAAGTAAGCTTTTAATAAATAATTGTTGACTGAAGTCTACTAGGCTAGCCTTACAATGCAGAGAAATTTGTACTTTCTTTAAAAAGAGGCAGAGTTGTGTTTATACAGGAAACCATTCTCTTTTCAAAATCCAAGACAACACAGTACAACAAAAGACAATTCACTCTACTAAAACAAATGTATCCAAGTAGGAGTGGCGATTGGCAGAAGGAGTCCTAGGCTTCCTCCAGTTGGTGAATAAATTCTTTTTCTTTGCGGATGAAGAGGATTATCAATATAGTATATGTAAAAAAATTAGAAGAAGCAAGTTTCTTCTTTGTTTATAATATGATGGAATGATCAGTTTATTCTGTGATTTTATTGGAAAGGATTTCCTAGTAAAGAAAATTCTTTTTACGAAGCAGACAACTCTTGCTTTGCAATTTGTAATTTCAGAGAGTTGTGAAAGGCATTAGGAGGTCAACAGACTTCCTAGGATCACATACAGTATATCTAAAGTGTTCTGACAATCTTAAAGCATTGTTGTAAATGTTAGATTTGTTATTATTAATCTTTGAATGTGACTCGCGGGAACATTTTACTGTCTTACTTGAATGGAAATATAATTAGAAAACGTCTTTGGATAAGAGGAACATAAAGTATGGGTGCATCACTATAATCTTCCCTTTTAAGCTGCAATGATAATATAATACATAGTATGCAGAATTTGGAGACGAAAATCAAATCTGATCTCCAACACTTACTAGCCCTACAACAATGAATAAGTCATTTAACTTCCCTAAACTCCAATTCCCTCATCTGGAAATTGGGAATAATAATTCCTATTGTACCTATTTCATAAAGCTGTGAGTACCAAATGAGGTCCAACTGTAAATAATAATGCGTTATAAAAATGTTTACTGTGGCTATTTTCGGTTGTTACTTCAGGGTAGGGGTAGGAATAGAGATAGAGCTGGGTCTGTGATGTCATTAGTATAAGAAACTCTTTAGCACAGTGCTTGGCCCATTGTCCTATAAACATTAGCTAATTATTTATATTATATCATATTCCCTACCACTGATACATATCAGCATTTTATCTATAAAAGCAGTTTAGAAGATTACCTAAGGGTTACTGAATTTAAATGTCTAAACCATGGTCACAAAGCTAATTAGTTCCAAAAGCATTTCCTTAAACTCCTTATAAACAGCTTTCACGTTCAGTCCTTTATATGAGAGATATCAAATTCAGATAGAAATTTATTCCTGCAGGCTACATATTAACTTAGAAAAATCACAAATTAAACATTATCTATGTTGTATTGTGTATTTATTTATCTTGTTAAACATTTCCCAATCACATTTTAATCTGTTTCCTGCCACATTCCACAGTTTACTGACAAAGCAAAATATCACAATCCAAGTATGTTGTATGTTACTGTTAGCCTCTGTGACATTTCTGTACTGAAAGAATGTTATATTTCATCATCTATAAAATAAGAGAGGTGAACAATAAGGTTTCTTACCACTCTGGGGTCCTGGGGTCTTAGTTTTCATTTGCAAAGGGCATCCTTTACAAAATAGCAGAATCCAGATGGGTTAGATCATACTACATTTGGAAGGATTCAAAACTGTTGAGCTTTTTTTTAATCCCCAAAATTGTTGATAGATATCATTGTGTAGAGTTGTTTCTTTTGAAGTATTTCAGTTATCCTTCATTACCCTGATTCAGTCATTTAAATCAGTGAATTGACTTTCGACATTAATTATATGCTTATAATATTTGCAGGTGGCTCAAAGCTGAAAGTTACACATAACATGTTGGATGACTAAATCAAGTTTCAAAAACATTTCAGTAGACTAGAGCAAGGGACTAAATCTTATGGGAAGAAATTTTATTTGATAGAGAAAAGTGTAAAGTTTTACATTTCAGTTCAAAACTTCAAGAGAATAACTGTAGACTGGAGAAGCCTTGGCTATAAAACAGTTAATGTTAAAAACAACCAGGTGTTGTAGGGAACTGAAAGCTCAATATGATTCTACCACATTACATGATTGCCCCCAATATTTACATGATTTTTAGCTGTACTAATAGGACAATAATGCCCAGTTGAAGATGAGCACCTATTGTATCTGACCACATTTAGAAAATCTTATCATGCATTCTACATTTTTAAGAGAATACCTGACAAACTACAGCAGAACTCAGCCTTTTTTTAAATCATGTACTCTCTTGATCAGGCTGATGAAATCAATGGACCCCTTTAGAAAAAAAAAAGTTTTTATATGCATAAAATAAACTACAAATTATTTCCAAGGATATCCATTAAATTGAAATACAATTATCAAAAGACAGTTTTCTAAAGTGAAAAGTTGTAGAGAAGGTGGCAACCCACATTAGCTGAAATTCTTTACCGGGAGTTCCCTATGTTGGGGCATATTGGCAGAGGAGATGAGAAGGGTATAAGAACAGGACAGCAGAGGGAGAGGGAGAAAGCAGGGAAGTAAGGAAGCAAGGAAGCTGGGAAGCAGGAAATCAGGGATGCAGGGAAGCAGGAGAGAGAGGAAGCAGAAAGAGAGACAAGATGATGTAACCAAGCAATAAAGCTTCTTTAACTGCTAAAGGGTGTCAGAACTACTCTGTCAAATCCGGAGACAGAGACAGAGATAGAGACATCCGTCTCTGAAGGTCGTAGAGGCAATGATAATTGGGTAAGTGCTCAGACTCCAGCTGGTGTCAGCAGGTCTGCACTAGCTGGGGACCCCAACAGTTCACAAATAGGGGTTCCATCCAATATGGAAGATTAGAGGCTTTCCTTGTTTTTTCTTGACATTTGCCCATCTATCATCTCTCACTCTTGTCTTTTCTTATCATATGTTATCTTGATGACAACTTTTATTTCTTCTTTATAATGTTTCCCCATTTCTGTAAAGGTTATAGGCAAACTGTTCATACCAACCATGGTCTTTTCCACATTTCCCTATATGATATTCATTTTTAGGTTTTCAGAAACTTGCATTTCATGTCTTCCTGTGATATAATAGAGAAATGCTGGTATGAAAAAATGTTCCTTCATTTCTGGAAGAATCATGGGATATTAAATATTTATAATGATGGAGAAATGAAGACAAAACAAACCAGTCCCTACCTTTGAGGAGCTTACATTAGTTAGGATACAGCAAAGAAAAGAAAAATGAAATACAAAGCATATACAAAGAAATACAATGTAATTTCAAAATACAATTCATGGACATTGGGAAATTGATACAGCAAAGAAAATAAGAAAAATGAAATACAAAGCATATACAAAGAAATACAATGTAATTTCAAAATACAATTTGTGGAGATTGGGAAATTGATGTATAAGAGACAGTATACAAACTGAGCTTTGAAGAAAGCTAGGAATTCTATGACACTGAAATGATGAGGAAGTATTCATAAAGTCATAGTGGTAAGAAAGTGGAATGTTATGTTTGATGAACAACTACAGCATCATTTTTACTGGAACAGTGAGTATTAAAAATATATATGAAATAAAGCCACAAAGCAGGTGGGAGTCAGGCTGTGGAATGTTCTAAATGGCAGGCTGAGAATAGTGACTTTTAATTTAATGGTAATAGAAATCTATTGAGGATTTTTGAGAATGGGGCTGACTTTGTGTGATCTGAATTTTAAGACTATTTTGGCAAATTTGTGGTGGATAATTTGGTAAAGGAAGAGACTGGAGAAAGCTAGGACAATTAAGAAGTTACCACAAGAGAAAGGGAACCTAAATTAGAATAGAGGCCTGTGAGCAGAGAGAAAACAATGGATGTGAAAGATTGTGGATATTGGATGTGAGGACTGAGAGAGAGAGAGAGAGAAAGAGAAAAGTCAAAGATGACTCCCTGGTTGTGAACTGGTTGACTGGAAAAATGATAGGGTTATCCATAGAAATATTAGAAATTTAGAAGAAGGAGCAGTGATATGATGAGTTTCAGATACCAATAATACATGTAAGCAGAAATGTCCAGTAAGCGATTGAGCTGGTAACATGGGACTGAAATTCAAGAGATAGTTTAAGGCTAGATTTTTGGAAGTTATTGGCATGTAGATGATAATTTAAGCCTTAGTAACTGATTATGTCACCTAAGAAGAGGACAAAGAGAAAGAAGAAAATAGGACATCATTCAAAGTGCCTTGGGGTATACTCACACTTTGGTGAGAAGGAGATCCAGTGACAGAGACTAAAAAGGACTGATCAAACATATAGGAGAGACAACATGACTGAGCAAGTTATAAAACCCAAAGAGATGAGAATTGAGAGGAGGGCTCAATAGTGTGAAATGCTTTAGTAAGGTTAAGAAGGAATGAGAATGTTTAACCTATATTGGATTACTTGCTGTCTAGGAAAGGAGAGCGGGGGGAGGGAGAGAGAAAAATAGGAAACATAAGATTTTGCAAGGGTGAATGTTGAAAATTATTTTCGCATGTATTTTGAAAAATAAAATACTATTTGATAAACAAAGAATGAGAAAAGGCATGTATGTAGCACTCAGAGGTCATTGGTAAACTTAGAGATAGAAGTTTAAATTTGATGGTAGGGTTAAAAACTGGATTACAACAAAAGGATTTCAAAGAAAAAGGAAAGTGTAAGGGTAGAATCAAAAGGATAGAGTATAGAGAATCCCAACTCTGGAGCATAAAGAATAAGGAAAAGAAAGAGGAACCTTAGACAGTGACTAATAGGATACAGGACCTTTTTAAAAAGTGTATCAGTTTGTATGTTATAATGTGTGTGATGTTTAAATGATATACAGTCTGAAGGGGCATGGATGCCATTGATGTTTATTACAGATACTAGAGAAATGACAAAATAAGAAAAGAAACACTAAACAAATTGATTTGGCTGCATAAAACTAATAGTAATTATAGTCATTGATGTGAGCTGTTTAACATTTATGCCTAATTACCCTGTATCACAATAATAATTAAGCAAATCATTAAATAGATATCAAATTGACTTAGTTTTAAACTTTATTGGTTAAGGCAGCATAGCATGTAGTGTATAGAGTACAAGGTCTGGAGTCAGCAAGACCTGAGTTCAAATGCCACATTTTCAACTTAATATTTGTGTGACACCAGCCAATTTTGTAATCCTCTAGCAGCTCCCCAGGACTCATGTACTAAGTGATAGATGGGTCTCTGTCTTAATTTATAGAAAAATTTCTCATAGTGACAAAATCAGTTTCTTTCTGTATCTCCATGGAATTTATTTAATTTCATATATACAGTATTCAATTGTCTATCATGAAGTATGGCCACCCACTCACAACTTATTAAAATGGAGGCAATATTATTGACATTTGAGTGAAAGTTCATCATGTTATTGGTACAAAGATATGTGATATGACCCCATTTTCAGGTATAGATTTTTGACTTCAAACACCATAAGAGAAAATATTCAAAATACATTTTTTGAAAAGGCATTCATTTCTAGTCATTAGCTCTGAACTGATTTTTTTTTTTCTAGACATTTTAAAACCAAAATTTATAGTTCTCAGGGGTGGATATTGTGAATTCTTATAATTCCAAAATGACCTTTTAAAATAGAAATCAAAAACAATTTTTTAAAAAAAGAATAGCTAAGTGTATGAGAAGCATGGGGAAATATAAGCATTAATAGGTAAGAGAAAATCAAAGAAAGATAGAGTATTAATAGAAATATATGTATTATAGGTGGTAGAGATAAAGTAAAGAGAATACTTGACAGAAGAATATAGAAGACCAGAAAATGTAATGGGGGAGAAAATAAGTGCTTGAAAGTTATCATGCTGCAATGATGACATTATTTACATTTTGTTCCAAACCTTTGCCATGCCAATAATGTTCACTCAACTGTCCTTCAAAAGTATTAATTCTGGGCATGTTTATATTGCAGTACGTTTTGGATTCTTTAGAGAGGACAAAACCACACTGAAAGTGACTGAGAAATTCTCTTCTCCATAAACAGTTCTTATAGTTAATATACTGTAGGGCCTCCTAGCAGTGATTCAAAGATGGTTCTTTCATTTGCACAAACACTTCAAGACAGTTTTTGTGACCACCATGCCTAAGGCTTTAGTTGATCACTTCTGGGGCAAGCAATATCTTCTAATTCACACCTGATTTTCTGGTACTTCTTAGTTGTAACTCTTACAAGGCTATGATCAAAATAATTCTTTTTTTCTTCATTTTGTTTTTTTTTTTTTTTTTTAAATAGATTTAGTGTCTGAAAAGTCCTAAAGTCAGAATTATTTCCCTTCTACTTCACCCACACCAGAATGGCAGACCTAAAAAAAAAAAAAAAAAAAAAAAAAAAAGAAAAAGGATTCCCTCTATCAATACAATGTTCCTACTAGATTTCAGGCAGGCACAAAATTATGCCTAAGATTGTGACTAGTGGGTTGTTTTTTTTTTTTTCCAGAGAAAAATTGGACTGTCCTGAAAGAATATTCCCTGGGAACATACTAATCTTTCTGTCACATTCAAGTTGCTCCACTTGCTGACCCAGAGGATTTCTCTGATGTAAGCTATCAAAATATATTACTCCAATTATAAATCTACTTTGTTCCTTAGCATTGTGCAGAATACCCCTTATACAAATACCTGAATGCACACTCACATGTTGATTTCATCATTTTTATTCACCAATATAGTTTTATGTACGTTTGACTTTTTTTATATTATCATTTCTTAGAGAACTTGACATATAGATACTCGTATGTCTCTTATAAGACTTTTATTATAATGACATATGAAATTAGCACTTAAATATTTTTAATGATGCTAAATTTCAATTGCTTCCTACTTAAAATGAAGGAAAGGCTGTCAAATGTCCTAATTCTGACTATTGCTTTCCCTTTTCTACACATTAGATAAGGTTAAAAAGAACATGAACAAATCATTTTTCCAAGCTCCAAATGGAGATGGGAACAAATAGAAAGACTGTAGGCCGGTGAAGTCAAAAGCTTTGAAATCAGAGTCAAAGGCTGTGGTTTCATATCCTGGGTCTGCCACTTACTCTTTGTATGAATAAATTAAGCAAATTATGTTACCTATCTGGAATTTAGTTTCTTCTCCATTAAAAAATGAGGGGATTAGATGATCTCTAAGGTCTTCCTCATTTCCTTTTTTTTTTTTTTTTTTTTTAATTTAATAGCCTTTTATTTACAGGATTTATACATGGGTAACTTTACAGCATTAACAATTGCCAAACCTCTTGTTCCAATTTTTCACCTCTTACCCCCACCCCTCCCTAGATGGCAGGATGACCAGTAGATGTTAAATATATTAAAATATAACTTAGATACACAATAAGTATACATGACCAAAACATTATTTTGCTGTGCAAAAAGAATCAGACTCTGAATTATTGTACAATTAGCTTGTGATCTTCCTCATTTCCTAATAAGCTCCTTGAGGACCAGACTTTCTTTTGCTTCTTTTTGTATCCTCAGGTTTCAGCATAGTATATAGTAGGTGCTTAATAAATGTTTATTGATTGATTGAGTTGGAACACTGGGAGAAATGTTTCTAATGGGAATCAAGATTGCCCAAGTTCCTCATTGTTCTCTCCAAAGTCAGTCCTTGTGGTTCTCTGCATATCTATTCTTTTGATTTTTATCTAGCCTTTTCTGGAAGGATAGGCCCAAAGAAATCAGTGAAAGACATGGACTACATGGACAATAGTGATCTTGAATTGTGAAAGAAATTTATGAGTTAGTCAACAGTCAGGAGAATAAGGTAAGGACATATCAGTACATAGAACTGTGGCTAAATAGATATCTATCAATGCCTAAAGATTAAGGTGTATCTGTTAAGGAAAATTATTTGTATAAGTAAATTTGATATAAGAAAGGTTAATAACAGCTATGAACAACTGAGGTAGTGGTGAATACAGGCAGTACAATGACAGAGCAATAAACGGCAAGGTAATAAAGCAATCCCTAAAACTAAATCAAATAGGGTTTAAACTGAGTCAGGATCTAGCCAAAAATAGCAGGTTGTAGACAGGGAGAGAAATACGTAAATATGAATTCAAAAGCAATAACTGCTGGATACAGACCTTCAAGAGACAATATGTTCTACTCGCTTTGTTTCACTCAGCATGTCACTGTTGTGGAAGGTGACCATACATTCCTCCTCCCATTCTCTAACTTCACTGATTCTCACCCACATATTTCTTACGGATTAATTTTAAAGCAGAGCAGAGATGAAATTCACCTGTAATTGAGGGTGTGTCTGTGTGTATGTGTGTGATGAGAAAACTAAATTTGGTGAGTTTAGGCAAGAAATATTCAATTAGAAAATTTATTCTATGCTGTGTGCATCTGGTTTATGCCAAATAACATTTCTATATTCAAAAATTTGAGGCAAAATGAGCCTTTAGGTCCTAGATAATGTTCAACTAAGGTACTTTTTCAGTTCTACATTGGTGAGCCCATGATTCTAATTGATATCCATGTCATTTCCCTACCCTTATGTTTTAAAGAAAGGGAGCTCCTTTCTCTTCCTAAGCAATTTTTATCTCATTTTGGAATGCTGAATTCCCTTCTGTAGATAAAGCCTCTTTATGTGCAAATAAAACATTCTTTTCTGCAACCCTTTCCAAATTCATATAAGCTTTGAATTGGTTGGTTTATATACAAAAGGTGTCCTGAGAACCTTAAATGAAACCTGATATAGAAACTACGTGTTATAATTATTATTTCTTCTGTAATATTGAGCTTCACATATTTAGAATGTTAGAACAATGATCCACAATGACGATGAAATACTGATACCAAAATGGCTTTCAGTATTTCTTTTGCTTTCCTCTACACAATAGTTTGCTTGAAAATTTCTTGTCTTTCTATCTATGCAAAGTATAATTAATTATAGAGGATTTCAACTTTCATTGTATAGAGTTTTAAGCTACCTGTAATTGTTCTTAATGGGCTCCCTTCTCTTCCTGGATATCCGTATGCAATTTTTTTTTGGATGTAACAATGTGAGAGGATTCTCTCTGAGAATCACATAATTCTCTGCAGAGTTGCATAGGCTGCAAATCTGGACTAGAATTTTCATATAATTGTTGTAATTATATGTATTGCTTGTGTCCCCAAAAGGTTGCTATTAGAAGAAAAAGCCTATTATCTCAGTGAGATACTATTGTCTCTGCTACAATACAGCCTGAGCCCAGATTATGACCATGCTTAGAATTTGAAACCTGTACCTTTAGTGAAATCACATGAGCACTGAGATACTAAAAGGACTTAAAAAAAAAAAAGAAACTCATTTGAAAAATGCATCTTAGACTGCAGGGAAGGTATTAGATTGTTCATTCCTAACCTTTAACTCTGTATGACAAGTTAAAGTGAACATCTTTTCTCTCAGTATCTTTTATATCAATGTTAAAATTCCTAAGTTTTATATTTCAATAGAAGCCTTCCTATTAAAGATGAAGACAATCAACTTACCAAAGGAACAACAACCACAACATTTAAATTATCTAACATCATAACTATATTTGTTTATTAAGAATGCCTGACTGACAAAGTACAGGGAGATAATTAAATTATAAGATAGGTATAATAATAGCTAACATTTTACATAGCACTTCATTTCAAAAACACAAGGTTTTATTTGAGCTTCAAGACAAGTTGTGAGGTAGGAATCACAGGTCTGAGCCACATTCATAGATAAGGAAACTGAGGCTCAAAAATGCTAAGTTATTTGCCTATGGTTCCAACTAGAAAAAATATCATTTATATGATGCTTTAAGATTCACAAAATGTTTTATAAATGTTATAACACATATTGTGTTATATTCACAACCACTCTTGTGAGGGAGGAACTTTCATTATCTTTACTTTTAGATAAGAAAACGAAGGCATACAGAGATTAAGTGACTTGCAAGTGGTCACTCACCTAGTAAGTGACTAAGGCTAGATTTGAACTCAGATTTTCTTAACTCCAAGTTCAATGTTCTATGCATTGTACTACCTAGATACCCAAAAAATAATAATCCCCTAAGAAAGATCAAATTTATAGATCCCATATAGATTTAACAAGATAGAACAATATATTCATTATTATTTTTACTCACTGAGTAAAACTGTTTTAAATAGGTGTGCGTTTGTATATTGGGAGTATTACTTGAATTTCAGAACTAGCCCAATTTCTCAGAAGCACCCTGAAAGGCAGTCATACATTAGAAAGGCACAGAGGAAGCTGAATCCAAACGTAATGATTCCACATGACATTGTTGCTCTTAAGAATAAAAACACCAGCAGATCTGTTCCATTTTATGTTTGGTATCCTCTTGCAGATTTAATCCACCAATGCTCCTAGGATAATTTGGTTTAGCTGAAGACCTAATAGAATGTTATTAAAATAAAAGAGGAAATTCTCCCTAGAGGCTATCATTCCCTGTTAATAAGTAAGAAATTCAGAAAAGCTTTTTTACCGCACAAGAAAGTACTATTTAACACATCACTGTACCAGGTATTAAATTTTCTTTTATACAATAAATGATGCCCTAGTGGCCTTAAAAAACTAATTCACTTTTCCATGTACCCAACAGAAGAATTGGCTCATTTACATTTTTCTTTTGCCATTTTAGAAATAATCTACAATATGGTATTTCATGAGCATTTACAGAAATATTTCTCAGTACATACATATGCACACATGTGCACACACACACATACACACAGAATCAGATTAAACACGCAGGTAGTTGATGCTAGTTATTCTTCATTTTAAGAAGTTCATTCTCTCATCATACTCTAACAAACCATCTAATTAACCCATGCCTTTATTTTACTTTCAGGCCTCCCAAGGCTACTACTACCAGATTGTCTTATACAGATTTGCAATCCCTAGACGTGAAAATCATTTTTGATTCTGAAGCCCCCACCAAATTTATAACCTGTCTTGCTACCAATTCCTCCATGCCTATTGTTTGCCAGGTAATAGTCACAAATCTGATAAGCCATAGGATACTAACATAATAATAACAACATCATCTAACATTTATATAACTGCTAACACATTAGATGTGTAACCTTATTTGGTCCTCATAACAATCAGGTTGATTGAAAGGGGGAATAAACCAAGAAGGGGCAAAGAATGAAAGACTTTGCCCAGCTTTCTTAAGTTTATCAGTTTGCCCCTTGAAGTAAAAGTAGCAATGGTGATCAATTGGCAATGTCAAGATTAGTCAACAATCATTTGTAAAATGCCTATTACGCAACAAGAACTATGCTAAGAACTAAAGTTATGAAGAAAAGCAAAAAAAAGAAAAAAATTCCCTGTCCTCAGTAAGCTTACAATCAAATGAGCAAGACAATATGAAATAACCATGTACAAACAAGACATGTACAGGATAAATTGAGATAAACTCAGAGGGAAAATACTAACATTAAGGAGAATTGTAAAAACCTCTTGTAAATGTGGGGATTTAGCTGAGACATGAAGAAAATCAAGGAAACGAGGAGACAGAGATGGGGAAAGAGATAATTTTCCTTCTATGGTGAGAAAAGATGTTGCCAGGCATGGGGGACAGGTTGTGAAAATACACATAGTCAAGAAATGAGGTGTTGTGTGCAAGGAACAGCAAGGGGACCAATGTCACATATCATTAAATATCTGGAGGGGAACAAAACATAAGAAGATTGAAAAGGTAGATATAAGGCAGGTTACAAAAGGCTTTAAAACCTAGAGTATTTTATATTTGCTACTGGAAGTCACAGGGAGCCACCAAATTTTATTGAATGTGTTTTTGTCTGTGTATATGTGTGCATGAACACACACAACATGGTCAGATTTGTATTTTAAGATGACCATATTGATAATATTGATAGCTGAGTATAAGATGGACTGAGTTAGGAGCGTCTTACAACAGGGAGACTAACCAGAAGGTTACTACATCAGTCCAGTAATAAGGGGATAAGACCTGCTCTAATTGGTAGCACTTTCAGATGAGAGTGTATACAAGAGGTGTTACAAAAATGGAAATGATGAGGCTTGGCAACTGACTGGATATTGGGGGTTGAGAAAGAGTGAGGAGTCAAGAATGACCCCCGAGTCAGCCATCCAGGTGACTGAGAGGATGATAGTACCCTGAACAGTAAGAAGAGGGGGGATTTGGGAATATAGAGTTCAGTTTTAGACATGCTAGGTTTAAGATGTCTATAGGACATCTAGTTAGAGATGGCCAAGAACCAGGAACAGATGTGGACTTGGAAGTCATAAGAATGATTAGGGTAAGTAAATAGAACTGGGAATCATCTGTATAGAGATGATAATAGAATTCATGGAAATTGTTGAGATCAACTGAAATAGTATAGAGGGAGAAGAGCCTTAAAGGACACCCATGATCTGGATGAAGACTGAGAAAAGGAGACTGAAAGTCAGACAGGTAGGAAGAAAACAATATCATGAAAATGTAGAAAGAAGAGAATATCATTTGGAGAAGAGGACAATCAACATTGTCACAAGCTTCAGAGAGGTCAAGAAAGATGAGGATTGAGAAACAACAGTAGATTTGCCAATTATAAGATCATTGGTTAGCAATTTCAGTTGAATGATGAGACTGAAAATCAGATTGCAGAAACTACAAAAGTCTGGCTTTTTTTTCTGAAAAAAGCTGATATGTGGGGACAATGGAAAAGACAAAGGAGGCAAAGCAATAAGAAGAAAGTGAGTCATGAGAATGTAAAACCACAACAGTAGCACCAGGGCATTAGAAATGAAAAAGAATAGGGTCAGGAGAGAGCCAACACTATGACAGATTGCAACAGGATAGAATATAGGTAAGTATTTTTGAATCTGAGGGATGCCAGTAGTCATCTGTATTATACCTTAATGCATAAGGTATTGCTACAGTGAATGTGATCAGATTGTAGTTAGAGTTGAGAAAGCAAATAGTCATTTGAATAAAATATCTCAACTATTGATGCCTGTTTTTCATTCAACCTTCATAAGAGAGAAGCTGATAGAAAGCATTTTGCAAAACTTAAGTTATTATACATATGTGATATTGTCATTATTTTTGTTTTTCTTGCCATTATTACCACATGACCCAAAAGTAAGTAAACAGCAAATTTTTCAAGAAAGCGTATGGGATGAGAAAAATCCCATACTCACACAATTTGCAATATCACAGTAAGTCATATATTCATATTTAAGGGAAAATATTTTATACTGCCACCCAGATTGACTTAATTACAGATATATTAGACTTCTATTGAATCAGTCAAAAGTACAAATTAGGTACAAGCAAGTCCATAATTTCAGAGAAGTGAAAATTTTTTTGAGCAACTGGTTGAAATAAAAAAATACATTCAAACTATTTCTAGCCATATGAAAAGATGCTCCAAGTCATTATTAATCAGAGAAATGCAAATTAAGACAACTCTGAGATACCACTACATATCTGTCAGATTGGCTAGAATGACAGGGAAAGATAATGCAGAATGTTGGAGGGGATGTGGGAAAACAGGGACACTGATACATTGTTGGTGGAATTGTGAATACATCCAGCCATTCTGGAGAGCAATTTGGAACTATGCTCAAAGAGTTATCAAACTGTGCATACCCTTTGTCACTACTGGGCTTATATCCCAAAGAGATTTTAAAGAAGGGAAATAGACCAGTATGTGCAAAAATGTTTTTGGCAGCCCACTTTGTAGTGGCCAGAAGCTGAAAACTGAGTGGATGCCCATCAATTGGAGAATGGCTGAATAAATTGTGGTATATGAATATTATGGAATATTATTGTTCAGTAAGAAATGACCAGCAGGATGATTTCAGAAAGTCCTGGAGAGACTTACATGAACTGATGCTGGGTGAAATGAGAAAGACCAGGAGATCATTATATACTTCAACAACAATACTATATGATAATCAATTCTGATGGACCTGGACATCTTCAACAATGAGATGAACCAAATCAGTTCCAATAGAGCGGTGATGAATTGAACCAGCTACACCCAGCAAAAGAACTCTGGGAAATGACTATGAACCACTATATAGAATTCCCAATCCCTCTATTTTTGTCCACCTGCATTTTTTATTTCCTTCACAGGCTAATTGTACAATATTTCAAAATCTGATTCTTTTTGTATAGCAAAATAACTGTTTGGACATGTGTACTAATATTGTATTTAATTTATACTTTAACATATTTAATATGTATTGGTCAACCTGCCATCTGGGAGAGGGAGTGGAGGGAAGGAGAGGAAAAATTGGAACAAAAGATTTGGCAGTTGTCAATGCTGTAAAATTACCATGCATATTACTTGTAAATAAAAAGTTATAATAAAAAAAAATACATTCAAATCGATCGAAAGAAATAAACATATCTCTGTGTCTTTATATGATGCAGGAAAATAGTAAAGCTTTGGAAGCATGCTGAAGACACAGATACCTAGACTTGTACTATTGAGAAGTAGGATTGAAGGGGGCTGAAAGACAAGTAAGTGCAAAGGGAGTGTCATATTCGTCTTCTCCACAATGATCATGTAATTGGAAATCAGAAATATGCTTTTACCTTTCTTTTTATCCCTAGCACAGTCCCTGACATATAGTAGGTGCTTAATAAATGTGTATTCACTGACTGACAATAAGAAACAATGCATCCTGCTTGGAGCTTAGAAAGGATAAAATATACATTCTAACAAAAAGGAGATTCAGGGAGTATGACTTTTTCTAGATGGGAGAACTATAGCAATAAAAAGCATTAACCTTCAGAATACAACATAGAATTATCCTTTAGGGGAACTTGATGAGGACTCCATAGGGATAGAAAAGATTTTCAAAAATCAGAAACTGTGAATTACCCCTTGACCATATATGATCTTTAACCCTATTTCCTTATGAATCTTGTGTGTGGAAAAGCATGCCCTAAAGTTTGGGGCAAATAAAATTTTATTCTTACTATACTATTTCAGTTTATACTCATTCATTCTTTTCTAATTAATTAAGTTATTTTATTAATTAAGATAATTAACTTAAGCTGGCAAATTGATAATCAATAGGGAGTATACTAGATGGCAGCTCATGAGCACTAGGACTTGAAAATCACTTCCAATTCCTGAGGGTTATCCTAGAAAATGGAGAAGAAAAGTAGTCACCTGCTCTCTGGGGAACCCATCTGTCAGTGGCAGAAGAACAGCAGTTAGGAAAATAAGCACCAGGCAACTGTTACACATATAATGGTTGGGGCCATCAAGAAAAAAATAGAATCATTTTCTTTAAAAAGACAGAGAAGAGAAAAAAAAGAGCATCAATGAATCATTAAAAAAACAAATAAGAGAAAAAGCAAATTCAAAATGGGTCATATATAAGCAGGGAAGTATTGGAGTTAAATCAGAACTATACCAAAAACCTAAGACATACATGATGAAAAAGAAAACATTTCATGACAAAAGTTTACCATTTTATATAATATTCCCCTTTATGTTAAAATTTCTATGCTTGTTGATGATTAAAAAAAATAAGACAAGTATATACTATCCTTTAGGAAAATCACTAAAAAGATATAAAAACTTTTTGACACAAAATTTTAACCAGCATGTATTCAAAATCTTGCTATCAAAAACAATTTCTTATCAAGAACAAAGTCATGCCTTTTTATCATAACAGGTAAAATAGAAGGCCCAGAAGATTAATGTTGAAACTTTTGGAATTCCTCAAATCCCTCGAGAAGTTAGCAATCAATAATCTCTCTCTCTCTCTCTCTCTCTCTCTCTCTCTCTCTCTCTCTCTCTCTTCACACTCACACACACACACACACACACACACACATATCTGTACACCTGCACCCACACGTGCATATCTAGCTAGATTAACTCTGCTATAAAGCTGGCCTTGAGTAATACTAATGGAATAAAAAAAAAGAATATTATGCAAAAGAAGGCATACTTTGAAGAGTTCATGATAACAATTCATTGATCTGATAATTTTCTATTTTACTGATATAATCATTTAGAGATTAAAAATATTCCTGATTATTGCTTTTGCTGCATCCCATAAGTTTTTGATATGTTGCTTCATTATTATCATTATTTTTAATGAAATTATTGTTTCTATAATTTATTCTTTAACCCACTCATTCTTTAAGATTAAGTTATTTGGCTTCCAACCAGTTTTTAATCTGTTTTTGTGGTCTCCTAATCATTTATTGTATTGCAATCTAAGAAGAATATATTTGATATTTCTGCTTTTTTTGCATTTGACTATAAAGTTCTTATGCCTTAATATGTGGCTGAGAAAAAGGTGGTATTTCTTTCTATTCCCATTCACTTCTATTAAAATATCTATCATATCTAGTTTATCTAAGATTTTATTCACCTCCCTAACTTCCTTCTTATTTATTTTTTGTTTAGATTTAAACTAATTCTGAGAGGGCAAAGTTAAAATCCCCTCATTATAGTATATATTACTATTTCTACCTATAATTCATTCAACTTTTCCTTTAAAAATTTTGATTCTATAGTACTTAGTACATATAGGTTTAGTATTGATATTGCTTCTTTTTCTATGGTAACTTTTATCAGAAAGCAATTTCCTTCTTTGTCTCTTTTAATTAAATCTATCAGAGATCATGATTGTTATCCCTTGCTTTTATATGCACCAGATGGAGCATAATTCTACTCCAGCCCTTTATATTAACTCTATATCTTTCACTTAAAAAAAAAAATGTGTTTCTTGTATACAACATATTGTCAGATTCTGATTTTTAATCCATTCTGTTAACCATTTCCATTTTATGGCTAAATCCATCTTGCTTACATTCAAAGTTATAATTATTAGTTGTGTATTTCCCTCCATCCTATTTTCCCTCACTATTCTTCCCACCCTCTCTTTATTCAATCCCCCGGTGTAATTTTCTTCTACCACCTTCTTAATCCACAAACTTTCTAAGAATTCTTCTCTTATTTTCTCCTTCTACCCTCCTACTTCTTGATCAATGAACATTTCTAGAAGTCCATCCATTATTCTGTCCCTTTACCCTCGTATTTCTTTATAAATTTAGATTTTTATGCCCTTGTAGATATATGTTATTCCCTGTTTAACTCAGCACCACTAATTCTCTATCCCCACCTGCTTTTACTCTAACACTTCTTCCATTCATGGCTCATTTGTATGATAATTGCCTCCATTTTACTTCTCCCTAGCCAATTTTATTTTTTAGAATCACCCTATCATACTCAATCTCGAGCCTTCTGTCTATGTCTGTTCTTTCAAACTAGCCAAATAACAATAACATTTTTCCACATAAGAAGTAAACAGTTTGACCTTATTGTGTCCCTTATAATGTTTATCTTAAGTTTCTTCTGAATCTTCTATGTCAGAATTTCCATTGTATTCTGACCTTTTTGTCAGATGCTTGAAATTCTTTCAATTCATTATATATCCATTTTTCCCCATTCAGGAGTATATTCAGTTTTCCAAAATAAGTTATTCTTGGTTGTAAACCAAGTTCCTTTACTATATGAAATATAATGTTCCAATAGGATTATGGGAAGATGTTGGAATAGGACAGAAAACTTTCAATTCGCCAAATCTGATTCACAAAAAAAGACAGGATATTTTCTTAAAGCCACAGAACCAAAATGAGAGTTGTCCTGCTAAAACAATTTGAAAACACTCCAGGAAAGGCTCAACCTCCATAGGCAGAGGTTTAACTAGTGCAAACACCTCCCGGCAGACTCTGCAAAATCAACAGGACATAATCCTTGAAACCAGCTGAATGGAGAGGTAGCCTCAGATTTAGAAACTTTCACTTCAGACAGTGTGTGGGGGAAGTCTGAGCAATAAAATATTGAAGGACTTTTCACTGTTGAGGGATGTCAATCACAGCTAGGCTGACTAGATGCTTTCCAGGCTGTGCCTTCAGGGAAATAGCAAACAATCTGGTGAGCGTAGTACCAAGGAGCAGTGGACTCTGGTGACTGTGGGACTTCCAGGAGATCAGAGTCCCTGATTTCAGTTCCATGGAAGAGAGGACAACTATAGTTGGAAGACACCAAAAAGGCTGAGTACAGGGAGCAAGATCATTTATAGTACAGTGTGACTGGGGGCCCTAGTCATAGCTTAGGAGGAGTAGAGAGGTAAATCTAAGGTTGTACCCTGAAACAGACCTTAGAAAATAACAGTAAGAAGGACCTGAGGCTTTGGGATATCATTCCTCATACCTCAGTGATTACACTAATAGTTGCTAAAAAAAGAAAATAAATATTACATAAATAAATAAAAACGAGTAAGCAAAGGAGAAAGAACCCAACTATAGATAGTTATTATGGAGATAGAGAAGAACTTGGTTCATATTCAGAGGAAGATAATGAAACTAAAAAGATCACTCCTTTTTAAATAAATAAATAAACATCAAATGGACCTAAGCAAAATAATTCTTAGACTAATTTTTTTTTTAAACTTTAAAAATCAAATAACAGAGATCAAGGGAAAAAATGAGAGCAATCCAAGAAAATCAGGAAAATTATGAAAAGTCAATTAACTGGAAATAGGGAATGAAAAATATAAGAAGAAAATAATTCCTTGAAAATTAGAATTGGGCAAGGGGAAGTTAATGAAATTTGAAAACATCAAGAAATCAAAAGAATGAAAAAATAAAAGAGAAAGTGAAATATCATCAGAAAAACAACCAATTTGGAGAACAGATCAAGGATATATCTATATCTACATCTATATCTATATCTATCTTTATTTATTTATTTAAAGCATTTTATTTATAAAACATATGCATGAGCAATTTTTCAACATTGACCCTTGCAAAACCTTCTGTTCCAACTTTTTCTCTCCTTCCCCCCATGCCCTCCTCTAGATGGCAGGTAGTACAATGCATGTTAAATATGTTAAAATATATGTTAGATATATGTATAGATAGTTGTATAATTATCTTGCTGCACAAGAAAAATCAGATCAAGAAGGGAAAAAATTTTAAAAGAAAACAAAATGCAAGTAAACAACAATAGAAAGAGTGAAAATGCTATATTATAGGTCATATGCAATAAGGAGAAATAATATAAGAAAAGTCAGACTACCTAAAAATTGTGATAAGGAAAGAATTTTGATATATTACAAAAAATTATCAGGGAAAATTGGCCTGAAGTTCTAAAACAAGAAAACAAAGTAGAAATTGAGAAAAAAAAAATCCACTTATCACCCTCTGAAAGAAAGCATAGGAGGAAAATTTAAAGGAATAGCATAGCCAAGCTTCAGAGCTCCTGGGCTGTGGAGAAAATATTGAAGCAATAAGAAAAAAAAAAGTACATATCAACTATTTACAATAAGGATTACACATAGAGTACTATATTCCATAAAGCAAAAGTTATCAAGGGTAACTTACCCAGCAAAATTAATTATAATCTTGAATGAAAAACAAAAAAGGATATTTAATGAACACCAAGACTTTCATTGTTTTAAAACCCCCAGAACTTAAGGGAAAATTTGATACATAATACCCAGGAGAAATATAAGATAAACATTAAAGAACTATTCTAAAAAAACTCAATAAGGTCAAATTGTTTACTTTGCATATGAGAAAACAAACAATATTCCTAAGATTTTCATCATTATTTGGGTAAATTGAAAGAAAGGTGTGGGCTGAGCCAAATAATTATATGGTGACTATGAAAAAATAAAATTGTGTGGAGAGAGAAAAAAAAAAAGGAATAATTACCTTACATAAACGTGGCATAAAAGGAAAATTAGATACAGAAGAAGCTAGTGCAGGGAGAGTAGATAATGCTGAAACCTTACTTTCATTGAGAAATTGAGAATGGGTTAAAAAGGAACATATATGTATATATACACAAACACATATCTAAAAGGGTATAAAAGTTTCCTAAATTCAAAAAGAAATAAGAGAGCATGGGGATTAGGGTGTGAAGAGTGGAAAAGAAAGGAACTGCTAGAGGGATGAGTAGTCTAAGGAATAGGAGGGAAAGTTAGCAGGTAGAAACAAAGCAGAGGAGTAAAGAGGAAAAAGGTAAATAGGGTGAGAAGGATAGAAAGGAAAAATAGGAAGGAGGAAAATATATAAGTATTTATAAATGTGCTAATATCTAGATAATATTATAATATCCGAATGGATATCTGCCAAAACAGAGAGGAACTATATGAACAAAAACATAAAATATTTTTATGCAAATAAATTCAGATTTAAATAATTGAAGTAATAGTTATTGTTCATGGATAGGTAAAACCAATGTAAATTTTTAAACAGCAATTGTATCTAACTAATCTATTTATTTGATATCATCCAAATTAAATTATTGAAAATTATTTTAAGTTACAAAAAATTATAAAATTCATTTGGAAGAACAACAACAACAACAACAAAAAATCAAGGACTTCAAAGAAACCAGGGGGAAAAAAAGATGTAAGAGAAATTGATTCAACAGTATCACACCTTAAACTATATTACAAGGTGAGAGCATTGTTGAAGTGTAAAAAGGATAATTTTGATTATTTTGAATTAAAATTTCCTTGTATAAATAAAACCTATGCAGCCAAGAATAGAAAGAATGAAGAAAATTGGGGGGAGGAGGGAAGTTTCATAAACAATCTCTCATATAGGATGTAATTGGGTTGCAATGTTACTGTGGTATAGGAAATGATGAGCTGGTTGATTTAGAAAAAAAACATGGAAAGACTTGGACTTATTAAGGAAGATGCTATCTACCTTCAGGGAAACAGATGATAGGAACAAATAAGACTAGTATGGTCTTATATATATTATATATGACTATATATGTGTATATTTGCATTTGTTTATAGATATCTACATGTATACCTAATATCTAAATTTAATTGTAATATTCTTAGAGTAGTGGGAGGAGAGAGGGGAAAAATAAAAAGTGCAAGGCAGAGAACAAAAGAAAGCCAACAAGGAAGCAAAGAAAAACTGGGCAGCTTTGAAAATAATGTATAGTAAATTTATGATATAGGATTTTTTGAAATGGAAATTTATTTATTTTTATATTGAATTTTCTCATGTTGTGTGTAAATGGCAATGCTTTTCTTTTTCTTTTCTCATTTTGTATTTAAGTTTAAAGAAATTTACAGAGAAAAAAAGAAATATAATGTCCCAAGCCCTTCAGTCTTTTAATATAGAAGCTGCTAGATTTTATATTAACCTAACTGTAGTTCCACAGTATTTAAATCTTTTTTTTCCCCTTGTTGCTTGTATTATTTTTTCCTTAACCTGGGAGTCACTAAAGTACTATTCAAATGGCTTATAATAGCAGGAAGGTAGGCAATCTTGCTGTATACTTGTCTACACTAATGAAGCATAAATTCTGGCAAGTTTTACCAACATGCACAAAGTTTAAAATATAAGCAATGGTAGACAAAAATTAGCTAACTTTTAGGAGATAGTGATTTGGGCTATAAAAACTCATTAAACTATCCACTAAGGAATAGGGAAATTATGGTCTGCATTCTTGTACTTACCAATTCATTCAACAATTCAATTCAACTAACCTTTACCAAATTTCTACTAAATAATGAGGGTTTGCTGAAGAAGCATTTTAAGTGAAAGCTCAATTTACAATTTTTCTTTTTAATGAGAGGCTCACCAAATTCAGGTAAGATGCATTAAAACAATGCATCAGGCTAAAGGATTCTGGGAAGATGGTGGAATAGTTAAGTACACTTCAAGCTCTCCAGAAAACCAGGGAGGGATCTATGGGTAGGGAAGGTTAAGTAATAGCAAGGCAAGGTAAGGAGCAGACTCAGAAGGGAGTCAGCAGGGAAAGGAAAGAAATGTGTGTGTGTGGAAGTAGAGGTGTGTGCATATGCATGTGTATGTATATATTTACATAGGTATACATAAATATATCATTTCTCAACTATAGCTTGCTTGGTGGGATCAAAGGGGAAAAAATAAAGATGCTGTGCAGCAGAGAACAAAAGAACAATTTACAAGGAAGTAAAGAAAAGATGAATATACTTTTTTCTACTAATATATCTATCTCTATATGTGTGTATATATACATACACACACATATATATGTGTACACACATACACATATATATATATATATATATATATATATATACATATACATATATGCGCATAAATACTTTCTTGAACGGGTAATTTGTTGTTACATAGTTTAAATTCTCCCATATATGCTGCTAGGCATATGACAATGAAAAAAGGGAAAAGGGAAAAAGAATAATCAAAAAAGAAAAAAAAACCCAGTGGATCAAACTGAAACATGAATTATAAATGCCCATTATGATTATGGAAGTTAACCATATAAAATGTTTCTCTTTGGCTAATAAGTGTAAATTGTACTACAGTTTGGCTCACTGTTCATATCCTTTGATTTAAAAAAAGAAATTCATTATCTTTAGGAACCTAAAGGATTCCCCAATTTTTCATAAAACAAAATAAGGTCACATCACTGAACTTGGTCTCACACTTATGAGTGAAAATTTGCAACAGAAAATAAAATGATAAAGGATTCTTATGCACAAAAGTCAACTTCTTGGGAGTTAGCATTTTCTTGTATGTATAATTGTGTACATAAGAATACACACACATATATATATATACTTAGATATATACATATATAAAATTTATTGAGCATATGTATATATACAAACATTTATAATATGTACAAATGTATATAAATTTTAACAACAATGAAAACCAGCTAAAGCTATTTCTTGAATAATTTTTTTAAAAACTGTCAACTCAGGACAGTCTGTGATAAATTGATGAATACCAACAGAATTTCTAACTGTTCGTGACCTTGAAAATAATCTTTTATTCTGTATCCATTTAGCATCTACATATCGATGGACATTTTATTACTTTGCTTTGGCAACTAAAATATGACTTTGTAATTACTCCTGTCGTATCCATTTTATGTGTTTTCTTTTCCAAACTATGGGCAGTTGAAGGTAAAGAAATCACCTTCTATTGCTTTTACAAATGTTCCTAATAAAATGTCCCTTGTAATAGAAGCTCAATAAGAACCCATCAGTTCATTTGAAGAATCTGTTATAAATTTTAATCTGATGCTTAAAGAAAAAAGAATGGATCCTTTAAGTATTTTGCTTAATTTTGAATTGTTTAAAAATCTATTCTTCACAGCTCATTTAGTTTCAAGTTTTGTTTTCAAATAACACCATCACATCACTGGACAATATTAATTTAAGAACTGTAGTTTTGTTTTTGTTTTGATAGCAGAGATTGCTGAAAACATTGCACAATTTCCTAAATTCAAAGGAATTCAGTAATCTTCTAATTAATTTAAATTTTAAGTCATTATATTCCATGCATTCTGTGCATGTCCAAGAGAGGTGCTGATGATTTAACTCAATGGTTGCCCATTCAGTTGCATGGAATAATCCTTTTCTTACCTAAAACATCACATATGATATTATTCGAATCTCTGCTGAGTGACCAGAGATCTTATTGCAAAATCCCTATAGTGTTCTGGCATTTCATGCAAATCAGCATTATGTTTTCCACAAAAAAGAACTTCTGGAGGACTTTAACAATGGTAAGGAATCCTGCCCACTACCGGACTTGGCATAGTATATCCCCTGTGACAGAGACATTTAAATTCCTAAAGTGATCTATTTTCATCCATGATAGGACCAACATCAATAAGATGGAGACCATGTGATGTTATGAAGAGATCCCAGAATTACAGTCTAAGAAACTAGGTTTAAATCTCAGCTCTGTCTTTTACTAGTTATTTGATTTTAAATAAAGATCATTTAAAATCTTTCAGCTTTGGTTTATTCATCTCTAAAATAAAGATATTTGATTAGGTAACTAATAAAGTCTCTTTCACTTCTAAATTTATGAACCTGTGAGATCACAGAACAATATATAAAGATGTTAACTATGTACTATATAACACGTTACCCCAAAATGTGTTTTTGATGGTCTGGGATTGGTGAATTTTAAAACAGTAGGATGAGATCAATAAATAGTTCATTATAAGAAAAAACTAACTTTAGTAAATCCATGCTGTAGTCTATTGAGGGTATCCATGGAGGAATACAATAATAGCTCTATTGTGACAAGTAATCCAGTTGTGACATGCTCTGCTTCTTCCTTCAGTTTTCAATATAACTAGTACTTCAGAACTATGAACCTCAGTTATGAATGAGCATACAGAAAACTTAACACACTTTTCATCTCCTCCTTCCTTCTAGTGATTACATCAGGCTAGGCACTTGCTTCTGAAACCCCCTAGCAACACAGAGCATTAAAATCTACAGAATCCATTCTTTTAACAAAAGCATGTGCCAATGCACTTCCTGATCCAAAGTCCAGGATAATGGAAGAATGCTGAGCTTTTGCATGGAGGCAGCTAGTGGATAGAACACCAGGTCTGATGTCAGAAAAGCTTGAGTTCAAATTCAGGCACATTAACAATTTGATCCTAGACAAATCACTTAACTGCTATCTCCCTCAATTTTCTCATATAAAAACTGGGAAAATAACAGGACCTATTTCCCAGGATTATTCCAAGAATGAAGTAAGATAAAATTATAGTGCTTAGTATATTTTTGTTGTTGTGAAGTCATTTTTCAGTCATGTATGATTCTTTGTGACTCCATTTGGGATTTTCTTGGCTCATCTGAGGCTGGATTTGAACTCATAAAAATAACAGTTCCTGACTCCGGGCCTGGTACTCTTATCAATTTTGCCACCTAGATGCTCAGGGTTTAGTGAGGTTAGTATATAGTATATAAATGCTAACTATTATTATTGTTATTATTGTTTATGCACATAGGCACACATGATAGTAGAAAGGAAACGGCTAAGTATAAGAAGGAACAAGTTCAAGACTTTTCAAGAAGATGGTTGGGATAATTTTGAAATAAGGAGGGTTAGGAAGCCAATTTCATTCCCAAGAAAAGAAGGAACAAGATTAGATTTTCAAGTACAGAAAGAATTAGGGATTAGGGAAGGGCAATTGTCATCCTAATTCTTTAAAAAGGAGAAGAAAATAGAACTTTCAAACTACAGAGAAATGAGCTTGACTTTAATTGCTATTAAATTCTTGAACATATGAAGAAGGTAAATGGGAACATTTATAAAAGGAATGATCAGGGGGAAAAGGCCAGCACATCTTCATCAAGAAAAGATTATGCCAAAATTAATATAATTTGCTTTTATGACAGGGTTATTAAAAAGGAAGATCAAAGGAATGGCATCAATATAGTTTTCTTTAGATTTCAACAAACCATTTGATAAAGCCTCTCATGGAATTCTTATGAAAAAAGATAGGAAGCTGTGGGCTAAACTATGATAAATTTAGATAGATTTTGACTTGGGTCGGTATTATCTAAAAATTATAGGAAAGTTTTAGTGCACTGAAAATTCAGTGTAAGTGTGATATGGCAGCCAAAGTTTTTTTGTTTGTTTGTTTTTTTAAATAATATCTTGAATGGCATTAAGAGAGGCATAACTTACAGGACTTTAGGAGTGGGGTGAAATGATAGAACTGCTGTGGCCCTGCATTCTCCCCACATTTGGTCACATCAGACCATGTATGAAATATTAATTTTTTTTCTGAACCTCATAATTTAGGGAAGACATTGATAAGCTGGAGACTAACCAGAAGAGGGCAATCAAAAACTTTTCAAATAATACCCTATAAGAATCAATTGAAGGAACTTTGAATATTTAGTCTGAAAGAAGAGAAATTGTAATGGGGAAATGATAGCTGTCTACATGAAGGATTTTCATATGAAAGAGAAATGAGATGTTATTCTTTTTGGCAAAGAGCAATACAAGGAGGAATGGATAAAAGTTGGAAGGAGGCAAATTGTAGTTTGATCTAAAGAAGCATACTAATCATTAGAGCTAATAATGGTTGAATGGATGTTTCACAAAGTAGTTGGCTTTTATTCACTGATAAAGTCTTAAAGCAAAGGCTGGCTGATCAAATGTACTGTCCTGGAGATTGTGGTTTAAGTAAGGAGTCAAATTGGAGGGTCTCTAATGCCCCTTCTAACACTAAGAATCTGTGAGGCTATTCCCTGGGAACTTTGTTACAGCAGGGTGAGATTTCAGTTCCTTGTTATATCAAGTTAATATTTATACATAGTTCTAAGTTTTCTTCATTTACTATAAAACATGATGCACTGAATATACACCTCTTCCAGGTAACTTAGGCAAAGATAGAACTGGGAGGTATTAGGATGCCTAAAAACATGAATTCACAGGAAGCTATAATCAGTTGGGACACTCCAATCCAATAAGAGCTATGATCATTTGGGAAATTCCCATGTCCCCTATTTCCATTGAGACTAGAACAGCTGAAGGACAACACTAAATTCTTGAAATTTATACATATATATATTCCAGAGTTTCTTAATGTTTTGTTTTTATTTCATCGACTCCTTTGTCAGTTTGGTAGCCTGTCGACTATTCTCAGAATAATGTTTTTAAGTGCATAAAATATAAAGGATTACCAAGTAAACCAATTATACTGCAATATGGTTATCAAAACAGCTTTTAAAAACAATTTTATAGACTGTAGCTTGAGAAACTTTGTTCTAGATGTTTTCAATAGTTATGGACTAAATAGTATTTTTTCTCCTAAGAAACTAAGCCAGGGATTCATACCCTAGGATCCCCCTAGGAAATCCTTTATGGTTCTGTGGATAGATTTGGAGGAGGTGAGTTAACAAACCTGGATGAGAAAAAAAAAAAATATATATATATATATATATATACCTTCATTTCAATATATTTGGTTTATATATATATATATATATACACCTTCATTTCAATATATTTGGTTTGCTTTGTAATCCTATCTATGTATTTTATAGTGTGCACTTAAAAATACTATTCTGAGATGAGATCTATAAACTGTCCACAAAACAAATAAAAAGTTTAACAACTTCTGGATTCGATTATATAAATGAGTGGCAAGGAATGGTCTGTCTCTCAAATGGACCCAGAACCACAGCCATTAATGATGGACAGGCAATTCTGGGCTCTTTAGCTGCTGTGATATCTGTTCTGAAGAAACTGGAATGTCCTTAAAATCTCACCACCCTTTGACTTTTTAAAAATTCAACATTTTCTTTCCTTCACAGACACAATTTGTGAATTGAGGTATAAAATATTACTACAGTGTTCTCTATAAACAAAGCTAATGAGCATACTGATTCCACTATTGGTTAGGCAAACAATTTGAGTGGGTGGTGAGGAGGAAACATTGGGAGATAATATATAACAATGCAAATGTGTAATAAATTCATTCATTTAAGAAGCATTTATTATAAATTAGGTACATTTTACACACAGAGGCTACAAAAACAAAACAAAACAAAAAAAGCCCAATAGTTATCCATTTTTAAGATGAAGAAAATGAGGTTGAAGTTAATATAACATATAAATAGTTTTACTGAGTAAGATTTGAAGCCATATCGATCAGCCTTTAGCCTCCACCCACTGCATGGTTTAAAATTTTAAAAGGCCCTTAGAGATAATCTAATCCAGGGATTACTTATTCTTTTTTAGTGTCATGAACCCCTTTGTTGCCCTTATCAGAATATTAATTTTAAATATATAAAATATGTAGGATGACAAAGAAGACCAATTATCTTGAAATAAAGATGTATTTTTTTCCTTATCCATTCATACTTTAGGAGTCCATGAATCTCATTAAGAAACCCTGATCTAACTACCCCTTCCCACAACACACACACACACACATTCTACAATAGAAAAACATATTAGGAAAGACCTCCCCCATTACTCTTATTAAATCTTGTCCCTCCTTTCTATCACCTTTATATCATATAATTTTCTTTATGTGCAACAATGTCTCCTGACCAGAAATGTATTAATAAATAATGAAGAATATAAAGCTTTATTTTTACAACTAGCAAACTTTTTTCAAGCATGATATTCCTTGTAGAACAGAATAGCTAACTTACTTTTTTTTCTATAAAAATAAATACAGTGTTATTTAATATAAAGAGTTATTGGATAAGAAATTAGGAGACTTGGGCCTTCTCATCCTGACTCATTAATGGCTAATTGTATTTCCCTGGTAAATAATTTAAATTATTTGGACCTTTCTTCTCTATAAAACTGGGTTTAGATCAAATAATCTCCCTTTCCTGTTCTAAGATATATACAATGAAAATGTTCTTTTATAAGAAAATAATTCAAACATACTTTATAGGAAAATAGATGTGAATTCTAAAATTCAAATGTAGCCTCAAAATTTGTGCATATTCTTAATACAATTTTCCTCTATGGGAATTTTGAGTTGATAGTACAAGTTTATCACTTGAACATTATTGTGACTCTTCAGTGATATGGCACAACATTGCTTTTGAATGTTCATTTGCATATCTGCTTTTAGTGAAGGGGTTTTGTTTTTTGAGATAGAAAGCCCTAATATACCAAATACCAAGAAATTCAGCAGTCATATTGCAAATAATTGTATAGTAATTTTATATTTTTGAACTCGACTAGGGAGGCTGATTTTTTAAACTATTAAATAAGTCCTAGAAATTTTATGTTGTAGAGCACCTTTTAATTGAAAATAAAAATGCAAATATTCACACAAATAAAAATATCTCTAATGCAAAAAGAAAAAATGAGAAATAGCCATACTTATGAAAACATCCTAAGTGGTTATCAGAGGATTGGATCTTTTTGTCTTCCTAAAATCCTAAATTGCTTAGTTATATGTTACACTCTTAGCTTACTTTCCAAAGTTTTAATTTTAAGGTTAGGGATTTGCATATTCCTTCTTTCAAGATTTTTGTTTGTTTTAATTTATTTAATTTGAAAATTAGTTTGAATTAAGAAATGGTTTGTATTTTTGAATGACTGATTAGCTGACTAGGAATTGACCTACCCAGATTTCAGAACTTCAAACTGCCTGAGGGCAATCAAAACCAGTTAAAAGGAGAATTCTCCAAAATAGCTAAAAAAAGAAAGGAGCCCCAGTTCTGACCAGATGTTACCACTCCCCAACTTCCCCTAGTCTTCTCTGTGGATTTTCAGCTGTTAAAAACAACTTGCATGGAAGCTTCCCTAAGGCTGTGTTTCCCATGGGACTCTCTCCATGTTGAAATGTATTTAACCTTGTGTCTCTCTAATCCATCTTGGTCACTCCAGTACTTCAGTGCTTCTCATTGGCCCAGGAGTACAATTCCTTTACTTCCATTAAAGATTGTAGTTTTTGTTACTTGTTTATTTTAGATGAACACTATAAAATTCCTTTGTTTTACCAAATAAAATAATTCCATTGGAAAAGGAAAGTTCATGTTTTCTGCTATAATTAATATAGGTTTAAAGACATTTCTTAAAATCTAAGTTTAAAAAAACCTGATATCCAATAACCCAAGGTCTGATCACTCACATAGTGATAAACTAATAGCACTGCTTAGAGCCAGTTCTACAATAAAAAGTTGGAAACTTTAAATGTCTAATAATATAAAACAAAAGTCATGGCTTAGTACAAATTATCTGTATAACTGTCTCTATTTTCATTTTACTATTTCTAATGCAGCCCAGTCCTCATGTCTTTAAGGTGTTAAGTATCTGATATGCTATAAGATTTAGTTTAATGATATTGGATATTCCAAGTATCATTTGTAAGTTCTGTTGCTTGTCTCCCTTCCCTCCCTTCCCCCCCCCCCCATTTCAGTATTTAACTGTTATGGAAACCATCAATAAAACTACAAACATATGAAGTAACAAAATTTTTCTAAGTTCTAGTTCACTTATAATGTAGAGAAAATTACTCATAGTTTGAAGTAGCATTCAGATAGTCCTTTAGAATTTTGTTTTAACCACCATTGTTACCATTAAAAAGATTCTTTAAAACATTTCAGCATTTATAATATTTTTCTAGTATATCTTATTACGTGATTGATTCTACTTGCATTAATTTGTGTAAACATTATAATAGTCAATAAGTGATCAAAAATAATGATCAAAAATTTTTTCCTTATTGTCCATATGTGTTTATTACCTTTTTCAATGCGTGTCACATTCTTTCCTTATGAAAATGTATACATATTAACTATTTTTCTATTTCCCCACAGAAAAAGCAATGAAAAAGCTTCAAAAACCGATCACTTGCAACAGTTTCAGATATAACTGCTACATACCTTTCTGTTCTTTCTAACACAAAGTTCATACCTTATAAATATTATGTAAAGAAAAATAATCAAGGATTAAGTGCCAATCTTCAGTATTCTTCAAAAGCTAAATTTAAATACAAATTCCTCATGTTTAATAACTTCAAGCATGGAATCATTAGCTACAATCCCTATTGACTTTGGTTGCAGCTGTCCACATTTACATTAAAAGGACCCTCTTTCTAATGACTGAATCATTGCATCTCCATAACAACCACTGGTCTTTGCTGCCATCTAAATAGAGGAAGTGAAAAACACTTTAGAATTACCTGGGAAATTGAATAAAAAAACCCACACCAAAAAATGAACAGGACCCTTCCATTATTTGGGAGAAAGAAATTTGTGGCTTTCAGCACAGCATAATTCTAGGTGATAATCGCTCAGTAGTTCTCCCCTTTCCATTTCTTATGCTGATAGAGCTTGGATTGTTTATCTTCACCGACTTGACAGAGTAATGATACTTGTTCTCTCCAAACTTTATGCATATACATACATTAATATATAGATATGTAGGAATAAATATGTACATAACTGTTTATCATTTACTACCATCTATCTCTCTATCATGCCATCCATCTGTCTATCTGTACCTACCCAACTATAGGTTTCTTAAGTCAGACACTGGCACAGGGCATTGCACATAGTAGGCATTTAAGGCATGTTTGTTCAATTAAGTAGACACCTGTAGGAATAATGAACCTTTATTTTTAAAGTATTATTATTTCTTCTGTTTATGGATAAAAAATATAGAAATTTAAGCATTTCAGTATTCCAAAAGGAAAAAAGTCCAGTACTTGGACAAAGATTCTTTTTAAGAGAAAGTCAAGCTGAATTAATTCACATAAATGACTTGTCAGAGAAATTAAAATATAAACATATAATACTGTGGTCCTGTTTTTAAAATCAAAGCACTAACACAAGACTATATGGAAATAAAGGATTTAAGTTTTGTCATTAACATTTTGGTCTTTTTTCCCCCTCCTCCTCGCCATTTCTCACTCACTTCCTTGATCATATTCACTCAATGAACACAACTCACTATTTTCCCTCAAAACCAACTAGAAATAGAGAAACATTGTACAAGGTTTTAGGAATAAAGGCTGCTGCCATAACAACACTTCTACAGATAAAACTGTTGAGACGCAGAGTTACTACACAACACCCAGCCTCAGTCAGAAGAAAGAAGAGCACTCAGTATATTTTCCGAAATTTTCTACCTTTCTGTCATTAAGCCAGAAGAAAGCTGTCCAGTTTTAAGGTAGCCCTTCAAGTTGCGTTTTGTCTATCTTTTTTTCCCCCAGGAAATAATATTTTACCTTTTGGAATAAGATTGGTGAGTCTATGTAATGCTCAATTGTGCTACACAAGAAGAAAGAAAGCCATAGTTCGGCCACACTGATTGTCTTAAATCTGAGCTGGAGAACTGGGACCCTCTCATTATGAAGAAAAATGTGTTGCTGGACTAAGCTTACTTCCCTCCTCCCCCCAATACATTAGTAATCTAAAATAAACAACCAATTGAAATACTCTTAAAATATAAATAGGCAATATAATTTTCCATATATTGGACCCAAGCTTAAAAGTCTAAGTCCTGAGCTGCATATAAAGTAAATATAGAGAGGATTATTGGTTTTGCGTCCTTGTCAATTTCCTGCAGGTGAATACCAGAAGAGCTAGAAAGAGACTTTGTATAAAAGGGATAAGGTAAATCTGAAGAGAGGGCCGGGGGAGCCCAATTTTAGTGGAAAAATAACTCAGCTTAATGAGGAATCACTTGAAAGGCTTTTTAAAGGAAGAAGGTTGACAAAGGTGGGTGAGACAGGTTCATTGGGAAAAGTGGGATATAAGCCGAGGTGTCGGATGGGGAATTTAGAGACAACCTAGCTCAGAAAGATGAGGCTTTAAGCCTTCCCTCTCTCCTAGTGAAGGGTGATGCGAGGAGGGCACTAAGAGCACGGGGTCAGCCTTTGCTCTAGACTGGCGGGAGAGTCCCTTCTAGGCAGAGAAGTGAGGGGCTCAGGGGCGGGAAAGAACCATGGACAAGGCAGCTGAAGCAGCAAGCAGCCTCAAACCTGTTTCCAAGACCAGGGACGTGCAAAATGCTTCTAGTTGCTGACAGGTGAAGTGCAAGCAGAATCCCCTTGCACCCCCCCTCCCAAACACCCAGGCAGTTAAGCGCCCCCGGAGCACTAGGACACCCCAACGCCCTCGCCAGGCGCGGGGGAGTGGGCCCAGCAGGTGGTTTAAGGGATGCCCTCAAACCTTTCCTAGAGCCAAGGGCAAGCTCTCTAGTCCTCCCCAGCTTCCCGATTTACCCGCTGCGCTTTCCAGGCTACTCACCGTCCTAGGCGGAAAGCGCCATTGACTCGAAGAGAGAGGACTGCGTGGCGGCGGTGTGCTGAGGGAGGTGCGTGGTCCAGCCCCAGAGGAAGAGGAGATCAGTGGCGGCGGCGGCGGCCCCCAAGCTAGTGCTGCTGCTACGCGCGCTCTCGCTGCCCATCTCCGAGCGCCTTGGAAGCAGCGGCTACTGTGGGAGGAGGAAGGAGCCGAAGGGGAGGGGGACAGGAGGAGGGACCTGGGGAGAAGATGGGGGGGGGAGCGCAAGCCAGGGGAGGAGGAAAGTGTGCGCGGGAAGCGTCGGGGAGGGGGTTTTGAGGAGGAGAAGGGAGAGAAGGGGGAGGAGGAGGGTCGAGAAGGATGCTCGATCTCCTCCTCCTCCACCTCCTCCTCTCCCGCCCCTCGGGTTCTCCAAGGCAATGCACAGGCCGGGGGCTTCCCGGGCTCAGTTCCTAATGTGAAGGCGATGCTCTCAGCCGGAATGGAGAGGGCTTGTGGTGGCCCGGCCGGGAAGTCGAGCAGCACTGGATTCTCCCCTCCTCCCCCCTGCCCCTGCCCCTTTCTTTGCGGGAGCGGGTTTATACACACACATACACACACACACACGCACGCATGCACGCACAGCAATTTTTTCTGAGGCTCTGATACTTCATGTTAGTGTCACGCAAACACCCACCACCCACCCCCGATTAAGATCACAAGTACGTCTGTGTGTCTATGACCTACAGCTCATCCTTCCCCTGCCTGCGGTCCGGGGTGCCCCGGAAAGAAGGCTCCAGTCTGTAGGCTGGACAGGGCTGCGTTACGCTGCACTCTTAGCACACATCGCCCTCCCGCAAAGCCACTGCCAAAGTAGAGACGGCGGTGTGTGCTTAACCCAAACCACCTCGTACTTGGTAAAAATCGAGTGACCTGATTGCTTCGGACCTTAGCTCTGGTGAACTGAGAAGGTCATGAGTATAAAGGGCTCAGCAATGTGCCGTCTGCATCCCACCCTTAATGTCTCCACACCACCCCACTCGGTCTCTTCCAGGCGTTGTTGTGTCCCTCAGAATTCAGGGCACCATTTCACACATTTAATTTTACTTTCTCTCCACATTGCAGAGGTCTCCCTCACCCTCAATTTAACACCCCAACTTTACAATTGTTCTAAGCTTTCCTAGCCTGTATATTCCTCTGTTCATTAGACTGTAAATCAAGCCTATGTGGATTAGAATTATGCGCATACACACTTGTGCACACAAAACACCCCATTACATTTTCCCATATGTGTTAGAGGGAGGTTTGAAGTCCACACACTGGGGAATTATGAAAACACAGAAGCATGACTGATTTTTGTTAACAATAATTTCATAATCTGCACCTGTTATTTTAAAGAGGTAGGAGGAATCAAAGAAAGCAAATCAACTGGATGAAATGTAGGGGGGAGGGAATCCTAAAGAAACTCATATTAAATAAGCAACATCTGAATTAACATAATTACTGCTGTGAGAACTACCCCTGGAGAAAGAAATTTTTCATTAAATTTTCTCTATTACTCATAAAAAAGTGAAAGGGATTTTTATCATGAAAAATTAATTTAATCCTTATCTGACTATACTTGTCAGGTGTGGTACAAATATGTCTAGCCCTACACTGAAAGAACTATCTCAATATCAAACTAGTAAGGGGGGAAATGCATAATGTAATAAAGGACATTCAATTGTGACAAAGAGCTTTGAGATCTTCCCCTGGAAATTTCCCTGTTGAGTAAAAATGATGGAGAGAAAATGTTATTACATGATTATCTTAATGTTTTCCACTCTCTTAAAGTTATGTGTTAGTCACAGTTAAAGTTAGTGAATGTCATTTTTCTTAGGCTCTGGACCACAATTCCTCATTGAAGAAGCAACCCAAGTAGGAAACTTGGAAAAATCTTGTACTTTTCAATGTTATAGACTAATTAAAGATAAAGTTGAAACTAAATCCACATCAGGTACTAATTGTTATAAACCTTTCTACAGATACTATATGATGATCCAATAGATAAGTATTTGGTCTTATGAATTTCTGAAGGTTTCCCTTATATGGGAGAGCAACTAGTTCAGATGGCTTTAATGAAGTGGGGGGAGGAGTTAATGCTAGTCCTTTTGCTTTGAGATCACAATATTTAATAAATAGCTGATTCTTTTGAAACATTACTCCTGTTTAAAGCCTATATTTACTCAACACTCTTTCAAACAAATGTCATCAGAGTAGTGTAGTATAGGAAAAGAACTCTGGATTTGGAATCTGAAGATAAGTTTAAAACTTGGCTCTGCTATTTACTTCCTTATGACATGCTCTAGTATGTTATTTAAATTTTACAGGTCTGTTTATCTTAAGGATCTAGATTAGATGTTTTCTACACTCCCTTCCTATGATTTCATATAATCAGATTTATTGATTTGGTTTGAAAATGGCAACAAAAAAAAAGTACCACCCCTTAAAATCTAGTGCTAGGATTCATTCCTTAATATTTACTAAATTGATATTTCCACAACTAAGAGGAATGGTTAAAAAAAAAAAAAAAAAAGAGTAAGGAAGGTCAAACTTACATAATATGAGAACTGGTCTATGAGAGTTCAGTCCTTAGAATATGCAGGGATTTGCCATTTCCATTGTTTTGGTTATATAAAGTCTATGCAAATATTTTCTGCTTGCTCCAATCTAATATATGGATCTTCCAAAACCTATGTCTAGGGATGAGTGACTGGGCAGATAGGTAGCATAGAATATAGAGTGCTGGGCCTTGAATCAGGAAGGTTTATCTTCCTGAGTTAAAAATCTGTCTTCAGACATTTGCTAGCTTTGTGACCTTGAACAAATCACTTAACCCTATTTGCCTCAGTTTCTTCATTTGTAAAATGACTTGGAGAAGATGGCAAATCCCTTCAGTATTTCTGCCAAGAAAATCCAAATAAGGTCACAAAGAGTTGGACATAACTGAGCAACAACTAAAGCTATGGGTGCCAGTAGCTGATACAGTGTAATAACAAATTATTCTTGTTGGCTATAGAACTGGAAAAACCTGTACCTCAAAAGATATGGAGCAGAAACTGAATACACATAGAAAGGATGATGCACCAATCTCTCAGTCATTTTCCTTCTTAATTATGAGTGAGTAAAGTTTTACTGTGAACTCCAGGCAGGACAGTCTTACTGTTGAGCAGAGTCAGTAGAAGTGACTGGATATTATTAGCCGACAACAGAGTAAGCACCTGCAACCCGTGGAGAGATGTGGAAAGACAACCACTCAAGGATAGTAGCAATTTCAAGGGATTGTGATTACTTATGAAGGGAGGAAGAGCCAGATATGAACTCTAGAATGTCATCCATCCTTAGAGACCATCAGAGAGATACATATAAAAGGAACTTCATGCAGACTTTACAAAATGGGAAAAGGATTTCTGGAGTTTCAAGTCAAAATGTATTCTTTTCAACATATTCATTTTCTACACATTTGATTCATTGCCATCTTCACTTTGAATCCATTCTCCCCAGGAAACATATGTGTATTATGGAAGAGTGCATCCCAATAATGGAAAGGATTACTTTAGTAAATGTTGTTCCTTCTATGCTTTTTTCAGCACAATCCTTTTGCAAACGCTAAAAGACTTCAACTAGTCAATGGATAACGTGGTGAACTCTAGTTGGTATTCATGAATAATATTACTAGACAATCTAGGTCCTTAGAATTATCCTTAAAATCTTTAGATGAATAGTAGTCAGCCACATTCTAGTGAACTAGCTTTCAAGTGGGAGTGGCTATTAGGGGAGTAGAGTAGAATGTACATTACTGTTGCTTAAAGTAATAGCAGTCTTACAATACCCTCCCATCCTATTTTCCCCAAGTTGGGTTTGGGAGGAGATGAAGAGAAGGAAGATGAAACAGCTAGTAAAATATGAATCTATGCAAATTAATCAAGTTAAGAATAATAAACTTATTCAAATAAATTCAATAACATTTATCCTGTTTTATTTTTATTGAATTTTTAGGAAGGTGTGTGTTTGTGGAAGAACAATTGGTGTTTCTGTTTTGGACAAATAGCCTAAATAGCCTTAGACAAAATTGTCTAAGACTTTGATTTCATTTCACCCATATCTTATTTTGTTCTTACCTTCTTCATCTTCATTAACTTGAAGAAAGAAAATTTTTATTTTATCCTAATGTAATTTAGCTCTTCTTCATCATTTTGCCCCTATTGATTTAATCTCTGTAGAAAAGTGAAGGATCTCTAAGAACAGTTTCCAAAACCTGATCTAAGATTATTTGAGATCTCAATAATTCAGGCTCTAGTTATAATAATGCAATGGTCATTTCCCATAGTTTCTATAAGAGATTCTTTTTTTTTAATTTTTTTTATTTAATAGCCTTTTATTTACAGGATATATACATATCCCAAAGAGATTATAAAGAAGGGAAAGGGACCTGTATGTGCACGAATGTTTGTGGCAGCCCTTTTTGTAGTGGCTAGAAACTGGAAACTGAATGGATGTCCATCAGTTGGAGAATGGCTGAATAAATTGTGGTATATGAAAATTATGGAATATTACTGTTCTCTAAGAAATGACCAACAGGATGATTTCAGAAAGGCCTGGAGAGACTTACACGAACTGATGCTGAGTGAAATGAGCAGGACCAGGAGATCATTATATACTTCTACAACAATACTAGATGATGACCAGTTCTATAAGAGATTCTAACAAAGTAGACAAAATTTTCTTAAGGGACATTGATCAAAGGAATCCATGATTATTTTGAATAATTCACAAATAAACTTAATTAATTTTTGTTTAGAGGGATTTGAAATACATCTTCCCATGATAGTGTAAATAAGAGAGTGGTCCCTTGCTGAGAGAAAACAAAATTGATTAATTCTCAGTGACTGGGGCTGCTTCCATGATGATGCTTTTTGAGAATTCAGGAGTAGTGATTTCTTAGCAAGCTATCCCTATCTAGTTTCTATGAAAATGAGCCAATAATACAACATGTTCCTTTTCGGACTTCCTTTTTCACCTTCTCCTATTAAGGAAACATACCAGCATGAAGCAAATTGATACCTACTCTAGGACAGAGGGTAGTGTGTATGCCCATACACTCACTCCACCACCATCTCTTTCCATTTCAAGAACAGGAAATGATTGCACATTTGAAATGGTTCTCTTAGTCCAACAGATGGCACAGAGAGATTTTCTGCTGAAATACAGGTATGTACCTAAGGGGCACAAATTAACTGCAAGCTACTATGTATAAAAATGACTAGATAGCCTTCTAGACATAGAAAGGAACTCTCTTTTGTGACTTTAGCCTTAGGAGTTGTCTGATGGGTATACTCAAGTTTGAAACTTTTCAATTTTGGAAATTTGGAGATCTGACCTTCAGCATCTGATTTGAAAAGTTTGTGAGTTAATCTAACGCTCTAGATCCAATGGAAAAGGAATTACATAGGTGACACCCCCAAAGTATGCTGCTTTCTGGAAAAAATTCTAAATTATAGCTTAACAATTACAATCCTGGAAGACTGAGTAAGAACCTTGCTTGAGGGATTGAGATCCACTGAAATATCAAAGAGTTGTCTTGTTATCAAACTCAGATTCAATTACCTTCCCAGGGAGCTGATGATCTATTTGAATGCTTAGCTTCTTCCTTATCTGTTTATAGGATCCTATAAGTTTCTTTTGACTGAATTTTCTATATGGTGAAATAAAGGTTATCCTACATATATGCTACCATTGATGTTTCATCAGGGCTAGGATTTGTTACTTATATTTAGAAAAGTGTAGAAAAGAGATTTTCATGAAGCAATCCTTGGTGGGAGTAAGGAAACAGTGAAAGGAAATTATTCTTTTGGATTCATCCCCTAGAACTGAATCCAATGTCATCTTATAGGTCTTTGATGAGCACTAATAGAAAAGAATGATATGTATGACTTTTCTAGGTAACTATGGAAATTTGTATGCCTGCAAAAACTCTTCAGTGCAGTCAGGCAAATTAACTAGGCTTAAAGAAATCAAACAGCTAAGTTGATATTCACCTTCCTTTTCTTTTGCATTTTGCATTTTGTTTTTTAAATTTTGACTGAAGTTCTTATTTTATTCTTATGTTATTATTATTGCAAGAAGATGTATTCCCTTAGTCTGGATCTGCTCTAGGGAAAATTGTGAACCATCAAGTTATTTTTCAGCAACTCAAAGCTCTCTTTTTTTTTGATGCCTCTTTATTGCTTTATTAACACTCTGTTCATTTCTCTCCATTCTGTGTTCAGGTTTTATCCATATTTCCTTTACAATAATTTGACTTTTGAAAAGAATTGATAAGCTCTCATTATAGTTTTTAAAAAATGGATAAATTTTGGTAGAGGAAGCTAGGAGATGGCGTGGATAAAGTGTTGGGCCTGGAGTCAAGAAGACATCTTCTTGAGTTCAAATCTGGCCTCAAACATTTACTAGCTGCATGACTCTGAACATGTCACTTAATCTTGCTTGCCTCAGTTTCCTCATCTGTACAATGTGCTAGAGAAAGAAATAGCAAAACATTCCAGTATCTTTGTCAAGAAAACTCTGTGTGAAATCAGAGTCAAACACAACTGAAACAACTGAATCACAATAACAAAAGATTTAATATGTTAAGTATATCATAAGCATTTGCATTTTTCACAGGAGAAAAAAATAAAAAAGCTATTTCTGTTACTTCGTTCATTATTTATATCTTTGGGAGTAGCAAAAAGAAGTCTCATCCCCTATACTTAGACCATGTATGAAGTAATAGAAGTAGAAACATTAGATATAGTGAATATGAAAGTTGGTAATTCTGTTTGCTGATACATATATATATATATATATATATATATATATATATTGCAGGACATGTTCCTTTTTTTCCTTTCTTTTTGGTCTGGACCTGTGATTTTTTTTGGGGGGTGGATGGGAATTGGGTATAGGGAATTTCGGTGAGAAATTTCCCTACAAATACAATATGGTTTTAGAGAGTTGCTTGGGATACTGAGAAATTAAGTGATTTGACAAGGGTCACACAGCCAACATGTATTAGAGACAGGATATGAACATTCAGAACATACTGACTTAGAGACTCTCTAATCACTAAATAGGTATCTATATTGAAATCTATCTGTATGTATATGTGTTTTTGTATGTGCATACATATGTGTGTGTGTGTGTGTGTGTGTGTGTAAATACGTGAATATTTCTAAGCTTAAATTGCACTAAGACTTTTGGGATGCTGTGTATGTATATATATCCATGTGAATAATATGTTTTCATGCATGCACATTCTTACACATGTTTATATACCCCTCTATATGTAGATATATGCATATATATATATGCATACATATACATATATACAAACATATGCATGAGAAAGAGGAAGAGAGAGATTTAATTCTATTTAATAATTTTCTTTAATCAAGGAAAAGTACAGAATATTAGAAGTCGTACAAATAGCTTTGGGTGTGTTTTTGTTTTTTTGAGAATGTGCCTTAAGAACTGAAAGTTATTTTCCCACTGAAGCCAAAATAACTCACTTAATGCCTATGTGACACACCTAGCTATACAAACTTGTTTTCACATTTTAGATTCTTAACAAAACTCAGTCAATGAATATTTCTGCATAGAAAGAATAGGGAACATAGAAATAACAGGCACCAAAAGTCAGACTTGGCATAGAAATGAAGGTATGACTGGATATCTCCATGTACTCCTGAACTTCCTAAATTGAGATGATTAAGAAATTGGGATGCATTGAGGACATTATTAAATGTATATTGTATATTGTACAAATATTGTATATTATAAAAATTGTTTAAATCAAAAGACCCATGAGTTATTTTGTAAGCAAAATAATATAAATCATACTAAATTGTATCAGTTAGAGATCTCAATCTCATTGAGTTCCCTGGGATATAGAGAACATATTTAATAAAGTATATTGTGCAAATTAAAATGAGTTTTTAAAGTAAAATGGCCCATGAATTATACTGTAAGTAGAATAACATAAATTACACTAAATTGTATCATTTAGGTATCTAGATCTCATTGGGTTCCTCTGAAAGAAAAAAAAAATCCATTTCCAATTACTAGTTTATCAGTTCACTTTTGTCCATAATCCCAGCTGCATCTATATCTACATTTAGTTTGTAAGCCCTAGAATCAAATTTCCACAATGCCTCCAGAAGGACCTTTCATGGAAATTGCACAAATCCATTTTAAATTTACTTAAAGAGTAAACTTCTTATTTTTGTTCATTAAACCTATGAGTTCTTATTGCCTTTCCTATCACTTTATTGTATCCATTATTTTAGGTTTTTGTTGTTTTAGTTTATCATAATACTCTTACTATTTTGTAATGGTATGAGCAAAAATTATTTCATTTAATGCTGAAAATAATGCTAAGCTCAGATATTATTTTACTTTAAATACCACTTGAATGGTTTTGAAACTACTAAAATTTCATCATTCATATATATTCCTTTATGCACACCCCTTATTCAAATGTTTCTACTCCTTTCCTTCTTTCCTTTGGTGAAAGCAGAACTGCAAAATATTATCTTGTGAAAACTTAGTTTCCCCAGTCACTGCAATTCTGTAATTCCTTTGACTTTAGATGTTTGTGGGGCTTCTGTTTTAAAACATTGAAATATTTTCAGAGCATAGAACTTATTGACACTACTCAATATGCTAAGTCTCTAGATTTGAAACTGATAAAAATGTCCTACTTTTGCATAATCTTATACCATCAATAATTTTTAGAGGAGCATTACATAGTTTTAGTGGGTACAGGAAAATACCATAATATTAACTACAAATTGTTTCTTCCCCTTTCCCCATTCTGATCTCATTTTAGTCAACTCTATTCCAGTAACATTTTATTTACATGAAATAAAATATTATTCTGTTTTAATGTGGCTGAATCTTAAAGGATTGAGTGTTAACAAACATGGTATTCATCTAATAACATATTAATGCTTGATTTTTGGCCCAAATAGTATTTCGATTTTGAAAGCGAATAAAAAATGCCAAGTGATCAGTAAACATAATTATTAAAAAAGCAAAAATCCAGAAAAAGGATAGAAAAAAATGATAGAGATAATATTATAAAAAATGTAAAAGTATGTCAAATGGGTGTCTGCTATTTTAGGGGAGAAAAAAATGCCTTTTCAGTAGTATTTCAGTTTGTCGTATTCTTCAATGTATTTCAATGTATCATGCCATATGAACTTGAAACAAATTGATTTATGTCTTTTGTAGTTTCATGAGCTCTTCATTTCCCAAAACAGTCATTAAAATAAAGGGAAAATATGACTAGGATTTCCAAGATTAGAAAAATGTTTTTATTGTAATTGTTATTGGATTTTCTTGTAGTTGTACATTAATATTATAAGATCAAAGTTCTGATTATTGCAGAATATTTGTATTGAAGATGCTTGTGGAACTATGGTAAAGCTTTTCAGTTTGGTTTTGCTTTTATTCCTATTATTCTCATGGAATGAATATCAGATGAATGCTACCAAGCACCAAGAAACAAGATATTGACATGTGATGGTGTTTCAAAGAAATTTAATATACTTTTTATGGAGGAGGGGGTTTTGAAGATTAGGTCATCTTTCCACAAGCATTTGTAAATGAAAGCAGGAGGATAACAAAGAGATATAAATTTATACAGCTTTTTGGCATTATATAATATCTGTTTTTATTTGCCAACAGAGCTATATATAGCATAGGGTCATTGGGCTTTCCTAAGGGCAGCTAAATGAAGAACAGATAGAATGTTGAGCTTGGAATCAGGAATATCTGAGTTCAAATATAACTTTAAATACTTATTAGCTATGGGGACCTAGGGAAGACACTTAACCTGTTTGCCTCTATTTCCCCATCTGTAAAATGATGCACCTCCATTGTTATCGTGAAGATCAAATATAATGGCAATTGTAAAGTGCTTAGCACAATGCCCAATGCATGGTAAGCTCTATATAAAAGTTAACTATTATTATTATTATTATTAATTATCTAGAATACAGAAATGATGAGTAGGAAGATAAAGTTAAAGTAGAGTGCCAGACTTGATCAAATACATGAGAAAAATACTGTACATGTTAGATTGAATAAATTTTTGAAGAAAATATTATAGACTAGAAAACCATCAATACAGATAAACATATCCATAAACAATGAAAGCCAGAAAATGAAGAAAACTTATAAATCTATAAATCCACTATAAATATAAGGTTTCTTTTAATATACATTTAATTTTACATGGCAATAATAAAATTTTCCCTTCATGTGAGTCAATATAACTTTAAAGAATCTTGGAAATTGATTTTTAAAAAGACATATCAAATTGAAGTTGGAACAAGGAGCATGAGATTCTAAAAAAAAAAAAAAAAAGCAAAAGCAAAACAGAGCTTCCAAAATAAAGAAAAGAAAAAAAGCAACCTAGAAATTATTGATCATTATTTTTATATTTTAATCTTTATAAAATCTTTTTTGAGAGTGATGACAACATGAGAAAAAAAACCAGTGAGGTTTTCATTTTTTTTTTTCCTACAATATATAACATCTTTAAGAAGCACACAACTGCTTAAGATTTAGAGAAAAAAACAAAGATTGTGCTCATTCTATTGCTAATTTAATACATTATAAAGCATTTGGGAGTAAAACAATATGTAACCTTTAAGATTCTTGTCAAAATATTTTCCATGCATATGTTAAAATAACACAAAACTCTGACAGATGAGGCCTTGATGATAATATTCTTCAACCATCTGCTGAGTATTGTTATCAAGCTAGATATAAAACCTTAGTTTATAGATTGCTCCTGTTGGAAAGGATCTCAAAAACTATCTTATTTAGTCCTTTCAGTTGTATCTTATTCTTTGTGATCCCATTTGGGGTTTTCTTGGGGAACATACTGGAGTGGTGTTGTATTTCCTTTTCCAGTCTGTTTTATAGATGAAAAAACTGAGGCAAACAGGGCTAAATCACACAGTTAATATCTGAAACTATATTTGAACAGAAAAATGAGTCTTTCTGAATCCAGACCTATCACTCTGAACATCGAGTTAAGAAGACCCGAGTTCAGATTATACTTAAAACAAATGCCATCTGCCATTATGTCTGTTTTAGCTTACTCAACTGTAAAAAGTACCTGTCACAAGGTTGTAATGAGGATCAAATGATATAGTGTCTAACAAATAGTAGGTACAAAATACATTCTTATTCTCTTTCTTTTCCCCCCATTTTATGATGGGAAAAATGCTAAAATACTTTAGTAACTTTGATGTCTTATCTTGTGTATGGTCTGGAGCCATCTAATTGATGTTTAATTTGCTAATTGTTTTCCTTGTCAAGTTTTAACAGGTTTCATTTTATTTATAGAGCTCAGAATTCTGCAAAAATATTTTGTAAATTAAAGATTACTGTCACAAAACTGCCCCCAATATTTCTTCAGAAATTGTTTGTATTATTTGATAAAAGTCATGTATATAATAATTTGAAAAGACCTTATGTACTATAGAAGAAAAAAACAGAAAGAGAAAAGGAGAAAAATAGGAAAAATTTCTGTGAACTAATGTAGGGTGAAATAGGAAGAACCAGGATGGGTATATATATATATATATATATATATATATATATATATGTGTGTGTGTGTGTGTGTGTGTACATGTGTATATAAAATACATGTGTAGATAAATTATAAAAATAATAAAATATATGTGTGTATTTTTACACATACAAATATGTACATACATATACATACATAAAACAATGTAAAGAACAGAGAAATAGAATTGATTGTTATAGTCATTGTGACCAATCTTTTGTTTTACATAATAGCTTTTTATTTTCAAAATATATGCAAAGATAATTTTCAACATTCACCCTTGCAAAACCTTACTCTTTTCCACTAATTTTCAACTCCTTTTTGTGCATTGTCTTCTTCCATTAGAAAGTAAGTTCCTTGGGGACATGAACAGTCTCCTTTTTGTTTGTATTGTAATGCCAGAGAAACTGAGGCAGAATAGAGATTAAAGAGTATTTAATAATTTATTAAATGGAGAGATTTACTGGGACCAAATGGATCCATGGTTTGGCCCCAGGGTTGAATGAGACTATTATCTCCCAAAATCCAGCAAACAATGAGAGTTCTCAATAACCTATATACATGGCTCAGACTCAGGGGGTAGACTGAGGGGTGGGCAGAGTCAGGGTACTGCGAGTGGGAAGGGACTCTGACAATTCGATTCTGACAGGGTGAAGGGAGACATGAGGGGAGGAACCCCAGAGACGGGAGGCATCTTGATAAGATGGTATCTGACATTCTGGTAGCTTGGGATGGGTAGAGGCATTCTGATATTCTAAAACATAAGATCTTTTATCCTTATCAAGTATTCTGATAAAGAGGGAGGGGAGTTTTATAGGACTGAGCTTTGAGAAGCAGGGAAACTGAGTCAGGATAATTGGAGAAACTGAGTCAGGACAATAAAAGAGAACTGTGGCATAACACCTAGAGAAAGAAAAGAGTGAGAAAAGAAATCCTTAGTGGAATAGAGTATTTATTAAGTATTTATTACAAACATTTATTAAGCATTTACTATGTGCCAGGTCAGGGAAGATAGGTGGCACAGAAGATAAAACAACTGACCTGGAATCAGATGAAACAAGTTCAAATCCAGATTTAAACACTTACTAGCTTTATGACCCTAAGCAGTGACTTGCTTTTAAGTGACTTTAAACCCATTTGCCTTAGTTTCCTCATCTGCAAAATGAACTGGAGTAAGAAATGGTACCTTTTGGTACCTTCCCAAAAATCTCTCAACAAGAACCCTAATACTTTCTTCTACCTACTTCTCTATACCTTTCTACTCAACAAATCTCAATTTGAGTCATTCCATGAAGTACCTCATGTTCCTGACATTAAAATTTATTTCACATATATTTATTGAGAACTAACTATGTGTATAGTAACTTCTTTTTGCCCAAGCAAAATTGGACAATCTTTACTCTCTAAACTAGCAAATGCAAACTTAGAAATTCAATTTTTTTTTTTATCTGAAGCCTCAGAGTAAGGACTATGGTGATGTCCTCACAGGTATATCTACAACTACTGCCTGCGGATTCAACTGCTCAGCTGATAGTGTTGGAATAATCCCTTTCCCACTCCATACCCATTCAGTTGTCAAATTCTGCCAATTCTAATTCCCTGGTATGACTTGCATCTATCCTCTTCTTTCCATTCTCATTTGCTACTACTTCTTAGGTCAAGCTGTCATCACTCCTTACTATTTTAATAGCTTCCTAACTGCTCTTTCTGTTTCTAGGCTTTATCCTTTATAATCAGTCCTTCCCACCATAGCTGAGGAGGATGAAGTTTATAATCTATAGGTCATAGAGTTTGACTTTTACCCTTGACAAATTCTAGTATATATCATTAAAGGAATAATCTGCACATACTCAGAAAGGATAATAGTACCAGTGTCTTTATTAATATTGTCATGGTAGGTTAACCTAATTTTCTTTATGGCAGGTGTAGTAAATGGAATTTTTGGAAGACTTTCTATTGAAAAATATGATGAACAAAAGATTCTTCCCTCATTTTCAACTATAGTTATGCCCTTGTTGAATCTGGCCCGAAAAAAATGTATATTATACTTACTGGGTTTATTATAATAATAATATTATAGAAATGTAAATAAATCAATAATAATAACTACTTTATTAGTAAAAACTGTCTACAAAACTTTTGTCAACTTCAAATAGAAAAATACCTGAGGGTTACATATTGATTTTCAAAACCACAAATACAATATAGAGTAGCTATATTGTAATGCATTTTTATTTATTTTATTAAAGGTTTTCCAATTATATTTTGACTAGTTTCTGGTTTTTCAATCCTTTCCCTTAGGATGCATAACTAAAGGCAACCTGAATACAATGGAATACCCTAATTGATTTACTATAAACTTTTTGCAAGGAGTGACTGATAAACAAGTTTCCTGTTAACTATGACCACTTTGTAGAATTTTTGTAAGGATTTCATCCTGATGCTGGAATCCTGAGCTCCCACATGTAAATTGCATTGCTTTCAATAAGTTATTTTTCCTATCATATTGTGGTTCTCCTTATTGGTTGCTCTGTGATTCAAACATTCTGGGTGACTTATGCATGTTGAAATTCCTCTTTTTCTTTAAGATCCAAGTATTATTTCCACTATGAAACTTCTCTGAAATGATTTATTCCCTTTGAAATTTCTCATACTATTTCATCTGGATCTCTCCTTTTAGCTTTGTACTTTTCATCCTTAACTTTATAGTAGTGCTTTACACAAAGTAGATGTTAATAAGTTAATAATTTAATTAACCAACAAATCAACAAACATAAATTAAGCAACATATGCAAGGCAATAAGCTAGATTCTGGGGACAAAGAGACAAAAGGTAATGATCTCTGCCTTCAATGGACTTATGTTCTGTTAGTGGGATGTAACATGTACACACAGGTAAGTAAATATAAAGTATATGCAAAGTGGCACAAAGTTATATCAAGAGAAAGAAATTCAGTAACAAAGAGCTTGTATAAGATATGGTACTTCAAGGAGGTTAGACAGAAAGGAAAAAGAGTGCCATCTCAAACAGAGGGAATTACACAAAGATGTGTGGTTGTGAGATGGAATGTCATATACAGACAATAAGTCGGCCAGCTTGATAGATAAGAAAACATAGGATATGGAGGACTTAAGAAATAAGATTGGAAAAGTGGGTGAAAAGGGTTTGGGTGTCAGACTAAGAATTACAACCTTTAGTATGGAAATTACCTTAGAGATTGCCTCCTTCAATCTCCCCACTGAAGACCAGAATAATTCAGTGATTGCCTAAAATCTCCCATGTAGTAACAGAAGGTGGATTTGATGACAAATGAAAGGTCCTTTCTACTATATGACACTCCTCCTATTTTCTAATTTTCTACATTTATTTTTCAATTCTGTCCTTTATCTCATGCAATCATATCTTCATGCTCATTGTGTCATTCTAACTATTCTCTCAGGAGTTACCAGTAACTTTTTAATAGCTAAAACCCATTAATGAAATTCTATTATTGTTTTTCTGGGAGTATTATAGTACTCCCTCTATCACTGTGTTGATTATACTCTCTTTTTACACTTTTAAGCATCGACTCCAGATACTAAGCACAACTGGTTCTCTTCTACCTTTTTGGAAATAAAATGAAACATTTTGTGTTTACTCTGGTGACACATATGTAAAACCTATGCATAACTTCTGTCTAAATATAAAGACACTCACATATGGCACAGATAAATATATGGGATACAACTGATTCTTTTCAATGGGGACTTTAACTTTTACCTTTTTGAACATGAAGAGGAGAGGCTTGTTCATCTCTGAGAGAGGTATTGGTTAGAAATCTATATATGATATTTTAAATACTGGTTATCTAAGGATGTGATACTTTGAAGCCCAAGATAAATACTACTTTCCCTGTTTGCTTTAAAGGTAAGAATAATACTTAGCTTACTATTATTAATTTATTTTCCTTCTACCAAATACTCCTTACTCAAAAGTAGTCACAAATAGCTACTGTACCACATTGTCAAAGAAAACACTAAATAGATATTGAGGAAGTTATACAGATTAGATCAAAGAAAACACAAGAATAAAGGACATCTTGAACTCAATAAGGGAGAGATGAATTTGCTCTTAGTGGCCTTGGATTATTGTTGTTGTTCAGTTTTTTCATCCATGCCCAACTCTTTGTGATCTCATTTTGGAATTTTCTTGGCAAATACACTGGGGGGGGGGTTGCCATTTCCTTCTCCAGTTTATTTTTAGATGAGGAAACTGAGGCAAATAGACTTAAGTGACTTGCCCAGGGATGCTCAGCTAGTATGTTTCTGAAGCCAGATTTGAACTAAGGAAGTTGAGACTTCCTGACTTTAGGCTCTGTTCACTATGACACCACCAACCCTTCTGGAATTGTAATCATTATAAATCAAGGGATTTGTAAAAGATGGTTCTAAAGATGAAACCCACTATCTGCCATCCATATCTAAACTTGTCACTTATCATCCCATTTCTTGAAATTCTCTAATTATCTGAAGAAATGCCTTCTTCCCTCACATAAGTATACAGTGATACAACAGAACACCAACTCACATCTCTCTCTACAAGCAGAGAAAAAACTCCTACCTGTACTACTCAGAGTGTTACACATATTGTTTTGTAATTTATTCTTTACTAGCTAAAACTTAAAATTATTTCTTGGGGAGACTGTAGAATCTAACTTACACAATTGTCTTCTCCTACTTTTATTACTTAAAGAGATAATTTATTAGCATATTTTTTACTTCCCATTTGAAGTTCAATATATCTAGTCACTCTTCTGTTTCGTTGAATAATTTATTAATTTAAATCCAAGAACTAGGGTTCAATCTTTGACTCTGCCATTTATTGTCTGAAGGACCTTGGGAAAACTATACAATTATTTTGGATCTTACTTTCCTCATCTGTAAAATGAAGGATTCACATTACCCCTCATTCCAGGTCTAAGTCTGTGATCCTGTGCCCTCATATTCTACTTATGTAGTTATTTATAACACTTCCTTGTCACTTAATTATACTTTTCTACCTACAAAAACAAAGATGCCTAAATAATGGCTCACTATATTTATACCAATGACTAATCTCAAGATTTGTTGTCATTTTTAAGTCTACAGTTATATTACATAAATCTGGGATTTTAAACAATTACCTAGGATGGAGTTTTATATGAAAAAGAAACTATCAAAGTAGATTAGAGATTTTTAAAAACTTAAGGTATAAAAAATCTTAGATGAGGAGGAATACATGCTCAATAAAATGGCAGCATAAGTACCTTAATTCAACAATGTAAAACAACAATAACAACAACCTCTCCTATATTGATTAAAACTGGATCTATAAGATGAGAAGAAAGAAATACCACACAAGGTAAAAGCCCCCTGAAAAAATCTTCAGAAAGCTAAATACTCAAATCTTCTGCCCACTCTGCCAATATCCAACCTACATTGTATATTGGTCATAACCAGCACAAGCAACTTGACAGGCTTGGGTTTTGAACTCCTGCAGTTACTACCAGATTCCTATTACAATGGTAATTCAATCTCACTCCCCTCTGCAGGAACACATGAAAGGTAGAAAATATTGATCCTGCCCAATCATGCAATGGAAAAGAAGTACAACTGTGAATGGGAGAGGGAATGAAGATGTAGTAATGGAGTTTGATAGGGGATAATCAGCTTCTATTCCCAAAGAACCAGAATATTAGCTACATAGGTTTTTTCCTCTTCTCTCTAAATTAATTTCCCTTCCCCCAAGTCGAGGATGCTGAGGATGCTTAATTTTTAGGTTTTCTGTAGAAGAAAATAAATCATAGAAGCAGAAGAAAAAAGATGAATGATGAGAAGTCTGAGATAAACTTCACGAAATAGAGGTAAATTATTAAAAGTTTAAAATGACAAGAGGAATAAATCTACTTCCCAAGTACTTAAATCAATGATAAGATTCATAAAAGATAAAGAAAAAATGAGTTAGACTTTTAAAAAAAGGCACTACACAGTGAATAAGTATCATACTTTAAAGGGAAAGAAACCAAAAGTTCACAGTAACAAGGGGACAAGATAATACTTATGTAGATTTTATAGAATTTACAAAACAACAGCAACAATTTCAAAATGGTTAAAGATAAAGATATTAGATGCAAATTAAATTGAAAACCAGAATTCACAAAGATGAAATAAATTGAAATAAACACTAGACTATACAATTTAAAACACATAAAAGAGTTCTCCAAAATTGTACATCATGATATGAGAATGGCAAGAAAATGAAAACTATATAAATTGAAGATAATTTGGCAGAAAAGAAGCAAAAGACAAAATCTTTGAAAGAATATATGAATTCTATATAAGACAAATTCAAGAGTAACTCAAATACAGGATACTAAAAAATGATGTAGCATAGACTTACAGAAAAAAAAAACAACTTGATAAATTTGAAAGCCTAAATAACATATTTCAGAAAATGTTACTAGAAAACCTTCCAAGAATTTTTGTTTTAAGAAATGGCATAAAATTGATAGATCATATCTGTAAATTATCAGTACAGAAACTATCCTGAAGTTGAAAACATTTGATTGAAATTTTAAAATTGCAATGGTAAACAATTAAAATTTTAAGTATCTAAAGAAAGACCTTCAATTATAACAGGAAAATTAATTAGAAATGTCAAATATGACTTTGAATCTATTAAAAACTAGAGAACTGATGACAAAAGAATATTCTAAAAGGTAAGAAGAACGTAAGTATATACATCTAAATAAATTTGAGACTTTTAATGAAAACATTTACATGAACTTTTATAAAAGTAAACAATTATTTGTTTCATTTTTTTACAATTTTTTATAATATCTCATCTCATCTTTCTCCCATAGAGCTATCCCATTTAATAAGTAATATTTTAAAGCAAAAAAAGAAGAAAAAAGAGCAAAATCAGTACAAATTATCAATATATCAAAGAAGTCTGAAAATATTTTGCAATGTTCAACGTGTGCACTTTCCATTTTTGTAAAAGGATGGGATGTGCATATTTTATGATACCTTTTCTTTTGAGCCATTTTGCTATTTTTAGAATTTTGACACATTTCTTTTTGATTGCTTTGTGGTGATTCTTTCTATTTATCCAGTAGTTATTGTGTATCTTATTTTCTAGGTTCTACTTGCTTTACTCTATGTTAGTTCATGTAGAACTACATATGAATCTCTATATTCATCACATTCAACACAATAATATTCCATCACATTGATACACCACTGTCTTTTTGACTGTCCCAATTGATGGGCATCTACTTCACTTCAAATTCTTTCTTTCACAAAAAGTTCTGAAAAAAGTATTATATATAATATTAATAAATATATATGTATACACACATATATAATCTAGGATCACAACAATGGTTTAGACACAATAAATCACTTCACATGAGATCTGACAACTGGCATGCCCAGGAAACAATAGAATTAAATTAAGCTACTTTGGAGGCTCTCATTACCTCTTCTTCAGACCACTAGTTGAGACTTATGGGATACATTTGCCTAATGTCACCGAGAGGGACAGGAAGTATTATAGTATTGCAATGGAAGAGTCAGCAGGGAGTCAGCAGGGAAAATTTGCCTTCTAGCATGTTTAGACTGGCACTACCCCTAGTTCTCTCATAGCTGACTTTGTCCTCAGTATTCTATTTGGTACAGCAAGTGATAATATCCCCACTATTTATGATAGTGATGCTGCCTCTATTAATGGTCTTTATTCATTAGCATACTTTTATTCATTATATTGTCTTTATTCATTATTCATTATTCATATTATTCATTAGCAACTTTGTTCCCCAACAAAAACTTCCCACTCAAATACTCCAACAGGTCCATTCCATATAATCTGTTTGACCTATGTCATAGTTTCAATATGTTTCTTACTGTTTTGGGGGCCACAGTCCAAACCCAACTATTCATCAAAACTGCCGAAGGCTAACATAGCTTGGCCACTCTTGACATTCTCATCAAATTTGTCTGCTATGATAAAGTCACCAGGCAACATAATCTTGAGACCATTCTTCTCAATATTAGCCATCAGATCTTTGATAATCCTAGCTCCCTCTTGATCAAAAAGAAAAGTTCCAAAAGTTTATCTAGCATAATGTTGATCAACTGAATCTTGTTTGCAATTTTAGCTCCATCCAAAATGGCCAAGAAGGATATCTCTGGGCCCTCCGGGGCCTTAGTACGATGTCAGCTCCTTTTTTTTTTTTTAATAAGGAAACTACATTAAGAGGCATGATTCTGAGACATTCATTCCCACCATGGGCACAGTGGGTACAGTAAGCAGTACCAAAAGAATTATTGACATAGGTATCCCATGCCTTAGAAAGGGATATTTGGAAGATTTCTACTTTGTATCAGCTTTGATCTTCTTCCCAGGAGCATCTTTGCCTTTTCCTTCTTCTACATGGAAGCAGAGATTCTCCAGGAAAATGATAGAATAGTAAGGTAACTAAGCATAGGCTTTATCAACTTCTGGGCCTCACAATTATTAAGTAATGAAACATCTTTAACCTGCAAGAATTTGAATTCCTCAGTCACAGGCTTCAAGGAGTATTTGTCAGATATGGGAATACCATCAGATTGGCCTAAATGGCTCATCAAACAATGAACTTGATTTCATTATCCAAATGATGCTAAGAAGAACAGCCTTAATTCTCTGGTTGTTGGTTATCTCTTTGTTCTTCATGGGAGCATTAAAATTCATTCTCATGATGACCTTTTCCCCCTTGCAGTTCATTTTGTCCAAGGTTAGTTTTTTTGAAAAGAGATGTCAGTGATAAGGAGATCACTGGATAGCTGTGGCTATGGCTGGAGCTTAGGCTGTTGACCTAGGAATTGCTCTGCACCTACTACCAAGGATCCAGTTTCCACCTCGAGGACACTTTGAAAATTTGCCTCCCTTCCTACCACTATGCCAGATGATTTTGATGATTATTGTTTTATAATAGAATTTGAGGTCTGGAAGTAATATTCTCCCTTGCTTCTTTCCTATTTTTATTATTTCACATATATTTTACTTTATCAAGTGAATTTTGTAATTATTTTAGTGAGTTCTTTAAAATGATTCTTTGATAAGTTGATATAGCATTAAAAGTGTTCTAACATATTCCTATTGCATATGGAATTTGTCTTTTAGATAAATATTTTTTTATGACAACAAAAGCTTCTTACGTGGATAGTCTTTGTAGGCTTTATATTTTTATTTTGCTTTTTAATCACAAATGACTGTTGTACTTTATTCAAGGCCTTCTCTGTATCTGTTGAGGTCATTGTGTGGTTTGGGATGTTTTTGCTGTTAATATAACTATGTTTATTGTTTCCCTGGCATTGAACCTTTTTTGCATTTCCAGTATTGAACAAACTAACAAAAACAACCTTGGTCTGATGAATGATTTCTTTGATGAATCACTGCCGATTTTAATCCTTGCTCCAAAGCCCTGTGATATAAGATTCTCTCCATCTTTGTGAAGATGATGGCCTTGCCCTGAATGAATGGCAGAATCAAATTGGTGAGAGAATAGAATTGCTCTGACATCAGTTGCCTTTATGACTCTTCAAGCTTCAAGTCTTCTTTGAGCTTCTAATTGATTTGGATGCTTCTGGCTTCCAGCTGGCAGATGGCAGACTTGAACCTCTTTTTTGAGCATTGAAGAAAATATCCTGTGAATACATGAATGGAGAGATAGACTCTATCTTATCCCTATCTCCAGGTATTAGATATTTTAGGGAATTTTCCCTTGGGTGAGATCAAATACTTTTTCTTGATTGAACAGAATTACATCAGTCCCCAAAGAGAGATCTCCTTCACTTTGTATTATCTGCTATATCTCTGATTTTTGTTTTGCTACTGAAGTGGATGAATTTTTTTTTTTTTTTTTTTTTTTTTTTTTGCTATTCACTATGTGTGCTTATTGTGTAATTGTTATTAGTTGGGAAAAAGATATAGACACTGAATGTAGAACTTAGGATTCCACTCCCTTCAATAATAAAATGATCAGAAGTTAGATTGAACTTGATCCTATACCTTAATAATGTCTAAGAGAGGGAAAAATATAATTTTATCCTCTTTCTCTGCAGAGAGCATGGTGGTTTCTGGCCCTAACATCTTACTCCTTCTGGCAAGAATTAATCTTACTTGGAGAATGGAGAAGAGAGATGGGAAAAGAGGGTAGAAATGCTCATTCCTCCCTATGAGCCATGTCTTTGTCCTTGTCACCTCAGCTACCCTTTTCTCTGTCTGTATGTCTTTTCTCTGAAAATGTATATATGTATTGTGTGTGTTTATGTGTGTGTATGTAAACAATTATGCTTAGGGTAATCCATAGACTCATTTTATGGGCTTTTATTTTTTAAAAAATGCATCAATATTCATTAATGATATTGCTCTATAGTTCTTCTGTGTTTTATCTTTATCTGATTTAGAAATTAGCACTCCATTTGTTTCATAAAAGGAATCTGGTAGTATTCTTTCTTTCTCATTTTTTGAAATAATTTCTATAGCATTGTCTTAAACTATTTTCTAAAAGATTTATTGAACCATTCTTTGAATCCATCAGGATGAAGAATTCTTTGCCTCTCTCCCCTCAGGTTTTTTATAGGTAATTCAATTTTTTTTTCTAAAACTGGATTTTTAAAAGATCTATATTTGATAACTATTAGTTTAGATATTCCAGATTTTGGAAGGTATTCCTCTTGTCTGTGTGTGTTCTAAGTTTTGTTGGCATTTAGCTATATATTTATAGGTCCTAATAATTCTTTCTATTTCTTCTAATTTTGTTGTGATTTCACTTTGTCCCCTAACTTTTTTTCTGTTCTTTTTAACCACATTAGCTAAAGGGTGATCAACTTTTTTCAAAGAATCAGCTTTTAATTTTATTTAAGCTGTACATAGACTTTTGGTTTCTAATTTATCAATTTCTCCTGTAGTTTTAAAATTCTCTTATTTGCATATTTTAATTTATTTGTTGGTTTTCTATTAAAATTCATTTTCAGATCAAGTCTCTTTTTTCTATTTTGTTCATATATGCATACACACACTCAGACACATACATGCTTTTTTCTCCAATCGCTGTTTTAACTATAGCTCTTTCACACAATTAATTGTTTCATTGTTTTGTTCTTTGATTTACTCATTATTTAGGAATTCATTGTGAAACTTCTACTTGGGTCTGTTTTTTTAGTGCTCCCTGAACTGATTGCTAATTTTTAGTATGTAATGATCTATAATGGAGGTGTGGTTACAATATCTTTATAACACTAATAAGTGATTTTTTAAAAGAAGTAGTACCAAGAAATAGAAATCTTTTAGCAGACAAATTTAGGAATTTTAGTCTTTTTATTTTAGTTTCTCTAGCAGTTTCTTCAGGTCTATATTTTCCATTTTGTTTATATTTCTAAAAGACTTATCAAAAACTAAAGGAGGGATATTGAAATTTCCTGCACTATTATTGTATTATTGTCTATGTCATCTTATAATTCAGCTAAATTTACTTTTATGAATTTAGATGGTAAGGAATTTGGAGCATATAAACTCAATATTTGATTTATTTTCTATGGTTTCTTTTAGCATGATCTTTCTGTGTTTAACTATCCTTATTTTATCTATTTTATTTTATTTTATTTTGCTATATTTGAATGCAACCATTCTGTTTTTGGGAATTCAAAAAATGAATGCATGAATGCAACCTCTGCTTTTTGGGATTCACCTGATACATAGTACTTTTAAAATATCCCTTTATTTTTATTTTATATATGTCTTTTTGTAGTTGAATTTCTTATACGCAACAGATTGTATGGAGATTATACACACACATACATACACAATATGCCACTTTTAAAAATTTTATTGGATTATTTGATGTACTCACATTTAACATTATGATGATTAGCTTTACATTTTCTTCCTTTTCTTTCTTATATGGTTTTTTCTTCTATATTTAAATATCTCTCTCCTCTCCTATAAGCAGAGTGTTTATGTCTCTTCAGTTCTTTTAGCTTTTCTGGTTTTCTTTCTCTCATCTTTACATCTCCCCCATTTGTTACCTGTTCCCCAAGTTTTGTTTAACGCATTAGTTATTTTTCTGTCTCTTTTCTCTTTAAAAATTACCACTTTTTCCTCCCCCTTCATGTGAAGTAAAATAGAAACATCCTTCTATTTTTACTTTCCTTCTACCTATTTTATTTTTTAAGTTCATTTATGTCATCCTTTTTATCTATTCTAGAATTTTATTCCTTGCTCATTCCCCTAATGCTTATTTAATTCTTCTTTATTCTCTATATCTCTAGTTTCTGAAATATCTATTTTGAGTTCCCTCTTCTAAACAGTTTTTATGTTATTGGCTTTCAGACATCACCCTGACTTCCTTTGATCTTAGAAATATCAATTTCTGTAGTCAATAGTAAGAATATTGTTCAAAGGAGGAATTTTCTAATTTTTCTGAAAGTACAGATCATTATTAATTTTTCCTCCTGGTGGTCATTCCACCAAATAAAAATAGGTCTAATAAAGCTACAAGTATACCTAACACCTTAAAAAAAGCAGAGAGATGCTCATCTATAATAAAAATCCTTCCATAGTCTTAGAACATTCTGATCTCTTCTTTACCCTGTGTCCCTTTAGAGATATCTATTGACAAGAACATTTCATACTTACTGATAAACCACTTTGTAATTCTTTTAAATGATCATATACATTGATGTCATTTCAAGGGCTAAATGCATTTGTGCATCTGATGAAATTAATTCCTTTCTGCTTACTTGGTTTCTGATATTGCCACAAACCTTGCTTTAGGGACTGCACATTTCCTACTGATGATCCTCTGAAGTACAATGTTTAAAATATAAAAAAATGATTATTCAAAAAGAATGGTTGAAGTAAATTGTTTCCTCAGAACACGGATGCTTTAAAACCCACAAAGTTGTTTTCTATAATAATTTATGTTTGACAAATGTTCCTTTGAGAAACATTTTTTTAAAAATTGTTTCCTGTATGCAGAGTACATTCCTAGGGCCTGGAAGAGATACAAAAAATAAGATCAAATCAGGTTTTGACCTTCTTAGACTTCACAATAAGTAGGGGGATCAAAGAACAAAGATAACTAGCATATAAAGCATCATATAATAATGTATTAGAGATGATCAAAACAAAGTGTTAAGCCCACTTAGTGCAATAGGGAATGTTTTCAACAAGAGTAGTAGAAGAGAGAATGGGTATGTGTGATAGATCAAGGAAGATTTAATGAAGGAAATAACAGTATAGTTGACCTTAAACAATGATTAAAAATTAACAGGTGAAGAAATGTAGCAAAGCATTCCAGTTATCGGAAATAGTGACAGCAAAGGGTATGTGAGAAAAAATTCAGATATAGTTTGAACTTAAAGTATGGAGGAAAGTACTATGAAATAAAACTGGGCATTACAGAAGATTAAGCAACAGAGTCAGAGAGGTAAAAGGCATCAGATGTCTAAACAGTGGAGAGAAAAGAGGAGAAGAAGAATCAAAACATTATTTTACATTGGATTCATCATTGACAATTTCTTAAAAGATAGTTTTTCATTCTAGGATTTCAGCAGAAATTTGTTTTTTATTGATTGAACAACATTAAGAAAACAATTGGAAAAGAATTCAATTAACTCCTTAGTAGATATATGCTTGTTCAGTTTTCCAGGTTGATCAAGTCTTTGAGAATAAATGATTTATGTCAATATTCATGAAAAAAATTGTTCTTACTCTGTTTTGACTTTTCTTATTTTAGACATTAAGAGCATACTTATATCATAGAAACAATTTGGTAGGAACTCTTCTTTACCGCTTTTTGTGGTGGCAAAGAATTGGAAACTGAGGGGATACTCATCAGTTGGGTAATGGCTAAACAATTTGGCATACGAAAGTGATGGAATATTGTTGTGCTATAATAAATGAAAAGAATGGTTTTGGAAAAGCCTGGGAAGACTTGTATGAATAGATGCAAAACAAAGTAGGCAGAACCAAGAGAAAATTTATACAATAACAGCAACATTGTAAAGATAATAAGCTTTGAAAAACTTAGTAGCTTGTCAACACAATCACTGACCACAATTCTAAAATATGAAACATGTTATCCACCTCCTGATAGAGAAATGATGAACATAGATCTTTTTTTGGACAGGACTAATTTAGAGATTTGTTTTGTTTAACTACACAATTGTTATGTGTTTGTTTTCTTGCCTTTTCAGTAGGAAGGGGAGTAGAGAACATTCAAAACATAATAAAAGTAAATTATGAAAAATATTATTTTAATAAGATATAAGTAGAGAAAGCTTTTACTAGAGAGGTGACTGCATATACTAGAACATGTTGTAAAGGCAAAAACAAGATTTGGCAACAGGTTTTTAATGTGAGATCAGTGGTAATGAGGAGTTGAGGACTGCACTGAAGCTATGAATCTGGGTGTTTGGGAGGGCATTGATGTTCTTAATAATAATAAGAAAATTGATAAGGGGGATTTTAAGGAAATAAATTATTGTTTTCAATGTGTTGGGTTTAAGATATTTATACAATGTCCAGTACCAGATATCCAAAAGGTTGTTGGTGACATGGGACTGAAACTCAGGTGAGAATCTAGACTAGACACATAGATCTAGGAAAAAGTTGCATAAAATAATACTTGAACCCATTGGAACCAATAAGATCACTAAATCACAACACAAAAAGAGAAGAGGGCCTGGGAGACAACCTTGGATAACAGGTTGTTAATAGAAATTTAAAGAATAAAAATTTAAAAAGGAGAGCTAGAATAAAATGTTAAAGGGTTAGGAGAACCAAGAAAAAAGTAGTGTCATAAAAAAAAGCCATAGAGGAGAGAATAATTAGGAGGAAAAGGTGGTCAACAATGTCAAAAAAGCTGACTACTGAGAAAAGGCTAGATTTAGACTATTAGATTTGACAATTAAGACAACACTGGAGAAGATAGTTTAAGGTGAATGATGAAATCAGAAGCCAGGATTGCAGAGGCCTTAGAAGGGAATGAGAAGAGAAATATTGGAGAAAATAAGTATAGAAAAATTTCAATAGGAGTTTAACTATAAAGGGGAGGAGAAATATAGGATAATAGTTAGCAAGGATGGTAAAAATCATATAAGGATTTTTGGAGGAAAATGAGTCTGTAGAGAGTAGGAGAGAATTCAGTAGATAGGAAGAAATTGAGGATTTAAAAAAGTGTTGGAATGATAATGGGAACAACAATTTTTTGTAGACAAGGGGAGGGGATAGAATCAAGGACATATACTAAGTAGATGGATTTGGCAAGGAAGAAAATCACCTCTTCATATGAAGCTATTGTTGTTATCTGTTTTTTGTTCTGGAAGAGGACCATGACATAAGGAAGGTGATGTGATGATGTGCAAGTGAATTGGATTCTAGGTGAGATAGAGCTGTGCAGAGACCAACATTACTCTTTCTTCTGCAGTCACCTGAGTCTAGTGGCAAGCTATAGATCAGATGGACTAGAGATAGTCTCAGATGCAATGGGAGATCTTGGCCTTTTTAAGTTCTTTCCCAGGTCTTGGTTTGTCTGAGGTAACGTCCATTCAATGATTAAAGCTAGGTAAAAAATGAGGTAAAAAATGACCTCTTTTACCTGGTTAGAAAAAAATCATTCTGGGTGGAAAAGACTTTCCAGGTCTGATCAAACCAGAAACAATTGCTGTTTACACTTATTGTGAGCCATCAGAGTCCAAACCGTGACCAAAAGAGACTTGGGCTGGGACCTATTGTTAGCCAATCAAAGAAAGTCAAGGTGATTTGGGTCAAAGGCTTGGTCCTTAAACAAGGAATCTAATTTGTAAACTTCAGATATCTTGTGAGGTTTCAGTGATCAAAATGTGTCTTCCTACTGACAGAGTATCAGCTAGGTGGTACTTTGGATAGAGTACCAGTTCTGGAGTCAGGAGGACCTGGTTTCAAATTTGACTTCACACACTTATTAGCTGTATGATTGTGAGCCAGTTATTTAACCCCAATTGCCTCTTTAAAAAATTCATTTGAAGCTGGAGTAAATAGAAAAGTACTGAAGTAAGATATCTGAATCATGTGGAGATGAGATAAAAAGGAGGAGAGAGTACTTGGAGAATGGTTTCATGGTTTTTTTTTCCCCCCCAGAGGAAATATATAGCCAGATCTTCAGCAAAGTGTGAAGAGAAAATACCATGGGAAGCTTGAATGCAGGCACATAAGTTAGAAATTTGTATAGTAGGGAGCCACTGAAGACAGTTTTCCATTCTTAACAGCTATCTAACTATACCCCAAAATCCAACATTGTTTTAAAAAAAATGTTAGAATTATAGAATGTTCAAATTATCTCAAAAATGATAGTAATTCAAATTCCTCTTGAAGAAACTTAGCTCTAGAGAATTTTGTGATTTGCCTAATTTTTGTGATTAAGCCTTTTGCAATTAACCATGTGGTTAATAAATGTTACAATAGGATGTAAAATTCATGCCTTTGAGCTTCCAGTACAGTGTCATTTTCACTCTTCATTAAATAGCAGCATGAATGGAGCATTAGACCCAGAGTAAGGAAGACCTGAGTTCAAAGCCAAATCCAAATACTTATTAGGTGAATGATTTCTGGAGAGTCATTTAACTTCCATTTGCCTCAGTTTTCTCATCTATAATATGTTGATAATAATCCCAGGATCATTGTGAGAATCAAATGAGAGAATATAAAGTGCATTAAAAACCTTAAAGCACTATATAAATGCTAACTATTAGTAGTAATGATAAAGAGCATTGTGATTCTACATAGCTGGCTAAAAGGTAAGTTAAAACATAAGAAAAATAAAAACATTAAGTACTATTTGGATTTTTGAATGAAAAGCATGCCTTTCAGTAATTAGGACAATTAGAATAGGAAAAGCAATATAGGGTAATGATAAACTTTTGGATTGTTAGGAGGAATTGGATTCAAATCTCACCTCTGATCCTTATTAACTATGTTACCATTAGTAAATTATAATTTCTCTAAGCCCCTGTTCCTTTAAATATAAAATGGGGATGATCATATAATACTTAAGAGTACCTATTATACATGATTCCTAATGAGATTTTATGTGTGTGTGTGTGTGTGTGTGTGTGTGTGTAACTTTGCAAATCAAAGCATTATGTTATTATTGTTTTGTTGTTGTAACCTTAGAATACAACATTGCTGGACCCTCTTTTTACTTTTCCTGAATTCTGGGAGCTCCTGGATTTTGGCACTGTTGCTAGATATCACAGGAGACAGCAATACTGTCTGCCTTTGGACTGGGCAGTGAAGGGCTTTGCCTGGATCTTGAGTTCAGAGATGACTCAAAGCAATCCTGAAAAAAGGCAAACCTAATCTAACCATCTGACTTTATCTATGTATTTCATCCTTTTGGCTGATACTCTGGGCTCATTCCCCAGTAGAAAGCAAATTCCTACCCTTTTTTTTATTTTGGTCTCACAGTAATACTGAAACCCCTCTCTTATCCAATGACCTAACTGACTGCCCAACTGCCTCATAGAGCTCAATGGACTCTCCAAACTTCACTGTCCTTCATTCACATCCACTTCAACCTTACGACTTCACCTAATGTCCATTCCACATGTGATCATTCCTCCTTGTTTGTCCATTGGAATCTGTATTTTAGGACTAACTTTCTTTCCCTTTTGACCTCTTTCTTTTTTGTTTCTTCCATTTTCTGACATTCACTGAAATCTGGTCTCTCCTGGATAATGCTGAATCCTTGACCATAATTTCCAATCATGGTTTCACATCCACTCATACTATTCTGACTCAACAGTCCTGTTAGGAGAGTCAGAATACTCCCTGCTTCCCACTGTTACTTCTACATTTTTACTCTATAGTTGCCATTCAGCAACCTCTCCTCTTTTGAGAGGGGTACTGACTGCAAATATCTTCAAGATGTTTTTTCCATTTCCTTAGCATGAACACTGTAATAGGAAATGACCAACTGTAGCATTAAATGATATTTCTTGTCAACTTTGGATTTAGGATAAGATTAACTGTTTGAAATCCTTCATTTGCCTTTTTAGGGAGAACCTAAGAATCATATTTCCATTTAATTGTGGAATTAATAATTCCATTAATAGTAAATTCCATTCATATTCTGGTATCATCCATAGTAAGAATGTCAGGATGGATATGATTCACTTTCTCCACATATATGTTTATTTGTTGGGCACTGGGTCAAGGATCCCATAGGATCTATATATTATATACAATTGTTAACATTACTGATTTTGCTATATTTCTTAATTTCCTCTGCCCCCTACCCCTTTTACATCATACTTCCACTATCACTAAAGAAATGGAAAGAGGTTACATAGGATGAGGTCCGTTATTATTATTTTTCTTATATTTCAAGGCATGGCTGAGTTTATCACCAAAGAGCCAATCTTCTAGTGTTAATGAGTATATCTGCATTTATCCAGGCTGGTCTTGGAATCTAGGGCCATTTCTCAGAAAAGATGAGGCATCTGATTAGGACTATGGAGGAGGAATAATCTTGTTAAGTAGAAAAGAGTACTGAAAATTCTAGGCTAATAAAATATTTATACCCTATTAGCAGGATTTATGTAACATCATACTTTAATATTCTCTTTAATTTGAATAATTTTTAAATTAAATGCTGACATCAATCGCAATTCTATTTTTTTAAAAACTATAGATGAAATCACAAAATTACTTTGTTTTTAAAAATCTGCTAAAAGCTAAGAATTCACTATTTGACAAAAACTGCTGGGAAAATTGGAAACTAGTATGGCAGAAAGTAGGTATAGACCCACACCTAACACTGTATACCAAGATAAAGTTGAAATGGGTTCATGATCTAGACATAGAGAATGATATTATAAACAAATTAGAAGAAAATAGGGTAGTTTACCTCTCAGATTTGTGGAGAAGGAAGGAATTTGTGACCTAAGAAGAACTAGAGATCATTATTGAGCATAAAATAGATAATTTTGATTATATTAAGTTAAAAAGTTTTTATACAAACAAAACTAATGCATACAAGATTAGAAAGGAATCAATAAACTGGGAAAATATTTTTATATCCAAAGGATCTGATAAAGGCCTTATTTTTAAAAATAGAAAGAATTGATTCAAATTTATAATAGTTCAAGCTATTTTCCAAATGATAAATGGTCAAAGGATATGAACAGACAATTTTCACATGAAGAAATTGAAACTATTTGTAGCCACATGAAAAGGTGCTCACATCACTATTGATCAGAGAAACGTAAATTAAGACAACTCTAAGATACCACTACACACTTTTCAGATTGGCTAAAATGACAGGAAAAGATAATGATGAATGTAGGAGGGGATGTGGGAAAACTGGGACACTGATACATTATTGATGGAACTGTGAATGTCCAACCATTCTGGAGAGCAATTTGGAACTATTCTCAAAAAGTTATCAAACTGTGCATACCCTTTGATCCAGCTGTGTTTCTACTGGGATTATATGCCAAAGAGATATTAAAGGAGGGAAAGGGACCCACATGTGCAAAGATGTTTGTGGCAGCCTTCTTTGTAGTAGCAAGAAACTGGAAACTGAGTGGATGTCCATCAACTGGAGAATGGCTGAATAAATTATGGTATATGAACGCTATGGCATACTAGTGTTCTGTAAGAAACAAACAGCAGATTGATTTCAGAGAGGCTTGGAGAGACCTACATGAACTGATGCTAAATGAAATGAGCAGAATCAGGAGATCATTATAACACAGGAACAACAATATTATATGGTGATCAAGTCTGATGGACATAGCTCTTTTCAGCAATGAGATGATTCTAACCAGTTCCACTTGTTCAGTGATGAAGAGAGCCATCTACACCCAGAGAGAGGACTGTGGGAACTGAGTATGGAACACTAAATAACATTTTCACGCTTTCTGTTGTTATTTGCTTGCATTATGTTTTCTTTTTCAGTTTTTCTTTTTCTTCCTTTTTGATCTGATTTTTCTTGTGCAACAAGATAACTATAAATATGTATATATATATATATTGGATCTAACATGTATTTCAACATATTTAACATGTATTGGACTACCTGCCATCTAGGGGAGGAGGGTGGGGGGAAGAAAAGGAAAATTTGGACAAAAGGTTTTGCAAGGGTCAATGTTGGAAAAATTACCCATGCATGTGCTTTGTAAATAAAAAACTTTAATAAAAAATCTGCTAAAAGCAACTTCATCATAAATATCAACATGTGTAGAAATCAATATTGTAGAATAAAAAGGAAGACAAAGTTCATTACTTAAAATTCAAAATGGACAAAAAGAATAGAGACCAGGTCTGTGGTTTCATTAGTATAAGAACTAGAAGATGACAAAACTTCCTTTACCCAAGACAAATTGGCACTTTTCTTCAACTTCTTAAAGAACTGCTTAAATCAGTGAGAGATAAGTTGACTTACCTGAGGTCATATACCCCACCAGCTTGTATTCCTTATATAGGACTCATTCATGTCTCTAGGAAATTCAACATCTGTATCTAATTTGATACTTACACTTGATCAGTATCCTCAAGTATCTTTCCTTCTCTGAAGAGCAGAACAAAGAACTTAGAAATCCTCTATGTAAAGATGGCTCCCTTTTCTTCATTTCTTCTCTTCATATCTTACCAGTTTGCACTCTTTGATCTCCACCATGCCTACAGTAGGTATTTCTTCCCTATCCCCCATTTTTTCCAGCTGTTTTTTTTTTTAAGTGTGTTATTTGCCTTCATTAGATTGTAAGTTCTTTGAAGGCAGGGGGTCTATTTTTTTTAAATATTTGAATGCCCAGCATTTATGACAGGGTCTGACATTTTAATAGGCTCTTAATAAATATTTATTTACTATATCAAAGGCAATATTTTGGCTTCAATCTGCCTGATTATAAAATCAGTTATTTACAAACCATGATATATTGCCTTTCTAAAAGAGAAAAGTTTCATTTAAATTCAAGTGGATTAATTTGCCCTTCTAGGTCACAATCACAGTATATATCATGGCTTGTAAAACTGATACATTTATTGAGTTTCTTGTTATTGACTCGAATATAATGAAAAATAGCAGTGAGAAATACTTTCACAATGCAATTCTGTTTTTTGCAGACATTTCTAAATAAAATGTCCCTAAAATCCCTAAATAGGATTAAAATCTCGAAACTACTTCAGACTTTGGTTCCATTTGACTATAAATGATATTTTATAGTACTTGAGTTCAGAATGGCAAGTTCTTTACCTTGAATTTAATTTACTTTAATGGATGTGAGATTTTCTTTATTCTTTTCTAGCTTTTATAAAGTGTTTTATTTCCTTTGCCTCCTCTAAATTTACATGTCTCCTTATGATCTCAGTGTATTGATCATTATATATACACACATTATGTATACTTTTCTAGAAAGCATAAAGACTTGGAAGCAAGAGAAAAGAGCCTAGAATATGTTGTAGGCAGCAGAAACCTGTGATCAGGTTGAGTTTGGCAGTCAATGCCTCTATAGTTCCTCAGTTCATGAAATTATTCCTCCAAGTGTATATTCTTTACATATGACAAGGGAAAATTGAAGGGAGTGATGCATATATATATAAAAATATCCCAGGAATGTGCATAAATAGTATCATTAAATCTGATGAAAAAAGAGGATGCTTTGTTTAATCAATGACAAGAAACTTTCCAAACCATGTACCTATCTGATGTTGTCTTCCTCCTGAATAAAAAGAAGCAATCTGAATTTGCTTTAAAAGCTCTTAATTTCTGTTTCTAAATATCTAATTATTTTTCTTCATTGGCAATGTGTTTTTTACTTTGAAAAAACAGTATTGTCAACTATTAATTTTTATTTGGTTGATTTCTCTACTACAATAGAAAGTTGTTCTTTCTAATTGAAACACAAAATACTCTTTGCTTTAGTGTAATAAGTGATTTCTCTCTCCCACTCATTCCCTTCTGAATGCTAATTTAGTCTTACTTTTCTGGAACTTTATAAAAAATATCCCTAAGGTGCTTATACTTTTGGAAACAGATCATCCCAGAAATAGCCTAAAGATGAAGATGCTCTGGGTTACATTCCAGAGGTTGACATGTGTTCCAGAAATTGGTAGGAAATGATTCTTCATCCTGTCCTTTTCTTATATATATATTTGTGAAGTTCAGAAGAAGGCTAAATGGTCTATAGCATTCATTTAACCTCAAGTTATGCTCAGTCATTTGATATTAAAGATATGGAGCAGATGCTGAATCTGTGATTCAAAAATTAAGTGACACTTAAGGTCACAAAGCCAGTATGGATTTTAGATGTGGGAATGTAATCTAGACAATTAAATCGAGTTTCTATCTACTATGTTATACTGGTCTTTCCTTTCCCCCCTTCAAATAGAGTTATAATAGGTGTATAGGGATAGACTTTGGTATAAACAATCTGAAGATATTAACCAGTATTAATTGAAAGAAAAATTAAAATTATAAAATATTTGAATTAAATAATCAACTAAAATTGTATGAGTTTGTGTTTTTAAGAAAAAAAGTTAATTCCCATAATTTAGATTAGGGACTTTCAAAATTAAAGATTTCAAAATTATGTGTCAAAAAATTGGGCAGAGTGCTAAGCTGCTGCCTACTGGGTTTTGGAAGCAAACATAAGTAAGTTAACATTAACTTAAAAAAACCAAACACTTTTTCTGTATTTATATTTAACATTCTATTTCTGAGTTTTAAGGAGAAATGGATTGAGAATAGGAAAAAATGTTGAAATACTGTTAAGTACTTGATAGATTTTATTCTTGTTTTGGAGGAATCTATAGCCTGTGTCTTTAGTGGGTTTTGTTGTTTGTTTTCCCTACAGCTGACTGAAAATTTACAAGTTTATCTATTTCATATAGTTATTATTAATAGATGGCAGTTATTTGTTAGTCAAAAGAGATTTTGTTAATTTACTAATAAAAATAGGGGACAACTAACTGGAGTTAAAATATGCTTTTCATTAAACATTTGTGGATGTGTATCAAAACAAATATTTTAATAATGTGTTCCTTGCAGCCCTTTTTGTAGTGGCTAGAAACTGGAAACTGAATGGATGTCCATCAGTTGGAGAATGGCTGAATAAATTGTGGTATATGAATATTATGGAATATTACTGTTCTGTAAGAAATGACCAACAGGATGATTTCAAAGGCCTGGAGAGACTTACACGAACTGATGCTGAGTGAAATGAGCAGGACCAGGAGATCATTATATACTTCAACAACAATACTAGATGATGACCAGTTCTGATGGATCAGGCCATCCTCAGCAACGAGATCAACCAAATCATTTCCAATGGAGCAATAATGAACTGAACCAGCTATGCCCAGAAAAAGAAATCTGGGAGATGACTAAAAACCATTACATTGAATTCCCAATCCCTATATTTATGCCCACCTGCATTTTTTATTTCCTTCACAAGCTAATTGTACAATATTTCAGAGTCGGATTCTTTTTGTACAGCAAAATAACGTTTTGGTCATGTATACTTATTGTGTATCTAATTTATATTTTAATGTACTTAACATCTACTGCTCATCCTGCCATCTGGGGGAGGGGGTGGGGGGTAAGAGGTGAAAAATTGGAACAAGAGGTTTGGCAATTGTTAATGCTGTAAAGTTACCCATGCATATATCCTGTAAATAAAAGGCTATTAAATTTAAAAAAATGTGTTCCTTGAGTAAATTCTTCTATTGAAGAACTTTCTCCTTCTTGTTACCATGTCAGTAATTTATTTCAATATTTGGGGGCATATATATGGAAATGGTTTAAAATGAAAACACTTAAAAACACTGATATTTTGTCCATTTCCGTCATATGTAGGTTATATTGTGGGCAGCCTGGTGGTACAGTAGATAAAATGCTAAATTTTGAGTCATTAAGACTTAAGTTTGAATCCTGCTTTCAGGCTTTTACTATTTTTATATCCCTCTAGGCCTCAACTTCCTCAACTGTAAAATATGTTAAAGCAATGTGAAGACTTAAGCCAATTATTTGTCTCAAGAATGTCAATGAAGCAGTCATATTTCAAAAGTAAGACTGAGATCATATGGTCATAGATTTAGAGGCAGAAAGGATCTTGATTCTAATCCTCTCATTTTACAGTTGAGGAAGGCAAAGGTGTGAAATAAGATATTGGCTTTGAGAGTAGAGGGAAGGAGTCACAAGCAAGAGATGTTGTGCAAGTAGAAACATCAAGATATTACAATTGATTGCTCATGTGGGACAATGGAAGCTGAAAAATCAAAAGTAAGTCTAGGTGATGCATCTGGGAATCTGAAAAATAATAGTTACTTTAATAGAAATAGAGGACTTTTTAATTCAGAGAGACATCTTATTGGAATAGAGGGAGCATGGTGAACAAAGAGTCAAATTCTACATTAAACACCAAAAAGGTCATTCCTCTTTGCTCTCAAGCCTGCTCATTTCATTCGCACCCATGATTTACACTATTGGTCCTTAGCAGCTGACTTTCAAGTCAACATCTTTAGGGCACTGATCTTAAGATCTGCTTATAGGACTTATCTCTGTATATTCCCCAATTACTCTCACTCCTTGCCAGAATCCATTAATTTTATTCCTTTACTTAAAAAGTTTCAGTGTTTTATGTCTCCTTTTGAGTAAAATTAAAAGTATTTCACAAGTCATTTGAGGTTCTCCACAATCTGTATCATACCATCTTCCAATTTAAAAAAAATATTTATTTTTAATACATATTGCTTTATGAAGCATGTTGTGAGAGAAAAATCAGAGCAAAAGGGAAAAACCATGGGAGAAGAAAAAACCCTAGGGAAAAAAAAGAACATATATTCTAGAATATTGGGGCATCTCTTTTGATGATCTCTTGAAGAATGCTATCCAGGCTCTTCTTTTTTTTTTTTTTTTTTTTTTTTTTTCTTTTGGTCATGTGGTCATGGCCTTCAGGTAAGCCAATAATTTTAAAAGAATTTCTTCTGGATCTATTGTCCAGTCAGCTGTTTTTCCAATGAGGTATTTCACATTTTCTTCTATTTTTAAATTCTTTTCAGCTTGTTTGACTTATTATTGCTGTCTTATAGAGTCATTAGCTTGCATTTGACCTGTTCTAGTTTTTAATGTGTGATTTTCTTCAGTTCTTCAGTTAGTTTTTTCCTTCCTTTTCCAAATTGTTGACTCTCACATAGCTCTCATTTCTTTTCTCATTTTTTTCTTTTACCTCTCTTATGCCATTTAAAGTCTTATGAGCACTTCCTCTTACGAAGCCTCTTTGGGCATAATACCAATTCATATCACTCTCTGAATTTTCTTCTGTGGACAATTTGTCCTCTTCTGAGTTGGTCTTTTGGTCTTTCCTATCACCATAGTAGCTTTCTATAGTAAAGGGTCTTTTCTGTTTCTTGCTCATTTTCTTTCCTTTTCTTTTGCTATTTCCTCTTAAAAAAAAAAACAAAAAAACAAAAAAAACAACTATTATTATTAAACTCTGCTCCTGGAGTAAAGGAGGAACTGTCCCAAGCTACCTGTGCAGCCCTGACTTTTGGCTTAGCACACAGGAAATTCAGAAACAGCATGGTTTTCCAGAGTTGTCTTCTGATCTGGGACTAAAGGCTTCCCCACTGATCTGATCTTCTATTAAGCCAGAACTCAGGGTCTCACTTGCTGATTTGCTATGATTAAGAAGTTCTCATCAGCTTTCCTAGAATCTGTGTGAGCTAGACTGAATACCTGTTTCACCTCAGTGAGACTGACCTTTCTTGAAGTTTTTACAATATATTTTGAGCTGAGGAGTGGTTTCATTCCATCAGTTTTTGTTCAGAGGCTTAGTATCTGATGATTTTTGAGAGAAACTAGAAAGGCTCAAGCATCTTCCTGCCTTTACTCTTTCATTTTGGCTCCAGCCTTGGAAGTCTCTTCCAATTTTTTTAAACATTATTTTCCTTTACATACTGTGGTCACATCAAATTCATTCAAATTGGAATACCTATGTTTCCCATATATGTAATATGACTTCATAGTCCATTTTTTTCTTTCCATGGTTCTACAATTGTAATAACTTCTCTTTCCATTTTTATCTACTAAAGTCCAACTAAACTTTTTCTGCCACACCTTGCCTACCTGCCCCCAACTTCTTTGATTCATTTAATAATGACTTTTATTTTTACATAAATAATATAATAATTTTTCATTATAAGTTTTATCATTACATCTCATACCATATTGTTTTTGTAAATCTTGTGAGATTAAAATATTATATATAACTATTAGTTTTAGTGTTGGTATATCATATTACTAGCAGAATATAAGTTTCTTGAGAAAAGGTACTCTTCTCATCTAAACTGACTATGCCTACTACCTAAACTGTCTAGATTATTTAATACCTGTTTTTGTTTTGTTGCATTGCATTGTGATACCCTTCTATTTTCAACCCTAGAATGAAGAGGCATCTACTCCTATTGGATAATTTTGTGTTCAAAAGATTTATAAAGATCAAATTACTTAGAAATCCAAAGTTAAGTTTGTAGCATAAGCGGATGAAGGAATAGACTCGGCCGATGATAAGAGGAGGATTTGATTCAGAAGTTTCTTCATCAGACATACTTTGTATTTTCTCCAGTCTACCAGCTTTTTGGGAAGTTGGCTATGCAGTTGACCCAGTAGTACAATATAGCCCACAGCAACTGTTTCTTTTTGGCAAGATGCAACCTGCTAAGGGAATATGAACAGTTTATTCCTATTGATACTATAGTGATTGTTCAGCATTAAAATGGGATTATGTTCAGAGTGAGAGCTGAATTCAGTGACTATAACATGCTTGGCCATATACTGTGGTTGATTTTTACACAAACACATCATTTAGATTTCTACTTCAGATAACAGCATGAAAGGTCAAAAAGAAATCAAATTCTCCCACAGAAACCCCAATAAATATCCTAAAAAGACCCAGAAAGATCAGTAATAATTCTTTCAATGAAAAATTCTTCTTACCTCATAAAAGGACAAGAAAATTAAAACTCTTTTTTGCACTTTGTTGTCTTTGTGATTTGCCTGTTATCATCCACAATTTCATTAAATAGACTAAGGAAAATCTATAGATCAAGGAAAAAATAGATCAGGAAAATCTATAGACCTGATCAATTTTCCAGTCAGCTCTACTCCCTTCCTCTTATTACAAAATACTTGAGCAAATAAGCTTTTAAGCAAATGGATTTTTAAAAAATGATCAGATGTTAGAACTTTGTTTCTGTTCATACATCTGTATTTAAATGAATTTGTTGTCATTTCTAAAAAACAGTAAATCAGAGCCAAATCCTGGTTTTGTTGTTTACTGTGTCCTCTTGAGAAAGTCACTTTAACTTTCTGGACCTTTTATGTTCTTTAAGTCAATTCTTGCTAAAAACAAAACAAAAAGAATCTATAACACTATCGAGTAGAGATCTCAAAATGCTAACTAACTAATTGGATCATCTTACCTATAGCAAAGATAGCACCCTCTTCTAAAAAAAAATAGTATTGTTGTGGAAAGGAATTTCCATGCCTCTTGTAGATATATAACAAGTTCTATTAACAGTAAGACCTCTGGAAAGTAGAAGCAATTCAATAGAATTCTTGGATTGAGGCAGTAGACCTTGTAGAGATAGCTCAGAGGGAGCTCAATGAAGACATGATTCTCAGCAATTATTAAAAATTATGGTCTCAGTTGTCTTTTCTTCAGATAAAATTTTCCTCTGAGATTGTAACCTACTAAATTTGTCAGTGAATATTTAGTATTAAGTCAAATTAGTAATCAAAATTTTTCTAGCTTTTGGAATAAAGGCTCATGCCAAGCAAAATAATCCCTAAAACATCACTAAGGGTCTTAACAATTCTTTTGTCATGAGTTTCATACATGTATAGATATAACATATAGTTGGTGGAAACTGCATAAATCATCAATCTAAAAATGTCTCTTTTCTCTCACACAAATTGAAAGAATCTAGTAGGTAACCCTTACTATTCCCTTCTTGGAAAGTCATGCATTATTTTTGTGACTTTATATATATAGATGATATAATACATTACAATACTTACTATTGGTACCACACTCTCAAAACAATATTTCCATCTGTGGTTCTTCATTTGGTGTCAGATCAGACATGATGAGAATGCATTCTCCAAACTTTGGCTTACATCTACAATCATAGCAATGTTCTCACCCACAGCAACTGAAATTCACAGATGGATGCATGATTGCTGTAATGTTGGGCTCTTCTCCTCTCTGGTGAATTGGAAAGTTGCCTTACTCATTTGGAAAGCAGAGAACTATTCACTGTTATTCCATGTCTGCACCATTAGCTCAGATTGCATTGGCATCTCTGTTTTGGCTCACTATGTGCAATCTCTTATGTTTTCAATGCAAGTTCATGTTGCCACTTGGTTGAACAAAGCAAAACAATAAAACAAATATATCATAATATTCTTTCAACCCTTTACACTTAAGCCTACTTTGTTGATGCTACTAAAAGTAAAATTTTTGGTGACATAAAAATGCAAATATTTGATCAGACCCCTTATAATTAGGGAGCTGTTTATATTCTATAATGACATATAGCATATTATTCAGGAGAAAAAACTATTAGAACATTAGATACTAGAATATACACTCCTCCTTAGATGGTCACATGATCCTGAATGTTCTTCACTATAGCAAATCTACCTGAGTAGATTTGTAAAATTATCTTGTACCATATGCATCAATTGGATTTGTGGCAATAATATTTCCCTTATACAGTTCATATTATTCTGAGATGGACTGGTTTTGGAACAAATGAGGTAGGCACAATTCATTTGCTTTTTTGAAGCATAACCTCCTCTTCTTCCTCCATCTTTCTTCTCCTTTTTCCCCCTCTATCTTTCTTCTCCTTTTTTCCTCCATCTTTCTTCTCCTTTTTTCCTCCATCTTTCTTCTCCTCCTTTTCCCCCCTCTTCTTCCTCTCCTTTTTCCCCCCTGTTCTTCCTCTCCTTCTTCTCTTCCCCCTACTTCTTCCTCTCCTTCTCCTTTTTCCCTTCTTCTTCCTCTCCTTTCCCCCCCTTTTCCTCTCCTTCTTCTCCTTCCCCCCCCCGTTCTTCCTCTCCTTTCCCCCCCCTGTTCTTCCTCTCCTTCTTCTCTTCCCCCTACTTCTTCCTCTCCTTCTCCTTTTTCCCTTCTTCCTCTCCTTTCCCCCCTTTTTCCTCTCCTTCTTCTCCTTTTCCCCCCTTCTTCCTCTCCTTCTTCTTTTCCCCCTCTTCTTCCTCATCTCCTTTTTTCTTCTTTTCCTTCTTCTCTTCTTCTCCTTTTTCTTCTCATTTCTCCTTCCTTCCTTCTTTCCTTCCTTCCTTCCTGCTTTCCTCCCTTTCTTTCCTTCCTTTCCTTCCTTTCTTTCCTTTCCTTCCTTCCTTTCTTTCCTTTCCTGCCATAGTTTCATTGGCATTAAGAATTTTGTATGTGTTGTGGGAAGTTCTGAGGTTAAGGAATCTGCCAATAATCATGTGGGAAGGAACTTCCATGCTTACTTCCATGTTACTACATGTCAGACACAGACTTTTCATTTATAGCTTATTGAATCCATTGACTTTAACAAACTTTCCAATAATGTTTAATTAAAGGGATCTCTGAAAATAACAAAGCCAACTAAAATATCTGTTTCAAACTCGGATTATTTAAATTTTGGACATTGATAATAATGGGAATGCAGCTTTTAGGAAGAATATAGCAGTAATCCTGAGGCCCCCAGATCTTAGCAGTGCTATTGTTCTAATAATCTGTTTGTCAATGATTCTAAAGTTTTCTGGCTTTAGGAATACTATAGTCCTAGAAACTGGCCATTGGTCATTGATAACAGGGTTTCTGAGACAAATGGTGAGGTGCATACCAAACTGCTCTTCAGTTCTATCTCTGGGCTATAAAATAAACATATCAGTGACAGGAAGAACTAAATCTCTCTTTCTCTTTCTCTTTAAAGTTGTCTTCTTGCTTCTGGTTCTTTGCTAAATCCTTTTGGAACTTAGCCTACTTCAATCGGAATTGTTATGCCACAGTTCTCTTTTATTGTCCGGACTCAGTTTCCCTAATTATCCTGATCCAGTCCTGACTCAGTTTCTCTAATTGTTCTGCTTCATTTTATAATTATCAGCTCAAAGCTCAGTCCTGCAAAACCTCCCCTCCCTCCTTATTTGATATTTTTTGATAAGGATATTTGATAAGGATAAAAGATCTTATGTTTTAGAAGATCAGAATGCCTCTCCCCATCCCAAGCTACCAGAATGTTAAATGCCATTTTATCAAAATGCCTCTCCCCATTTCCTGGGTTCCTCCCCCCATTAGGTCATCACATCTCCTATGTCATCCCATCTCTGGTGGCTCACTCCACCTTGTCAGAGTCCCATTCCAGCTCTCAGCACCCTGACTCCACCCCTGCTTCAGTCTACCCCCTGAATCTGAGCCATATGTATATAGGTCATTGAAAATTCACATTGTTTTCTGGATTCTTGGAGATGATAGTCTCATTCAGCCCTGGGACCAAACCATGGATCCATTTGGTCCCAGTAAATCTCTCCCATTTAATAAATTATTAAATACTCTCTAATCTCTATCTAGCCTCAGTTTCTCTGGCATTACAATGTTGCAATTGCAATAAACTTTGTCCCTTGACTTGGAGATGGGTTCAAGCCTGTAAATTCTTTTGAGACAATGGTCTATGATCCCAACATTTTGGGGTCTCTTTTGAACCTCAACAGTATGATCCTCTGACAAAAAGATTTACCCCTGATTTCCATTGAATCTAAACATATCCTTTGTGGAAGAAACAGTAAGAATCATAAAGTTAACTCTGGAAAGCCCTCCTAACAAAGGACTGAGTACTTTTAAGTAGTTAATGATTTTTTCCACATTATGTAAAACAGTCTGAAAGCAATAATGAAAGATGTATAACTTAAAAAAAAAGATTCTAGCTTTCTCATTTTGCTCCAGCAATGACCAGAATTTATATAGAGAGACATTATGCAGGCATTAGATGCATTACTCTTACCCCATAGGCCCATTTATTTTATTTTCATAAATTCTTTTTCCTATTTTCTATTAGCAATCACATCTTCTTTCTTGGAAAGAGCACCAGAAGAACCTTTGTATGTGAAGGAAATATTGCTCATAAAATCACCAAAATGAGCATAACTGGATCCTTACAAAAGGATTTGTAGTAAGATAGAACAAAGAGCTTGCTGTGATCATTTTGTTCCTATGTTTTTCCAACTAACACTAATAGATCAGTAAAAAGGAAAGTGTAAAGACTGTTCTGAGTATCAAAAGACTGTTTTCAGATTTAAAGTTAAATTGTTTCTTGATTTATTTTTTTTAAGTGTTTTTGTTCATTAAAGAAGGTTCTTGGTGTGACAAGACACAATTCAAGTCTGAGTTTGTTTTGCTAGAGCCAGGTATGTTTTATCTCCCCCTCAAGGTTTTAGAATACAATGAGGGATTGGGGAAATTTCTTCACTAATCCGGTCAGTTCAAGTCCCCTGCTTGGTTGAATTTTTCTCACAGATTGTGTTCCTCCTCCTCACTACCCAGTTTAGCCATTTTGTTTCTTCTAGCTCTTCAATTTCATTTAGCCACTTAACACCAATTAGCTTTTACAAAGGAATATTTACTTTGAAGATAGAGCAATAACAATGGTACAAACCTTTCCCCTAATGCCTCAGAGGCACATTTTCCTTTCGGTCTCTAAAGAATGGGTTCACCCCTAACAAAATTTCAAAATACCATTAATCAATTGACTGCCTAGATTACCTCATGCTGCTGGCTACCTTGCATGCTCTCTGTCCTGACTTTCACTCCAGTAGGGATCCTCATGGTTACATCCTTGAGATCAGCAACATTTTTAGCAACTATATCATTGTCATATGCCAGGCAGAAGACCCAGTACTGCTCTCATCCCCTACCTTGAGTGGTAATGACTTAATGCTGAACCTAAGCAATTAGGTTCAGATGACTCCAGAGGCCATACAGCATCTGGCATATCTGATTAGCTGTATCACTGAACTACTAGAAAATAATGGACTTGCTTCTCAGGGTATTATAGGAAATTTGATAATCTTTGATCATGGCAGCCCTTTCAACCAGGATTTCTTGGTTGACTCAAGGTTAGTCAATCCTTATTACCCAGGAAGGTAGGAGATGGGTTCCTTTTCCCAGGCAGCTCAGATGTTTCCACTTCAAAATTGGAACCTCTCAAAGCCCCCTTACAGACTCTGCTGGGAGTGACATTGATTCTCTTTTTCTAGTGACAAGTTCTGTGACTATAAGAAAGGGGATTTGAAACATGGAAAGAAGAAGGGAAGCCACCAAAGCTGAACATATCTAAAAGGCAAAAAAATGCATTCCAAAAGGTACTCAGGTGATTTTAGGTTCTCATGCACATTCATGAAATGTTTAACAAGGGTCTCCTGAAATAAGAGAACCATCATGAGAACATCTTCAAGTTCCTTAGATCTGTGGCTGTGGTACAGCTGTGGGGTGATAAGAAGAAAAATAATGTCAAGACCTATGAGAAACTTGGCTATGTCAGGAGGTGCTACCTCAAATGAGAGAATTAAAAGCAGGCTAATGGCCAGAGACTAGACTAGAAATTAAGCAAGAACTCAAGAGATAGAAGGAGGATGAAATCATTTTAAGCTGGAACTGAACAAGAGATCAATCAAGCAATGAGCTTGCTCCTGGACCAGAGACTTCTTCAGACATTTCTGGGCCCCAGCTTTCCAATCCCCTTCAGGGGTGTACCCCACTGGAGTGAAACTGAACTTTGGCCTACTATTAGTTTGTTGTTAAGGGTTGTTATACATCTACTGGTCAGCCTGCCATCTAGGGGAGGGGGTTGGGGGGTAAGAGGTAAAAAATTGGAACAAGAGGTTTGGCAATTGTTAATGCTGTAAAGTTACCCATGCATATATCCTGTAAATAAAAGGCTATTTAAAAAAAAAAAAAGGGTTGTTATAGGTTATAGGTTGTTACAGGGATCTTGAACCCCTCCTTTCCCTCTTTCCTCTTGGAATTCCAGACTCTTGAATTGACTGAAGTCATGATCCTGCTCCCTGAAAACAAGAGGTCTCTCTGAGCTGGGATGCTGGATGTTAAATGGGAGTCAAGGAACCTCCACACTATTTGGGGTGGTTAACCCCTCCCACATTTTCTGATCTATTTCAAAATGTGTGACTTTTGAAAACTATAGAGGAAACCTATTAGTGCCTCCCAAGACTTGCTCTTTTCCAATGCGTGGATGCTGGGTCATGGGTTACAGAAGTCATCAATTTACGTATTATAAATATATAATATTCACATAGAAATACATATTTAATGATACTCTTCCCCAAAATCCTTGATCTCTATATGTGAAGACAAAGATCAAAGACAATTATTCTGAAGCCAATGACCACAGAGACTTTAGCTGTAGCTATTCATGGCCTTCTCTGGGTCAGGGTGGACTCAGTTCTTCATTTTGCTACAAGGGATAAGATAGTGAAACTATCTGGAGTCTGTTGTCTGCAGAATGGATAAAAAAGATTTGCAATCAAGCATCTGATTTTTTTTTTCTGAAACAATTAGAGTTAAGTGACTTGCCCGGGGTCACACAGCTAGGAAGTGTTAAGTATCTGAGACCAGATTTGAACTCAAGTCCTCCTGGCTTCAGGGTTGGTGTTCTACCCACTATGCCACTTAGCTGCCCGTTGAACATTTGTTTTTTTTTTTAAGACAACAAAATATCATTAAATCTAATCAAGTTCATGTCCAAATGTAACATCACAGCTAAGTATCTAGTCACTGGACTAGATACTGAAAATTTTTCCTTATTAGTTGATTCACTGATGCTGGCCTTGACTGCAAATATCAGCATGGACTTCATTCCAGATGTTGGAATTACCAGTGCTTACTTTGATCTGACCTTCTGAAATTCACAAAGTCAGAGACTGAAAACTAATCTCTTTCACTTAAAATAGAAAGTTTGCCCTATCCCACCCCCACCATAGAACTCTGAGATAAGCAAAGAACTGAGGCCCAGAGAAATTGGTCTCAGAGGGAAAGGGAGTTTATGGCTTCTCTCATTACAACATTATCCCACATCAGACTCCATCTGAAAAGCAGTCAACACAAAAACAGTGATCTACCAAGGGGTGGCTGACAAATGCTTTTTTGACTATTTCTTCATCCAATAAAAGAACATTTTACTTACCACATGGTTAGTTAAATGGAACCAGTAACAGAATGTCAATGTATATTCCATATTCTTCCCAAAACAATTCTATTGTGTATCATCATGACTCTCCTAAAAACAAGATCTGCAGCCTTTTCCATATGGGGATTTGCATTAAATGCATTCTGTGTATTTTATCTGTTTGTTATTACATATATTTATGACAAAATTAGAAAAATCTTCACTTTTTATTTCATCTCAATTGTTATAGAAAAATTATAAACACTTATTTGGTGAAAGGCTTCTATTGTTGTGAATTATAGGACCAATACAATAATCACATACTTTTAAAGTATCAGTCTATCAACAAGCTGATAGGTGAATGGCTATAAAATTTTGGAACTGACATCACAAGGTAGATATAAAAATTAAATCAGTCTTGTTACTTTCCATCTCTCATTTACTTGTTATGCCTCATACAACAGAATATGTGTTTCCAATTTAGTTCAGGAACAAATAACCATAAAAAGTAATGACACATCTGTTAGATAGGTACACAAATCATGTCTATCTGATTCTTCTCTGTAGCTTATTATTGAGGATACTACTGAAGTTGGTATATGTGAATCTTTAAGCCTTTGAGGTTCAATACAGTATGTCTAAAACAACATTTAGTAAGTAATTTGATATTTAGTAAGAATTCTAGAGAAATTAGAAAGTTTTGGCTTAATTACACCAATTCTAATTATGAGCCATTGGTACAAATCCAATTCATTCCAAAATAGTTAATCTGATAGTTTGTAAACTTCTTAAGAGCAGGGATTGCTTCAGCTTTTGTATTTGTGTTCTTACTGTCAAGAATACTGAGAAAATAATAGGTACTTAATAGATGGTTGTTGATTGATTGATTGATTCAAAATTGTTTTGAATAATGGAAGCATCTTTGGAATAAGGCATAGCCTGCTAAGATGATTAAATAAGTCTTTTTTATGATTGACATATATCTACTTTGTATAGATTTGATTTGTATGTATAAGTACAAGTTCCTCACCCCCACCCCTACCTTTAAAAAATATAAGATCTTTGAGAGTAGAACTGTTTTGTTTTGTATTTCCAATGCCTTCTCCTTTGTAAAATGGGGATAATAATACCTATCTCCAAGTACTGTTTTAAGGACAAAACACAATAACATAAATGTTACCTATTATCCTTATTTAAGAATCAATAGATTAGCATAATTAAAGAATTAGAGAACACATTATTAAGGGATCTAATGCAGCAATATGTACTATAAGACTTCTAGGGAGGGAAACATTTTTGAGGGATCCAGGAAAATTTTTGTGATTGTATTTGAACCATGCTATTTCAGTAAAATACTGAATTTACATCAGTGTACTTGTCTTATTTTTAATTCTATTACCACATACATTTATTAAGAGTTAGTGATAATTCAGTGACAAGATTCATCAGATTTGGAGTCAGAGGATTAGGGTTCAAATTTTACCTTATTCCTTATATGATCTTCTGAGTTTGTATTAATCTGATCAGTTCTTGTTAGCCACACTATAACTTGACTTTAAAATAGTGATGTCATTTTGGAATGAAATACAATAACCAACCATCAACTTCTTGTGTGATCTTGTGAATGTAATTTAATTTCTCTAAGGATCATTTTCTTATTTGTAAAATGATGGGGTTGACTAGACAATCTCTAAGTTGTTTTTTTAGCTCTTAATCTATTTTAATTACCATCCCCTAATTTGGTCCTTTCAAATAAAGGCTATTAGAGGCCAGACTTGTCCTAGGCTAACTAATAATTTACATATTACTACCATATTGGGGAGAAATGCAAACTCAGCTAGTTAGTAAGGAGCTCTCCATGGTTTTGAAGAAGTAGATGATCTCTTATTTCCAAACACTGCCTCTTTCTTTAGGGCAACAGTGATTGTCTATTTCGGGGGGATAGATTATGAAATAACTCTGAGGTCCTACTCCTGACAAACTTTATTTTTTCCCTTGACATTGATATATTTCATAGAGTCTTAGTCACAATTCCTTGGCATGATGGAGTCATTCCTTACGCAATTAGACAAAAATGCTTAGATATTATATACATAGGAACACAGGAACAATGAAAGCAAAAAATAAAATACAGCTGAGTGGTTAAAAGTCCATCTGACTAAAAAGTTTCAGGATACTTCATAACCACCTATATATCTAGAATGTTTATGTTCAACAAAATAAGTAAAATTACTACCCAAAACACATCCTATTAATATGTAGTTTTCTAAATCAACATGAGGTCCTTAGATCCCCTTCTATTTGGGTTTAATATCAATGAACCTTCTAAGATAAAAATTGCTAATCATCATTGGGTAGAAGGAATTCCTTGTTATTATGAATCCCCTGTGATTATGAAAACAAAAGCCAAGTCCTAATTCTTTGTGAGAAGTATTATATATCTCTTTGTTCCTTCTAATCAGCAACCCAACTTGTCTTTTCCCTCCTTTCCCCCCATGATTAGGGGGGTAGGGAGGGCATTGAATGAGGTTGTTATACTGTGATCATATTATTCTGAAATGTCTTATGTGTTTGGAAGGAAAGCATTTATTAAGTACCTACTATGTTCCAGGCACTGTGCTGAGAAACTTTACAAATATTATTTCTTTTGATCCTCTAAATAATCCTGGGAAGTAGGTGCTATTATTATTCCCATTTTTATAATACAGGAAACTGAAGCAAACAGTATTAAGTGATTTGCCAAGGGTCACATAGCTAGTAAATTTCTGCGATAAAATTTGAGCCCAAGTCTCCAGATCTTAGATCTATTAACTGTTTCACCCAATGTTCTGTTTCCTCCATAGTTATCTTTTAGTTGAATTTATATATATATAAGAGAAGTGAAGGTCATTAAAGAATTGAGACAGTGAAACAACAATCGGGAAAATATCCCTACCATAGGCAACCATAATTTGGGGACTACATTAAAAGAGAAAGCTAGAAACTATGTGAGAAACGGTTACTGAAGGCTTTGAGTACTTCAGATATCATAAGGTATTTTACCCTTCATCTAGAGAAAGTGATGCTTTCTTAGTATCTAGTTAAGAAGGTGGAATTTTTAGATGGTGACTGAGCCAAGCAGGCCAGAATAAGTAATCATCACCAAATGACACATAAGTCATGATATGGATTAATTTCAATTTGATCTGGTTTGGTCATGCTCATGTATAGCTTCTGTCTACTTTGTCTTAGCATTATATTTAAAGATCCTCACATACACATTTAGGATGAAGGGATATGAAACTTGGACACTAGGATAGGTATGATTTTTTTTTTTTTGCTTCTCTGAGGTAGTAGTTGTTCATATAGGATTACTCACAGTGGCTATGCCTTATTGAATGAATTGCTTAACTTATTTGGAATGAGTGGCATGGATTGCCTCACATATATTTTTATATTTAATTTTGTGCATGCATAGATATGTTGTTTTACCCAAATAAAATGTCATCTCCTTGAAGGCAGAAACTACTTCATGAAGCCATGCAATTTCATAATAATGTAAAGCTTCCAAACAAACTGAACTGAACATTCCTCTCCTCACTAAGATGATTTTTCAAAGTAGAATCACAAAATTGCAATATCTTAAAGCTAAAAGCAACCTCAAATGTTATCCAGTTCAATAGGATCATAGGATAATTGAACAAAAAATTATTTCTGTAGCATAGACAAAAATGGTCATCTAATCATTTCTGAAAGAACCCCAGTGAGGAAGAATTCTCTGTACTGTGTATTATATGGGATTTCCTATTTCTAGAAAGTTCATGGAATACTAATTAATAGTCCAGATGAGAATAATTACATTGTGTTATACTGCATACTATAAACTCCTCATGAAGGGAGAAAATATAAACTATAAATATCTTGTAACATCTAATACAATGCCACAAACTGGGACAAACTAAATAAACAGTTTATGTCAAAAATGACACATTATTATCATCATCTAGGATTTATATAACCATTAAGTTTTGGAAATAATTTATATAGTAAAATATATCATTTGAAATTTACCAGGACCTTTGTGGGTGATGATACAGGCATTGTTACCTCTGTTTTGCAAGAACTGAGACACTGAGAGGGTTAAGAGAAAATTTGAGGAGGGATTTGAACACAGATCAATCTGCCTGCAATCCAATACTATTCATAATATAATGCTACATTTCTTCTGAATAAGGACAAAGATCATATTTAATGATGCTGATGATGAAGAACAGAACAGTCTTGGAATCACAAGAATATTTAATTGCCACATGTCTTCCTCTCCTCACCTCCTGAAGAGGGGACCCCGAAACTCTAAAAATCCTTAAAGGAGAAAATCGCCTTCAACTCTGCCTCAGTGAGGGACCCGGCCCCGAGGGACAGAGTTTCATCCTTGTTATCTAGGTGGGGTAGGCTCCGAAACTCATTGAATTCAATTCAAATTCCAGCTCAAGCTGAAACCCAGTGATGAGACAACTTGGGACTCTACCCAGGAGTTCCCTTCAGCTAAAGCTCCCATTATAAAAGAGCCAAACTAAAACCCTCTCTTTGCAGAGGTTCCAAACATGCCAGCTATGCCATGCTTGCTATGCCAAGGAGCCTCTGTCCACTGGAATGTTCTTTCCAGTGCCACCCTTTCTTTACCCTCACCTATTTCCCTAACCAGTCTTTATGCCTCTCTGTCAGGATTTCTAATCTTATTTCCAATCCCCATAATAAACCCTTTTATCAATCTAGGTTTTCGGGTCTGTAAATTCTTACAGAGAATCCCTGTGCCACCAGAAGGGAGTCCCCAAAACTCCCTACCCTTTCACCAAATCCCAAGGGATTGCAGGGGAGCCAAACCTTTCCAGTTGGTTTCCTGAACCCCAAACCTGTCACTAGACCTTATCATTTAATTCCCTGACCACCAGAAACCCTAAGCTCATTTTGGTTCCCTAAATCTAATCACTCCCATGACTTTTCAAATTTCAATTTTCTTTTGTTACTTGATTTCCATGTTGTTACTGCCACAAGTGTGGGCCCCTAGTACAAAGGAATCCAAGTGTTACAGGATAATTTGTAAATAAGACAGTGAATATGATATTAGTAGACAAACTGGTTATTGTACCAGGAATAATAAATAGGTTTCTGAGTTGTTCTAGTACTTAGGCAAAATATGTCCAGGGAAAAGAGCTACTTTCACTAATGCTGATCTACTCATTGTCATTAAATGAGTCAGAACTGTGTGAATCACAGTCAGAAGACACATTATCTATGCACAGGCTACAGGTGGCAAAAATGTTTGGTTAATAGTAGAATATACTTTTTTGAGAATACTAAGTAAACCTAATATGGCTGGAAATGGGAGACTTTTCTTGATTAATTGACACTTGGAAGTTACAGTGTGTATTGAGACTCCAGTGAATTCCCATGGTGAAGAAAATAAAAATTTGGTGGAAAAAAGCTGTCATATAGGAGCCTACTGATATAAACATTCTATTCTATTGTCTAGCAAGAGGACAAGCACACGTAAAATTTCCATTTCTTTACATGAATTTTAGTCTATCTTAGAGACTATCTTATTCTCTTAGAATCCACACCTTCCTTCATGGTTTTGACATGGGGAGGAACACTCTGAAAATGTGTCCCCTTTAATCTGTAAAATAATCACTCTGGAAGCTGTGTCCCCTTTTGGTTGGAGGTGCAGGTCCTACGTGAAAAAATTCACAAACGAAATATTAGTGGCAAAAAAGGAAGTTTTATTGTTGGCACTGCAGAAGCCATCTTTGCTAGGAAGATAGACTTCTGAGTGATAAGATCCTGGTAGGGAAATAGAAAGGGTTTTCACTGAGAAGAAGGTCTCTTCACAGTGGGCAGGAGTCCTGGTAGGCAGCTGTGCCAAAAGGCAAAGCATACTACTTTAGATTGCTGCAAAAATATGAGTTCAGAATCATCCTTTATAGAAGTCTGAGGCTCAGGTTTCAAGTTGAAAAGACAGCCAATGCCCCCAGGCCTAGGTAATTATCTTGGAGTATCAGGCCCAGATCTCCCAGTTGAATGAAATAACTTTGAAGATTTGAAAGAATTTGGAATTTCCTGAAAAGGGTTGGCACCCCCAAAAGATCAATGGGGGGTGATTTGGCCAACATTTCCAATTGAATGATGCTGCTTAACTTGTCTGGGGATGTATGCTTTCCCAGAGGACCTGAGACTCTGAATCTCCCTTCTTTACATATCAAAGGGGACACAGCTTCCAGAGTGATTATTTTACAGATTAAAGGGGGCACAATTTCAGAGTTTACCCCAGTCAGTTTAATTTAAATGTATCTTCTTCTTGGGGTCTTTCTTGAAGCAAACACATCACTCCTCAAATTCTTGTATTTGTTTTGCTTGTATTTTATATTTCTCTTTGTAAGAGTGTAGCGAAAAGTCCCTTTCGGATTTTGATTAACACAACTGCATATGAATGATTCCGGACTGTTATTGAATAGGTATCTGAGAGTTACCCAGTTTGCTAAATTTGGCATTTTATTTCAGTGTTTTGAGCTAAAAACTCACCTATATTGAAAAAAGGAAAGAGACTTGGATGTTTAAAAACTGAGGAGCACTGAAATCCCAAGAGTTGCTTGGCAATTATTCAGCAAATACCAATTTCCTGATTTAGAGCCTAACCTTCAAAGAATACAAAAGTGAAATATATAGAATAATGATAATAAACAAGGTTAAGGTTTCTGACCAAGGGCTCAAATCCTGGAGCAGAAAGAGATCCAAAGGAAAAAAACCAAGCCTGAGGATATGAACTAGCTGGAATGAGCTTGCTCTTTGTTTTAAAGAGCTTGGGACCTGAGGCTTTAGAACCTCCTGCTGGGGAGATGAAAGAATTATTAGTAGCTAAGACTTTGAGGGAACTAGATAAGGAAAGTTTCTTCTTGTCTTAGAGAAAGGCTTTTTTCTTGACTTTTCTAAAATAGCTGTGAAAGGCTGATGTTCAGATTTTAAACTAAGAAACCATGGCAGCACCAGCTTTTCCCTACGGAAGAGATATCTAAGGATTTTAACCCCAGTAGTTTGGGGTGGTGGAGACTATAACTAAGCATTGCTTTTTAGAACAGGAACTTACTGGAGACCACTAAGGAGCTGGCCTGTGTAGTACAGACCATGAGACCAGTGGTTCAAATAAGGAACAGTGCAATGCAATGGTACTAGTATCCCTGGTGGGAGCACTATGGTGGTATCCAGTGGATCCTAATGGGAGCAGTACAGTGCTACCAGTGGGAAAAATAAAGTACTTACAATGACCCCTGGGAGTATTGAAATAGTAGGAGTGGTCCCAGAGGAAGCAGTGAAAAGATAACAAGGGCTCCAGTGGGAGAAGTATGGTGGTACCAATGACCTTAACAGAAACGTATAATAATATAAAACTAGATGACAAACATCAGAAGCCCAGTAGCTTTGAGGGTGTGAATTCTGTTTCTTTACTTGTGCTTGGCTGTAGAGGGCCAGAACTCTGAAAAGATATATTTAAGACTTAGTATGATTGATGAGAGAATGATTCTCTAGCTAAGTACATACTTGGTGCGATGCTTAATGTGATGTAGTGATGTAATGTTCTACAGCTGGTGCATGCTTAATATGGTGTAGTGATGTAATAGTAATGAAGTATTTACTCAGCCACACCTCTCAGCTACAGACACACGGGAAGATGCCAGATTCCAGACACCATCTTTGACCAGCCACATGGCCTTCCTGCCTCCTTCACTCCTACACTAAGACCAAGGACTTGGGATGATCTTGAGGTCCTCCAGAGAGCTAGTTTGGACTTTACATTTTGGCACCCAACCTGCATATGCCACAAGTAATAAAAACAGATAATGGACCTGCATATACTAATAAATATTTTGGACACTTTTGTGAACAGTATCAGATTTTAAACACCACTGGCATACCTTTCAATCCTCAAGGACAGGCAATGGTAGAGAGGAGATACAGAGACATCAAGGCGGTTCTCCAAAAACAAAAGAAAGGGGAGCCACAGGTAACCCTAGAGAACTTCTAAATTTATCACTTTATACTATTAATTTTTTGATTTTTGATAAAGATGCACTGGCTCCAACAGACAGGTTTTATAATCTGCCAGAAGGGCAGTGTCCAGTACGAGGAGCTCTACTATCTTTAGATAATGGCCAGGTGATGTGGAGAGATCCAGAAAGTGGTGAATGGAAGGGACCAGATAGGTTAACTTTATGGGATTATATGCCTGTTTTGCACATGTGGGTGTTATGCCTCAGTTTCCCTGCCTTAATTTCCCTGAATTGTTCTGCCTCAGTTTCCCTGGTGGAACTCCCCTCCCCCTTCTTGGCCATTAGGACTGAGATAATTAGGGCTGTGGAACCCTGGCCACTCTGGCATTTCAAAGAGTCACAAAACTCCAGATGGCTTATCTCAAATACTTAGATGGGACTCTTCCCTCCTAACTAATCAGAATTTATAGTCCTTCCTTCTTCACCCCCAACCTGTCAGAATTAAAAAGTTATGTTCCTGAGTTTCTGCTCACCAGTGTTCTACCCCACCCCCTTGTCTTGGTTTCCCTGATAGCTGGAATCCCTTGCTCATCACTGGGTGCTTTGAGTCAAGAGTCCAAAACAGCTGATTAGCTAATATGGCTGCCAGTCCAAACTCTCCACTATTAAAATATTTAAAACCCTCTAATTTTTGTCTTGCCTCAGTTTCTCCAGCACTACATGGCACTATGTGGCACTACTATATGAATAAATAATACCCACAAAAGGTTTCTGTGATAGAAAATACAGGTGGCCAAATGTTGGGAACACAATATGTAACTTTGCTTTACCTCTGGTAGACATCTTCTCTTCTTGTGAGAGGATGATGGTGATTCAAAGAGACTGAGAAACAGTTGCTGTTCTCTGACCTCCCCACTGAAAGGCCATTGTATTGTCTGACCTTTATCTTCTTTTCTCTGCCTCCAATTTATTTTCCCAGTCCTCAAGCAACACCTGTGTCAGTAAAGGCTGCTTTGCAACTCCATCAGAAGTTCACAGCTGTGGAGGCTTTTGGAGAAATGACCTGCCCCTTCACCCAGCTATGGTCCTTAACAATTCCCTGTTTTTTTGTTTTAAATGCAATTATTTTTCTCCCGCAGCATGGTCAGTAAGTTTTGCATGCTAGGGAGTACAAACAACACTATAGTAGGTGCTGAATCTTGTGATATGTCATGGAGGCAAACTTTCAAACTGAGAAGAAGACTGTAGTCAGAACAAGCATATAAGTCTCTCATCAGTCTCCTGGCTCAGCCCTTTGATATATTGGCCCATTTAATTACTCCGATTACCGGGTCTCTTCTCCCTTTCCTTCCCCTTGGGTTACCAAAGGAACTCTGGGAGGATCCTACTCACAAAAAGCTCTGGAACGCTGCTGCTTCTTGTCCCCGTTTGGATGCCATATTTTGGGAACACAATATGTAACTTTGCTTTACCTCTGGTAGACCTTTTCTTCTCTTCTTCTGAGTGGCTTCATTAAGATTAGCCCAGGATTACTCCCAGTACCTCCAATTTAAGTGGTCTCATTCACCTGGAGATCTCGATCCTGATACATCTATTGAGTGGATTAGCCCAGGACGACTTCCAATAGCTTGAACTCTCAATTATTGAATGACTTGAAACTCTGAAGATAAGTAATCTCTTTTCAACTGGAAATCTAGGCCTGGGGGCATGGACAATAGAAGCCCCAGTCTCAGACTTCTTATAAAAAAAGACAATTTTAAACCCCAAATCTTTGCAGAAGTCCAAAGTAGGATTATGGTTTGCCAACGAATCTCTCTTCTTGGTACAACTGCCTAGTAGGAATCTTGCTTCCTGTGAAGACATTCTCTTCTCAATGATAACCTTTGTTATTTCTCTAACAGGACCTCTTGCCACTGAGGAGTCTGTCTTCCTAACAAAGCTAGCTTCTCAATGCTAATAAAAATCCCTTTTGCCATTCAGACTTTTGGGTTTGTGAATTCTTTCACGCTGGACTTGAGTCACCAACCAGAGGGGATTCTTACATCAATTCTCTACCACTAGACCCGTATCAGACTCAACCCTACAAGTTAGGGAATGCTGCCAGGCAGTACCCTGAAATGTCTGCATGTTGTTTTTCCCAGTAGAATGTACACTGATTGAGGGAAGGAACTGTTTTTTTTTTTTTTTTTTTTTACACATTCATATCTTCACTGTCTGGTACATAGAAAAGTCTCAGTAAATACCTTTGGGGAGATTGATTGTTGTATATATGCTATACATTAGCAACATTGCTTCTTAAATATGAAGAGAGGGAAAAAAAGGAAGAAGAGAAAAAAGACCCCTTTGTTTTTATTCTTTGATAAATATGTAACTTTAGGAACCAATATAATAGATGAAGAATGCTGAGAAAACCCTAAATCATGCTCACCCCAATTCACCAGTTGATGTCTAAAATTCCACTGCTAAACCTTAAATCCTTAATTCCAAATGGTAAGGTTTCTATTGTTTGTTAAATTATGTTGGATAGACCCTCCAGAGGAAAATTTATGGTAAGTCATGACTAGAATTGGACAGGTTGAGAAAGCTTTGTGGTTGCTGTCTATATCTGTGGAAAGCATACACACATGGATAAAATAATTGATCTTTCAAAGTGTCAAGTTTTTCCTGTTAAAATGCAAATATCACTGAAGTGAGCCCTGTTTGTAAAGCTAGTTTCAGTGCTTTCCACTTTTTTTTTTTATAATTGTAGGTTCTGAGATCAGTTTTGATACCAAGATAAAATAAAGGATATTAGAGGGATGAAAAAGAAGTTTTCTTGTCTTATACAGTATAGTTTGTCTTATGCACTTATATAGCACACAAGAGTTACAATGCACCTTAGCAATCATTTTGTCTAATACACCCAGTTTATTAATGAGAAAACAGGAGCTCATAGAGATTAAATGGCTTGAATCCAAGCCCTGTGGCTCCAAATTCAAAATTCTCTTTCTTACATCACTTTAGAAATTTTCTATGCCATAAATATGATCCTTTAATTTTTTATTTTATTATGGACTAAACCCATATCAACAAAGAGACATTTTGATCTTGAAAGAACAGAAAAAGAGGGCTGTAAATGAAACTGAATTATTAGTATATACACCTTGTTTTTGTTTAATATGTATGTACATTTTAATGTGATGTCAACTCCATTCTAATTGACCTTTTAATCTCTTTCATTTATTTTTAAAATATTTTTCCCCATTTCATTACTGTTATCCCTCTCTATCCAGTCAGCCCTCCATTCATTCTAATCAACGGTTCTATGTAAAATTAGCACAAATGGCAGAGAATCAATTCATACTCAGCTGTAGTTCAGCCTTAGTGGCTGCATTGAGTGCACAATTATCTGCAAACACAATCATGAACCAACTCTCACTAAATTTTAGCCTTGGCTTATAGTCTTTTCAAGTTAAATAATTTATGATACAGTGCAATATCTAATTTTGATGCCATTTTCATACTAATTGAAGGCATCTGACTACAGGGATAGATTCAGAGAAACATGGCAAGATTTTCATGAACCAATGCAGAATGAGGTGAGCAAACTGTAGGTTTAAAGAACTATTGTATCTACCTCATTTTTCTATGCCTGTGAAACCTGGACTGTATACTAGTGCCATGCCAGGAAACTTGCTGACTTCCATTTGAATTTTCTTTGAGTCTAAAGATCATCACAAGATAAAGTAGTGGAACTGAAGTGCTTTCTTGATCTGGAATGCCAAATATTCAAACTCTGCTACAGAGAATTCCACTCCTGTTGGGCTGGCCATGTTGTTCAAATACCCAATGTGTTTGTTTAAAAGATTATTTCACAGAAAACTTGGAAAAAAGCAAGCATTCATAAGGAGACCAGAAGAAACAATATAAGGGCATTTTCAAAGTCTTTCTGAAGAACTTTGGAATCATTTGTAAGATATGAGAGACACTAACATAGAACCTTAAAGCATGACATATCCACATCAAAGAAGGTAATGTGCTCTATGAGCAAAGCAAAATTGCAGTAGTTAAAAGAAACACGAAATGCACACATTTAGAGACAACTCCATTCCAATTGTTCATGTGGACTATTTTATCAAAAATAAATAAGAGGTTATGCTTTTAGGTAATTCCACAATAATTCTTACTTTAATTAATAGAATAAAAATTTAGATGAGTCATTTTATTGTATTACTTTTCCTCCTAATCATTATTTCATCAATTAATTTTTTGGAAGTTGGATAAATTAGATGAGAAACTTTTAGCTTTAAAAAATATTAGTTTTGTTTTTAGAATGAAGTATTAAAAAGGACTTTCTGAGAAAGATGGCATAATTGAATATTCTAGTCAAACCCAAATCCCTGAGGATCATTTCAGGAACAATGAAGAAGAGTGCTAGATGAAACAAATATTTAACAAACCCAACAAGAATTATCAATAAGTGTTTCCATTCTAGGTAGTACTTCATTAAGCAATGAAGCCCCAAAACATCAGATCTCTTATTTAGGGACATACCAGGAGACAAGATAGAATCTGGCAACCTCCTGGAAGTGACCATTTCAAGGGACAAGGAAACTTAGCTGATTCTGGTGTGACAGTATTTCTCACATTTTTTTTTTCTAATCTTTTCTCACATGACTGCCAACCTACTGTGTAAGACTTTACTGCCACACACTTGTACTAGTATCATAGTTTCTTAATTGGTCTCCCTGGCTCTAATGTTACCCCTCTTCAGTCTATCAATCATACAGCTGCCAAATTGATCTTTCTGAAGAATAGGTCTGACCCTGTCACATCCCTTCTCAAAAAGCTCAAGTGTTTCCAAATTGCTTCTAAGATAAAATGCAAGTTCTTCTCTCTGACATTTAAAGACCTTTATAATGACTAAACATATTTCCCATTACTCTCCCTCAATCACTATCTGTTCCAAACAAACTGGCCTACTTCCCATAGGCTATACATGACATTTCACCTCCTTCCTCTATACCATAGTTAAACCTGAATCTATGCCTGGAATGTTCTTTTTACTCAACATTTGAGATTTCTAATTATTTACCTCCAGTGAAGCATCTACAAAAGGCCTTTTCTGGTTCCTTTAATTATTAACTTTCCCTTTCTCCCAGTGCAATTAATCTATATCTGTATATATACCATAGTTAAACCTGAATCTATGCCTGGAATGTTCTTTTTACTCAACATTTGAGATTTCTAATTATTCACCTCCAGTGAAGCATCTACAAAAGGCCTTTTCTGGTTCCTTCAATTATTAACTTTCCCTTTCTCCCAGTGCAATTAATCTATATCTGTATACACATATATATCTATATCTCTCTCTATAGAGAGATATAGACATATATATGTACACATATGTACATGTACACTTATATACATATGCATTCTGCATGTATGTGTGATGTTTAGTTATCTGTGTAAATATGTCTTAAATGCAATCAGAAAAGATATTTGAGCCAGCGGTAATATAATAAGACATTTGTATTAGAGAAATTATTTTGGCATCTATTTGGAGAATAAATCATAAAGGGGAATTCTAAGTAGTGACATCTGTTTGGAGACGTTATATTAGTCTAGGAAAGAGGTGATAAAATCTTGAATTAAGAAGGATAGTGGTTTAAGTGATGCAGGTAAATGGATAGAGTGCTTCAACTGGAGTCAGGATTATCTGAGTTCAAATGTGATCTCAGATATTTAATACTTTTTAGCTGTGTAACCCTGAGCAAGTCACTTAGCCCCAATTGTCTGTTTCTCCACCTATAAAATAAACTGGTGAAGGAAATGGCAAAACACTTCAGTATCTTTGCCAAGAAAAATCCATACAGAATCATGAAGAGTCAGACACAACCAAATGATTGAATAACAACAAAACAGTATAAATGGAAAAGAAGCAATGGATTTGAAAAACATGGAGTTGAATTGTGCAAAGTGTCTAAATTTATAGAAACAGAAGGTGTTTTGATAGACCAATTATGGTGGGAGTTGATATGCCAACTTCTTGGCCCCTATGAAACTTAAATTACTTTTTCTTTAAAAGACATTGAAACCATCCTCCATATTTAATTGGTTCAGGAGACCAGGAACTTGGAGATATCACTCCCCTGTTTTCCAAATAGCTATGGGAACTTTCAGTTTCTCTCTGATACCTAGATAGACTGCTACCGTCAATTCAGAAACATAAGTTTTATTGATTTGCATCAACCTTCTATGTTCTAGAGGCATATAAAATAACCTGTTTCTATAATTAACACATTTTAAACTTGGGGGTAATAAAATGACCCTGAAAATCAATTTGATTAGGAGGTCCTTTACACTCTTTCAGGGGATCTGCAAAGTCAAAACTACTTTCATAATATTTGCCTATTAAATATTCTTACCTTTTCCAAGTACATATATTTACTAAGCTAGTTTTTCTTCATGGGCTGATCCAAAACAATAAACTGTGGCAGATAGAATTTTGAAGCAGACATGAGACTTTAGCTCTTTTTTGTTTTGTTTTGTTAATTCAGACTTTAAAGAAATTTGCCCCAAAATATGTGAAACATTGTCATTCTTCTCACTAAATCTTACTTATTTAGTTAGTTATATTTATTTTTTTGTAGAGGTAATTAAGGTTAAGTGACTTGCCCAATTAACTAAAGTATTAAGTGTCTGAGGCCAGATTTGAACTCAGTTTCTCCTGACCCTAGAGCTGGTGCTCTATCTATTGTGTCATCTAGCTGCCTTATTTTTGAAAAAAAAACAAATATTATGTATAAATATTAATATTCTAGGGGTATATTATTGCAGCATAATGAATACAGTATCAGATATAGAGTCAGGAAGATTTACTTTCTGAGTTCAAAGCTGACTTCAAACACTTACTAGCTGTGTAACCCTGGGTAAATCACTTAACCCTGTTTGCTTCAGTTTCCATGCTTGTAAAATGAGATGGAGAAGAAAATAGCAAATCACTCCAGCAGCTTTGCCAAGAAAAACTCAAAATGCAAACAAGTTGGAAATGACTCAAAATTATTGAACAACAAAAAATTATATTAATGTAGTCTAACAAAATAAAAAAATCTATCAGTTTTGATTTTTAATATAGTATGATAAGATATGATCAACATACATGAGAATTCTTTATTATCTGCAATAATTTTTAGTGTACAAAGGGGTCTTGGGACCAAAAAGTTTGGGAATAACTGGTAGTGGAAATGTTATTGCATATAAGTTAGAAGATCTAGATCTAGATTGAAACTTTGCTTTATATTTGCCTGTGTGACTTTGAGAATTTAGTAACATCAAATTATTTTGAAACAATCTATAAAAATAATATGGTACTATCTGTCATATGAGTCACAAAATTATAATGATCAAATGAGAAAATTTTCAGCAAACAACCTAAAAGTTTCCACTTGAGTTAGCTAACTGAAAAAAAAAAATCACTTCAAGAATGATAAAAAGAAGCACCAAAGGAAACAAAGGCAAAACAAATCCTAGAAGAAACAACAGTGTTCTCCCTTATACCATCAAGTTCTGTACTAGAGGCTCAGGCTTGATGCTGCTCTGGGAAATGAATTTGAAAACAGCTTGTGACCAACATAATTCATCAGTAGGCACAGTATCAGGAGATGGTGATGCCATTTTTGACTTTCCAGTCATAGAAAGAAGCAGGGTTTAGGACTTAGCCATTGGAAGGAGGTACAGACTGGCCCCAAGCAGATTCCATCCAGGAGTTAAAGTAGTGAAGGAGAATCTAATTGTTAGTCAAACCTTTCAAAATTGCAGTAGGCTATTGGCACCTGAATTATAGAAAAGGAAAGGTTTAGTGCCAGTATATTAGTGTTCCATTCTGTAATTTCAGATTGTGGGAAGAGGCTAAACATTGTTTCTAGGACAAGGTTCATTCAAGTTATTATGGGGGAAAAAAGAACAAAATTGTTAGTTATTTATAGTCAATGGTTAATTAATTAATAGTTAATATTCATTAATAAAATTCTCAAGATACAAGTTCAAAAAATATTATCCTGAAATAATTACAAATGGAATTCAAGGGAAATAAATACTTGATTAGCTAAGACTCTAAAACTGGATGGAAGAAATGAAAGAAAATTTGAAATTAGGGATAAAGGATGAAATCTAAGTACTTGGAAAAAGAAAAAAAATTGCATAGATGGAAATGTTAAAAAAAAAAAACCTAAAGTAGTAAATAGCTAGAAAAGTGGAATAAAGCAAAAATAAATAATAGTTTAATGGAAGAACAAAAATTAATAATAAAGTAAAAATTTCTTCCTCCCAATTAAAAGAATATGTCTTGAAACTGACTTAGAAAACAGAATTAAATAAGATAATATCTCATTGGGGTGTCTGAAAACAACGACCAAACAACAACTATCTGTATACCATATTTCAGTTAAGGAAAGCAAATTTTTCAGAAGTATTTATACCAGAGGGTAGCATGAAACTAGAAATAATTCATGTATCACTATATAAAGGGAAAATGTATAAAAACTGCTGGAAATAGGAAGATTAAAATCTAGAGTTCTAAGTCAAGGAAAAACTATTACAAGCGCAGAGTAAGAAAGAGATTAAATATCAAGGAACTATAACCTTCACTTCAGAGGATTATATAGCATTTACCCTAAAGAAAAGGAAAGCTTGGTTAATATATGTAACTGAGAAGAAAAAGGAAAATGCTTAAAACTAAGAATACTTTATCTTGTAAAGCATAGCATGATCCTGTGGGGGGAAATGAAATTTTACTGGAATGCTTTCAAACATTTCTATTGAAAAAAAAAAAGATATGAGTAGAATCCCCTTAAACACAGAGAAAAGAAAACTAGAAAAAATAACTACTTTTTGATTAAAATGAAACAGCTAAATGAATTCTACTGTTGTAAAGGATCAGAGAGAGAACAAAGAAATGTTAACTTAGGGATATACTTTTTCTGCTTTGTTGGATTTTAGAGAAAATAGAAAATAAAAGAAACTAAGAAAGAAATGAGGACTAGGAGAGAAGGTCTTTCTGTTTTTTTTTTTTCCCCCACAATTGGGTACACCATCTGAAAGTTATACAAATGTGGAATTATGGATGAGGAGAGCAAGCAATCTCATAGAATTTTTAACCATTATTTGAACCAGTGCAGAAATATATCAGAATATCAAGGAAATAAGAAGCAACAGGCATAATAAGAAAGACTGAAGTTTGAGAGAGGAGTTGAAGATTTATGGATTACATAATGAACTTGATAGAACAATAGACATTTTCATGGCTTTTAATAATCTTAAAACCCTCCAAAATAGTAATTGTGTCAGAGATAAAGCAATTTCATCTGTCTACATGATCTAGAGCACTAACAAACCAATCAAGGTAAAATTGTGATGAATTAGTAACAGAAAAGAATTGCTAATCTCTTAGGTGCCCACTTAGCTTTCCTCTGTCACAGCCCATCAGTGTTGCATAAGCTGATGAATAGAACTCAAATATAGACCCCAGCCTCATCTCTCTTTCAAGGGTCAGGGAGCTAAATTGTGGAAATTTTCTCAGGCTGCAGTAACAGCATGATATTATTTTGTGCTGCAACAAAGCTCTTCCACAGAATGGGTAAGGGTGTGTGTGTGCATGCATGCATGTGTGCATGTATGAGTGTATGTGCATGTATTTGTGTAACATTGCAGTAAGACTGAGGTAAAGATCCCTATATTCATTTGGGGCCATTTCTGTCTATTTTGTGTTCTCACTGATTTCTATTTTTGGAATTACCTTGGAATTTTAGAAAATAAAATAATCTGAATTATTTTGCTAATCCCTCAAATTGTAAATGCTTTCCTCTTTTTATGATTCTCTAATATTATTCCTTGTTTTACTTTCATAATTTTAAAGCCAAGGACAGACTGCTTTCAGTTATATGGAGCTCTTAATTTTCTTATGAAAGTTAATTTAACATATTTACGTAGGGTAGTAGATGACTAGATGTCTGACCTGAACTTCCTCTTGTTATTTTTGCCTCTTTCATCTTCTTCTAGGTTTACTAATTCTATCATTGATTCAAAGCTCTTCTAGAGGAATAATGGATCAAATATTAAGGGAACTCAATAATCCTGAATATTATAGGGATATTAATACCTTCAGGACCCTAGAGTACTACTTGGTGCACTACAGAGGGAAAATTAATAATCATTAAAGTATAAATCCCCCAAATGAATCATTTATTTCTAGAAAATAGTTTACAATATGAAAGATCTTTTTCATTGTAAATGTGTGAACAGTGGAAAAAATGAATTTATTATTTTTCTTTAAAATAAATTTTAATACTATCTTTTGATTCTATAATGACTAAATCTTCCCCTGTGTTTGTTTTCCTTCTTCCTCCTATGGAGCCATTTGCATATAATAAAAGAAAAATGAAAAAAAGGGGGAAAATCAGCACAATCAATCAATATATATTAAAACTTTGGCAGTATATTAAAAGTTCTCCAAATGTGAATTCCTACCTCTGGAAATGTTTTGGGGAGGTATCTTCTCATATTGTTTCACTGGGAACTAACTTGTTCTTAAAATTTTGCAGATGCATTTTTGATTGTTTAATGGTTACTGTTCTTTCCATTTACTTTGCTATAGTCACTTTCTGCTTTCTGCTCTTGGCTTACTTTACTCTGCATTAGTTCATATATTCTATGTATGTCCATACTCATGTATTCATTTTTTAGTATTATTTAACTACATGCAATATACTACAATTTTCTGAAAAGCAATTTCTCATTCAAAGATTATGTTTTGTTTCTAATTCTTTATAAATCTATATAAAGATTTTCTTTTTATTGATGATTTGGATAAATCTTTCTTATGTCTGTTAGTAGTTTGAAACTCTTTTGAGAACTTTTTTGTCCCTATTGTTTTGATTTGCCAAATGATTATGAGGACTATCACTTCATTATATAGCTTCATTACTACTCTAGAATTTGTTATTTCTAAAATATGTCTTGAATCACCTTATAGTTTATAGATGGGTGAAGAACTTTAGCAAAATACATCACTTTACTAAGATATCCTGTTTATGTCTGTGTTTATATGATGCTAAAATAACTGATTAATGATAAGGAAGCAGGGGAAAAGACAGTCTCTATTCAATAAAAATAAAAGTGAAATGAATTGTTGGGTACTGCATAAACAAAACAGGCAGCATTGTCCGTGGTTTCTGAAGTACCCCACAGAGGCCATTTGAAGTTTGATGTTGCTAAATATTTTAGATCTTTAAAACTTACTGATAAATGCAACATGATTTTGCAAAATAATCACATAACTTATTCAAGAAAAAGTAATTATATAGAATTCAATTTCAAAAGCTTCATAAGTATCTGAAAGTACTAAGAAGGTTTGAGCTAATTTATATGAATGATTTTGACTTAGGAGAATATCCTGTATGATGCTGGGGTAAATATCTGAATGATATTTCCTATGCTGCTTCTTGTGAGTTGGTAATAATTAAAAATAAGTAGAAACACCTGCCCACCTGCCCACCTGCCCACCTGCCACACATTGCTCTATTAGCTTGCTTATGACAAGCAATTTTGATTCTTTGGAAACTGAAGTATTCTAAGTTTTGTGACTATATAGCACCACTGAGAGAACAAGTATGCTAACTTTCTGTCTCCCTCCTTCCCTTCCTCCTTCTCTGCTTCCCTTCCTTCCCCTCCCTTCTTCCCTTCCCTCCCTCTCCTTCATTCTCTCTCTCTCTCTCTCTCTCTCTCTCTCTCTCTCTCTCTCTCTCTCTCTGTCTCTGTCTCTTCCCTTCTCTGTCTCTCTCTCTCTCTGTCTCTGTCTCTTCCCTTCTCTGTCTCTCTCTCTCTGTCTCTCTGTCTCTGTCTCTGTCTCTCTCTCTTTCTCTCTCTCTCTCTCTCTCTCTCTCTCTCTCTCTCTCTCTCTCTCTCTCTCTCTGTCTCTCACACACACACACACACATTATTATCCAAACACCCTCCCCCCCCACACCCCAGGGAGAATCTTGAGATTACAAAAAGCACTGTGCATTTTCTAACCCACTCTCTGCCTTCTGCTCTAGCCCCAGCTCATTATATACCTATTCTTTTTTCCCCCAGACCTGCTCTGAAGTATCAACTCAATATATTGGACATATGACTGCATAACATAAGTTTATTCTGATAGAATTGTTTTTTTGAATGGTTTTTGCAAAATTATGCATGTCATGGAGGAAGATCTGGAGCATTCTTGGACTTGCCATAATCAGGAAAATGTCTGCAAAAATGAACTCCTAGAAGTCTTCATCATTTATAGGGAATCCCTCTCATATAGACTCTACATAGGACATTTTCTATCACAATGATAAATACTTTTTAACAAACATACATCTACCAATTATATATCTAATATAATATCAATAGCCAGATGGTCACTGACCAGAATTTACTCTGAGATTCAAAGAATTCTGTGTGACTCTAAAAAAATGCAAAAAAGACTTCTTATTGGGAGAGAATCCAAAGTTATGTTATCTTTTATTAAGTTAAATATCAATCAAGTATACAATGAATAGAGTGAATATAATATTCACTGCTCCTCTTGGTTAATGGTGTGACTATAAGGATTCGATCTGCTATGGAAATTATTATTATTATTATTATTTTTTAACAAGGATAGCCTCAATTTTTTTTATCAGTATCATATTTTTTAAAAATGAAAAAGGCAAATAAATCAATGAACACTTATTATTATTTACTATGTGACAAGTTTTGTAAGTATGTGGGAATATAAACCAGCCTTTTCCCTTAAGGAATTTACAATTTATATAAGGAAATTACATGTAATTTTGTTATATGTATGTTTACATATGGGTATAAAACTGAATACAAAGTAACTTTTTTAGAGTAAGGATTAGTATCTGAGTTACCAGGAAAAAGTCTCATATAGCATATAATACTCAATATCTGAAAAAAAAATATTCTAAAAGGTAGAGGTAAGGCACTAGGGAATTCTAGGTATGGTAGACAGCATGTGAAAAAGTGTGGAAATCAAAGATAGAATGGTCTATATGAGGAACAAAGAGAAGCCCAGACACTAGACTAGAGTTGTGTGAAAAAGAGTGACTACCTTATATCACCTAGATTTTTGCAGATGATGGGTCATAATTATGATAGATATCTTAGTCTTTTTCTATTTCCCATAGCTATCTTGGTTGAATAGATTTTATCCTTATCTTTTCTTCTAATTTGAAGAATTTGACCTAGATTTTCATTAGATTATATAGACAGTTGATTCTGTTATGAATTTTTTATTCATAACTAGTCACTTCCTATGTATCATATTAACTTTCATTTTTTGTGGTATTGTTTGGTGTATATTACATTAAGCAACTTCTGAAACTTTGATCGAAGAAAGTATTCATTTTATATGTAATAGTCATGAAGCTATTATAATGCTTCTTGGTTCTGCTCATTTTATACTGCATTAGTGAATTAACTTTTTTCATGTTTTCTGAAATCATCATATGCCACAACTTGTTCAGCCCTTCCCCAATTGAAAGACATTCTCTTAATTTCTAATTTTTGCTGTCACCAAAAGAGCTGTTATAAATATTTTTGTGCAATAAGTTCTCCCCCCTACCTTTTCTTGATCTCCATTTTGATACATTAGTAGGGGTATTACTGGATCAAAGGATATGTACAGTTTTACAACCTTTTAGGAATAATTCCAAATTGGTCACCAGAGTGGCTGGATCAATTCACAACTCTAGCAACAATGTGTTAGACTGAAATTTTCCCATATCCCTTCTAACATTTATAATTTTTCCTTTCTGTCATATGATCAATATAATAGGTATGAAGTAGTTCTTTAGAGTTGTTTAGATTTGCATTTCTCGAATCAACAGTTATTTAGACAATTTTTTTTCATATAGTTATAGACAGGTTTGATTTATTCATCTAAAAACTTCCTATTCATATCCTTTGATCATTAGTCAATTGGAGCATGATTTGCATTCCTATAAATTTATTCAGTTCTCTCTGTATTTGAGAAATGAAGCCTTTTTCAGAGACACAATGTAAAAATTCTTTCCCAGCCTTTTGCTTTTCTTTTAATTTTGACTGCATTGATTTTTTTGTGCAATTAAAAAAAATTTAATACAATGAATATCATCCATTTTACATTTCATAATGTTCCCTCATTTGTGTTTGTTCATACATTCCTTCCTTAACCATATATCTGATAGGTAAACTATCGCATGCTTGTTTAATTTGCCGATGGTGTTACATTTTATGTCTAAATCATAAATGCATTTTGACATTATTTTAGTATTTGGTGTGAAATGTTGCTCTATACTTGGTTTTTGCCAAATTTTTTCAGTTTTTGCAGAAATTTTTGTCAAATACACAGTTCTCCCAAAAGCTTGGATCTTTGTTTTTGTCAAACACTAGATTACTGTCATTTACTGCTGTATACTGTGTATTTAATCTGTTTCACTGATCCACCACTTAATTTCTTAGCCAGTAGAAGATTGTTTTGTTGATTACTGTTTTGAAATATAATTTGAAATCTGTTCTTATTATGCCACCTTCCTTTACATTTTTAACATCTATACCCCTGTTCTTCCAGAGGAATTTTGTTATTTTTTTTCTAGCTCTTTACCATAATTTTTGTTTGTTTGATGGATATAGCACTGAACAAATTAATTTAGGTAGAATTTTCAATTTTATTATGTTTATTTGATCTACTCATGAACTAGTAATATTTTTCCAATTGTTTAGATCTCATTTTATTTGTGTAAAAAAGTGTTTTGTAGTTGTATTTTTCTAGTTCTTGGATTTGTGTTGGTAAGTAGTCTCCCAAGTATTTCATATTGTTTATAATAATTTTAAATGGATTTTCTCCTTTTTTTCCTTCTGGGCTTTGTTGATGATCTATAGAAGTGCTAATGATTTATGTAGTTTTGCTTTATATCAACCTTTATTAAAGTTATTAATTATTACATCTAGTTTTTTAGTTATTCTCTAAGTATACTGTCTAATCATGTGCAAAGAATGATAGATTTATTTCCTCATTGCCTCTTTGAATTTCTTTAATTTCTTTTTTTCTCTTAGTACTAAAGCTAACACTTCTATTACTATATTGAATAATAGTAATAATAATGGACATCCTTATGTCACTCCTAATCATGTTGGGAAGGCTTTTAGCTCATCCTCATTATAGTTAATGCTTTTAGTCTTAGAAAGCTATTGCTTATTTTTTTAAGATAAACTTCATTTATTCCTATACTTTCTCAGATTTTAAAAGAGAAATGGGTGTTGTGTTTTGTCAATAACTTTTTCAGCATCTATTGAGATACTATGATTTTTGTTGATTTTGTTATTGATGGTCAATTATTCTGAATATTGAAACAAATATTCAATTTTCTCTGAATTCGTGGTATAAATCTTACCTAGTTGTATGATCCTGCTGATATATTGCTGTAATCTTCTTGTTAGTATTTCATTAAATTTTTTTGCATCAATATTCCTTAGGGAAATTGGTATGTAGTTTTATTTTTCTTTTCTCACTTTTCCTGATTTAAGTATGAGCACCACATTTGTGCCACAAAAGGAATTGGCAAGCTTCTTTATCTATTTTTCCAAACAGTTTATATGGTATTGAAATTAATTGTTTGTTAAATATTTAGGAGAATTCATTTGTGACTCCATCTGGGCCTGGAAATTTTTTTCTCAAGGAATTCATTGCTGGCTTTTCAATTTATTTTTCTAAGGATACGTAAGTACTCCATTTCCTCTTCTGTTAATCTGGGGAATTTATATATTATTTTATAAATATTCATCCATTTTATTCAGATTGTCAGATTTATTGACATAGAGTTAGTAAAACTGCTCCCAATATTTACTTTATTTTCCTTATGATTTGTGGCTAAATCACCCTTTGATGCTAATAATTTTTTAAAATATTCAATTAAATGATGGCTTATTTTATTTTTTTGTTTCATAAAACCAGCTTCTAGTTTTCTTTATTAATTCAATGTTTTTCTTACTTTCAATTTTATTTGTGAATCTCTTCATTGGTCTTTTAGATTTCTTAATCTGGTGTTTAATTGGGGATTTAAAATTTGTTCTTTTTCTAATTTTTAGTAGCATGCCCAATTCATGGATTTGTTATTTCTCTATTTCATTAATGTAAGAATTTAGAGATATAAAATTTCCTCAAAGCACCACATCCCATACATTCTGTTATGTTTTCTCATTGTTATTATTTTCTTTAATGAAATTAGTCATTATTTCTATTCTATTCATTTGTTTTTTGACTCATTCTTTAGAATTGGATTATTTAGTTTCCAATTAATTTTAATCCTTTCACTATCCTTTATTGAGTATAATTTTTATTGCATTATGATATGAAAAGGTAACATTTAATATTTATGCTTTTCTGTATTGGTTGCAGATATATGGTCAATAGGTGCTATGGATCACTGAGAAAATATACCTTTTTTTCCATGAGAAAAAAATGTATATTTCTTTATATTCCCATTTACTGTTCACCACAAGTCAAACATATCTAATGTTTCTAAAATGCTATTTACCTCCCTAATTTCTTTTTTATTTTTTGGTTAGACTTATCTAATTCTGAGGGGATAAAAAGATGATAGTGTTTCCCACTAGTATAGTTTTATTTTTTATTTTTTCCTATGACTCATTTAACTTCTTTAAAAATTTGGATACTATATCACTTGGTGTTATATATCATTATAACATCATGTTTTGTATTGATAGGTTTTCATTGTCAAAGGTACCTTTTGGCATAGTGCTTTTAAAAAAAAATTTCAGCTAAACAGTAATAGATTCTACTCCAGCCCCTTACTTTTACTTTTTATGTGTTTCTCTGCTTCAAATGTGTTTTTTTGTAAACAAAAAATTGTTAGATTCTGGTTTCTAATCCATTCTGCAATCCAATTCTGTTTTATGGGTGAGTTCATCTTGAGGTTAAACTAGGTACATCCTGAAAGGTTCTGAGGTTAGTTAGGCACTATTGCCAAGATTTTGGGTGCAGGCATGTTGGAGGTATAACAGGGAGTGATGATCATCAATCTGGTTACAGTTTTACATCAGTCAGTCTTGATATCATGGAATTATTGTGCTAACTGCAGAGTGATGTTAATTTTAGTAAGTGTAATCGAGAGTGCTAATTTAGCTGATTATAAGAGGAAGTTTGAACTTCCATGAAATTGGGAAACATTCCAACTCAGTTTTGCAGAGTGTAGGTCAACTGCTCAATTATACAAAAAAGAGTAATTTAATCTCCAACTTCAATGATTATCTCTTGATCTAAAAACTATCTAAATCTAAATCTTATATGTTAAATAAATCAACAGGATAGTTAATATTGAGTTAACTAAGGTTTATGTCTTTCACTATACCCACCATTTTGCAGAATTAGGGCATTATGGATGTGAAATAGTGGCTATAAAATCTGCCCTTTTTTGCGCTATGTTGGATGGTTTTGCTGAATTGTTTCTTTTTTCTTTTTCTTTTTCTCTTGGCTATAAGGAGTGACTGCCAGGGAGCAATTCAGGGAAGAATCCATTGGAAGATGTGACAAATACAAACTATTAATGAAAATTATTTTTAAATTATAAAAGAATTATATGTATCATTGTCCCATGTAGGAATGTAAACAGTTTAACCTTATTGAATTCCTCATATTTTCTTTTTTCCATTTTTTCCATTTATCTTTCTATGCTTTTCTTAAGTCTTATATTTGAAAATCAAAATTTTTGGCTCTAGTCTTTTCATCAGACAAGTTTGAAAGTCCTCTATTTCACTAAACATCCCTTTCCTCCCTGAAGGATTTTGCTCATTTGCATTGTACAAATGCTTATTTGTTGTAATCCTTGCTCTGCAATGCCAATTTTAAGCCATTTGATCCTTTTATATATAAGCTGCTAAATTCAGTGTAACACTGACTGTGGCTCCACAATATATGAATTGTTCCTTCTTAGATAATTTTAGTATTTTCTGCTGGGCCTGTGAGTTCTGGAATTTGGCTATAATATTCCTGAGTTTTAATTTTGAGCTACCTTTCAGGAAGTGATCTATAAATTCCTATTTTTCTTTGGTCCTTCATATCAGGGAAGTTCACCTTGATAATGTTCTTGAAAGAAGATGCCTATGCTCACTTTTAAATCATACCTTTCAGGTAATCCAATAATTCTTAAATGACCACTCTTTGGTCTATTTTCCAAGTCAATAAATTTTTCAATGAGATATTTCACATATTTTATTTTTTCATTCTTTTGATTTTGTTTTTTTGATGTCTCATGGAATCATTAGTTTCCACTTTGCCCAATTTTAATTTTCAAGGAATTATTTTCTTCAGTTACCCTTTATACCTTCTTTTCCTTTTGAACTTTATTTTTGATTTGGCCAATTCTAATTTTTCAAAAGGAGTTGCTTTCTTCATTGAATTTTTATACATTATTTCCTTTTTTTGTGTGTGCTTCCTTTGCCAAGCTATTGACTCTTTTCATGATTTTCTTGTATCCTTCTCATTTATCTACATCCCCAATTTTCTTCTACTTCTACTTCTACTTCCAGGACTTTTTTTGGGGAGGGTCTGCCATCAACACATATTTCCTTGAGCTTTCACTTGTTGTAATCTTTGACAGTGTTGTATTCTTTTGAATTTGTATTTTGATTTTCCTTGTCACCGTGGTAACTTTCTGGCTAGGTTATTTTACTTTATTATTATTATTATTATGTTTTTGCTCATATTTCAGCCTACTTCTTGAATTTTAAATTTGTTAGAGTTGTCTTTGCTCTTGGGTTAAAGTGGGCACTGTATCAAACTTCAGGCTTTTCATGTTGCTGTTTTCAGAGCTAGTTTTAAGGACCTATAAATTTTCAGTTCTCCCAGAGTATTTTGTTCTGAAGAGAAGTGTGGTCACTGCTCTCCTGGTCTCTTCTCTGTAATGAGTGATCACAAGCATTCCATCCAAGACAAGTTAAAAGGTCAACAAGAGGTAGAAAAGTATGAGATGTGTATAAGAAACACTGATTAGTCTGACTTGATTAGAACAAAGTGTGCATGAAAGGGAGTAATATTAAATAATGTAGAAAGACAGAATGGTAGCAAATTTTAGGGGGTAATGAATATCCAGTTTGAACTTCACTGAGAAGGAAATAAGGTACCACTGAAGTATCTGTTGACTGATTCATATATTGAATTATATCATGAAATCTTTCAAATTTTTATTCATAGTTGTAATTTCATCAGTGTAGGGAATTTTCACTATGGAAATTGTCTCCAACAAACTAAGCCAGAAATTCTTCTATATTTTGTGATTCTAGTGTAACCTGAGATACCAAGAAGCCAAATGATGGTCTCATGATTACAAAACTAGCATGCATCAGAGCCTGAACTTGAACTCAGCTCTTTTTTACTCCAGGATTAGCCTTTTGTCCACTACCTAATTCTACCTCACGACTTATTCATCTAAAAATTTAGTGTGGTATCACTGAATGATTGATTGGAGACTTTATTTTTTGTTATTTTACTTGTCTAGATAATTATTAATTATGACTTATACTTGAGTAGTGGCAATGGAAATAATGGTGAAAATGGATTCTAGACATAAAAGATTAGAATGGATAGAATTTGGTGACTGATTAGATATGATTCATAAGAGAGAGAAAAATGGCCCAGTACTGATTTTGAGCCTCAGGAAATGATGGTGCCTTTGACAAAAATGGAACAATCAGAATCAGCTTTAGTTATGTTAAAAAAAAAAGATAACCTCCAAAAATTTTGAATTTAAAATGCATAGATATGCTAAAAAAGATAACTATATATCTAAAGCTCAGATGAAAACTCCGGCAAGGTTAGAAATATATAATGGGAAAGGTCTCTGTGTAGAGGTTTAGTTAGTGCTATAAAAATGCATATCCTTTTTAAAGGGAAAATTATAAAGAAATACAAGGAACTTTGGGTAGCTATATACCATAGAGGGTCAAATAGAAGATGAAGAAAAATCAAATAAGATGAATAAGGATCATCTTGAAAACATTCATGATTGTTGTTCAGTTGTGTCCAACTCATTATGACCTCTTTTAGGATTTTTTTTTTCAAAGATACTGAAGTGATTTGCTATTTCTTTCTCCAGTTCATTTGATAGATAAGGAAAGTGAGACAAAAAAAGGCTATCTAACTTTCCTAGGCTCACACAGCTAGCACTAATATCTAAGGACAGATCTGAACTCAGGAAGATGTGTCTTCTTTTTTTCCAGAGCTGGCACTGTATCCACGGTACTGCTTAGCTGCTCAAACTGTACTTACAGAATGCCTATAATAAGCCACAATGGTCATATTACATGCAAAGAGGAGAGTCTGTCTTGATAAAGTGAGTCTGCCTCTGTGATCATTACTTCCTTTTCTAGATGATCCTTAACCATCCCTTTAGTTATACCTTCAAAATTTTTCTTAGATTAGAAGTCAAATTCACTGACATAATTTACAGACCACAATTTCATTCTTCTGGACTGTTTCTTTCTAGTACTTCACAACATCTATCATTTGCAATAGTATTTCAGGGATCATTGTAGTATTTCAACAACCCTAAGTGCTGGTGTCTTTTTTTCATCTTAGTTGTTTTACTTCTGATCCTGATGACTTGAATTCATGAATGCTAGGTGATTTCTTTTTTATATTTTATTTGGTATTTTATTTCCCTTCAATTACAGTAAATACAATTTTTTTGTTATTTTATTTTGAATGAGAAAAACAGAAAAACAGAAAAGGAATACAAAACAAAACAAAGTAAAACAAAAAAGAACATTGCCATGTGCCCATCAAAACATCAGGGAGGATTCAAAATACATAACAACAAATTATCAGATCAAAAAAGTATATGTATGTATATATATATGTATGTATATATGTATATACATACATATATTAGTAAAAGAAATTATATTCATGAATGTCCATTTTTTCTTTACTTCCTTGTAAATTGTTTTTCTGTTCTCAAGTGCACACCTTATTTACTTTATTCTTTTTTCCCCTTTCATCTCCCACTTCTCCTAAGCAGGCTATAGTTAAATATATTTATGTATTTATGTATAAATATGTGCATATATAGACAATGACACATCTTTCCTGTCCTTGATGATTTTACTTTAATTCTGCTCCTTAACTTGCCTTGTTATTATTTAACCTCCCCCCACCTATGGATTCCTTCCTTGTCTTCTTCCCTCATCATTTGCTTTCCCATCTCTCCCTCCCTCTCCTCCTTATTTCTTTATACATTTTGGAGGGTGTTATACCTTCATGGTATATATGTAGTGTTGCCTATTAAACCCATTGCTGATGTAAGTGTTCAGAACTACAAACTTTCCTCCCATCTAATACTTCTGTGTCAATTCTTCCTCTGCACCTCATTTGTACAATATAATTACTATTTTTACCTTAACTCTACTAATCTTTCTTTTGAGCTGCTCTATTGATGATATGAATCTTATAGCATACATTTCCCATGTTAAAAAAAATTGTCCATGTTGAGTTATTTATTGCTATGGAGTATTTGAATTATTTTCCCCCTTTAATCTTTGATTTGAGGGGTTCAAAATTTGGCAATAATATTCCTATGTGTTTCCCACCAAGAATCAATTTGAGGTGGTGATCAGTAGATTTTTTTCTCTTTCTATTTTCCCTCATGTTCTCATTCTAGGACAATTTTCTTGGGTTATTTCTTGCATTATTGTGTCAAGGTTTTTTTTTTGGTCACAACTTTCTGTCAGTCCAATTATTCTTATATTTTCTCTTCCTGATCTATTCTCCAGATGTATCATTTTTCTTATAAGATGTTTCACATGCTGTTCTATATTCTCATTTTTATAATGTTTTGTTATTTCTTGGTCTCTCATAACATTATTGGGTTTCCCTTGTACAATTCTAATTTTCAAAGAATTATTTTCATCTTTGAGACTCTCCTTTTCTAGTTGGGTAACTTTCCCCACCATAATCTTGTTTTTCTTTTTCTTTTTTTTTTTTTTTTAGTTTTGCCTTAATGTCTTTTGTTTGATTTTTAAATCCTTTTTTGAGTTTTTGTATACATTCTCTCTGTGAAGGAAACCATTTCATGGTACTCTTTGGCATAGAAGTTTTTGTTTTACTTCAATGTCCTCCTTTGAAGTTGAACACTAGTCTTTCCTATTCCCACAATAGGTTCTATGGTGGGGTTCTTTTTTCCTGGTTCACTCATTTTTTTTAAATAAGAGGTGTTAGTGTTAAGTACCTCTAATTGTGGGATGGAGAGATTGTATCTCAAGTTTTCCTTCATCTCTCCCTTCTGTCCAGGAAGACCAAACCAAGAGTTTCACCCTCCTGCCCACTGCTACTTCAGCACTGAACCAGGAGTTGGTTCCTTCTTGCCTAAAACCATGTCTCATCAGTACAGCTGAGTCTGGCATTCTTAATCAATCAGGTTTCCCTCAGTCTTCTAGGATTCAGACTCTGACTATACCAACAGGAGGTGAAAGTCTCTGTGGAGAATGAGATGTAAGTAAGGAAAGTAAAGGAAAGTAAGGAAAGTAAGGAAAAATAAATATTGTCTTCTTGTAGTGATAATCCATTTGAAGTTTGATAACAAAAATTTGCAGCATACACAATTGACACAACTGTCAATTTTAAGCTCTGTTCAGCATCACAGCAATAGAAGTGAAGGTGGAAAATAGTGGAAGTAATCCAGGGTTAGGATTGATAATGGATCAATAATCATAGGACAATGGATTTCAGGATAGATGATTGTGTGAAGTTAAATTAGTTAATTATAGAACCAGGATTGTGATACTATGCTGGGTGCAGAGTGTTACAGTTATGTTCCCACAGTGTCTTCCATATAATAGATATTTAGAGACTAAGAAATTTATATCTTTTTAAAGTAAAGCATATTTTTCAAAACATATGCATGGACAATTCTTCACCATTAGCCTTTGCAAAACCTTGTTTTCCAATTTCCCTCCCTTCCTTCCCCCATACCCTCCTCTACCTGGCAAGTAGTCCAATATAAGTTAAATATGGTAGACATATATGTTAAATCCAACATATGCATACATATTTATACAATTATTGTGCTGCACAAGAAAAATCAAATCAAACCAATAAAAAAGAGAAAAGCAAAATAAAATGCAAGCAAACAACAAAAAAGAGTTAAAATGCTATGTTGTGAACCACATTCAGTTCCCACAGTCCTTTCTCTGGGTATAGATGATTCTCTTTATCACTGAACAATTGGAATTGGTTTGAATCATCTCATTGAAGAGAGCTATGTCCATCAGAATTGATCAATGTATAATCTTTTTCTTGCTGTGCGTAATGATTTCCTGGTTCTGCTCATTTCACTTAGCATTAGTTCATGTAAAGGTCTCTCTGAAATCATCTTGCTGGTCATTGCTTATAGAACAATAATATCCTATAACATTCATATACCATAATTTATTCAGCATTCTCCAATTGATGGACATCCATTCAGTTTCCAGTTCTTGCCACTACAAAGAGGGCTACCACGAACATTTTTGCACATGTGGGGTCCCTTTCCCTACTTTAAGATCTCTTTGGGATATAGGCCCAGTAAAAACGCTGCTGGATCAAAGGGTATGCACAGTTTAATAATTTTTTTTAGCATAGTTGCAAATTGCTCTCTAGAATTGTTGAATCTATTCACAGTCCCACCAACAATGTATTAGTGTCCCAGTTTTCCCACATCTCCTTCAACATTTGTCATTATCTTTTCCTGTCATTTTAGTCAATCTGAGAGGTGTGTAGTGGTATCTCAGTTGTCTTAATTTGCATTTTTCTCTGATGAATAGTGATTTAAAGCACTTTTTCATATGACTAGAAATAGTTTCAATTTCTTCATCTGAAAATTGTCTGTTCATTTCCTTTGATCATTTATGAGTTGGAGAATGGCTTGAATTATTATAAATTTGAGTTAATTCTCTCTATATTTTAGAAATGAGGCCTTTATCAAAGCCTTGTTTCCCCAATTTATTGCCTCCCTTCTAATCTTGTCTGCATAAACTTTGTTTACACAAAAACTTTTAAACTTAATATCATCAAAATTATCTATTTTGTGATGAATAATGATTTCTAGTTCTTCTTTGGTCACAAATTCCTTCCTCCTCCACAGCTCTGAGAGGTAAACTATCTTATGTTCTTCTAATTTGTTTATAATATCATTCTTTATATCTAGATCATGAATCCATTTTGACCTTATCTTGATATACAGTGTTAGTTATGAGTCAGTACCTACTTTCTGCCATACTAGTTTCCAATTTTTGTCAAATAGTGAATTCTTATCCCAGAAGCTGGGGTCTAGTCAAACACTAGATTGGAGTTTGTCAAACACTAGATTGCTATAATTATTGACTATTTTGTCCTTTGAACCTGATCTATTCCACTGATCATCTATTCTATTTCTTAGCCAGAACTAAATGGTTTTGATGACCACTGCTTTATAATATGATTTTAAATCTGATATAGCTAGGTCACCTTCATTTGCTTTTTTTTTTTTTTCTCATTAATTCTTTTGACATTCTTGACCTTTTGTTCTTCCAGGTGAATTTTGTTGTTATTTTTTTCTAGGTCAGTAAAATAGTTTCTTGGGAGTTTGATTGGTATAGCAATAAATAAATAGATTAGTTTAGATAGTATTGTCATCTTTAGTACATATGCTCGACCTATCCAAGAGCACTTGATATTTTTCCAGTTGTATAGATGACTTTATTTGTGTTGAAAATGTTTTGTAGTTTTGCTCATATAGTTTCTGATTTTTCCTTGGCAGATAGATTCCCAAATATTTTGTAATATTGACAATTATTTTAAATGGAAATTCTCTTTGTATTTCTTGAGGTTGGATTTTATGAGTGATGCATGAAAATGCTGATGATTTATGTGGATTTATTTTGTGTAATGCAACTTTGCTAAAGTTGTGGATTATTTCCAATAATTTTTTAGTTGATTCTTTAGCATTCTCTAAGTATAGCATCATATCATCTGCATCATCTGCACAGAGTGATAATTTGGTTTCCTCATTACTTTAATTTTTTTAATCTCTTTTTCTTCTCTTATTGCAGAGGCTAGCATTTCTAATACAACATTGAATAGTAATGGTGATAATGGGTAATCTTGTTTCACCCCTGATCTTATTAGGAATGATTCCAGTTTGTCCCCTTTATATATGATGCTTGCTGATGGTTTTGAATAGTTGCTATTGACTATTTTAAGGAAAAGTCCATTTATTCTTGTACTCTCAAGTGTTTTTAATAGGAATGGATGTTGGATTTTATCAAATGCTTTTTCTGCATCCATTGAGATACTCATGTTTTTTGTTAGTTTGGTTATTGATATAGTCAATTATGCTAGTAGTTTTCCTAATATTGAAATAGCCCTGCATTCTAATATAAATCCTACTTGGTCATGGGGTATTATTCTGGGGATGACTTTCTGCAATCTCTTTGCTAATATTTTATTTAAGATTTTTGCATCAATATTCATTAGGGAAATTGATTTATAACTGTCTTTGTCTGATTTCATCCTACCTGGTTTAAGAATCAGTAACATATCTGTGTCATTAAAGAAGTGTGGTAGGCTCCTTCTTTCCCTATTTTTTTCAAATAGTTTATATAATATTGGAGTTAATTGTTCTTTAATTGTTTGGTAGAATTCACATGTAAATTCATCTGGCTCTAGAGATTTTTTCTTAGGGAGTTGATTAATAGCTTGTTCTATTTTGTTTTCTAAAATGGGACTATTTAAGTAATTTATTTCTTCTGTTAATCTAGACAATCTATGTTTTTGTAGGTATTCAATTTCAATGTAGGTTATCAAATTTATCAAATTTATTGGCATAAACTTGGGCAAATTAACTAATAATTATTCCTCTAATTTCCTCTCCATTGGTGGAAAGTTCTCCCTTTTCATTTTTGAGACTAAAAATGTGATTTTCCTTTTTCCTTTCTCTAATCAAATTAACTAAAGATTTATCTATTTTGTTGATTTTTTTCATAAAACTAACTCAGTTTTATTTATTAATTCAATAGTTCTTTACTTTCAGTTTTATTAATCTCTATTTTATTTTTAGAATTTCAAGTTTAGTGTTTGGGAGTTTTTAATTTGTTCTTTTTCTAGCTTTTTTTTGTGACAAGCCCAATTCATTGGTCTTTTCTTTCTCTATTTTATGCAAGTAAGCATCTAGAGACATAAAATTCCCCCTTATTACTGCTTTGACTGCATCCCACAAATTTTGGTATGTTGTCTCATTATTGTCATTCTCTTGGATGAAATTATTAATTGTCTATATGATTTGGTGTTTTACCCATTCATTTTTTAGGATGAGATTATTTAGTTTCCAATTACTTTTTGGTCTATTTTCCCCTGGTCTTCTATTGAATATAATTTTTTTGCATCATGATCTGAAAGAAATACATTCACTACTTATGCCTTTTCTGCATTTGATTTTGAGGTCTTTATGTCCTAATATATGGTCAATTTTTGCATAGGTTTTTTGAAGTGCTGAGAAGAAAGAGTACTCCTTTCTGCATCCGTTCAATTTTCTCCAAAAATCTTTCATACCTAACTTTTCTAGTATTGCATTTACCTTCTTAACTTCTTTATTATTATTTTTGGGTTTGATTTATCAGTTCTGATGGAGCAAGGTTGAGATTTCCCACTATTATAATTTTGCTGTCTATTTCTTCTTGCAGCTCCCTTAACTTCTCCTTTGGAAATTTAGATACTATACCACTTGGTGCATATATGTTTAGTATTGTTATTGCTTCATTATCTATGGTACCCTTTAGCAAGATATAGTTTCCTTCCTTATCTCTTTTAATTAGATCAATTTTTGCTTTTACTTTTTCTGAGATCAGGATGGTTCCCCCTCTTTTTTTTTTTTTTATTTCACCTGAAGCATAATAGATTCTGCTCCAATCTTTTACCTTTACTCTGTATGTATCACTCTGCTTTAAATATGTTTCTTGTAACCAGCATATTGTAGGGTTTTGGCTTTTAATCCAGTCTGCTATCTGCTTCTGCTTTATGGGAGAGTTGACCCCATTCACATTTATGGTTAAAACTACTATTTCTGTATTTCCTGCCATCTTATTTTTCCCAAATTATACTTTTCTTGTCCCCTTTCCCCCTTTCCTCTTCCTCAGTATTTTACTTATGAGCACCACTTGTCTCAAGCAGCCCTTCCTCTTTAGAGCCCCTCCTGCTTTCTTATACTTTTCCCCTACAATTTCTGTTTTCTCTTCTATTAGCCTACCCTTTTCCTTTTCCCTCTTTCCCTTCTACTTTCTTATAAAGTGAGGGAAGTTTCTCTGTCAAACCAAATCTGTCTAATATTCTCTCTTTGAGACAAATCTGATGAGAGTAAGATTCACAGAATGTTCATCCCCTTCCCTTCTTTCCCTTAATTATAATAGGTTTTCTTTGCCTCTTTGTGAGATGTAATTTCACTCATTTTACCTCCACTTTCCTTTTTTTTTCAGTACAATCCCCTTTCCATCCCTACTTTCTTGATTATATTATAACAGTAAAACCAAATTATACATTCATTCTCTATGTATACCCACAACAGAGACACCATTCTCAAGAGTTCTTTTCTTTTTACCTTTTTATGGTTCTTTTGAGTTCTAGATTTTGAAGTTCAACATTTTTGTTCAAATCTGATCTTTTCATCAGAAATAAATGGAATTCACCTGTTTTGTTGAATGTCCATCATATTCCCTGAAAGAAAATGCTCAGTTTAGCAGGGTAGTTCATTCTTGGCTGCATTCCAAGTTTCCTTGCCTTTTGAAATATCAGATTCCAGGTTCTTCTATCCTTTAAAGTAAAAGCTGCTAGGTCTTGAGTAATCCTTATTGTGTCTCCTTTGTATTTGTATTTTTTTTTCTGGCTGCTTGTAATATTTTTTTCCTTGGTCTCATAGTTTTGAAATTCAGCCATGATATTCCTTGGAGTTTTAACTTTGTTGTCTCTTTCAGGAGGTGTTCAGTGAATTCTTTCAATGGCCATTTTACCTTCTGATTTTATAGCAGTTCTCTTTGATTATTTCCTGAAAAATAACATCGAGGCTCTTCTTTTCATCATGGTTTTCAGGAAGTCCAGTAATCCTTAGATTGTCTCTCCTAGGTCTATTTTCCAGGGCAGTTGTTTCCCCAAGTAGTTATTTTACATTGTCTTCTATTTTTTTTCCTTTTTTTTTTGTTTTTTCTTGACTGATTCTTGATGTCTCATTGATTCATTAATTTCCATTTCTTCAGTTCCAATCTTTAATGAATAGTTTTCTTCATTTACTTTTTTTAAACTTTTTTTTTGGTATTTGTCCAATTGAAATTTTAGATAAGTTGTTTAATTATATGAATTTTTTTTCACATTTCACAAATTCTTTTTTTAAAGGAGTTATTTTCTTTTTCCATTTCACAACTTTTGTTTTTTAGGGTCTTGTTTTCTTTTTCCATTTCACAAATTCTGTCTTTTAGGGAATTTTCTTTTTCATTTTGTCAAATCTATTTGTTAAGGAATTATATGCTTTTTCCATTTCATTAAGTCTATTTTGTAATGAATTTTCTTCATATAATTTCTGTGTTTCATTTTCCAAACCCTCTTGTAAGTTCTCATTTCTCTTCTCCATTTTTCTTCTAGCTCTCTTTTAAGATGTTTTAAATTTCTTCTAGGAGAGCCCTGTGTGATGGGGACCAATTCATATCATCCATTGAGGCTTCATTTAAAGACAATCTGCTTTTAGTCTCCTCAGAGTATGAAATCTGATCTTCTCTTTCAGCAGATACACTATTTATGGTCAGAGTTCTTTTTACTTTTTTGCTCTTTTTTTTTTAAAGTTGAGGTCTGTTTTTAGGGCAAGAGAGATTGTCCAAACTTCCTCTACAAGCAGCAGCCACATTGGTAACTCACTCCCAATGCTGGGTAGGTGTGGCCTGCTCCCATGAAATTCTGGCATTTGGGGTTCACTATTTACCTTTGGTGTTTGTGTTGGATGTTTTATAACTTTTCTGCTGATCTTCTGGCTTGCAACCAGGGCAGAGTAGCCAACCATTGCTGTTGATTCCTCCCTGTAGATTCTCTAGCACGGATGTCTCACCACATGGTCTATGCACTTCTTGCACTGGCATCTGTGCTCAGCCTGCTTGAATTTGGTCCACCTCCCTCTGTGCCTGATTGAAACAGACCTTTTCTGGTGATTTTTGAAATTGTCTTCTGCTGGTAATTTGTTGCACTCCCAATATTAGTGGATTCTGCCAGTCCAGAGCTAATTCAAAGGCTGGATTTGCTACTTAGGCCAAGGGTTGAGGGAAGAGATTAGAAAGAAACTTGTGTCCTCTCTGCCACCTTAGCTCCATCCCCCAAGAAATTTATATCTTGAAGCAGGACTTTAAAGATCTAGCCTAACCCATTCATTTTTCAAATGAAGAAACATGGGGCTATAAATGTTCAATGACTACCAGAAAATCATACAACAAAAGGGCATCAAAAATAAATATAGAAACCATATTATATGACATAAATCTACTTTACTTTCCCATTTTGATACCTTTTGTAAGTTGCTTACATTGTTTTTGGCTTAATAGCTGAAACTTATTTTTCCATGGATTTTCTTTATAAAATTCCTTTTGAATATGCTTAAAGAAGCTTGGTGACTAGGGATGTCTTTTTCGGGACCCATGTGAAGTTCTATATTAGTTTTATTATGTCCATCATAAACATCAGGATACATAGGATTGAAACTGATCTTTCCTTTTTCTTTTTTGTGACATGGCAAAGTTTGAAGGTCTCTGTAATTCTTATGTGTAGAAATTTACCAGAGGCCATTGTTTGGTAACTGTCAATCTTCACCCAGTGGAAATGAAATACAAGACAAAAGAGATCAAATCTATTTGCTCATGCAGAATTCTATTCAATTCACCAGTCCCCTTCATAAATTCTGCATTTCAGAAGCACAGAGATATGTGCAAGAGTAAAATATAACAACTAAGTAGACAAAACTTCCTCCCCCCCAAACATACATGATTAACTTAGACACAAAAGAGAAAGGGGGATTTTCTCCCTCCTTTTTTGTTACTTAAAAAAATTCTATAGATTCAAAATCATATTTTGACAACAAATGTTAATTTTAGTGTTTTCATCTGAAAATAAGCAGATTTCAGACTTTGAATTCCTATTAAATATTTTAAACATTTTTGGAAAGTCATTTTCCAAGCCTCTGGCTGCATGTATAAAAAAACAGATACATTGAAATATTTTTTATCTGAAACTTGAATTTGTAGTCTTAATTTGCCAATCCTTCCACACCATGCAAATTTCTAACTTAATATATAGATACTGTATTATGTTTTTAGAGCCAGAAACCATAAGCTTTGCAAACAGAAAATAGGAATCCCAGAGTATAGAGACCTTGTCCTTTCTTTTTCTCTTTTTCAATGATCTCATGGCAAAAGTGCATTTGAGAAGGGACATTAATGGTACATACATTTTAAATTGATTGATTTTAAATTTAATGATCACCTCTTCTTCTCCCCACCACTGCTCATACATCTCCACATGTACATAGTTAGTGTCTCTAAAGCACTCAGAACCCAGATGGGAGATTACTCCAACTACCAATTTTGATTTAGATGCAAATAACAGTAGGTAACTGAAAAATAGACTATAATTAAGGGAGATGAAGCTGTTGTATTGTTCATTAGTAGAAGAGTCCAGGTGTTTTTCAGGAAAGAAGCAGATTTTAATATAACATACACCTGTTACTACTTTCATTCCTTCTCTGTGACAATACAGGGACTATTTCTTGACAATTTTGTTTTCACTCCCCCAGTCTTCAATAAATTTACACACATAATTCTTATCCTGTACTTCTTCTGTTTTTCCTTTTATTTATTTATTTTTGACTTGACCTCTAATTTTTATCAGTGACAAGTGTCTTACAATTCATATCATTGCTTTTTCTGCAACTTCAGTTTTAGAGAATTGACTAGGTCCCTGAGGTTATTTATTTGCTCTGAGTCCCAAAAGTACCATGTATCTAGAGTCTTTTTCTCTGATGCTATTTGTCTAACCACAACATTATTTTGCTTTCCCCTGGGATCAATAAAAAATTATTTAATGTAAAAAATTGTAGATCCTGAAACATTACAATAAAATTTTTACTTTTTAGGTCTTAGAACTATTTTATACCAGTTCATCAGAGAACTCAAAAAAGTGAACTTTATACATATATCTAATTATAGATAATTGTGGAGGACCAACCAACTTTCCCATTAATCCCTGTCTTCTTTAAAAAAAAAATTGTGCATACATTTTCCCTCACATCTCCCTCAATCCTCTGAAAAATAAAAAATACAATAAATATAAACAATCTATATCACATAAGCACAACAAATTAAAAAAAAAACAAATGCTCACCTTGCTCAAAATTATATTTCTTATTCTGCATATTAGTTCATCATTTCTGTCATGAGATGGACAGCTTTAAATTTCTCTGGAATTGTGATTAATAATTTTGTTGATTAAAGTACTCAGGTCTTCAGTTCATTTGTCTTTCAAAATTGCTTTTATATATATATATATATATATATATATATATATATATTATATACTACATGTATATGTATATATATATACATCTATTATGCATATATATGTAATAGATGCATATATACTACATGTATTTGTATTAGATTAAATTGTTCTGGTTTTGTTTACTCAAATCAGTTCATACAATTTTTTCAGTGTTTTTGTAATCATCCATTTCCTCTTATTATAGCACAATAGTATCCCATTACATTTATATACTACAATTTCTCCAGTTGTTTCTAGAACTGATGGGCACTCCTTTAGTTTTTAGTTTTTCAACATCACACGGACAAACACACACACACACACACACACACACACACATTGTATATATGTAGGATCTTTCCCTACTTTTTTGATCTTTTGAGGATAGGACCATCAATAGTATACCTGGATGAAAGTTTAGTATTTATTAACTTTTTATATGTAATTGTAAATTTGTTCCTAATATAAACTATTGTCCAATATTGTTACATTGACATTGGTAAGATTGTTTCATTTTTTTCTCTGATTCACCAGAGTCACACAGCGAATAAGTGTCTGGATTCAAATTTGAACTCGATTCTTCCTGATACCAGGCTGAGTAATCTCTTCACTGAATCACTCAACTGTTTCCAAGGAGTTTCCCCAGTTTCTAGTTTCACTGCCAGTAAGGAATAGAGTGAGAGAGAGAGACAAGTCAATCTTTTTTTGTTTATGTATTGACACATTCATTCTTTTGGTTTAACAGTCTATTTAGGGCTTCTTCATTATTCCAATGCAAGCCCCCTCATTTATAAGTCATACGCATGCTTATTGCTCCCATGTAGTTGCCAAGAATTAGGACAAAAATAAGCATGGGGGAATCTCCTTGTGATACATTCAACCTAAAAATGCCACCTCATTTTTCCAGTTACCAAATTCTATTGCTATTCAAAGTAGCTTCATACTTGAAAATAGTGATTTCCATTTAGGGATTTATGAATGCTTTCTGAGTTTGTTACAATAGTTCAAAAGGATTTGCACTAAAATTTTTTTTTATGGTATCTTAAGTAGTAAATAATTGCCCAGTGATGTTACAAACATATTTTTCCCCTTTATGACAAGTGAAGGTTTGAAATATATTTGTTTCCTCAGTGATTTAAATTCCTCTCATGCTCACAACAATTTGAATATTAGTATAGCAATTATATCAAACTTTAACAGCTTCCCACTAAAGTGCAATGTACTCTTACAGTTTTTCAACCTTATCATGTTGTTTCCAAATCAACACAAAGATTTGATATTTTATCATAAACCACTGGCTGTCTAGACACATTACATACTATCATTTGCATTCTGTACAATGCACCAGAGTAGCTCCCTCATTCCTTTTACCCTATAATTGTTTCTCATCAGCTGGGCAATCATGTGACTAGGATATTATGAATGTTTGCATTCTTGCAGCACAAGTGTCAGACTGTTTGAAAACCATGATCGCTGGATATGTGCTATCTTGAAACAATCACAGATGTCTTGCTGTAACAAAACTTATACTGCCCTCTCAGTGCATCAATAAGGCTGCTTTTCGATTTAAAGTAAAATCTTTATTGCTATATTGCTATTGTTTCACCTAGCAGATTTTTAAATGAACTAGTTGGCAACTCTGGTGAGTCTTTTTGTCAGGTTTCTATGTGAATGCTGCTAGTATACCAGAAAAGAAAAAGGTAAAATTTGGACACATTCTTTAATTATAGAGACTGGTTTATATAAGTTCTGTTTAAAATGAAGTGATATATTTAATTGATCATTAAATATATTTATTGTTTAATATAAAGCCAATCAGTATTCAGAAATTAAAAAAAATATAATAAACTATTCTTCAATATGTAATAAGCTATTTACTATTATTGACTAATTAGGGAGCTTAAAATTTTAAAAAGTCTATTTCATCTCTCAGCAAGAGAATTTGTGAAATCCTCCAATCATTTTCTATTACGTATTTGTATGAGCAAGCATTTTCATTTTCTTCTTGCATAAAATCAAAATACATAAAGTCAATGTGGAACTAGATTTAAGATTGTGTTGGTATTGGGCCAAATATTGTAAACCTTTGTTAAGTAAAATGTTCAAAATTGAAATTAAATTTATATGATTGTTGTATTTTTATGCTAGCTTCTTTCATGAAAGTTATAGGTATCTGACAAAAATGGCAAAATAAAGAAATATAGCATGATGTCCTGTAAAATATATTACTATTAAATGTTATTCTATTAAATATTATACCATGTAAGGATGCATAAATACTAGTAAAGTTAACAAATATGAAATAGCACATAATAGCTACTATTAAATGTGATTATACTAATAAGAATCATATTGTATAAAGGCAAATAAATATTAGTAAAATAAAGAAATATATGACATCTTGAAGAAAACAGTTACTATTAGTAATTACCAATAATAATTAGCAAATGTAATAGCTACAGTTACATATTATATTAGATTCCTTTTCATACTATTATATATCATATTTCTTTATTTTGCAATAGCTACATTGCTTCTTTTAATTTTTACATAATGTCCCACTTAATATTTGCAATTATTTTATAAACATTAAAATTTTATGTTTAGATTTTTTATAATTATAGGAAGAATAAAAATTCATATTTTATAATTACATAATCTAAATTAAAAAATTTTTTGCACAGAATTACCATGGTAGTTATTTTGAGCACTTAATGAATAAATATAAAAGAATATCTGTAGAGAGCTGAAGCTCTGAAAAGGTGTAATTGAATCTAAGACAGCAGAGCACTTAAGGCTAATTACACACTCAATGTGTGATAATGGTTCTATAAATATATGGTGATATGATGGCTCTCCCCAGGATTGGTGCTTGCTGAATGTGTTGTGATGAGGTAATCAGAGGCAAGTATTAGAGGGCTAAGGGAAGGGTCAGACTCTCTCTGCCAAAGTATGATGAGGAGAGAAGACTTCAGGCTCCAGACTACAGAATCCAGTATTCATCTTTAATAAGTCTCGTAGCAGCTTGCCTGCCACCATCACTTCTCCTAAAGTCCAAAGACTTTGATGCATCTTGACTCTGACTGATCCTGAGTCCCTTCAAAGAGCTAGTCCAGACATTATAAATATCCTAAATTCTTTGGATTATCTTGGAGTTCATAACACATTTTTGTTTGTTTGCTTAAAGAAGTTTGAAGAGCAACAGCAACAAATTAAACCATTGTTTTAAAGGAAATTATTCCCTTATAGTCACTAAGTACTGAAGCAAATCTTTGATAGCCTCTAGTTAAGTTCCCTTGTTTGGCATATTAAATCTGAAGATGTTATAATGTATCCAAAGTTGCACAGAAAATTAGTGATATGCTGATTTACATTCCAATGCTCCTACCAATCCTAGCAATATTCACTTATTGACACAAACCTTGAGACTTCAGTTATCACAAACAAATTTATCTAGTGCTATTCTCTGTATGCTATAGTATGACCTGCAAGAATGCATATGATATGAATGTTAGACATTTCCTAGTGGAAGTTCACCATCTGTAATAATTGTTCTTCCCTGTTTATAGAATTTATGCCCTATCATTTCTATGTGGAATGCTTGTGCAGTTGTAATATTCTTTAAGCAGTGAGTATTGATTACGCACCCCTTCAGTAACTTGTATTTTATGTATATATTTATGTTATATGTATATGTATGTGTGTCCAGGTAGGTGGTTAAGTGGATAAGTGGTCCACCTGAAGTCAAGAAGACTCATATTCTTTAGTTCCAATCTGGCCTCAAAAAATTACTAAATGTGTGTCTCTGGGCAAGTCAGTTAATTCTGCTTGCCTCATTTTCCTCATTGACAGAATGAACTGAGCAAGGAAAATGTCAAACTACTCCATAATATCTGCCAAGAAAACCCCAAATGAAGTCATAAAAAATCAGATATGAATGAAAAATGGCTGAATAACAATAAAATATACATGTTTATACCTATATACTTTCACAAGAAATTGATCATCCATATATCCATCCTTATCTCTCTCTGTCTCTATCTCTCTGTCTGTCTCTTTCTCTGTCTATGTCTCTGTCTTTGCCTCTGTCTCTGTCTCTCTGTCTCTTTCTCTCTTTCTAGGTCTCTTTCTAGGTCTGTTTATCTTTATACATGTCCTCTGCTAGAATATGTGCTTCTTGAGGTCAGAGAGTATTTTGTTGTTTATGTGTCTAAAACTTAGCATGGAGTAGATAATAAAGACTTGTTGATTTGATTGACAAATATCATATAAATTATTGGGATTTTCTAATATGCTTTCCTCATCATATTGATTGGGACAAATGCTTCATCAATTTGTAAATAGTTAAGTAAATAGGGTTTGACAGATAAAATAGGTACAATAGGAAATTTTAATTGAATCTAGCTATAATTAGGCTTGCTCAGTTTTGGGAAATGCTGAAGATACACAACCCTGAAGCAAAGGCTTATAAGAAAAAGAACTAGAGGAGACCTTAGGGATATTCTAGTCCAATCCTCTCATTATACAGATGAGAAAACAGATTCAGACTGAGGAAGAGTAGTAGCCCAAAAGGGCATAGGAAGTGCATAGAAAGGAATGGAAATTTGTAAGATATTAAGGTGAAAAGTCTTAATGAAAGGACCTCATTGTTCTTGTTGGATTCAGAACCATGGATATCACACTGTTATTTTAAAAGTAGAAATAAATTTTTGGGGAAGTAAATTTCTTTCCTTACCTGGGTAAGATTTTAAATTTAGGCAATTTTGGTTTCCTGATTGTAATGAAACCTGTGACCAAATAGAAGGCAGAATGGGAAGATTTTCTAGAACAGTTTTCTAGACCATATAGAATTTTCCAGTGCTGAAGATAGTCATTGAAATAACAACAATAACAACAACAAAATAAAACTTGATTTTTTTGAATTTGACTCAGGAGGACAAAACGAGCAAATACATCAGATTCTCAGTCAATGATTCATACTTCTTAATTAGGAAATCAATCCTATTATAGAAACCTTATTTATAAAATTAGAAAGGAAAGAAATAAGCATCTATTAAATGCTTTTTTTTACATACCAAGCTAAGTACGTTACAAATATCTCATTTGTTCCTTACAACAATCCTAGGAAGTAATGCTATTGTTATTATTTTTTCTTTTTTCTTTTTGTTGATGCAATTGGGGTCAAGTGACTTGCCACGGGTCACACAGCTAGGAAGTGTTAAGTGTCTGAGATCAGCTTTGAACTCAGGTCCTCCTGATTTCAGTGCTGGTGTTCTATCCACTCTGCCATCTTGCTGCCCCCACTATTGTTATTTCTATTTAATATTTAGGAAACTGAGGCAGACAGGTTACACAACATTCTTAGGCCACACAGTAAGTATCAGATGCTAAATTTGAACTTAGGTCTTCCTGTCCCCAGATCTAGCACTCTTCCTACTGGGGCCACCTAGTTGAGTGAGAATTAGAAACTTCCAGAATTTTTTCCAGGTTACATTTGGATGCTTTAAGGTGAAATGAATTTATTTTTTCACTTTCTCAAGTGACTCAAATAGTTAAAATATTTTCATTATTAAAACACCTTCTTTAATATTGCATGATATTACATACTTTAAGAATATTTTATTACCAAATCATTGTTCTTTCCATGGCTTTAATCACCGCTTTGTGCAATTCATGTTGAAATATATCTTCTGAAACTCATTATATTTTTGTTTTATAGGCACATTATGATCATTTGTATTTTGAGGATATCAATAGAATAATAAACCTTAGAGCTCTACACAGCAATTTAGACACTTGAAGTTATTGTTGCAGTCAATTAAATAGCAAATAAACCTTTTCAAGGTACAAACATCTTTAATTAAACAACTATTCTTAATTTAGTAGAAGAAAGTATAAAACAAAGCAAGCAGGAATAATAACCATCTTATTAATTATTTACTCACAAAAATCAGTGATGTACACTTCCTTTTAGGTCCAGTTTCATTGTCTATTTCACTACTTTAGAGCATTCTAGTTCTGAATACCAGTCAACCTAGTGTACAATTTACCTTAACTCATTTAATTTTCCAACCTCCAAAACTCTTTGCCATTTTTCCAATCTAAATTGGAATCTATTTCAGACTTATTCCCCACACTGACCTTCCAACCTTGCCATTCAACCTGCTCTGTTATACAGCAAACACAGAATTGATTATCTGGACAAATGATTTTTAAAAACCACTAAACACCTATTAATCCTTATAATTTACATTAGAATGATGTTGAATTAACCTTAGCTTTGAAACACTTGGGTTCAAATTCTTTCTTTGATGTTGACTGTTGGAATTTTGGGGGAAAAATCACTTTTTTGCCCTTAATTTTCTCATCTATAAAATGAGGGGTTTGGACTAGATGGCCTCTGAGGTTTCTTCTAATTCTATATCTATGATTTTTTTTGTTTTATACAACTTCTTTTATTATAGCTTTTTATTTACAAGATATATGCATGGGTAATTTTTCAGCATTTACAATTGCCAAACCTTTTGTTCCAACTTTTCCCCTCATTCCCCCCATCACTTCTCCCAGATGGCAGGTTGATCAATACATGTCAAGTATGTCAAAGTATAAGTTAATTACAATTATATCTATGATTTTATAAAGTGGATACTGTGGATAAAGTTATGTCTACAGACACCAGAAAAAAATAAAATTAAATTAAACATTCCTGAACTTGAAGCCCATATAATATATTGGGGACCTCTATTTTTTTTAATGTAAAATAAATACAAAATAAAATGTGTAGAGCACTACCAACTGAGAAAATCAGGAAAGGCCTTATACAGGATATAGACCTTGAGCTAAGGCAAGACAGGAATAAAGGCTTTCCAGAAGTGGGAAGGAAGAAGGAAGACATTATGAGAATGGGGGTGGGATGGGTGAGGACCCCTGCCTGAGCAAAGACATAGCAGAAGAAGGTAGACTGTTTTATAGAAATTTTTTTAGATTTGTTTGTAAATATGGTTATATTCACTTTTTTTTGGCATGTAAAATGGCATAACATGTCTTATCTAAGAATAGAGAACAAAAGGACAAATGAAAAAAATCTAGACATTTAGAAAAATCTAAAGTAATTAATATGCAAATATACAGAGATAGCATACAGTTGAAAAAGTATTTGATAAAACATAAACATAGCAAAACCAAACCATACTCTGGATGTACTACTTAGGATTCTCAAATGGATCTATGCTCTGATTGATTTTGAAGTTCCTTTCTATACTATAGATCAAAATCCATTGATGCCCTTTTTTTGCACAACTCTTGTCATGTCCTCCTATAATTTCAACCCCAGAAAATTTACAGTTATATGCTAAGTAAAACTGAGGATTTGAAGAAAATGGATGATTACCCACAAAAATACAAAATACTTACAGTAACAGAACCCACAATATAGATTTTGACCTATCCAGCCTCAGAAAATGAAAATGAACAGAAACATCAAGGAATTGTAAAAAGGAAAAACAACAAGAACAACAAAGCTCATCTCCAGATGGATTAACAGATGAATTTTACTAAACACTTAAAGAGCAGTTAATATCTATGTTATAAGTTAATTATTCTTAAAAATGGAGAAATTTAGTGTCTCCCAAACTCTTTTTGTTGTTGAGAAAAACATGACCCTAACTAGGGAGAGATTTAAGCAAACCAATATCATAAGTGAATATTCATAGAAAAATCTGTAAAATGAATTCTAGCTAAAAAGACTATATAGCAATGTGTATGTGTATATTTCTATCCAATTTTTTCTTTTATAGTATAAATCTAATTTGGTAGTAGTGTTACATGTATACATGCATGCACACACACACGTGTGTGTGTATAGTATTACTACATATAATTTTACATACCAAATTAGATTCATACCTTAGAAGCAAAAATTGGTTATATCTAATTTTTATAGAATTGTAATTTGTATAATTTGTAAGTTTAACTCTAATCTGGACATATTGATTGATTGATATATACATATATATGTATATTTATCTATATATGCACACATATTCACATATATATGTATTATGATGATCAAATTAGATTTATAGATGCAAAGATAGATTAACATGACAAATACAATTAATATAATTTATCATAATAAAATAAAACCCAATAAATTCATATGATTATATCAAATTACACAAAGAACCTGTGAAAGAATCATTCATGTTAAACAAATTTAAAAAGCACAAGTGTTGAGGTGGCATTTTTCATTATAGTGAAAAATCTACATTCAATGCCAAAAGTCAGTATTACTTGTAATGGAAAAGCATTACAGTCTTTTAAAAGACAGAGAAACAAAGCAATGATGTTCCTTTTCCTAACTATTATTTGACAAAGTCTAGAAATTTTGGTGAGAGCAATTGAATTAGAAAAAGAAATTAAAAACACAAATTTTGCCACTGAGGACATTTGCAGACATGATGACTTACTTAGAAAACCCTAGAGATTTTGCATAGACTCATGTAACAAGACTGGTCCACCAAAGTCAATAACATCTCTACAAAGCAATAACAAAAACCAAGAGGCAATAATGGGAAAAGAAATCTTATTTAAAACAGCTAGATAATTCATGATTTCTCTGTCTCCATCTCTGTCTCTGTCTCTCTTCCTCTTCCCTTTACTATGTAAATAATTTGCTTGCCAGAAGAGAGCACAAAAAAAGGAAAATTTCATAAGGAAATATGAAAAAAATATTGAAACACAGCTTTTCAGACTTTGAGATAAAATGTGTGACAGACCTAGATTATTCTCATAACTAGATAGAAAACTTTCCCTCAGATAAATCTTCTGAGAGGACCTGTTTGAAAAAAGAATAAAGACTGGAATAACCAATATCTGCAGGGAATTATGGTGTACCATCTCATTTGCATTTGATTATTTTTAGAGTTTTAAAAGTTATAACAGAAATCTCAAGTCTTATTTTTTTTTTTTTTTGCTGAGGCAATTGGGGTTAATTGCTCAGGGTCACATAGCTAGAAAAATCGTAAGTCTAATAACTATATCGAGTCAATGGAAAGACATTATAAGAATATCTGAGGTCATACCTAAAAAAAAGATGGAGTTGTTGAGTTTCACATTATAAAATAGAGATTGAGTTACTATTTATGAAGCATTAGAAGTTATGGGATGATAGAGAAAAATTATAAGATAAATTTGACAGGTGAAAGAGTAGAAAAGGAGAAGAATATGAATATACAAGACATGAACAGAAAATAGAGGAATCTAGGAGGAAAGGTGACTGCAAATGTTAAGAGTACACAAGTTAATACAGGGATTGATGGGAAGGCTTTGTAATGAAATTTGTACTCATTAAAAGATGGTTATTGCTTTGCTTAGAGCTGACCAACTATTAGCAAAGAACTCAACCCTACTCCTTTGGGGAGAGCTTTCTGCAACACTTTCTAGTGTTCTTTAAAGTCTGAGAGAAATCTCTGAGATATTTAGATTTCTCTCTACTGCCTTCTCTGATATGAGAGACATAAAGGGAAAATGTCTTTGCATCTATGTGTGTATGAAGACAGTTGGCTTTCTGAAACTTGATTGGGGAAAGCAAAATCTCCTACAATTTGAAGATCTGTCCAGGGAAAGGTTTCATGACCTTATCACCACCCACTACTTAAGAAGGAAAAACTCTTTAGAAACTTAGAGTAGATCTGAGGAACTTAGCAGTTTTCTAGTTTAAAAGAATTACTTGTCATTAAAAGAGGCTCTGCACTTTCTCAGCATCCTGCTGTGGTTGTGTGCCAGAAGAATTTGTTGAATCTTAGGTGACCTGATGATTTCAGAAAAGTGGTTTTATTCATTAGGAGTGTTGTAAGGACCAGAAGGGGAGCAGATAGAAGAGAAGCAGTTTTGTCCATGACTCTTGTTGCAGACTTTTCTTTAAAGAGATCCAGGATATTAAAGTCTTCCATATAGAGTTATAAGTTGACCTGTGTCTATGAGTTTCTCTTCTCTTGCCTTATTAGTAAATGTTATGATTATTTCTGCTCTTGCTTTTTATTGAGTAAAATTCATAATTACTTCTGATTGTGTCTTGTAAATATTATGGTGGTGGTATTGATGGTACACTTCTATAAATGTGGAATGTTTCATATACTGTTAGATATTTGTTATTGATTGATTTGTTTTACTGAATTTTTCCTTCTTCCTCTTTTTTTTCTTTAAAAAAAGAATATTATAAGGGATAACTCTCTGAAGGAGAAAAAGGAGGGACATAGGGGAAAATTTGGTGTTATAAAATAAAATAAATCCAAAAAATATTTTTAAAAATTCAATGGTGAGAGTTCAGGGGGCCAAGATGATAAGAGTAAAAGTAGGGACTCTCCAAAGCTATCCCTTAAACTATTCTAGATATCTTTAAATAATGATTCTAAACAAATTCTAGTGTGACCGAATCCACAAAAAGCCAAAGTGAAACAATTTTCCAGCCCAAGACAACTTAGAAGGGTGGAAGGAAAGTAGGGTGATAGTGAAGTGCAGTCCAGGTCAGGCCATGTCAGCACAGATTGGTCCCAGGAAACTAGAAGGGTTTGGGGCTTCTTTATCAGTGACCATAGTAGCAGTTTTCAGACCTCTCAGCCCACAGATACCAAAGATGACTTAGAAGGTTGACAGGAGAGGTTTGTTTCACAAAGATGAGAGAACACGGTCCACATTCTGTACCAGCACAGTCTGGCCCCAGAAAACCAGGAAGAAGTATTGGGGGCCACTAAGTCAATAGTAGCAGAGGCAGCTTTCAAAACTCTTAGCCCACAAACAGTAAGGGGGTTAAACAATTGATCAAAAAAGAGATTATTGGGTGTTGCTTTGCTAGCTATGAGGCAGGACTCTGTTGCTTTGCCTATACTCAGGTCTGGAATGTAATACTGAGTTCATGCAAAGAGAAATGTACTGTGTACAAATTAACAACAACATTTGTAAGATGATTGTGAATGATTTGGCTATTCTCACCAATATAATGATCCAAGATAACTCTGAAGAACTTATGATGAAAAATACCATCTATCCCCAGAGAAAGAACTGATAGTGTTGAATACAGAATGAAGAATACTTTTTTCCCACTCTTTTTTTCTTAAAAATTTGGGGGTGTTTATGTTCTCTTTCAACATGACTTTTGTAGAAATATTTTACATGATTTCATTTGTACCTTTTCAGGCGAGAATAAGGTAGGGAGGGAGGAAGGCAGAGAACCTAGGACTCAAAGTTTCAAAAACAAATATTAAAAAATTGTAAATGGGAGAAAATATGATACTAATTAAGGAAAAAATGAAATGATATTACAGATTTTTTTCTCTAAATAAATGGCAAGGCCACAGTTGTTCAGAAGCCACAGTGACACATAGTAGTAGTGTACCTTCTTCTCTCTCCAGCACACACAAGGGTTATGTATGAATAGAACTTCAAGAGAGCAAATCATGAAACCTGGGAGTCCTTTGAGGTTGTGATGTGCCCAGGGTCTCATAAGCTAGTATATGTCAGAGGAGAGATTTAAATCCAGATCATCCTGTTTCAAAAGTTTGAAGTGTTTTAGCTCTAGCTGTATTGGATAAATTGTTTTGCCATGCTTTCATGCTGCCAATTTGTAAAGAGTCATGAACGTTTATAGTGTAGCAATTTTATGGAAATTGTTCTTATATGTCTCATCTAATTTATTTATTTATTTTCTCGCTGAGGCAATTGGGGTTAAGTGACTTGCCCAGGGTCACACAGCTAGGAAGTGTTAAGTGTCTGAGACCAGATCTGAACTCAGCTCCTCCTGACTTCAGGGCGGGTACTTTATCCACTGCACCACCTAGCTGCCCATATTTTTAAGAGATAAAAAATGTCAACTTTCAAAGAATAAAAAAATAAAAAAGCCCAGAATTATCAAGGAATTATGATAATCCAAATGCACTAAGGATTTGGAATGATGCAAATAAATTATTAGCCACTAATTTCTTCTTACTTTGCATAGTTAACTGGTCTGTGACAGATGTATATTGTTTACATACAGCTGCTAATTGGAAATAGAACTTAATCTAGTTATTTTATCTTGATTACTAGTTTTAAATATAAATGTCAAATCCCAAAGTTTGACCTTTGTGGATTCTAAATTAGTTTTTTGATTGGATATATTTAATATTGTCATAGTAAAGACAACAATATGAAAAGTTATATTGGGGAAACACTTGAAAGCAGATAGATGCCTCACCTATTGTTTTGATAGAATATTGCATAAAAGGAGATATTTTGATATCAATTTGAAAAATAAAGCAGAATTTGCATAGGAAGCCAGAGATATTGGGGGTACCATACTTTCATACTGTCTCTGTACATGGAAAACCTAAGTCCATTTATTGATAGTAAGCTTTAGGTATTTTGCAATAGAAAGAAAAATCTTATGTTGCCCCCAGTCATCATTCTTGACAGTAAACTATTCAAGAGACCCAAAGGAATATGAAGAATTTATTACTATAATATGCTCTATTGCTATAGTGGAAAAATACCAGTAATCTTTGAAGTTTTCCAAGGTAAATCAGGTAAGAGAATATTTAAAAAATGGTTGCAGAAAAATGTGCTTTCTTAGGCACATTTTTTAAAGGACAGCCTAGAAGACACATAAAATTTCCTTAAATCTTGAACATTTGTACAGACTATAGCAATGAGTTCATCCTCAGAATTGAAAATAAACTTTGGATTCTAAAATTTACATAACATTTTATATTTATATATAGTTTTCATTTCAGGGTGGCAAGATCTTCTTTAAAAAGAGGATATTCAAATGTATATTGTTGTGAGGAAAATGGTAAGTGAGAATTTCAGAAGTGAGAAATGAAGCTATCAGGCAATAGCTTTTGCATCTGTAAAATGAGGAGGTTGGACTAGATATCATATCTCCAAAATATCTTTCAGCTTTAGATTCTTTGATGCTATGTGTGATACCATTGGGAGATCTGGGATTAAAGCCCAGGGACCTCATTTCACTGGTTCCTCTACTGAAAATATTTTTGTACTCCTTATTAAAATGTTTTAACTCTTAATAGAAGATCTTAGTGTTTTAACTGTCTGTTAGTAAAATTAAACATATTTTAGAACAATTTCATAAGTACTAATTATGATGATTCAAAAGTATGTACTTAGAACTATGATTTTTTGTCATAGGAGGCTTAAAATTTGAGGTAAAGTCCTACAATATGGATTATATAGAGTCTTAGTGCATGCCTAATTTTATAGATATATCATCCCAATTCCAATACATTTATGGGTATGTTATACATTTATACAGTCAGTTTATATCAAATGCATTTTACTGACATTAAAGAAAAAATGTAAAGGGTCACTTAGGGTAATTCAGTTTTAGAAAAGTGTTCTAAGAGTCAGTTTTTCCAATCCATATTTGATTTTTAAAAATCCCCTCTACAACATCCAATTTGCTAAGTAGAAAGAATAATGAATTTCAGAGGTCTAGGGTTTGAATCTTGGCTCTACTACTTACTACCTGTTTGAACAAATTACTTAACTTGCCTGGGTCTCATTAGCATCATGGATAAAATGAATATTATTTCCAGGTAAGAATTTGTGTTCCTTTTATTCCTGACAAGCAGTCACATAGCTTTTTCTTGAAAAGTTTTTATTGGTATGGAAATCATGACCTCCTAATACATCTCATTTTGTTACTAAACAATTGGAATAATCAGGATTTTTTCCCCCAGCTCAATGTAGAGCCAAAAATTGTTTTTCATTCATATTTGGTTTCCTAAATCTGACATTATTATCTTCCATCTACATGTGTTCATGTAAGAGGTTTTTGAGAGTAAAGAACTAGAACCTGAGAGGCCTTAAACTTGAATTTAGTTTGGTAATTGTGAAGAGGCCCTGAGATAGAGTTTGTGGTTGGGGCTGGAGAAATTTTGGAGAACTTGGTGAAAAATTGAAAGACAAATAGAAGAAAACGAACTAATGATAGAGAAATTTCAAGGAGAGGAAGAAAGATTTAAGCAGATGGAACCTATGTGAAAGGAGGGGAAAAGGAGGAAAAGATAGAAAGAACTCTACAAGCAATATCAATTGTCACACATGGCTCTCTTTAACAATGAGATGATTCAAACCAGTTCCAATTGTTCAGTGATGAAGAAAACTATATACATGCAGAGAGAGGCCCATGAGAACTGAATATGAACCACAAAATAGCATTTTCATGCTTTCTAGAGTTGATGTTTGCTTACATTTTGTTTTCCTTCTCAGGTTTTTTTCCCTAGATCCTGATTTTTCTTGTGCAGCAAGATAACTGTATAAATATGTATATGTATATTGGATTTAACATATATTGGATTACCTGCCATCTAGGGGAGGGGATGGAGAGAAGGAGGGAAAAATTTGGAACAGAAAGTTTTGCAAGGGTCAGTGTTGAAAAATTGCCCATGCATATGTTTTGTAAATAAAAAGCTTTGATAAAAATAAAAATTAAAAAAATAAAAAGTAACTGAAACAGTATTCAAGCTACAAAAAAAAAAAGATCAATAGTCACAGACAAACTGAACCTAAAGGAGAAGGATTAGAGAAGAAAGAGAAGATGATAAATCAGAGAAGATGAAGGAGAAAGAAGTTGCTCAGACAAGGCAAAGAATTTGTAAGACAATGGAAAAGAAGTTGGTTGGAATTGTCAAGATGCCATGGAAGTAATATATTGATGAAGTAAGAAGGTACTAAATAGGTAAAAGCAAAAGTGACAACTCCAGAATTGAAGATCCAAAACAATCAGCAAGAATTATTCTATCTAGCTATTGGGTCTAAAATTTGTAGAACTATTCAAAATTCTATTATCTTCTCCAAAAATCAGTCTTTTCTTTTCTGTTTTTGAAAGGTGCTGAGTTATGATTTTAAATCTGATATAACTTAAAGAATTGCCTAGGGTACTGAGATATTAAGGACTCTTCTGTTCACTACACCAGTGATCTCCAAAGTGGGGAGCCTGAGACTCCTTAGAGATTTGTGACATTATGCTAGGGCAGACTAGGATCTGACTCAAAGACTTATATGATCAACTGATCAGAAGATAGGAGGAGAGCTTACATCAAAAATATTATGTTTCTTATCTTCCTCCTTTCAAATTATCTCTTCTTCCAGATTTCCCCATCAAGGTGAAGATCACCATCATCCTTCTAGTCTTTCCAGTTCTCACCAGTTATTAATATCTTTGATTCCTCACTTTCCCTCACCCCATATCCACCCAACTAATCTGTTTGGAAGGCAAATCTTGTCAGTTCCACATTTATCCCATGTTCTGTGTCACACAATCACTCTCCTTCAGTCCCTCCACTTCTTTCACCTCAATTATTACAATAGCTTCCAATTTGTCTTCTTGCTTCCCTTCTCTCCCTACTACAATCGATGCTTCACATAGATTTCACAGCGATGTTTTTTTCTAAAGGGAAAATGATTATGTAATTCTCCTGCTCAATGAACTCCAGTAGCTCCCTCTCGATTCTAAGATCAAATATTTATTTTTAACAAAATGTCTAAAACTTTAATCTCATGATGTGTGCAATCACTACAGTATATGTTTATCATTTAAAAATAAACAAATCAGTGATGTTATGATCAAAAAGTTTAGAGACCACTGCGGACCATCACATTGTTTCTCTTCTTTGTTAATGTTGATTTATCATCCTAAAAGCTTGAATCATTTCACAACTGGTTAACTATACAACAAACCAACCAACTTATACTCAGCAGGGATTAAGTGCTTTCAACTCACTGCACAAAATGCATGATGGAGAAGAAAGGGCCCTCCTTGGGCAGGGAACAGCTGTGGCGCCAGCATCTGGGGTTCTGTGATAATCACCTCCTGTGAATCATCCCAGTGCATGCGCAGCGCAGGCTGAGTCCAGGGAGCCTTGAAGCAAGTCCATCTGCTCTTCAGTTGGCATTTTCCCATTATCAGGGTCACAATTTGTGTCAGCTGCTGTAGCTGGCTGCTTTTTGTGGATGCGACGTTCAGTACAGGGGGAGTGAGGGGTCGGGATGACAATGGGAACTTGCGACTCAGCAGACAGTTTAAGGTGCTCTAATCATTTCCCCCAGGATAAAGGACAAGGCAGTGAAACAGAAATATTTCCTTAAGAATGACATTTTTCATTGCAGAAAACAGTTTTTGCTCTTCCTCCTGTTTCACTACCACACACATTTTGAAAAACAGCTATTATAAAATAGCATTTTATAATTAATGTTTTTTTAAAATCACCATACCACATTTAGATAGCAATGTAATGTTTACAAAACACTTTGTTGATTAAACTGTGAAGGGATGCAGTGTGGACATTCTTTTCATTTTATAAATGAGGAAATGAGCTAATTGGTTTGGCCATCTTCAGAGGTAACCGGGAAACATTGCAGTTTGGGTATAAGAAGCTAGATCTTCTGAATCTGAGTACAATATTCTCTTTATTCTGTCTCTCTAGTTTTAAAAGTATATTTAAAAATTTTATAGCTGGCTTTACTTAACTCCCAGATACCTGAAATCCACCTCACAATTTTGCTGTGACTAATACTGTAAGTTCTACTTTGAGTAGCCAGAAACATTTTAGGGTCCAGTTCCAGGATATGGTCTTTATTGGTGTCTAATTTTTCAAGTTTTTGTGATCACATGCTATTTAACGGGCTTGCAAATTGGGAGTTAGTGCCACTCTTTTGGCTGCCTATTGAAAACATTTTCCCAGGTTTCTGAATGAGGCTACTAGCCGCTGAGGAAGCAAGAGGTTGAAAAATATAACCTCAGACTTTTGTGCCATAGGAACTTCTATCTGGGGTCTGCAAACTTTATAAAAAATACATTTTGATTATTATTTCTTTGATAAGTGATTTCCTTTGTAACTACATATTTTGTTTTGTGCATTTGAAGGCATTATTCATCCATAAACTTTATCAGGCTTCTGAAAGGAATGGAATGGACCAGATCACAAAAGAGTTTCAGAACCCTCATCATAGCACCCACATTACTATTTCTGGCTACTTAAGATAAGATTTTCATATTGGGCACAGCAGAATCATGAGGTGGACTTCAGAAACCTCAGAGATAGGTAAAGACATAAGTAAGGCAATGACAAACTGGCATGGCTAGCTTCCAGGCTCTCTGCACTCTTATTAAGCATGCTTCGACTAGACAATTAGTAGAGTGTTCAAATAGTGGACAAATGTTCAAATTGAGGAGAATGAAAATCCTTAGCTACTAAAGGATATAGAGTATTGTTAAAATGTCATCCTCAGTCAAAAGTCTAGGATGAAATACAGGTCATGAGACCAGCAGACCCTGATAGAAAGCTCAGCTCAAGGATTACCTCCTCCATGGGACCTTTTCTGATGTGGCTTGTGCTCCACAAACACAATCACCTTGCATTTGCCTATTATGTATTTCAAATAATGTATAGGGATATATATGTATATGTGCATGTACACACATACATATATTGTATATGTATATCAAAACATACATATACATACATTTTTCTTGTTGTTGAGTCATTTTAGTTATGTCCGGACTGTCCCTGACCCATTTGGAGTTTTATGGCAAAGATACTGTAGTGGTTTTCCATTTCCTTCTCCAATCCATTTATAGATGAGGGACTAAGGTAAATAAGTGTTAAGTGACTTGCCCAGAGTCACACAGTTACCAAGTAACTTTGGCCAGATTTAAACTCAGGAAGATGAGTCTTTCTGACTCTAGGTATGGGACTCTATCCATTGTGCCACCTGGCTACACACACTCACACGCACACACAAATATGTGTGTGTGTGCATGTGTGTATATACATATATCACATATATGTACCGATTAATAATAAAACCAGCCAAAATTCAATTCTTTATATATACTATATATATATGTATATATATACACATGTGTACACATATATTTGTGTGTGTGTGTGTGTGTGTGTATATATATATATATAAACCCCAATATATGTATATTCTCTTAAGAGAATATAAATGCCTTGAAAACAGGTACTGTTTTGTCTTTGTCTATGTACCACCAGTGCTTAGAACAGTGATTGGTACCTAATAAGCAATTGATAACCCTTGAGGATAATCCCCATTTTCAGGGCAAGCTCTCAAGGTTCAGTGTATTTTTTGGATCCATGCTTCTAAAACTGTAGCTCATAATTCCTTAATTGATAATTTTGTTTTTAAAAAGTCAGCCAGAGGATATAATTATGTTGAAGGAAAATTATTTACTTGAAGAGCATAGTAAGAATTTATATTATACTATACTTATATGTATAGTAGAACATTACTTTCCTGTCCTTCCCTATCCCACCAATAAACTTAGAATATACTTTACTGAAAACAAACACACCATCAGTGGGAGGAGTATGCAAACACAGAGACTAAGCAGAACGATCTATCATATAAAGAACATATATGAATAAGCAACTCACAATGATAATGTTACAGGATCTCCAATATCCTTTTGTAATGACCCCTAAATTGCTCTTCTCTAGGTTAGATATTATGGTTAATTGAATTGCTCTGCTGGATTAATGGAGGTCTGCTCTCTGCTAACACCTTACTTTGCTGAGTCCATGGGTCCTACTCTCTACTGGATACATCCATCACTTGGTTGGTAATGGTCTCCATAATCTTTAGCTTCTGGCTAAACTGAAATATTTGGGTGGAACGCTGGTTGACTTTTTTCAGCAATAAGCACAAACTTCATGAGAAGAAAATTTTCCCATGTGCTGCTTCCTCAACGTTAGTTCTGAGGCTTGCTAAATCTTGAAGGTCAGAATCCCAATTTCAAGTGTCAAGCTCTTTCCCTTTGAACTTCTCTCTGACACAGGATGTTGAGGCTCAGGAAGCAGTGTTCTTGACTATCCCCTCTAGGTCACTTGTCAGTGTAGGTCTCCAATAACCTTATGCTTCTGCTGTAAGATGCTGATGGAGGGGAGAGAGCAGAGATAAATCCCCTTCCCTCTTTTGCTGTAGCTTTTAGAAAGGCCAGCCTCCTCCTTCTCTCTCTCTCTTCCATGTTTTTAAACTGTTTCTCCTGTATAACCAGTTAAGTGAGTAGGCAGAGAAAAAGAACACCCCGAGACAAATCTATTTTCTCTGCCAATCTTCAGACATGGTTTCTTATTTTTTGTATAAAAATGGGATGCTCAAAATTTGACATCCTTAATTTAACCAATTGATTGTGGTAATTCTCCTACATGCCTTCCAAAATCATTAACTTAATCAATAGATCAGAAATTCTATGATGCCCTGCACCCCCCCACAAATGTTTATAGATTGATCAATGGACATGGACTAATGTGAAATGTCAAGAAGTCATGTTGAAATGGAGATGTCTATTCATTTGTTCAATTAGCAATACTCTTCAAAATTAATCAAGTGAATTGCCAGAGGTACATGTCAATCAAGCTAGACATCCTGGCATTATTTAAATTGAGACTAGTTGCCTAAGAAGTCTTGTCAGATTTATGGTAGATATACTTACTGATTGACAAATGTTAACAGTTGTTTTCTTAGATAATTGATTTGGTCATTCTCCAGTTAATACATTGTTTGTTCCTTTTCTGCTGGCCTTCGAGTACAAATTTTGCTGTTATTTTGCCTCAACTCATGGTTTTCAAAATAAGAGAAACCATTTCCCTGAAACTCTCTGCCATCTAATGTTTCCCATGGCTTTATAACCCTTGCCAAATACAGCTTTGTGGGTCCTATGCATTCATAAAGAGAAATAATTGTACTCCATCAGAGCTTCCCCAGTGCCTACTTCGTATACTCTTGTAAGGCACAGAGATAGCACTTGCTGTGATGTCAGGGTACCCCAGTGTATTGCAAAAACATCACTGACATGTTGCAGAAAGCTAAATTTTCTTTGTCTCCTTCCTTTTGTGAGCTGCTATTCAAGTAACTCTTGGTTTTTCTTTTTGAATCTTTCACAGTTTTCCTCTTGTATTTACTCCATTGTTTTCCCTAATATTTTCCCCTTCTATTTCATCCTTCTATCCTCTATCAAGTCATTCTCCTTTCAAACCATTTCAACAGAAATCTTTATCTTCTAATCTGAGTTGCTCTCCTGTCACAACTATTATTACAGGGTGTTTTTTTTTTTTACCATCTTGTCTTTCTTCATTATCTAGGCAACAATTCTGTAAAACTAGCCTTCTACATTATTCTCTTTTTTCTCTCATAATAATTTTTGACAAAATTACTCTATATGTTTTATGGTATTGGGGGAAATCTGTCTTTTCTTCTCTTCAGATGTGTCATAGCAAATCTGAAAATTTACATGTGGCCAAAGAGCTTGAAAAATATATTTAATTGCTATACAAACTAACTCTCAGGGATTTCTGGGTGTCAATAATCAATAAGGAGTATTTTCAATCTTATAAATATATATATATATATGTATGTATATATATATACACATACACACATACATATATATATATATATATTCATGAAAAAGAATATCTCAGCCCTTATAGGTTCAATCTGAAATTGCACATTTTTATGATGAGCCCTGGCAATATATCATCAATTGAGGCATTCAAGTGGAGACTGAATGAATGATCACTTGTCAGGGTTTTGTAGAGATGATCTTTCTTCAGCTATGGGTTTAACTAAATTAGGAGTTCTTCTATGTCCAAAGAGTTATCAAACTGTGCATATCCTTTGATTCAGCAGTGTTTCTACTGGGCTTGTACCCTAAAGAGATTATAAAGGAGGGAAAGGGATCCACATGTGCAAAAATGTTTGCCACAAATATTTGCCTTTTAGTAGTGGCAAGAAACTGGAAAATGAATGGATGTCCATCAGTTGGAGAATGGATGAATAAATTGTGGTATATGAATGTTATGGAATATTATTGTTCAGTAAGAAACGACCAACAGGATGATTTCAGAGAGGCCTGGAGAGACTTACATGATGCTAACTGATGCTAAATGAAATGAGCAAAACCAGGAATTCATTATGCATGGCAACAGCAAGACTATATGATGATCTAGTTGATAGATTCAGACCAGTTCCAATGGTCTTGTAATGAAGGAAGTCATCTATCTCCAGAGAGAGGACAGTGGGAACTGAATGTGGACCACAACATAGTATTTTCACTTTTTTCTTGTTGTTTGCTTGCATTTTATTTTATTTCTCTTCTTTTTCTTTTTTGATTTTTATTGTGCAGCATGATATTTGTGGAAATATATGGAGAGGAATTGCACATGTTTAACATATATTGGATCAATTCCTGACTGTGGGAGGAGGTGGGGGGAAGAAAGGGAAAAAATTAGAACACAGGATTTTGTAAGGGTGAATGTTGAAAATTATCTATGCATTTTTTTAATTTAATAGCTTTTTATCTACAGGTTATATGTATGGGTAACTTTACAGCATTAACAATTGCCAAACCTCTTGTTCCAATTTTTCACCTCTTACCTCCCACCCCCTCCCCCAGATGGCAGGATGACCAGTAGATGTTAAATATATTAAAACATAAATTAGATACACAATAAGTATACATGACCAAACTGTTATTTTTATGCATTTATTTTGAAAATAAAAAGTGAAAAAGGAAATAAATTGGGAATTCTTATATATATATATAACCCAAATATAGACAGAATTTAAAAAGTCCCTGAACTTGGATGGGAAAAAAATACATCTTTCTCTTCACTAATGTCTAACTCAAACTTAGCATTTATTTCAATTATGAATGTAGAAACAGACTGCATTCTGACAAGGAGTCTTTATGCTTCAATAGACGGCCAAAGGCATCCATGAGACAGCTAATCAACACACTAGTTAGAACGCTGGCCCTATAGTCAGAATAACCCTGTTCCACTCTGGCCTCAGATACCTGCTAGTTGATTGATCCTAGGCAAGTTATTTAATTTCTGTGTGCCTCAGTTTTCTTATCTGTCAAACTGGAAAAATAGCACCTACTTTCAAACATGAGTATGACAATTAAATAAGATAACATTTGTTAAAGTACTTAGTACAATGTCACAAACATAGTAGGTGCTAAATAAATACTTGTTTTCTTCCTTCAGTGACATTAAAATGATAAAAATTAGAAGAACACAAAGATCACTTTCATTGTTGAGATACTATAATGTTGTGATATTGAAAGTGAAGACACAGAGACCATGTCATGCTATTCAGAATACGTGAATTCCAAGTTTATACATGTTACTTTCTCTAACTCTTTTTCATTCATGCTTGCTATATTTCCTTGATTAGACTGGAAGCTCTTAGAAGGTATGACCCTAGTTTTTAATTTCTTTTCTATCTAGAGTACTTAATAGAAGATACTTAACATAGTAAGGCACAGATATTCATGTGAAATGGTGCACTTAAAAGTATCCAGTGGATTGATTGAGACTAGATGTACAGTATGCATAATTTAAGAGCAATAAAAGATTTTTAAGGGAGATGTGGGCTCCTACCTTAATTAGAAGCCAACATTAGCAAACTTTTCCTGATAACTGTAAAGCTGTCTGCTGTCTACATAACTTGGAATTGAGCAGATGAGTAAGAATTTATAAGGCAATGCTCTTTTAAACATGGCAAAAGCTATTTTATTTTACTAATGAAGGGCAAAAAGGATAGATATATATCACTACTAATGTAAAAGGTATCTTATAATCTAAATGATTTATCTATTAGGATGACAACTAGGTTCTCTATTAAAGATGCATCATCCTTGAATCAAAATATCTTTCCTTCTAGAGGTTAGTGTCTAACCCTTTAATATTAATTTAACTGTTGGAGAAATATGACACAGAATTGAGTAGCATAAAAGTTAATGAGAAACAAATGAATGTGGAAAAGACTTATAATTTGTAATTAAGTGCATCTAGCAGGAAGTATATTCAGTACAATAAAGATAAATGTTAAAACAAGAAATTTGTTACCAAAGAGTGCTATTAAAATGAAGTAAATGGCATGACACTGATTTCTAAAGGACACAAAAATTTCTAAAAGCAATATCAGAGAGTTCTTTTGAATGAAAACCACATAATGTTGGTTTAATTCAGTAAAGAGCCACACAGAATTAAATATGTACACTAAAGCAGTGGAATTGGCTCAGAGCATTGTTGAGGATAGGTTTAGACATTTTGAAAGTGAAATCTCTGAAGTCCTTATTCATATAATCATAAATTTCAGTGTTGGCAGTAAGTTAGAGGCCATTGAGTTCAATCCCATTATTTTACAGATGAGGAAATAGAGGTTAAATGACTTCTCCAGGAACACAAAGTTAGTAAGTGTTTGATTTAGACAAATTGAAACCCAGCTCTTACTGATGTCAACTCCAGTGCCCTTTCAGTTATGCTATATTTCCTTTCAATGCTTACAGCATCTAATATTCCTGGGAAGTCTCTGATCCATGTATTAACCAGACCCTGCCTTATCTATCTACTCAGATTAGGTGAGGTAAAATAGATTCATGATGGTAAGATCACAAAGTATACTCCGAAACAAAATGTTTTTGAAATTGTCTATACCCTTAAAATTCCCTTAAATGTTTTAGAATTTGTTTAATCCTCTCTGTGCTTGTAAAAATCCCTTAAATTTACAATCAACTGCTCCCACTCCCCAGATTAGAGTAAAAAATTACAATAACATTGGGATTGAGTTTTGTAAATTAAATTTTAGTTGTTTTATCCCTAGCTGCATCTAATTGATTACTATAATAATGAGGAGAAACAGTCTCATTTGATTGAGATAGACTAGTATTGTGAGGAAAAAAACCCTGAATTTTATCTTGATGGAAGTAGGTTCAAATCCCAATTGTATTACTTATTAACTGAGTAAATTTGAAAAAAATATTTTCCTTATCAGTAAAGTGAAAGAAGCAAATAATCAAGGAGCAGGGCAGCATAGTAGATCAAGTTCTGGTCATGGGGTTGGTAAAACCTGGGTTTGAATCTCATGCTTAGCATTTAATTAGCTCTGTATTCCTGGAAAAGTTACTTAACTATCAGGACTCTAAGTTTCCTCATTTGTAGGTTAGACTAAGTGGTCTATAAAGTTCTGTTCAGGTTATTAGAGGACTTCAAGAAGAGAGATAAACTTTGTAGAGAGGATTTTTGTTCTAGTCTGCATAGGATTTAATGATAACTGAAGTCTCTTTTCTATATCTCAAATTCTGCGATTTAATGATTTATTATAAAATCAGAGATGTGTACTCCAAGCAGAAATAAAATGATGCTTAATAATATGGCCCAAAGTCCTTTTCATATGATACATTAAATAACAGCAAATGGTAATCTTATTATAAAATAATTGTAATCAAAATATGCCACAAAATAGAAAGGCAAAATAATTAGTGTTATTTTTTACTTTGGCAACATCACTGAAAGGAAATAAGAAACATGACAAGAACAAAATAGATTCTATTGAAAAATCACTCTTTCTAACAAACTTGATTTTTATAGAGGGTTAACATAAGAGATTTCCCATATGTATAGTGATTTAAGGGATCTCAAAGGCGCATATCCTCCAAACATGTCTGCCACTGACCTGATATTCCCACTTTTAGAATTGGAGACATTGTCTCCAGAAGGCTACTATTTTAAATGAACACATTCTCATTTTAACATGGATTAATGAATTAGATTAACTACTGAATATCTTGAACACAGAGAAAATGAAGCAAATGACGAGAAATTCAGTTAGATAGATTATAATTTGAAATGATAAAACACTTGCTTGTGATAACCAACAACCTTGAGGTCCATGCAGGTCTAGGTTAAAGGTCCCAGCACAAGTGGGAAGAACACAAGAAAAATAATACCTTTTCTTTTAATGCTGTCCAGGGATATTCCCAATAACATACAAATCTTTAGCTCCTGGTTCCAAAAATTTATGGAAACTGTTGGATTATAGAAAGAAGAGCCACTCTGGAAAAATGAAAAATATGCTCTGTTTGAAGACCTAGCTCAAGTCCCACTCCTACCATTTCCCAAAATGTGTATGAGAGAGTCAAGTCTTTGAGCCTCACTAAAATGTGGGGAAAAAAATTACTGTCCATCTTCCAGAGATGGTAATATATATATGACTGATGATAGAAAGAGAATTAGGAAAATGATAGATATTGACAATAAATAATTAATGGGAAACTACATTTTCTACAATATGGAATCCTGAAGCATCAGAAAATTTTGTCAAGGACCTTTTGCTACTTATTAAATTGATTGCCTGCTGAATAAACTGTATTTTGGTGAATTTATGAGTTTTGAATAACTAATATGGTCAGCATGGACTGCAGTTTCCTGCTGTTTACCCAACCATGAAAGTAAATGGCCTGAAGGAGTGATTGCTCCTTTCTAGGCAACTATTAAGTGGGGAGTGACTTGAATACTCTTATGGAGGCTTCATAGGTAGGTGTTAGTGCAGCATAAAAAATAGGATCTGTTTTAGCCAGTGAGTGGCTAAGGCTGTAGTGGCTCTGGTAAGAATCAATATTTGTACATTAGTGCAACTATGATCTTTGATTTAAGTATTCCTTTGTCAGTTCAGGTAAAACCCACTATGTCTGCTCTTTCTGTGTAATAGGAATAGCTAACATTTAAAAAATAATTTAAAGTTTTTGATTTAAAAGAGAGGTAGTGTTGAGAGATATAAAAGGAAGAGAAATGTTTAGGTATTGACTTAAATGGGGTCAGGTGAGGAGGATGAGAGGATGAGCCTGGAGTCAGGAAAACTCCTTTTCCTGAGTTCAAATCCGGCTTCACACTTAATTCAGATGTGGGACCCTGGGGAAGTCACATAACAAAGTTTGCTTCAGTTTCCTCATTTGTAAAATGAATTGCAGAAGGAAATAATACATCATTCCAGTATCTTTCCTAGGAAAACCCCAAATGGGGGTTTCCTTACTCAAAGAGTAAGTCATAGCTGAAAAATTACTTATTGACTCTAACATATACTAGTTATGTGATGGCAATATGAATTAATCTCTACATGTTCTAAGCAACAATCTAAGATAAGCTGCAGAGAAGATGTTGAACTTCCCAGGAAAGGGAATTTTCTCATCTGGTAAGTTTTTCACAAAAAAGCAAAAAATTAAATAAAACAGTCCCTTTCCTCATCCCTTGATTTTTTTTCTGTTCATTAAAAATTTACCAGTCCTGAAATCAGGAAGACTTCAGTTCAAATATGGCTTAAGACACTTAATACTTAGTAACTGTGAGACCCTGGGCAAGTCACTTAACCCCAATTGCCTCACCAAAAAAATTATTTAAAAAACTATAAAAAACTTTTTCAATAGTAGCAGCTAATATAAAGTTTATTAACAAACTAAATCAACAATAAAGAGATAATTATTTATATTATTTCAGTTGTAAGAAAAATTTTAGCCAGAATTATCTCAAACTTTCACCATATGGATGTCAGTTCTTCACTTCTAGAAACATGACTTTGCCATTCAGTTCTCTATTTAGTAATTAAAATTTTTAAAGAATTTTTGTCATATTTCTCTTAAAGTTAAGAGTTGAATTCAGTTCTTTAAGATTCATTAAAATTTGAAGCATGGTTGTCATTGTGTAAGGAAGATCTAGCTTTTAGTCTTGCTTGAGGTATATATTAACTTTGTGACCATTGAAAAGGCTCCTAAATCCAATGGAGTCAGGATGTCAGGGGTTCCAATCTGACCTCAGATAATTATTAGTTATTTATCTTTTAACTTTGTCTGCCTTAGTTTTCTCATCTGTAAAAACTGGAACAATGATTGTATCTTCCTCCTAGGACTGGTGTGTGGATCAAATGATAATATTTGTAAAGTACTTAGGACAGTGCCATGAACATAGTAGGTACTAAATAAATACTTGTTTTCTTCCTTCCATGACACAAAAGATGTTAAGAACACCTTGAGTAGAATAAATCAAAGATCACTTCCAATTTTGAGGTACTATAATCGTATGATATTGAAAGTAAAGACATGTTATACAAAACATATTGATTCAAAGTTTATGTATGTTACTTTATACATTTCTATAACTCTTTTCCTGATATAATTACTTGATTAAACTGGAAGCTATTTGAAGGTGTGGTCCTAGCATCTCTCTTTATTGTGACATACTAGTCATTTAATCTTCCATGGCATAGGATATAAGACAATATGGTTGACAAGGATGTTTTCCTTTATAATATCAGTATTAGAGATAATCTACAATTTTAAATTTAAATTTTAAAATTTATCCCTTCTCCCAGATTCACTTTTATGCATTCACCTCATTGTTGATTTGGAAAATCTCATTAGGGTCTTCAGAAATTTTGTTTACTTCTTCATCTTTGTTGAGTAATTTTAGCCAAAAGTTAGAATGAGTTAGTCAAGTAAGATGTTAGCTTTTGCTTATCATAGGCTCTGAAAGACAAATGGACCTAATCATGTCCTCAAAATATTTCTTCTCTTCATTAGGTGCTGATGAAATCAACATCTAAACTGACCAACTATCTATTCCCTGAACCTGTGTTTTTTCTTTCTGTACCTTTTCATGGGCTGTGTCTTATGCTTCTAATGCATTCCTGCCTCACCTCTGCCTCTTGAATTCTTTCCTTGCTTAGCCTAGGAGTCACCTTTTATATGGTCCCTCCTGAGCCATCTCTATCTCTGTCCTCATCTTAGTAATATTCCCCTCAAATTATCATGCATTTACTTTTCTATCCCCTAATAAAATGGAAGTTATTCAAGAAGAGAAACCAATTTTTTTGTTATCACAAAAACCTACAAGTACTTTAGGTGACTAATAAATATCTATAAAACAGAATAATTTGTATTTTCTTTGTGAATCCTTTGTACTTGTCTTGGATCACTGGGTTGCTGAGAGGAACTGAGTCAATCATGGATGGTCATTATATAATATTGCTGATACTATGTCCATTGTTTTCCTGATTCTGATCATTTAGTTTTGCATCAATTCACATGTCTATTCAGGTTTTTTCTGAAATCTGTCTAGTCGTCATTTCTTATTACACCTTGCTAATGTTTTGTTCAAAATTATTGCATCAATATTTATTAGGAAAATTGATCTATACTTTTGTTTCTCTGATTTAGCTCTTCCTGGTTTAGGTTTAAGCACCATATTTGTTTCATAAAACTTTAGTAAGACTCTCCCTTTGCTTATTTTTTCAAATAGTTCCTTTGCCTTCCAGAATATTATGTTCTATGATCTCCAGTTACTAATGGAATTTAAGTAGTATGGACTTAATTGTTCTTTAAAAGTTTGCTATAATTGATTTGTGGACCTATCTGGGGATTTTTCCTAGGGAGTTCTATGATGATTTGTTCAATTTATTTTTTTTAAAGATGGAGTTATTTAGGTTTTCTATTTCCTGATCTGTTAATTAAAGTAATTTATGTTAATTGAAGTAATTTCAAATATTCATTAATTTCACTCAGATTTATTGGCATATAATTGGGCAAAATATTTCCTAATGATTATTTTAATGTTTTTCTTCATTGCTGGAGATTTCATCTTTTCACTTTTGATACTGGATATTTGGTTTTCTTCTTTCTTTATTTTTTAAATAAAATTAACCAATAGCTTATCTATCTTACTGGATTTTTAAAAATAAAACCAGTTTCTAGATATATATTTTTAGCTCAATAGTTTTTTTTTTCAATCTTATTAATCTTACCATTGATTTTTCAGAATTTCTATTTAGGTGCTCAATTGGGGATTTTAATTTGTTCTTTTTCAAGTATTAAAAAAAACCCTAAAAGTTTTATACCCAATTCATTGATCTGTTCCCCAACATATTGCTTTGGCTGCATTGCATAACTTTTGATATGTTATCTTAGTATTATTGTCTTTAATAAAATTATTGTCTCTATGATTTGTTCTTGACTCACTTATTATTTAGAATTAAATTATTTAGTTTCCAATTAATTTTAATCTATCTTTCACTACCTTTTGTTGAATGTAAAAATGCATTATGATGCAAAAAGAGTACCTTAATGTTTTTGTTTTTTTACATTTGATTTTGAGGTTCTTATGCCTTATTATATAGATCATTTTTGCATAGGTGTCATGTATTGGTGATAAAAAAGGTATGTTCTTTTCTGTTCCTATTCAATTTTCTCCAAAGGTTTGTCATAGCTAGCTTTTCTAATATCCTACTCACCTCCTTAACTTCTTTCTTATTTACTTTATACTTAGATTTATTTAGTTCTGAGAGGAGAAGTTGAGGTCCCCCACTAGTGTAGTTTTGCTATCTATTTTTCCTGTCACTTCTTTAAGAATTTGAATGCTATACCACTTGGTGCCTATATATTTAGTATTGATATTGCTTCATTGTCTATGATTTCTTTTTAGCAAGATGTCTTATCTCATTTATTATCTCTCATTTATCTTATTTAATTAGATCTGTTTTTGCTTTTGCTTTGTCTGAGATCAAGATTGCTACCTCTGCTTTTTTTTTTTTAAACTTCAGCTGAAGCATAATAGATTTGCTTCAGCCCCTTACTTTTACTTTGTGTATGTCTCTCTGCCTCAGGTGTCTTTCTTGTAAACAATTGTAAACAAACTTCTTGTAAACAATTATTTTTCCTGTTTGTCCCCACTTTCCTTTCACATTTTCCTCCTAAACAGTATTTTATTTCTATCATCTCCTCTTAAATGTCCTCCTTTCTAGCAGACTCCTCCCAACCTCACCCCCTCTCCCTTTACTTAACCTTTTCCTACCCTACTTTCTTTTTAAGTAAGCTAGATTTTGACATTCAACTGATTGATTACCTATATTATTTACCTTTTGAGCAAAATATTCATGAGAGATTCAAATGATGCTCATCACTCATCTTTCCATCTTTTCCTCTACTGTGGTAGGTCTTTTTTTTTAACCTCTTCATGTGAAATAACTTATACCACTCTATCTTTCCCTTCCTTCTGTGTCTACTGTACTCCTCTTTCTTATTCCTTAATTTTTCTGTCATTTCCTTGATTCATCTTATACTCATACTTTTTTCTATGTTTAATGTTTTCTTTTCTCTTTTTATTTGTTTATGCTTCTCTTGGGTCTTCATATTGGAAATCAAATTTTTGATTTACTTCCGGTCTTCTCCCTTATGAAATCTTGAAATCCTGATATTTTATAGAATGACTATCTTTTTACTTGAAGTATTATGCATAATTTTGCTGGGTAGATGATCCTCAATTGTATTCTTAGTTCCTTTGCCTTCCAGAATAGCATGTTCTTTAACTTCCAGTATTGTAATGTTGCAGCTGCCAAGTATTGTGTAATCTAGATTGTACCTCTCTCATATTTGAATTGTTTCTTTTTGGCCACTTGTACTGTTTTTGTTTGTTTGTTTGTTTGTTTTTTAGCCATGATATGATTTATAATTCTGAAACTTTGTTATAATGTCTTGGAATTTTTTTTTGGGGGGGGGATCTCTTTCCTGAGCTGGTCAGTAGATTCTTTCAAATCTTATTTTGTCCTCTAGCTCCAGGACATTAAGGCAGTTTTCCTTGATAATTTCTTGAAAGATACTGTTCAGGTCCTCCTTTTAATTATACCTTTCAGATAATCCAATGATTCTAACTTTGTCTCTCCCGGATCTATTTCCCAGGTCAGTTGTTTTTTCCCTATGAGGTATTCTACATTTTCTTCCATTTTTTTTTCATTCTTTGGAATTTGATCGATTCTCAATGTCTCAACTAGTAATTAGCTTCTAGTTGTCCAATTCTAACTTTTAAGGTATTGTTTCCCCCACTTAGCTTTTGTACTTTCTTTTCTTTTTGATCAATTGAATTCTTTAATTACTATAGGAAATAAAATAGTTTAAAAGTTTAAGACATCTTCCTGAAATTCCTATTTTAAATGTCCAGAATCATAAAGATAACAGTTGGTAAGAAAACAATTAAAGCAACATTTGTTGCCTATAGAAGATTAGGCAATACATATACTAAATGGCCAGAAGAAATAATTGTTCAAGTTATTATAGGGGTGTTTGGACAAGAGATAGTTTGCAAACAGTTACTGGGGTAAAGATGAGGAAAAGAGATTACTTGCTTTTTTCCCAGTGTTTTTTTTTCTCCAGTGTTTCATTATACAATTAAAAAGGGAGTGAGAAAATGGGAGGCATTTTCTAAACACATCACAGCACAGTATTAGTGGGACAATACACAGCATATAATATAAAATGAGACATGTTGAGGCAGATGCAATACTCCATAGTCACTTTTATTAACTTTAAAGCTTTATATGTAAATGAGTTTCATCTGAAACACACACAGAGAATCTAGTAGATTGACACTATATAGTTTATATCATGTACTCTAGTGGGTGATTTCTAGCATCCTATTTTATTTAGGACCACTACATCCTTTCAAAGATTAATTTTAGAGCTGGGTAAATCTTAATAGGTCACATGAGATAACATAGGTGAATACATTTTGTAACTCTAAAGTATTTTGATAATTTGATGCATTATTAGTACTGATACAATAGCTATATAGTGTTGGAACAAAATAGTGGGCACATGTTGTCATTTTTAACCTTGTAATTGAAAATCTTTCTGAAATGCACTAGTTCACTTCTTTGTTTTGGCAAGTAGATAATACCAAATGCAAATGAATCTTTCTTGAATGACAGGAGATGTTTTACTCTCTCTGACTCATCATTCATTCTGGACATCAGTTCTTTCTGTCCTATACTGTAGGTAGAAAAGTTGTAGGGGGTGGAGTTGAACAAGTATTTCCTTAAATTATACTATTGAAGTTTTAAACTTTAAAAATTATTTTTTAAATTAAGACACTGAAGCAAGGAGAGTAATTTTGCAATTCAGATCACTTCTTGGGGTCTGAGGAATCCTGGACTGAATCAATTTTTCCAAGCAAAAATAGCAAAAATCCCAGAACTATTTACCTGTCCCTTCTCACAACTGCTCCTGCAGAAGAAGGGCAGCTCTGGCATTTAATTGCTGATTGGCTAGAGACCATAGAAAGACTCTGCTCCATCCTTGACTTTTCTTTGCCCTGTGGAGCCATGCCCAAGGTCCCAATGGCCAAAAAGTAAAGCTCCAAAATAGCTCCATGCTTTTGATTTCTGTGTCACCATGATGAAAGTATAACAGGCAAGACATGAAGCTTCCCTTGAGGGAAAATGATTTGTTGTCAAGATGGGAGGCAGGTTGATGAAATGTTTGCAAGCAATGAAATAACTGTCCTTCTCGATTAGGGGTGGCAGGAAAAGATCATCCTGTGGTGGAATAATCAGTGATAGGGAGGTCCCTCGAAACCGACAAAATAAGCTGCTTGAAAGGAAAAGAAGACAAGATAGAATCAGCAACTGGCTGTAAGGAGAAACTCCAAGCATTAAGGAAGTAAGGTTAGCAGCATGGTCATTGTGAAAAGAAGCAGGGACATAGTCATTCAACCTTGCATCAACAATTTATTTGTCTTTGAAAATGAATAAATGAAATAGACTGTCCATATGCAATAAAGACTCAATTAGTTGGACCTAAGCAAGAGAATCTCATTATGATTTTCAAAAACCTGTAGCCTGCTTTTATCAAGGAGAAACTATTGGGGATTAAGTAAGTTTAGTTCAGAAGTTTAGTTCAATAACACTACAACAACAATCAACATTTCAGAGTACAGATTCAGCCCAAATTCCTACATCATCTCTACCTATAATATTATGTATATTTAAGACAATAACAAGAACCAGAGATACTGAGGGGAGTTTAAGAAAGAGGGATTTGCAGTTTTGATTTTCTGTTTCCTGAAATAGCAAGATGAGCTAATGAGTTTTTGAAAATTTTCTTTTTCCTGTGATAAGGTTTAAAACAAAAATACATGCCCAGTGTGAAGTTTTTCTCTGTGTACTTGTTCTGTTATGTCTAATTCTTCATGTCCCCACTTTGAGTTTTCTTGGCAAGATACCAAGGTTTGCCATTTGCTTCTTCATTTTATTTTATAGATGAGGAAACTGAGGCAAAAAGGATTAAATGACTTGCTCAGAGTCACACAGCTACTAAGTGTCTGAGGCCAGAGTTAAACTTGGGAAGATGAGTTTTTCTGACTCCAGACCTGGTACTCTATTCACTGTGCCACCTGGTAGTCCAATTATTTTAGATAAGTATGGGTCATATATTTATTGTCTCTCATAAAATGTAAATTCTTTGAGGGAAGGGACTATTTTAATTTTGTCCTTGTTTAAAAATCCAGTGCTAAATGTATGATAGTGTTTAATAAATGTATGCTTATTGAAAATTCAAAGCTTAATTGAATCTTATTTTTATTTCACTTGATCCTCATAGGATTACAGATTTAAAGGTGCAAAAAAGCTTAGAGTTAATTTAACCTAAATTTCATTTTACAGATGAGGACATTGAGCTTCAGGGAAGTGATATATGCAATAAGTGGGAGAGCTGGGATTTGAACTTAGGCTCTTTTGCTCCAAATTTTCTATTTTTCCCACTATAACACACTACTTCAATATTCCTATGAGGTAAGCAGAATAAGGTTTCCTATTTTATAGATGAGGTGAAGGGCTCAAGAGATTTAAGTAGTATATCCAAGCTAGCTGGTGTCAGACCCAGGACTTGAAACCACGTTTTCTGACAGAGCTCAGTATTCTATTACCCAACATTTCCATTACTCTTTCTTGCTTCAGGCTTTTACTTTTATGTGCTCAATAACATTACTCCTCATCTGAGCTATCAGGATACTATTTGTGATACATCATAATATCTACTTGTCACTACCAGCAGATACAAAGGAAAGAAAATTGTATTTATAGAGTTGACATTTGCTATATAGATCCTTTAAGGAGTAAGATAATCAAAGAAATAGAAATGAGAAACATTACAGAAAATACCATATTTGAGAAAAAAAGAAACTGTAAACCTTGTAGTTCAAAAGGAATTTCAATAATTGAATAGATGAAAAAGCAGTTATATGATTAATATGAGCATAGTATTGCACTAAACACTAGCGATACAACTACAAAATCACACCTTGCTCTCAAGAAGCTTACAATCTAACAGGGGGAAAAAGTCGAGCTGCAAGTCCTGATAATTCTTCTGATTGCAACAGTGCAGATAGAGGTCAATTAAATATTTGCTTGAATTGAGAAGTGGTTGTTGTTCATCCTTCATTGTTGAAGAAGATCAATGATATCATGAAGATAATGTTTTGGGACTGAATTTGGTTTAAGGAATGCAAAACTACACAAAGTCAAGTCTCACTCTTTCTTCCAGTCAGTGGCAAGACAAGTCCAAATGACTGGAGATGCTGTGCATCTCAGCGGTAAAGCATTCCCTTAAGTAGGTTCATATGATAACTATACCTCTTCAAACTTTCATGCACAAATACAAGAACCTTGATAAGGAAAAGAGAGCTTGAACAGATTCTGGAAACACAACTCAATAGCACATTTCTATTTTTAGAAGGCTATTCAGTCAAAAAACATTTATTTTTTGTTGTTATTCAGTTGGTTCAGTCATGTTTGATTCTTTATAATCCCTTTTGGGATTTTCTTGGTAGAAATACTAGAGTGATTTGCTATTTCCTTCTCTAGCTTATTTTATAGATCAGGAAACTGAGGCAATTAGGGTTAAGTGATTTGCTCAGGGTCACACAATTACTAAGTGTTTGAGATTTGAATTCATGAGATAACTCTTCTTGGTTCCAAGCCCAGTGCTCTACCCACTGTGAACCTAGCTGTTCTCAATCTCTGGGGAAAAAAGAAGCAAATGACAATACCTTTTTCTCAAGGGTCTCACAACCCGCAAAATATCTAGCCAACTCATCCTTCACTTTTATCTTCTTGTTCCTTTTCCAATATTTCTTCTAATGGGATTTCCACAAAACAGAGAATTGAAAACTCCTTGTGCAAGAGAATGTTGCATTTTTTTTTTTGTTTTGTTTTTGGATGACCAAATCAGGTGGTGATTCAGAGTGTGATGTGTCCAAAGTTGAGAAAGGATCTAGGAATATGATCTTTTTTCATCTATTTACCCTACCTTTCCCCAGGCATGAAAATAACTTTATTGTTTATACAGAACAACATCCTAGCTCTCACATTACAATCAATAATCATTCCTTCCAGCTTTGTTCCACATCTGAAACTTTATTTTTTTAGTGTCAGTTTAATAAGTCTCAGTGGAACATCCTATTTAGCCCTCTGGTCAACTGGTTTCTAAGTTTCATGTGAAGGCTGAAACATTTCTATTCTTTCTAAAGTTCTCAAATATGGAGTGAATTCAAAACCAAATTCTTACTGATTTCTGGATTTCATCAGTAAAGAATAAAGGAGGAATTGATTGTACTGCACTCTAATTTTTTTGTAAAACACAAGATTGTCTTTATCCAGATGCCCCACTTCCCACATTCTATATCAGATGATAAGCCATTTGCCAGCATTTAACTTCTTTATGTGATTATTAGGTATTTGGAGGGCTTGATCCTTTCAATTTCTCTATTAAATAACTGCTGCTTATTATTTTGATAAGAAAATCATATTTAATTTAATTTAAAGCATCCATTACTTTATTTCATTTTAACTCATTAATTTAGATTTGGATTTTGACTTCAAAAATTAAGACAAAGTATTTACTTAGTTTGTTGTTAGTGAAGGACCAATTTAATATCATGAACTTGCATACTTATTTGCAATAAAATCATATCTATATAATAATAAATATCCTGATGAAAAATCAAGTGAAATATTTTTATATCTTGTCATTGTAGTACCACAAATACCAATTGCAATGCCATAGGGAAGTCACTGAACTCAGACTACTCTCTAAAATAGAAGTTTCACAGCATGCGCCTATTTGAACAAGTAAAAATGAGAAAATAAGATAGAAAAATTGAGCTTTTATTAAGTCCTGACTATGACCCAGGTAGAAGAAGTTTCATTATTTGGATGTCCCAGTATTAATGAAACCACAATTTTGGCCTTAAGCCAAAAATCCAACACAGTATCACACATCTCCTTGGTGTGTTTCGTGTAATATGGTTTTGCTTATTAATGTGGAGTCACATTAATACAACTTGACAAAGGTTTAGACATTTATTTCCCCTTTAAAGTAGATAGCTTCTCTCATACCACTAATAAACACCCTCCAAAACCAAACCAAATCAAATCAAAACTAAAATCAAAAATCTTTTGTGTTCCATTTACACAACTAATTGGATCTTATATAGAAAGATAGATTCATAGGCAAAATGCTTTGACTTTATCATTCAGATTTAATAATAGACATACTTGATCAGGTGGATTGTCCAGATGTATGCAACATTCTGGGCAAATTCAACAAGAGAGAATAAATTTGAAAAAAATAGAATAAAAATATAGAGAATACATTTGAATGAAATACAAGTTTAAGCATATCATAACTGACCACTTAGAGGCTACTTATCTTAATTTAAGACGGAATATTTTTTATTAAAATTTGATATTATTTTTATTATTACTACTAATAATTATTATTATTTACCGCATGTCTTCCTAAGTGGGGCAGCTAGGCAGTGCAATATATAGAATGAGGCACTTGTAGTCAGGAAGACTCATCTTCCTGAGTTCAAATCTGACCTTAGATACTAACTGTGTCACTTCAGACAAGTGGCTTAACCCTGTTTGTCTCTATTTCCTCATCTATAAAATGATCTGGAGAAGAAAATGGCAAACTACTTACTCTACTGTTGAGCCAAGAAAACTCCAGTGAGGTCACAAAGACACAGACATGACTGAACAACAATTCCTAAGTAGGGATAAAAGTTTACCTTTTGAATTAATCTCTTCTCTGATTCTAGTTAAGGGTAAGAATTGTTCCTCAACTGTCAATTGCTCCCTGCCTGCAACGTGCTTTCAAGAATCATTTGAGAGATGGATTACATAAAGAATTCCTTTCTACACTAGCCTCATTTCACACTAAAATCAATAGGTCTTTCTCAAATGGGATCAAGTCTAAAGGAATCATCTGGCAGGTAGGATGTATTTTTAAATTTCATTCTATTTAAAAACTTGGAGTTGACTAATTCTACAAGATTCTGCATTATGTCTACTTGATCTCTCCCAATTTTAAACCCATCCTTCTGATTACTCCAATACTTCATATTGAAAGTCATAAGTTTCACTACATGTAATCTTATCTGCTACTTTATTTTGTCACTTCATCCCTTTCTATCTCATCCCTACTCTTCCCCAACAACCTATCCTCTAAATAACTTTTTCTGCCTTGATCCTTCACTTTGCCTTTTGAAACCCACATTCTTGTGTCAATAGTTTTCTCATCTTCCTCAGTTTCTTCTACCTGAACTGCTTTCAACTCTTTGAATTTACCAAAATCTGGCTTTACTCTCAAGACATCATAATCCTTACCAATCTCATCATTGTTGACTCTTTCTTCTCCAACTTTTACTGTCTGGAAATTAACTCCATCTACTCCTTTTATTCTATTGCCATTTTAAGATGTTCTTTCTGCCATTTTTACTCAATAGCCCTTCTTCCTGGGAAGATCATGCCCTAATATTATGTCGCCCTAATATTATGTCACCCTAACAGAGGCAGCTGATAACATTTTGGAGCTGAAGTCATCACTGGGTTTAGATTAGGAAATTCAAGTCCAGCCTCAGATACTTATTAACTGTGTCATTTTGGGCAAGTTACTTGCCCTCTGTCTGCCTTTGTTTCCTCTATTTGAAGATAATATTAATACCTATTTTCAGAGTTGTTGTGAGAATCAAATGAGATTATATATATACATATATATATATAATTATTAATACAACTATATATAATGTATATAATAATATAAAATGTTTAACACAGTGTCTAGAATATTAGTAGGCAGTTAACAAATGCTGTTTCCTTCCTGCCTGCTCTCACCATTTATCAGCTGCCAGAACACTCCTACTTTCCACAATTAATGTCAGTACCACATTATTGCCTCCCCTCCACTTCAATTCCTGTTATCATTCCAAGTGATTTCAATATTCTTGTTGATGAAGCTTCTAATGCTTGACTTTCCCAGTAATGAAACTCATCATCTCCATGACCTCTCCCTCCAACTATTTTCAGTGATACAAAATGTGGTCATATTTTAGACACAATTATTACTTTTAAGTACTCTACTTCCAGATTCTTGAACATTGAAATTCCCCTGTGTGATCACAGTTTCCCACTATTTCACCTTGACCCTTTTAATCCTGGCCATTGCCTTTATACTTAAGTATCCTCCATTTCCTTGGTCATTTTCTTCTGTTCCATCCCATCTTTTTTGGCTTAAATTCCCCGTCTTCCAATTCTTGTCCCATGACCAGCTTTTTCAATAATTTACTCTCTTATACTTATCTTCTTGTCCTTTCTCTGTTCCTTTTCTATTAATCTTCATTTTTGGTTCACTCTGACAAATCCTTATTTTGCCAAGCTATTGGGCTCTTCTAGAGACAGTCATGAAACAGAATTGACTGCATTCACTACAAATCTATTGTTGTAAATGCTTTCATTCTTCCTGGATTGACTCTATACCTCACTTGCCAAAGCCTCTATTCCAAGCTTTCTCCCCTCTCAAGCTCCTAAATCAACTCTCATTCTTCTCTTTTTCACAAGATGTCATTACCATTTATCATGAAATTTCACATTTTCCAAACCACACAGTTCCAGACCTCTCTGTCTTTATGTATCCTCTTCTCTTTTCCATGCATCACAGAGGATAAAGTGGTCCTCTTTCATAATAAGGCTACCCTGAAATTTTGATCTTGCTAGATAGCAGCACATAATGCTATCCTCTTAGATATCTGCTGGATTGACCAATCTCTCATCTTCAGTTTCCCTCTGAAGACTCTTTTCCTTACTTTAGAAACCATTTTAGGTTTCAAGACCTTCCCCTGACTCTGTGATATCTGTGCAATATCACCATATATTTCAATTCCTTTCTGATACTAAATTCTTAAAATGAAAAATCTGCATTTGGTGCTTCAACTTACTTAAGAACTTATTATTTTATTACTAAACTTCTTGGAATCTGAAGTCTCCATAGTTCTATTGAAAATGCTCTCTCCAAGCTTAGCGCTTAATTGTCAATTCCAGTAAATGTTTCCCAGATCTTATTCTCATTGATCTTTTTTTGCCACTAGGAATGTACCTTTCTTCTTGATTTTTATTTGCCACTTGCTTCCTCTCCTTTTAGTTTCTGTGACAGTGACCTTAACCCAGGATTCTACTTACCTATCTTATGATTGCTACTTTGATTTTTGCTATGATTCCTCTTCCTCTTCCCATACAGTAAATCTACATCCTCTTCCCCACATGCACCCTCCCCTTCACACAAATCTAAAGCCTCTTATCTTTCCTCTCTCTAAATTCTCTTGTATATTTCACACATTCCCTTAAGATTAATTCTTTCTTTACAAAAGTTTAAAAATTTTTTAATTTATTAAATAAAACAAACATTTCTATAACATAAGATTGTACATAAAACTGCAAATCTATTAAGTATACTTTGCTATTCCTTTTAAATTACAATAAAATTATCATTTAAATTTTTTTCTCTTTTTTCTCCATCACTCTCAAGATGGCTACAATTTGCAGAATTCTCTACCTCCACAGCTTTCACCTGAAACTCAATTCCCCAAACAGAATTATTGCCCCAAATTGCCTATATTTTTATAGACTGCATTTTCCTCTTCACAGTTCCCCAGTTTTTAAATACCTAAAGATTATTTTGGACTTTATGGGAAGGATACTAGATTTGGAATAAGAGAGACCAGATTCAAATCTTGTCTTTTCTACTTTCTACTTTTCATTTCACCTCTCTTGTCCTTAGTTTCTAAATTCATAAAATGAGAACAATGTCTATGGATTCCATTTAGTTCTAAATCTGTAATCCTTTGAATCATTCAGTTATTCAGCTTTGTCAAATCTGCTTCCATAATATTGTTCACCTCTATGTCTTTTTTTGCAGTCATATTGCCACTACTCTAGCTTAAACCATTGCCCCATCCCCCTTATTTTCAATTCTAGATTATTTTAATATCCTTCTAACTGGTTGTCCAACTATCAGTGTCTTTCTCTGCAATCCATTCATCATATGGTTGTTTTCCTCAAAATATCCTTCTAATATACAGATCTGACTATTTTGCTCTCCTGCTCAAAAAACTTCAATGGTTCTCCCTTTTCTACAAGCATTAAGTACAAAAGAAATGTGCAACTAATGTATATTAAAGGAATTTCACTTTTCTTTTGTTGGGATTCTCCCTGTACTCAATTTTTTTTTCTTAGCCAAATTAAGTAGTTATTCCTAATCTCATTCTGCCTGTTTTATCTCAGCCCACTTATCCAGGCTGCTTTATTATTATTTTTTTTTTTTGACAGTTACACACTCCCACTTTATCTCCAGTTGTTGAGATCATCCCCTTACTTCTTCAAGGGACAATTGAGGTGCCAGGTCTTCCATAAAGATATCTCTGATTTCATCTTAACTAAAAGTGATCCTTTCCCTCAAAATTTATTCTTGCTTTGTTGAGATTTTCCCCTTATACTTAACCCATTCTATCCTTTACCATGCTTACTCACCTGCATTTATCTTATCAAATTCAGAGTCCCACCCCAATTAGATTTTAAGCTCATTGAAGGCAAAGAAAGTGCCATTTCTTATCTTTTTCCAGCGTCATGTATGGTATTTTGAAAATGGTGGGGATTTAATGAGGAGTATTTTAATTAATGTGAATTTGTTTCTATTTCCTGTGTTTGTTCACTTCAAACAACTTATATAACAACACTTCAACAACAATATAGCACTTATCTTGCTATGAGGATTACAGGAAAACTGAGAAAAGCTCCCTCAAAAATGTATTCTGCCTCATTCTTAATCATGGTCATGTTCCTTTTCTGAACTCTTTCCCAGGAAATATGTATTGTGGGAAAAGGTTAAAATTACATACTGTGGGAAGCATGATTAGATAGCCACTTAATTTTTAAAAAAACCTGAAGTTCTAAGTGGACTGCAAGTTCTATATGAGATTCCCATCGACTGGACAGGTCTCAGACATTCATTAGCTAATGGCTCATTTTCTTTTCTCATTTTTCTTCTTCTTCTTCTTCTTCTTCTTCTTCTTCTTCTTCTTCTTCTTCTTCTTCTTCTTCTTCTTCTTCTTCTTCTTCTTCTTCTTCTTCTTCTTCTTCTTCTTCTTCTTCTTCTTTTTTTTAATAACAAGGCAATTGGGGTTAAGTGACTTAGCCAGGATCACATAACTAAAGTATTAAGTGTCTGAAGCTGTATTTGAGCTCACATTTTCCTGACTCCACAGCTGGTGCTCTATCCACTGTGCCATCTAGCTGCCCCCGTTATGAATCATTTTCACTTTTCAAATTTAATTTTCTTCATTTACAAAAAAGGGACATAGTTATATATGTATTTCCTATAATGAGAAAAGGTTGTTGTGGGAAAAATGCTTTGTAAAAAAATATGAATTTTTTTGTTATAATCACCAAGGCAATTATCCTGAGTAGTATCTGTTTTATGTAAACTGGATTGGTCCTTTAAAGGGGCAGGGAAAATATTTGGCTTTTACACATTTTAGCAGGATTCCTATCGCTGTGTAGGAATACCTTTCTGTTCTGGCAGTGTTCCCTTGCAGTGGTAAATACAGAGCTTTTGAGTCTTTTAAATTTAGAAATTATATTATTTTTAGATCATGGGAAGCAAATATCAATAGCTTTTTATAGACTGTATCTATCATCATCTGGATTTTCTCCATTCAGCTGATTCCCCCAAATTTTAAGCCACATAGTTCCCGCTGCACTCATGCTCCTAAGCCTAGGGGACCTTGTCTCTCATCCAAGAGATTGATCCCTACTGTTTCAAAACAGCATACAAAGACTTTTATTTTCCAAATAGGGTGGGGAAATGATCAAGTAACATAGTGTTTTGGGATGATATTCTAAATTTAGTTAGGGTAGAATGATTCTTAATATCAGATGCTCTGATACAATTTTGTTAACTCTGTAGGCTGATGAACTATCATTTTTTTTTTTTTTTTGTCTATCTATATTTCAATACTCCTACTCAAAGCTCCTTATATCAAAGACTATGACTACTTTCTGCCATCTAGTGTAGTGACAGACACAAGGCTCCTGCTCCAGAGTGTTTTTGTTTGAACAGCTTTATCAGTCTCCTACTGAATTATCTTGATCTGTCTAGACCTCTGTGCTGGTCTAAAAGGGAAAGTCAACAGCTAAAACTTGACTTATTCTAAAGTGCACCTGGTTTGGTCTTAGCAAGTGAGGGTTCTTGAGAAGGCAGCATAAATAAAATCTATAAAATTACCTCTCTAATAAATTTTGATTTCTTCTTCTCTTGCCCATCTTTTCATGGTGAATGGGTTGCAAAAAGGAACTTATTTTTAGGGAACAACATACCAGAGCAGAGATTCACAAATCCTTTGACTTTAGTACTTTATGGTTTTAAAAATTGCTAAAGGATACTTCTAAAGAGCTTTTGTCTATATGAAATTTTTCCATTAATATTTGCCATATTAGTACTTTTAGTATTATTATGAAATGAGCTTTGACTTTGAGAATATCCTTGGGCACTCATAGGGGTTCCTAGGTTGTACTTTCAGAATTCACTTCAAAGCACAGGGATTAGATTTGTTCTTCTTGGTCCTCAGGTGCAAAATTTTTAACAATGGGTGGTTGTGTCAGAGAACAGGATTTAGTTGGATATAAGGGAAAACTTTCTAACATTGAGAATTATCTAAAAGTCCATGGTCTGCTTCATCAGTAGTGGGTAACTCCCCTCTCTGGTGATGTCCAAGTAGAAACTGTGATTACTTTTGAGGAATACTTAAAGGTCATTCTTTTCTTCATCAGGTATAGGTTAAATTAGATGAACTTTGCTGAGATTCTGTGTTTCTGTAAATAGTATAACTTATCAGAAAATATATATTGACAAGAAAATGCTTTCAAGCTCTCAGTGTGTTACTCTAAGACCTACATGTTTAAATGACAAGCAGAGAAAAGCCATTTCCCCAAATCTAATTTTACCTTTTTGTTAATAAAAATACTTTTCCATATGCTATTGATTTCATACCAAGAGGAAATCTTTCTGTACTTCACTCATTACATCAAATTCTTATTAAAGAAAAATAATTTCATGTCCTATCATTGAACAAAATATGAGGATTTGTTCAGATGAATAAAAAGTCACAAATTTAGTAGCAGTCACAAAGAGAAATCCATTTATTTGTGTTCATAAATGTTTGATTTTTCTTTCACTTTACAGCAGATGTGGCAGAATTAAACCTAATAGTTATGTGTTTTTTTAATGTTGTTTAAGTGCTTACAGACAGTTTTCTTTTTTTTCCCTTTTAATAAACCATATGGTTTTACATGCAAACTCTGTTATTCTGAGAGAAAAATATGCAGTACAATTAGAGTACTTTTTTTTAATATACTTAGATCAATGAGTCTAAAATATGGCTGTTTCAAGTTGAGTCACAAATATCTAAATCAATAATTTAAATTTTGTTGAAAAGTGTCTATCTATACATATGTATACTGACAGACCACATACACACACTTGTGTTTATGAATATATCTATATATTTATCTTCCTGAAAAACATTTTCTAAATTCTAATTTGCATCAGTTGAGGGAATCAAGCTTATTGAAGTAGTGAATTATTTTTTGACATCTCACTTAATCTTTCCAAAATCTTAAGTTTTCAATATCATAAGATCAGATCTCATAGTTCAGTCTGTAGAACACAAGTGCCTATCGATAGCAAAATTGTTCTGCTTCTAGGTCTTTTTAGGAGAAAAGAGGTGGGCATCATGAGAACAATGGCCTTTGGTTAGTCTATGATTTAACATGCCACACTTTCTATTTAAATAAAGCAAAATAATAAAAAGGACCAATAATGATATAAAACATGATCACAAAAGACCATGAGCAAATATAAAAGTGTTAAATAGATCTAAACATATTGAATTAAAAGTCCTCTTTGTAAGCTTGAAGAAATAATTTTATTTCTAAAGCATATTCTATTGAAATGTAATTTAAAAAAATATTGATCCTTTTATGTAATTTTCATTTCTATACATGTTTCTTTCCCCTTCTCTCTCATTCTAAGAGAATCATTCCTTGTAACAATGATTGAAAACAGAAGTAGAGCAAAAAACAGAAATGCAAAACTAACCAATACATTGACCAAGTCCTACAATATATGTAAGTGTATATTACAGTACATGTGTGGCTCCTTGTCTTTCATCTCTACATTTAATGGAAAGAGATATATTTTCACTTTTCTTTTGAACCACGTTTTTTATTTTTTGATAATTACAAAGCTATCAATGTCCTTTTGTTTATCCTTAACATTAAATATCTATTTTTTTCTTGACTCTGCTTATGTCATTCTAGATTTGTGCATCTAAGTATTCCATGCTTCTCTGTAATATTTAATCATATTTATGTATCCCTATTTTCTTAATCTTTCCAAACTTCCAGAAATGGAGGTACCTCCATTTTCCCAATCTTTTGACTTCCTTGGGATATATACCTAGAAATGGGATCTCTAGGTCAAAGTACATAGATATTTTAATCATTTTAATTACCTAATTCCAAATAGCTTTCAAAGTTTGATTTATTCACATCTCTATCAATGGTGTATTTACACCCCTGTCTTTCCACAGCATCTCCCAAATTCACTATTCTCATATTTTATAATCTTTGTCAATTTGCTGGATAGAAACCTGTGACTTCAAAGTTTTTAGATTTGAATTTCTCTTATTAGTTATTATGTGTCAATCTTTAATATGGCTGTTAATAGTTTGCAATTTCAAAAACTGTTGACTACTTTGTTGTTGGTCATTTATTTCTGACTCTTTGTGATGCCATTTGGGGTATTCTTGGCAAAGACCCTGAAGTGGTTTGCCATTTTCTTCTCCAGATCATTTTACAGATGAGGAAACAAACAAGGTTAAATAACTTGCTTAGGCTCACATAGCTAGTAAGTGTCTGAGGACAGATTGGAACCCAGAAAAATGAGTCTTCCTCATTTCAGGCCTGGCATTCTTTCTACTGTACCACTAGCTGCCCTGTATTGATGACTTATTCTTGACTATCCAATGGGAAATGATTCACTTTCATAGGTATATGTTAGTCTCTAGGTAGCTTAATCATCAGAATCTTATTATCAAAGATATTTTAAGCAAAAATTTCCTCCAATTAAGGCTTCTTGCCTTATGGTAATGGAATTGATTTAGCATGTAAAAGCCTTTTTTCATGTAATCAAAATGATCTATTTTAATCTTTTTTAATGACCTCCCCCTGTTAGATTAAGAAATCTCCAGTCTTATCGATGAACAATATCTGATACTTTTTATAGTGAAACCTTTTTTATCCAATTTATGGGCCTATTCTGTGCCTATTTTGATATGAAATATGAAATGTTGGCTAAACCTAATTTCTGCTAAATAGCTTTCCAGTTTTTCTGGCAGTTCTTGTCAAATAGGGAGCCCTTTTCAAGTAATTTATGTTCTTATATTTTCTGATTTCTCTTTTATTGAGTTTGATTATGTCACATTTTTGCTTACCTAATTTATTCTTATCATTTATGTTTCTATTTTTTAACATTAGTATCAAATATCATGATTCCTGCTTCATAATATAATTAGGTCTAAAAGTGCAATTCCTTCTACTATTTCCCATTATTCTCTCTTGGGATTCTAAATCTTTTGTTCCTCTGAATGAATTTTGTTATTTTATCTAGATTATTAGTCCTAAGTATTGATCCTAAGTAGTGTAAATAATGAATCTTTTAAACTGATTAAATACACTCAAATCCACACTATCCTAAAGATATAAATTTCATGTTTTAAATATAGTAATTTGTTCCAGTTCATTTGAAATATGCAGTGTAATTCTGAATAATGTGACAATTTATGGCATTCATTATTTGCACTAAATAAGACTGAGCCATGACACTAACTCTGTAAATCAATTGAAGTAATATTATTGTATTGTTTTTTTGTAGCTTAACCAGGAATGGTGACTATCTTCTAATTATTTTTTTCATTAAAGATTGTTTTTAATTGTATTTATGAGTCTTGAATATGCCTTGGTGAACTGCCTCAGCTATTATATGCATTTTAAGTGACATTTTCATTCCTATTAATTTCACATATTATATTTCTATAAATTTTGTTACTGCTATATAGGCATGCTATTACTATTGTACTTGATATCCAAATACATTAGTAATGACATTGTCTTATATATTTTTTGTTAATTCTCTATAGTTATGAAGGAAGCAATCCTTCATATGATCAGCAAAAAGATTCTCATACACCATATGTTCCAATTCATTACCAAATTTCACCTTTCTACCTTCACAGTATCATTGCTTTAAGGCACTTTATCTCCACTTACACTGCCACAACTCTTAAGTTAGACTCTTATCAGCTCTCTCCTGTATTACTACAATAACTTTCAAGGTCATCTTTTGCATATGTTCATGCCTTTTACTGCTCTCATCTTATTGCTATCTCTAACATTTTCAGAACTGTGTTAAATAACAGTGAGCAAAGGGAATTTGATTGTCCCATTCTCATATTTATTGGAAAAAAAGTTGGCACTAGTGGGTGAAAAAAATTTAATAAATGTTTGCTATTTAATAGGCATTGTGCTGAGTGCTAGGGGTATAAAGACAAGCAACAATATCCCCTGTCATTGAGGAGTTCACATTCTAATGGGAAAGACATCATGTAAATAACTACATAAGATACAAGTACAATGGAAGGCAATCTTTAAGGGGAAGGCACTAGAACCTTGTGGATCTGGGAAAGGCTTCTTACCTTAGGTGGATTTAGTCTTGAAAGGAGCTAGGGAGATGATAAGGCATTGGTAAGGAGGAAAAAAAAATTCTAACTATGAAGGCTATCAGAAAAAAGAATGAAGAAATAGGAGATGGATCTGCCAGTAGGTCAGTCAGGATAGAAGAAATATAAAGGGGGCATGCAAAGGAGATTATAAGTAGGAAAACATCTATCCAGGTTGTTTCTATTTGACTCTCATTAAAAAAAGAATAAAAGCAATGAGTTAAATGATAACAACAACAATAATAATAATTGATATTTTGAAGCATGCCAATGAAAAAAAAATAGCCTCGAAGCAAGGAAAATCTAATTTCAATTCCTACCTTTGAGTCATACTGGTCTTGTGACCCTGGACAACTTTTGGGTTTTTTAGCATCTTATTGCCAAAGGCAACTCTCTAAGACTAAGTTATAGAGAAAATATTGACTTACATTTGTAGAGAGAATTTCCTTATTTCAATAACAGTAAAATCAAAGATCCATAACAATTTTAAATTTTGTAAAATGTGTTGTATGTATTCTCTTATTTGATCTCTAGTCATTTAATTTTGCTTATGGGAAGCTAAAATATCTGAAATGCGGGGTCTCAACTATCTACTTGGAAATTTCCTTGGAAATTAAAGAGAAATAAATAGTTTCTGGAACAGTAGTCTAGTAAGCTGAGACCAATAAATTGAAGACAAATGTTACAGTTTAATATTATATAAATCAATGACCAAAATATTCATTCCTCTCTCTAAAAAGTTTCTTCCTAAAGGATTATGTTCTGTAATATTTTCTGGTCTGTGGCTTAAAATGGCAGCTGCTTATTAATAAATGTCAATAATATCATGGTAAATCACAATAATCCCATTAAGATGTCATTGTAGAAGCAAGATAGTGCAGGAAATCAGTATTTCAATTTGAACTAAGTGAAACAGAAATGTCAGGTACTCTAGGCTCAATCATTTTATTGACTCACACTCTCCTAGTTTATTTTATCATCTTTCTCCAATCTAGACCAATCTTAAACTCTTTAGAGTCATTCATATATTAGACTTTCTTGACTAGAGTAGATTATTCTGTCAAACTTGAGTGTTTACTATTTGATATCTCTTGTCACTATGGCAAATGCTCAATGCAGGATTTTTTTTTAACTTGATTTTATTCCTTAAAGCTAAAGACTAAAATAATCTATACATCAAGAAATGCAGCCTCTCTAGAGATGCTATCATTTTATCCTTTGGAAACTGAAAAAAATCAGAATTGCAAAAGCTTGATGAAAAATTGCCAGTGTGAAATGGATGATGATTTGTAGGAATTATTAGATAGCAAAGAAAAAAAAAAGACAAAATAAACTTGGCCATGCCTGCCATTGCATGTGAAAAACACCTTATTTCAGTCAGCAAGCATTTATTAAGGCTTACTATGTGGCAAGCATAGTATTAAGTGCTGAATTTACAAATAAGGGCTGCTATGCTCCCCTGCAGGAAGTGGGGAAGTATGTATTTATATATGTATTGGCTGTGGTTGATTGGATCAATATAAGCTTGGAAGATTTTACCATAGATTGGTCACAAATAGTCCTATGAACACTTCGAATGGGGATGTCTCTAAATTTGTGCATATCATGATTCTTTTGAACTACTGTAATTCCATTTTGTTCATTGAGCACAGCACCTTCTTTGATGCAAGCATGTCCTTCTGGGTGGTCCTTTGCCAACATATCCAATGTCTCACAATTAATTCCAAAGTTCTTCAGAAAGACTTTGAAAGTGTCCTTGTATTGCTTCTTCTAACCTCCAAGTTAATGCTTACCTTGTGTGAGTTCTTACTGAGATAAACAACAGAGGGGGAGTGCTAATATTAAAGCTGAGTAGAAAAAGTTTCTTATTGAAGGTGGGATTTTAGCTGGGACTTGAAGGAAACCAGGGAGGCCAGGAAATTTAGAGTATAAATTAGTCACAAAAACTTTTGATTTGTTACAAGGTTATTATTTGTAATTTTCTTCAATGAATCAGTTGCTTTGTGCATTCCTACATTTTCACATGTCATAGGAAATTCTTTTTTCCTAAATGCAAAGAAAAAAACAATCTAATTTCGCTCTATTACCTTTCCATCTTTGTTCCTTGGATATATAAACTTTGTAATATTCAAGACAAAATTTCTTCAGCCCCTTTTGGACTAATAGAATTTCATTTATTGATTGCACAACTTTAGTCAAAATCTTTAAATACTTAAGTTTTGAAAGAATTATATATTTTTCCCATTTTAGCCTTGAAAACAGTTGATCAGTTCAGCCCTATAGCTCTTTAGGTATGTAATATTACCAAAATAAGTGAAGAATTATTATCTTCGCAAATAAATTCTAACCAATGATGCTAGAAGCTTTAGCAAATTTTAATTAGTGCTGCACAAAAAGATTCCCAAGGGAAGTAAATTTAATCTTGGCTGTGAGTCATTTTTTCCCTTTTTTTTTTTTTCTGTAAACATAGATTTTTTTTTAAAGAGTAAGCAGAAAAAAATACAAATTAGTAGCAATTATATTTTGGCAATAAAATACAAATAATGAACGAATGGAGGGATGTAATGGTAGTTGCCTCATAAAAACAAGACAAAATATAAAATCCTGAACAAAAGTATTGAATGAATGATGACCTCTACAGAAAACTTTAATGTTTGGAGACTGGTTCAGGAGAAGTGACTTTAAGGTATCATAAGGCAGTACCTGGCAAAGAGTTGGTAACTAATTAATATTTGTGATTGAATGAATAAATTAAAAAAATGAAAGTTAGAATGAAGTAATACATTTAGGTATCAGATGGACTTAATGCCATTTCGTTGGGCTATTTGCAGATCTTTCATACCTGAACTATGAGATTTCTTCTCCAAACTTAAAAAAAGATAGTATAACTACATAGATGATGGCTACTACCAATATAAAAAAGTAAATACTGTGAAAAGGTAGTACTAAACAGACATGTCTTACTATGAAGTTCCAAGGTCTTGAGGAAGATAAAGGTAAAATATTATAATATAATGTTCAGTTGTCTCTGCTTTCATTATTTATTGATCTTATTATTCTGACAATTCTGAAGGGGAGAAAACTACTAGAAACATTAGAGTCCTTTTTAGGAAATAAAAGTTTTTTTCCTTTGGAAACTTCCTTCTTCATGATGGCTAGCTATAAGACTTACACAAGTGACATAACCAGTGATGTAAAAGACGAAGAAACCACCAGTCCTAAGAGAACGTGCTCCTTTGAAATTATCCAAGGACCAGTTTTAGCAGAAATTCATAGAAAGACAAAACTAAATAAATGAGATCACTATTGAATTTTTAAGGCTACTCCTTCACATAGGCATCATTCTCCACTAGGGACTGATAAATAGTGAGTTTCTGTATATTGACTTTCTGTATTTCAAGTGTTTGGACTTTGATCCTGGACTCAGTCATGGAAGCAGATGTAAGTCACACATGCTTTGATTGTCCTGACCCCTGGGATAGAAGAATTATGTGACTAAGTGGGGAAATGACTGAACCCCTGTGTCCTGGACAGAAGAAGTTGGATAGGTCAGATCATATCAAGACCCTGCTCAACAAATTCCAATTCTTCCCTATTATGTCTGGGATCAAATATTAACTCCTATTTGACCCTTCACAATATGACTCCAACCTATATTTCTACATTTATTATACATCACTCCCCATCATACACCAACAGTGTCTGTCCCTCCAACAGAACGTTCTATCTCTTGCCATTGGGATATTGTTCAGGCTATCCGTTATTGATGGAATATATTTACTGCTTCCTTACTTCCACCTCTCTGATCATCTAGCTTCCTTCAAATTCCAGCTCTAAGTAATAACTTCTTCAAGAAGCCTTACAGCAGACAGTGCTTCTTTCCTCAAATCACCAAGTATTTACTTTGCATATATATGCATTGACTTATACATGTACTTGTACTTTCCTTAAGTAGAATGTGAATACCTTAAGAGTAAAGACTATTTCATTTTGAGTTTTAAATCCCCAGTATTTAGAGCAGTTCTTGTCCATATGTATTTGTATTTTATTCTTTGTGATCCCATGGAACATATCATACTAAACCCTTCAGTGTTCCACTATCTTCTTGAGGTTTTTTTGGCAAAGATACAGGAGTATCTTTGTTATTGCCTTCTCCAATGGATCACCTTTTGTCCCAATTCCATTATTACCTACATGGCATGGCTCATAGTTTCATTGAGTTAAGCAAGCCTCTCTGCCATAATAAGACAGTGATCCAGGAATGGTCCTGTTACATAGAAGGTGTTTAGTAAATATTTGATGGCTAATTGATTTCTTGTACAATGTTAACTTAAAGGTTTGTAAAGCGCTTTACAAATCTTATCTCATTTGATCCTTACAACAACCTTGGAAGGTAAGTAGTTTTATTTTCCTCATTTAGTGAAACTCAAGCAGAGTTTAAATGATTTGCTCAATTATGTAGCTAGTAACTGTCTGAAGCTGGCTCTGAATTCAGGTGATTTCTGGTGCAGCATTCTCTATGGTATCACTTAGTATTCTAAGTTCATGGTAAGTTCTATAACTAAGCACCATTTGTAAAGAAGGGAGTATTTCCTGTACAATTGGGAGTTCCTATGTAGTTCAGGGTCCCAACATTCTAGTTAGAAAAGAGAAAATCTTGGACAATGCTGATCTTAAATTTGTCTCTCTAGCAAGGGAAGGAAATTACAAATTACACTAGTATTTTTGCCAAAAATAGGGTCATGCTTGAAACAACTGGACAATGAACAAATTTTTAAATTCAACTTTCAAGAACCAGACTTCAAGAAATAGAAGGAAGAGTATCTATACAGGGATGATCTCTTGAAGAGAAGAGGATTATACATAGGGAGCCAGATCTGGAAGAGTAGTGAGGTACTTAGACCTGGAAGAGTGAAATGTTTGTGCTTTACCTTCTGCTACTACAGTAGCAGACAGCTGAAGTCCAATGGCAAGAATATTTCTTCTCTTAGCACATCAAACTCATTTTTGTATCCAGGAGAACTCTAAGCTTTTAGGATAGAACAAAGAGCCTGGGAGGACTGTATTGGTCCTTGATATGAGGAAGATACTCCCATAAATGCCCCATGCTGTTGCTTTAGCAACTTTAAGCTTGTTTACCCCCTTATAAGTCTTCAAACCACAGGTTTTAGTATTATTCTAATGACTTAGATCATAAGAAAGTTGCAGAATTCTAGGGCTGTAACCTCCCTCCATCAGTCTTACATTGTCCAAATAACTTATGATAAGTTTTAAAAAACCTACAAATTCATTCTTATGGGTACTAATAGGAAGTTACTATTTGATGTTTTGTCACACCGTATATAATACAACCTGCTGTCTATTTACAAGCTGGAAAAATATTTAATACACTCTGTTTTTCTCCTTGTTCTCTAGACATTCTAGTTCCTTTATATTCTTCTAATTACAGGACCATATAAGCAATATATCTAATATATATATTATATAATCTATATAATAGTATAGTATTATTTGTATTGTATTATATATTGTATTGTATATAGTATTATATTATATATAGTATTATTCTATATAATAGTATAGTATCTTGAAGTAGATCAAGATACTATACTTCAAGAGATCTCTAAGTTACTTAACCAAATAATTACACAAGATTATCTTATCTATGGTTAAATAGTCTATAGGGAGAGAGATGGGAATAAACCACTGCTATAAGATCGCTAGGACTACTCCTGTATTCTTTAATCTTAATACTTTAATATCCTCAGATATGGAAGGGCTTCTTCCAGTTTGCTAACATTCCATATAGGTTTATTTAATGAGGAACTTTTAATATGAGAGGGGAGCACAAATACAGAGGCAAGACATTTTTCATATATCTGATTCACTAAAATTCATCTTTATGAATAATAATAGGAAATTATTTTACTTTTTGATGTTTTCTCAAGACTTAATTTTTAGTAGAACCTGTTGTTTATTTATACACTGGAAAAAAATCAGAAATGCATTTCTCCTTGTTATTAACTAAATAGTCCAATAAATTTCAGAAGAATTTTGATCTGGTTTTGGTGCCCATGTAAATCCTAGGCAATTCATAAAATTGACAGTTATAAAACAAATTCAAACTGAATATAGATATAATCCAGGTAATTCCTAATTACAGATGTTTATAGGAATCCTTTGTATTCACTGGATGTTTTTAAGTTTAAAAAGATGCAATGTCAATTCAACCACTAAAAACCCTTCTGAATTAAATGTAGATCTGTGAAAAATCAAATTGAACACATACATTCTTTTTTCCAGACTTATCTTTTTTATGCCATAGAGGGACCTAGGAATAAAAAGAGAGAATTTATAGATCCTATTTCCTCTGAGGTTTAAGCACATTGTAGCAATCTGAAGATGGAATGTCACATCTTTCTCTTCCCATCTCCCCAGCTGTTCCAGTTTATACTATGAATTTACTTTCTTTTGTAGGTATAAGTCTGACCCTGTGCTTGTCATTTAATTTATGTATGGAATAGACCAATGTAAAATAGATCTCTATGTAAGAGTTTAATACCATTCAGAGATAAAGGGCCTTTATGGTATCCAAGGGCCTTCATCCTTCCAACATCCTCAGATAGAGTGGTGAAATATTTTGTTAAGCCTAGGAATGAAAGACATCACTGAAAGCATTACACTGCAGACAAAGGCAAGATAAGCAAGTAAATCCAACAATTCTTCTTGTACCTAATGAATTCTAAGAAAATTGATAGGTAAAATTGGCATAGGGTATTTTTTACATGGTTTTTGAGTGTTTTAAATAGGCAGTACAATTCCCAAGAAAAGCTTGAATTTATCTGTTTGTGGAATGTTCTTATAGTGGAAAAAGGGATAAAGTCAGGCCATGAGAATGATTTAAAGGGCCAATGTTTGTATTCATTTTTTACAAAATAAAACAAATTATCAGAAAAAATAAGATCATATGATTGGATCACATATAATCAATTCACAAAAAATGCTGATGTTTTTCAGAATGCTTTCTGGAAAATAATTTAAAAAGCAAGTTCTAGGCTTCTGTAAAGGAAGAGCAAGAAAAATAGTTTAGATTATGTTTAAATCAATAAAAATTGTATTTCATTTATTAGGAATATGGGCATACCCTTTGGCATATAGATTTTGAGGAGTTTTCCCAGGAAATGAATTGTATAGATTCTAATAATTTTCATTTACTTGAGCATTCATTAGTTTGTGATATCCCCATACAATATGGTATTTTAAAGAAAAGTATACCTTAAATAATTTGTCTCCCATCTTCATGTTCAAAACGTCTTGAGTGACACTTAACCCTAGGAGTTATACTAAAATTATTATTTCTCACTAAATAAAATGATATCTACAAAAATTTTCATGCAATAATACAACATGAAAAATGTAGAATAGAGTTTTACAGTAATGATCACCTTATGAAAGAAAAAATGAATAGGAATGAATGGATAAAGAATTCTGATAGGGACTTTTAAAAAAGACTGAAATTTCTTTTTACTATTATTTGTATTTGAAATTAAAATATAAATAAGACCAAGGGGTAAAAATTAGAATTTTAGTATCTTTGAGATGATCTGGTTCTATATTATCATCTTACAGATGAGGAAAATGAAACTCAAGTCAAAGACTTTCCCAGTGTCACAAGAGTAATATTTGAACTCAGTTTTCTTATTTCAAATTGCCTGCTTTACTATTCTTACTTGTTGTTGCTCAATAGGTACTAAGTAAATTTAGTTGAGTGCATTGCTGCTCAAAAATAAGTGTTTGAGGGAGGAGGAGCCAAGGTGAATAGTAAAGGCAGGAATTCACTGTGCTGCTCCAAATTCCTTTAAATTATGACTCTTAAATTTCAGAGCATCAGAACATGCAAAAACATGAAATAGAGCAGTTTTTCAGCTGATAACAAGTTGAAAGGTCAGCAGGAAAGGTCTGTGGCACAAAGATGGGAATCCAGCATGCAGTCTCAGTTCAGGTCACACCAGAGCAGCCCTGAAACGATTTCAATCCCAGCTCTGACCTCAGTTCCAGCAAAATAAGAACTGGCTTAGGAACCTCTGAATCAGCTGTAGTATTGGTAGCTTCCAGACCTCTCAGCCTAGAGACACCATTGAGAGTTGGAAGGTAGACAGAAAAGGTTTGTCAGCAGGGCAAGAAGCTCTTGGAAAACAAATAAGCTAGAAAAATGAGCATTCAAAAAAAAATTTGACCATAGAAAGTTAATATGGTGACAAAGAAATTCAAAACACATACACTCAGAAGATAACAAAGTCAAAGCTTTTTCATCCAAAGCCTCCAAGAAAAATAAGAATTAGTCTCAGGCCATGGAAAATTTCAAAAAGGATTTTGAAAATCAAGTCAGAGAGAAAAAATTAGGAAGATAATTGAGAATGGTTCGAAATACAAAAAACTAATGAGGATAAAAATCCCTCAAAAAGCAAAAATTGGCCAAATGAGAAAAGAGGTACAAAAACTTCACTAAAGAAAACAATTGATTAAAAGGATATGTTTGAAAAAAAAATTGATAGGGCTACATTTAAAAAACTTGAACCAATAATTGTCACACAGAATTAATTTATTATGTCATTGAATTTTCCTATTTTGTCTTCTATTTGGGCTGAGGAGGAGAGGTATGGAAATAAAAACAGGGCATTTTACAAACCGAAAATATATTCAAAATTACTTAGAGGTACCACTAGCATGTGCATGCTGTTGTAACAGTTTAGGTATCTTTGTTGAAAGATTACTGCAATAAATTAGGGATTTGAATTTGCTGCAGTGACTCTTGAAGATCACTAGAAGCCCACAGAGTACCCCAGTGTAGTAGTTTAGCAAGGAGAGATAGAAAATGCTCAACTTATTCCTAAAGGAGAGATTTTGAAAGATCTTGTGATTGTTAATTATCTTTGTCCAAGAGGTTTAATATAAATATAGTTCATTTTAGTTCTGAATTTGACATAGATTTCCCAGAGTGAAGTAGTAGCAGGCTTGGGAAGAGAGGGAATAAAAGATACACAGGGGCAGTGAGCAGGGTAAAGTCTATATGTTTCAGTTGCATATAGACTCAAATTTAGCTTCAGTAGATCTGCAGATTGTAAAGGGCATATACTGATGAAATTCAGGAAGTTCTCCTTCCTGGTCATCCTGCATATAATCTGTAGAGAAAGAGGAAAAACCCCTCCTGGTCTTCTGCCTTAGGACAAAAGAAGAGAGAAAATGGGGAAAAAAATGAATCTGCATGGATGATGTCATATATCTGCAAGTATATTTTAATTTAATACTTGTGATAAAGGGATGAAAATTTTGAATATTGGTCAAGTATCTTTGAGGAATGATAGAATGACTTCCTCATCTCTACCTTGCCTAATTTTTTTTTTTGTAAAAGAACAATGAGCTAGAATGAAGAATATTCCTAGTCTTTCCTCCTTGCCACTTCTTATGTTAGCCAATAACATCACTATTCTTTTGGTTGTGGTATATAAAATATTGGAGAGACAGAGTTTCAGAATAATTAATTATTTCATTAATTATTATAGTAAATAATTAATGAAATGGTCCAGTGATACTCTCAGATGCCAAAAGACCGGTCATGGAACATACTCAACACATATGCCCTTAGAATAATGGGTATTCCTGAGGGTGGAAATCAGTTCTGATTGATTAACCAGTAATGAGAGAAGAATGTTATATTTAGAAGTGGACTTATTCTAATTAGGGATATGGAGTTATGACTCTGATTACTCACTCTTGGAGAGAGAAACTTATGTATAAGCATACCAACCTGTCTATGATAATTTTGAGGACAGAGGGAATCAACATACTCCCAAAGTTGTCTGACTAAAACACAATGGGCTAGAATTCACCAATTCACCTACATTGGAAATTTCTTTTTAACCTTTTGATCAGATTTAAGTTTTTCTGGTTGGGGAGGCTGTCTGAAAAGACTGCAGAGGTTGATTTCTGGATGAGGAATTAGAAAGCAAAACATCCTGGATCTTTTTAATATTTTTAATATCATAGGGAAATAATCCTTTCTCTTCTAGTAAAGACATTTCAGATTTCAGTGTTTTAAACTTATAAATTCAGGTATTACCATACTAAGGAAAGGGCAGAATTGTTAAGAATCCTACAAAAATAACTTCTCAAAAAAGTTTCTAAGTGAATTGAAAAGAAACTTTGACAAGTTTAATAAAATTCAGTGAATAAATGTTTTATGGAAGCCACAATATGATACTATAAACAGTAAGGTATAGTATGATATGGGCAGTTGGGTGGCACAGTGGATAAAGTTCTGGGCCTGAAGTCAAATCTGGCCTCAGATATGTACAAGGTTTGTAATTCTGGGCAAATCACTTAACTCATTTTGCTTCAGCTTCCCCATCTATAAAATGAACTGGAGAAGGAAATGTCAATTCACTCTAGTAGCTTTGCCAAGAAAACCCTAAATGGGATAATGAAGAGTTGGACTGAACAATTGAACAACAACAATAACATACGATATAGTATGGTAAAAGACACTGCATATAGTAAAGGTCATTAAATAAACTTAGATGTAGTATCTTTTGGAGTCAGTCTTTATTTATTCTCGTATTCAACATAGAGCTAATCTATATAAGGGAATATAAAAGATAAATAAGAAGTAGTCTCTGCCTTCAAGGAACTTACTATCTGGTTAAGGGAACAAGGCTAATACAAAATATGAGAAAAATATAAAATTGATTACAACATTATAAGCTACAGCTCCTAAGTACTATGAGAGTTCAGAGAATGGGAAGATTCACTGGATACTTGTGAAAAAACAAGCTTCCACAAACAAAATGATATTGACAAAATATTATTAGAGAGATGTTTAGGGAAATTGACAGAAGATCAAAATTATATATTTGTAATTCCCTTATATATATTTGATTTTGCTTCAATTTTAAGAGCCAAAGAAAAATAAACCTGAATCTTGGGTGAAGTAAAAGAGAAAAATGAAAGATTTTAATTTGTAAGACTAGCCTCTGAAGAATATAATGACATCTGGGCCCAGGAAAGACATAAGAAACTTGTTGGAAATTCAAAATTGTCTGTGAAGGACCAGGATTTAATAGGCTAAACACCTAACTAGGTTGTGCATTTTCCATTATTTTTTTTAAGAACAGTGCCATTAAATCAAACAACTGACTTGATTAATGTTTTCCACTAAAGTAACCAGTTGATTAAATCTACTGTTTGGTCATTATGTTGTCACAGGCCTTGTCTGCTATGTTTTATGACTGACAAAATATGGATTTGAAAAATCAGGATTAATGTTTGCCTCAGTTTTCCTCTTTGAAATGGAGATGATTCATGCTGACTATTTTACACAGATGGTAAAAATGATTTATTTAACCCAAGCTAAGAGGCAGTGTTGTTTAGAGGCAAGTCATGAACTTGAAGACAGAAAAGACCTGCTTTCAAATGCTGGTTCTAACCTTTACTAGCCCTTTGAAGAAGCAAATTCTGTAACCTCTCTACAAACTTCAGTTTCCTCAGCTTCAAAATAAAAATATCTGCTCTAGCTATCTTAGAGTGAGGATAAAATGAAAGGATGTAAAATGGTTTGCAAATTTTATAGTATATAATGAGCCTTATTACATACTAATAGTAATAAAGAGAAACTGAGCAAAATAAATAATAACTGGAATAAATAAATCAGGTTTGGATAATGAAGTTTACGTAGTATTTTTGTTAATAAGTTCAGGATAATTGTAAATACCAAGTTCAGCCCCAACAAAGGCATCTCTATACGTATCCTCTTTTAAGAAGTGGTGGACTTTGCATGTAATGATTAGTTTTGTTTTTTAAAAATTCTTTATTAGGAATCGCTCTCTGGGAATAGAATGATTAAGCTGGAAATTTAGATAATGTAAAAACAAAAAAATATCAAAAATAACCTATTATTTTAAAAGATAAGAATTCTGAGTAAAATTGACTAATAGTAACTTTTTTTTGCTGTTTCTTAAAAAGCAATTTAAAGAGCATGAGAAAGCTAAAAGGGAACAAATAGAAATTGGTACAATAACTATTACAATGAAAACCTTAAGAATAAGTTTAAATGAATGAAGATTGCTGAAACAAAAAGTTGGAAATAATAGATACAAACATGCAAAAGAAAGTTAGATCCAAGAGAGTTGATTTGCTAAAGATTTAAACCAATGAGAGTTTCAAATTTCAATATGGCCACCTTGTTGATTTACCAGGATGAATGCTTCAAGTTCCTTTTGTGATATCTAATTGTCCATCAGGGTTGTAACTACAATAGAAAAAATTGGAAGGGAAAAGATTGGGAAGAAACTATGCTATCTGGGGATGGCTAGGACTAAGTTGGAATCCTTCTCCCATCCCTTTACATATAAGTTATTATGGCAAAAATCCGAGGACTTGGTATTTGCTGTTGCTTTGGAAGTGCCAAAATTTCTCCTTGTGTTAAGTAAACAGAAGGGAGAAGAAGACAGACACAGTGACAGAACCAGAGTCCTAATTCCTTTTTTCCCAAACACTGATTGACTAATTACTGGGTCTGTATCTCAAGGAAATCATAAAGGAGGGAAAAGGACCCACATGTACAAAAATGTTTGTAGCAGCTCTTTCTGTGGTAACAAGAAAGAATGAGTAGATACCCATCAATGGGGAATGGCTGAACAAGTTGTGGTATATGAAGGTCATGGAATATTATTGTTCTATAAAAATGATGAGCAAGCAGATTTTAGAAAGGCCTGGAAAGATTTACATAAAATGATGCTAAGTGAAACAAGCAGAACCACATTTACACTGAACACAATAACAGCAAGAATGTGCAATGATCAACCTGAAAGACTTGGTTCTTCTCAGTAGTTCAGTGATCCAAAGCAACCCCAATAGGCTTTGGACAGAAAATGCCATCTGCATCCAGAAAAAGAACTAAAGAGACTGAATGTAAATCAGCACATGCTATGTTAATTTCTTTTTTGTTGTTTTTTTCTCTCTTCCATGATTTTTCCCCTTTTGCTCTGATTTTTCTCTCCCAACATGATTCATAAAGTATGGTGTATTAAAAATAAATAAATCTACGAGAACCAAATACTGGTAGGCTAAAATGTCAGTCAATGTCAATATGGTCAGCCAGGGAACAATAGAACAATCAATAAAATTTCCCCTGAACACTTAAGGCTGATGGAAACCTTATTGTGCCAGTGACATTGGTGAAAAGAGAAAGAAGGAGTAGACTTTTCCCATCTATTTTTATTTGCCCATAACTATTTTTGGAGGACATTTGTAAAGTATCATAATACATAGCCTTGTTATCCAGAAACAATGAGAACTCCAGCTGCTATCCTTCACTAAATCCTTGGAAACAAAATATTGGTTTAGGAAAAAAAAACTTTAACTCAAGATAATTTTCATTCTATTTAGAGTTGAAAGGACAAGTCAGTGCTAGAGGTGGAACTACAGTTCTCCTATCAGTCAAGAATTCCCTAGAACAGCAGGGGAATCTCACAAGGCATAGTGGGAAAGTTATAGGTTCTCTATATAGTCATGTGCAGTATGGGAGCACTACCTACCCACCATTCTCTTTGGGACTATTCTAAATAAGAATCCTTGTAGTTCAATAGAGTTAAACATTTTATTTATCTGGATAGGAGAGATTACTTTTATGGTATAGATGTTAGACAGCGTGATATAACAGTTAGCCTATCTATTAGAAAGATCTTACTTCCATGTCTCAGGTCTGACCTATAGTGGCTGTATGATCCTGAACAGATTATTTAACCTCTTGGTGTCCTAGTCATATCTCTAAAAGACTTAAGTTGTAGATCAGGTGGTCCTCTGCAGTGGTAAAAGAAGTTTTCTTGCTATACTTTAGCAGGGTCAACTTCATCTTTGATTACCAAGGCATTGTAATTTAGTAGCACAAATATCAGATTGGAAGTCAAGAGATTGAGGTCAAATTTCTGCTCTGTCACTCACCAGCTGTGTGACACAACTCTCTGGGCCTTTTTTCTCAGCTATAAAATGAGACAGTCGAACATCAATTGAGTCAAAAGTGATGTTTATTTATACTGATGATTAATCAAATTTAACATGATAAATCAAAATTAACAAAATAGTGTTGCCATACTTTGGGGGTTCTTGATTCTATCCTGATTTCTAGTTATTCAAGTAATCCACCTCTCATATAAACCATTTTACAATAGTTTTCAAAAAGATAATGGGTAAAGTTATGGAAGTAACATCCTCCCTTCCACAATAGCATGTGTGTGTGTGTGTGTGTGTGTGTGTGTGTGTGTGTGTATTTGTATTTGTTGAACTGGCAGGATGAAGGATACCAGCTGACTATGATTTTATTATTTCTATAGTTTTATAAATAATACTATAGTTGTGGCTTATACTTAGGATTATCTAGTTTTATTATTTGTTTCAAGAATTTTATTTTAAGAATTGCTGGTGCCAATGAGAAAGAATTCTTGGAGCTGAGAGACAAAACTATACTCCCTGAACATTAATAGGAAGAGTGAGTCTACCCCCACATAGTCACAGGAATCCAAACCCTGAGAAATTTTGGTCCAGATTCTAGTTTCCACAATTCAAGTATTGGTTTGTAGAAGGAGATGTGCAACCACTATAATATTTCTGGGTACCAAGATGACAGAGTCGGCTCATCAGAGCTTGGACAAGACATTGACAAGATTCTTCCAGTGGTATTATCATCAGGATAAGCAGAAAGAAAAGTGTAGCATCCTATATGATTGTTTGAATGACCTTTAATGAAGAGTGAGGGAAAGGCTATGTGAGAGGGATGGGAGGAGAGAAGGATGTTCTTTAGTGAATATGAAGTCTTTTTTTTAAACCTAATTGTTTCTTGTGTGCTTAGAACTTGTTCTTTATAGCTGTTGACCAGAACTATGTAGAACAATAAAGCACATGAATAAGTCCTAGTTTTTTCTACATTATTCTTGATTAAGGCCATGATGATGAGAGAGGAAGAAGAAAAAAAAATAGTACTATCCAACAAAAAATTGTTAAGTGACTACAATTAGCCTGAGAAATGCCTTAAATACCAAATTAATGGAAGTTTATTTTATCATGTGGGGAGCTACTGAAGATTTCTGAGCAATGAAATGGCCAGATAGAAATTATTTTGCCACTTGAGAAAAATTTGTGTTGAAAAAAGAAGATTGGATGTTAAGATACTAGTTAAGAAGCAACTATAATAGGGAAGAGATAATGATGGACTGATCTAGAATAGCAGTATGAGTTGAAAGGAGGACTAACAAGTGAATATATTCAAAAGATAGTTGGAAGTTAGGGAGGAGATTGCAATTAGATTTGTGAGTCATCTGCTTGGAGTTCATAATTAATTCCACAAGAATTGAGGAACTTAACCAGAGAGAGACTGCACAGAAGGAAGAGAAAAGGGTCAAGGACAGTCTTGACAGATAGAGACACTAAGGGACTGTGGGAAGAAGTTAAACCAGGAAGAGTAGGAGGAAAAACAGATGTTTACACTGTCATGGAAACAAACCAAAAAGTAAGAACAAAGAAGGGGTGAATTTCAGTGTAAAATGATGAAGAAAGTCAGGCTAGATGAGTCTTGAGGAAAAAATTTTGAGTTTAGAATTAAAAGATTACAGACTGGCAAATATTCCAGAGGCAGCTTGAACTTAGTGTGAGCATTAACACCTCAGAAATCTTCAAATGCTATAACTTAGAGCTTGATTTATTATTTTGTTGTATTCTGGATTTGAGAAAGTGATGGAGAAAATATGAATAAGGCAGATTAAAATTAAAAAGAGTGTCCTGTGTATTTTTAGAGTCAACTGTTAAAAATTTGCCAGCACAACACTGGTCATAGTGATGTCAATTTCATTGAATGATGGGGAGAGAAATAGCTTGCAAGAAGCTGAGGAGTTTATCTTTTAATAAAAGTATAGATTCAAAGGCAGGTGTTTTTAGAAAAATTGAGTATGGGGCAGTAGAAAGAACATGAAACTTGATGTAGTTATAGGACCTAATATTGAAATCTAGGTTACTTGTGTGATCTTGGACATGGATTTCTTTATCTGTAAACTGAAAGGATTCTACAAGATGGCATTTTTTTAGTTCTATATTTGAAGCCATGAGCATGTTTGAAAAAAGAGAAAGATCCAATGAAATAGTGATATGTTCTCTATGTGTGTCTTTCTGTTTCTCTGTATCTTTCTCCCTCCTTCCCTCTCCTCCTCCATCTCTCTGTCTCTCTTTCTCTGTCCTTCTCTCTGTCTCTTTTGTTTTCTTTCTTTCTCTGTCTCTATCTCTCTATTTCTCTATGTGTGTCACTATCTCTGTCTTTTCTCTCCTTCTGGGCTCCAATGCTTAGCCAAGAAGAAGAGTACCTTATCCTTTGAAGCCAGAGTTATAATTGGCAATTTTTGACAAATCAGAGCAGCTAAGTGGCACAGTGATACAATGCCAGACCCCAAATCAAAAACCCAATTTCACATTTAGCTGTGGGACACTTTCTAGCTATGTGATGCTGAGCAAATCACTTAATCTCTGTCTGCCTCAGTTTCCTCATCTGTAAAATGGGGATAATAGCATCTACTTCTTAGGGTTGTTGTGAGGATCAAATGAAATAAAAATTGTAAAGCATTTAGCACAGTACCTAGAACATATAAAGAATACTATAAATACTACATATACAAATTGTACACTTGCCTGAGGCAAGTGGCAGTTCAACTGGGTAATTTGATACAAAGTATTATTAGAAGTCATTAAGAGAAATCTAGTTGAACAGAAAGTGAACTGATTTATTATAGTGCTTTTGTCTGCTGAAGGAGTGCATGTTTTAAATTGTATCCTTTAATTTTTAATACTCTGGGACAAAACATTGTATACCATATACTAATTATCAGCTCTTTCTGGAGCTACAGGAAAAAAAAAAAAGAAAGTATAAGTAAAAACTTAGTGAGGTTTTTAGATGTAGGGAAGGAAAGATAAGGATGGTCGTGAAGAATATCCTTATACAGTAGCTCATCTACTGGGTACAAGGTATAAGTGGAGTAGAGTGTTAAATGAAAAAACAAAATTTAAAACAGCCATAGCGGGCACTGTGATTGAGAATTGACCACCGCTAAAATAATTTGTAATGTAACTTTTGGATTATAGAAAAGGAAATTAAAAATACTGAAAGGAAGGAAAATTCAGTTAAACATCTCTCATCAAGTTTATTTATTTTTTTCCTCTTTTTTTTTTCTCATCAAGTTTAAAAGAGTAAGAGCATTAATTAGTAGGCATGCCTTGAATAGATATGAGGCTGAGAGAATAAAACCTTCTCACTGATAATTGAGACTTTTAGAGAACTGAATCCCTGACTTTCATTTTAGCCAAATCATAACTTTTCTAGATTCTTCATCAATAGAATGAGATCTAAATGGCTTTTTCATCAGGTTATGAAAACAAAATGCTTTGAGATTACCTGTTTTCAAGATGGAAAGAATATTTATTTATTCAGTATATGTTCTTCTCATGCTGAGTAGGAAGTTAAGACCTTAGGATGTCAGGAATAGAAGAACTTTATCAATCACTTGCTATACTAGAAGAACATTTTAGAGAAGGGGAAAAAGAGGCTTAGAGAGATGAATGGACTTAACTAATGCCATGAAGGCAGTAAATACAAGAGAGTAAGACTCTTCTGACTCCAAAACATGCATTCTTTCCTCTAAGTTTAATATATTAACAACATATGATTATTAAAATAGAGATGAGTAGATCAAATACAAAGAAGAAAGTAGCATTTATTAAGCATATCTACTATGAGCTAGCACTATACTAAGTATTTTAAAATATTTCATTTGATTCTTACAACAATCCTGGAAGTTTAGTACTGTTGTTATTCCCATTTAATAGCTAAGGAAGCAAATGTAGACAAAAGTTAAATTACTTTCTCAGGGTCACATAACTAATGAGTATCTAAAGGTACATTTGAATTCAAGTTTTCCTCACCCTAGGCCCAAAGTTCTTTTCACTGTGCTATTTTGCTGCTAAAGAAGATCAATGATTGGAATAACACAGTTTTCAAGCATTTGAAGGATTTGTTCTTAAGATATCTTAGTGAAGGGAAGATAACTTTTTTTGGGGGAAAGCATACATATTATTATTAATGACAACAAAAATGTGACTAAGAAAATGTCATTAGTTTTTTACTTATATCTATTTTCCTAATTCTATAAAATATTTATGAAAATAAACTACTAATGCAAAGAAGACATCCTTCATGAAAGTAAGAGATAGGAATTGGCAGCCTTTCAAAATATTCAATGTCAGACCATATCTCATACAAAAACCCAAGATTAAATAGTGTTTTATAGTTTCTTGACCACAAAAGAGCAATCATTTTGGGAAAGCAAAGAACTACTTTAAAAGCTCTCATACATTCACAAAAAAGAGTATATCTCTGCATTGGAAGATGTCGAGAACAAATGGAATAGAGATTCTCTGTAGATGAAATTTTTTAGGTGGTCCTGTTTTCAGGATGCCATTACGCTGATTTCTCCAAGCCACAAAACCTGCAAAACCTCCAAAATGTCCATAATTACTCCATAGTTTGTCCTAACTTTCTAATGAGTCATCTAGCATTTATTAAGCACCTATAATGTGCTATAAATTGTGTTAGTTGCCAAGGATACAAAATCAAAAGTGAAAGTATCACTACCCTCAAGGAGCTAAAATTTTGATGGGGGAACAAACACAAATATAGGAATATAGAAAATGTATATAAAACAGATGTAAGGGAAACTTTAGGGAAGGGGCAAAGGCATTAACAATTAGGATAATGATGAAAGGTTGGCACTTGAGCCGAGTTTTCATGTATTTATAGATTTATGTATTTATTTATATGTTTATTTTTAGTTCCAAATTAATTACCTCCCTTCATACTTCCTCTATTTAGAAGGCAGAAATATGATACTTGTATATATATGAAGTCATGCAAAACATTGCCACACTAACCATGTGATAAAAAACCAAAACAAAACACAAATAACTAAGAAAATAAAGTAAAAAAATATGCTTCACTCTGCACTCAGAGTTCATAAGTTTTCTCTCTGGAGGTGGATACATTTTTATTATGAATACTTTGGAATTATCATGAATCATTATTAATCAGAGCAGCTAAATTTTCCACAGTTGATTATCATCATAATATTGCTAATACTGTGTACAATGTTCTCCTAGTTCTGTTGAGTTGAACCTTAAAAGAAATCAAGGATTCTAAGAGGTACTATCCACATATGAGAAAAAAAGTAGATGAAGATTTAATTGTGCAGATTTATGTGAAGTTTGAATGAATAGGTCCATTAACATATATACCTTGGATGAACATTGATTGATGAACAATCACCAATAGTAGATTGAGCCTTTAAATTGGTTTTTGAAATGACAGAACCCGTAAATATTTAGAGTATAACACATTCCCAGAAGAAGACACCTTGTAAGAACTCCAGAACAAGTTTCTCAAATGAGAAACAGACAGTCTGTAAGCCCAGACCATAGTACAGGGAGCCCAGTGCAAGGAGCTTAGGTGGGGAGCCAGAGCATTACAGGTCCTGCACTGGGGAATCTTCTGTAGTCTCTTAGGCTATTCTGTCCTGATTGCAAGTAGGTAGTTTGGCAGAATTCCTATAAAAATGCAATTTGTAAACCACTGAGGAAGAACTGGGGACCTAGCCGTGATTACCCACCATGGAAGTCAATCAGCAGAACTGTTCCAGGGCAAACTAAATTAGTTGTCACTCCTTTACATTAAGAGCAGACCTCAAGCCTTAAAAAAATGATGAGCAAAATAACAAAAGGAACTCTTAACATGAACAGCTGTTATGGAGAGAGAGAAGAACAGACCTCAAATCCTGAGGTTCCTAAAGGCAAAGCAACTCCAAATGAAGCCCCAAAGGGAGATGGTCCCCAATTCACAAGGGTTTCTTAGAAGATTTCAAAAAGAATCTTAAAAGAGAGTTAGAAGAAAAATGGGAAAAGGAAATGAAATCTTTGCAAGAGGACATAGAAAAGGAAAACCAGAAACTTTCTGAAGAAAACTCCTCAAAAATAGATTTGAGGAAATGGGAAAAGTATATAACTCCCTACAAAACAAATTTGATGAAATGGGGTTAAAAAAAACAGATCACCCCTTACAAAATAGATATGAAAAAGATACCAACTTGTTGAAAAAAGAAGATTTGTGAAATGGAAAAAAATGCAATGAACAAAACAATTCATTTAAAAATTAAATTGGCCAAATACAAAATTAGAATTGAATAAATGGAAGTGAATGAATAAGATTTCAAGAACCAGTCAAACAAAACCAAAAAAAAAAAAAAAAAGAAAAAGAAACAGAAGAAAATATGAAATATCCTTCAAAAAACAAATCCTCTGGAAAATAGATCTAGGAGAGATAATCTAAGGATTATTGGACTTCCTGAAAGCCATTATGAAAAAAAGAAGCTAGACATTATGTTACAGGAAATCATAAAGGAAAACTGCCCTGATGTCCTAGAATCAGAAGGTAAACTAGAGATTGAAAGAATTCACTAATCACCTCCTGAAAGAGATCCCAAAATGAAAATGCCAACAAATATCATGGCTAAATTTCAAAACTATTGGACAAAGGAAAAAATATGGCAAGCAGCCAGAAAGGAACAATTTAAATACCAAGGAACCACAATCAGAATTATCTAGGACCTAGCAGCTTCCACCTTAAAGAATTGAAGCACCCGGAATCTGATGTCTTGAAAGACAAAGGAACTTGGATTACAGCCAAGAATAAGCTATCCAGCTAAAATGAACATTATCTTTCAGAGAAGAAGATGGACATTCAATGATACAGGTGAATTTCATCTATTTCTGAAGACCAGACATGAACAAAAAATTTTATCTTCAAATACAGAACTCAAGAGAAGCATAACAAGGTAAAAAGGAAAGAACTCTTGAGAACTATATTTCTGTTCTGGGTATACTTAGAGAGTGAGGGTATAATTTGATTTTATTATGATAATATGAAAAAAACTAGAGGGGGAAAGGGGATTGTACTGGAAAAAAAGGAAAAAGGAGATAAAATAAAGGAAATTACATCTCATGAAGAGGCAAAGAAGACAATATAATTGAGGGGAAAAAAGAAAGGGGGATGAACAATGTGTGAAGATTACTCTCATTAGATTTGGCTCAAAGAGAGAATATTAGACATACTTGGTTTCATGGAGAAACTTCTCTCCCCTTAAAGGGAAGTTGGAGGAAAAAAAGGAAAGGAAAGGGAAAGACTAATAGAAGGGAAAAGATATATAGTAAGGGAAAGGTATAAGAAAGGAGGAGGTGCTATAAAGGGGATCACTCCTTGAAGCAAGTGGAGCTCATAAGCAAAATACTGGGGAAGAAGGAAAAGGGAAAAGGAAAGAGAAAAGCATAATTTGGGAAAAATAAGATGATGGGAAATACAGAATTAGTTGTTTTAACTGTGAATGTGAATGGAGTGAACTACAATACAACAGAAGCAGATTGAATTAAAAGCCAGAACCCTACAATATACTGTTTACAAGACATTTAAAGCAGAGTGATGCATACAGAATGAAGGTAAAGGGGTGAAAGATTTTTTTTATGCTTCAACCCCATTCACATTTATGGTTAAAATGACCAATTCTGTATTACTTGCCATCTTGTTAACCCCTGTTTATGCTTTTCTTCCTTCTTTCCCCCTTCCCCCCCTTCCCAATATTAAACTTGTGAGTACCACTTGCTTCTCACAGCCCTCCCTTTTTAGTATCCCTCCCCCCTCACCTTAGAGTTCCTCCCCCTATCTTACTCCTTTTCCTCACAGTTTCCATATTCCCTTCTGCTTAGCTTATTCCTTCCCTTTTCACTTTTCCCTTCTCACTTTTCAATGAGATGGGAGAAGTTTCACCATAAATTGAATATGTCTAAAATTTTTCTCTTAAAGCCAATTCTGATGGCAGTAAGATACCCATTATATTCATCCCCCTCCATTCTTTCTCTCAGATATAATAGGTTTCCTTTGCCTCTTTGTGAGATGTAGTACCCCCACTTTACCCTTTTTCTGGTACAATGTCCACCTCTAATATTTAGAACAAGGTATACATGTATTTTTTATACATCTTTACAGCAGAAATATAGTTCCCAAGATTTCTTTTTACCTTTTTTAGGTTTCTCTTGAGTTCTATATTTGTAGAACAAACTTCTTGTTAAGTTCTGATTTTTTCATCAAAAATAGGTGAAATTCACTTATTTCATTGAATGACCATCTTCTTCCCTGGAAAAAGATGCTCATTCTGGATGAGTAAGTTATTTTTAGTTTCATACCGAGTTCCTTAGCCTTTTGGAATATCATATTTCAGGCCCTTCAATCTTTTAATGTGGATGCTGCTAGATCCTGGGTGATCCTTATTGTGGCTCCTCTATATTTGAATTGGGTTTTTCTAGCCGCTTGGAGTATTTTTTCCTTCATTTGAGGGTTCTGGCATTTGGCTACTATATTTCTTGGTGTTTTGATTTTAAGATCCCTTTCAGTAGGTGATCGATGAATTCTTTCAATGTCTATTTTACCTTTATGACTTCTGGGCAGTTCCCTTTGATAATTTCCTGGAAAATAGTGTCCAGGCTCTTTTTTTCATTGTATTTTTCTGGGAGTCCAATAATTCTCAGATTGTCCAGGTCTGTTGTTTTCCCAAGAAGGTATTTCACATTTTTCTCCATTGTTTGATTTTTTTGGTTTTGCTTGACTGATTCTTGTTGTCTCCTCAAGTCATTCAATTCCATTTGTTCTATTCTGATTTTCAATGAATTATTTTCTTCACTCACTTTTTTTATATCTTTTTTTAATTGTCCAATTGAATTGTTTTGTTCTATGGAATTTTTTTCCATTTCACCAATTTTATTTTTTAGAGAGCTATTTTCTGTTTCCAGTTCACTAATCCTATTTTTCAAGGATTTGATTTCTTTATCCACTCTGTCTTTAAATGAGTGGGATGACTTCTCCAGACTCTCTTGCCAAACCTCTCTCTCCTTTTCCCATTTTTCTTCTAGCTCTCTTGTGAGAGCCTTTTTAATTTCTTCTATGAGATTCATCTGTGCTGAGAAACAGATGATCCAGGAGAATGGTTTTAGAAAGGCCTGGAGAGATTTACATAAATTGATGCTAAGTGAAATGAACAGAACCAGGAGATCATTTTACACAGCAACAGTAAGATTCTACAATAATCAATTCTGATAGATGTCTCTCTTTCCAATAGAGATAATTGAGGCCAGTTTCAGTGATCTTGTGATGAAGAGAGTCATCTACACCCAGAGAAAAAACTATTGGAACAGAGTTTGGATCATAACATAACATTCTCACTCTTTTTGTTGTTGTTCGCTTCTATTTTGTTTTCTCATTCATTTTCTTTCCTTTTGGATCTGATCTTCCTTGTGCAGCATAATTGTGCATAATTGTACAAATATGTTTACATATATTGGATTTAACATATATTTTAACATCTATAACATATATTGGATGACTTGTCATCTTGGGGAGGGGACCAGGAGAAGTTGGGGAAAATTTGGAACAGAAGGCTATGCAAGGATCAATGCTGAAAAATTATCAGTGCATATGTTTTGAAAATAAAAAGCTTTAATAATAATAAAAAAAAAACCTTTTGATGCCAAAAAAGAGACATGGTTCAATTCTTATAATAAACCCTGAATCAAACTTCCAATTTTTAAATTAAATGATATTATTTTCATAATATCTTGCCAAAGGTGATTCAACAAGTAATGAAATGATATCCAAAGGAAGGCTCCCAAAATATTGACTAGAGCCCCTGTGGAGGATTGACAAGTAGTCACAGGAAAGAGTGTCACAGGATATGAAAAGGTAGATAGATTATCATCTGTACTTTTGGAGAGAATTTCAACAGGAATGAGTATAGATTCCTTGAAATTTTGAAAGATCAAAGTTTCTTAAAATAACTTTTTACATATCAAGATATAAAACTCGAAATAAGAAAAAGAAAGAAACATTTATTGGCAGTGTTTGTTTATGAAGCTATATTCAGTTTTTAGAGCTCAACTTTGAGCATTTCACCTGAAATATGACTTCTGCTAAGGCCACTGGAAAATACCAATCCCTGAGAAACCTTCAAAACTATAATGTTCTTCTTTTCTAAAATATAATCGTTCTCTGGGAGCAGGTTTCCTGGGGGGCTTCTGGAGGCAGCCTTAGTTTCCGTTCAAAGTAATAATCACCTCAAATGCAGCCAGATTTTAAAAGTTCAGTCTTTTATTGTCTCTTCCCAAATACCAGTTAGCTTTCTTTGAGGCCTATCTCTCTCCTTGATTCCGAGAGCTCTTGTTGGTTTTGCCTCTGCCAGCTTCAGCCTCTCTTCTTCTGAATCTCCAGTTTTGCCCAACTGCAGTCTCTGGCTTCTCAGTCTCCTAAACTGACTCCTGGTTGAGGCTCCAAAAGCTTCTTATATATGATCTCTTAAAGGTGTGAACTCAAAGGTTGACTTCTCCAAAAGTGGGATTATGGGAGCTGTGACTTGTGAATCTTCTGGACTGAATCCTGACTTGTGAATCTCAAACGCTAATGTGTGAACTAATGTGTGAACTCTTAAAAGTGTGAAAGGTGTGAACTCTGAACTAGAGAACTGTTAAGCCAGATGCTAAAATTAGACAACTGACATCACTTTATAAGAATCCTAACACAAAACCATTGCTATAATATAGTCAGTCTCTTTCAAAATAAAGGGACAACAAAATCAGATTTAAAAACTTGAGAATAACTGCTTCAATGAAGTGTAAAGACAGATCATTTTGCATTCTTCTGTCAAGGAGCTTTTGGGTGAATAATGATCTATGACATTAGTAGTATCTCCAACATATAATTGTTCAAGTCATTTAAAATTCCATTGTCTGCCAAATAGCATCACATAGTTATTTTTTAAAAATCTGTTAAAAAGGAGAAGAGGAAATATGGAAAAATAAAATTCACATGTAGTTTCAGAGTCTCATGCAATTTCATAATTTCATTTTCTCCAATTTTTGAACAATTGTGAAAAGGATAATGGATCAATATCGAGATGCCTGGTTCATTTACTGCCTGTAGCATAGTTTATATTCAACCATGAACAAATTATTCAATAAACCTTTGTTTCCTCATCTCTGATTGAGATAATATTTACTTCATGGGATCATAGTGAGGATTAGGTAAGAATGTATATATCAAGCACTTTTTGTTCTTTGAAGCATTTTATAAAATGTCAGCTATTCTATAATTACTAAAATTAACTAACTTGGAATTCCATCACCTACTTATCTATCCCTTAGCAGCAATTCTAAGGAGATATGTTCAAAAGGGTAGTCTGTAAAGAGACACATCTACTGCTCCATCTAAAAATTTCTTGGTTTGCTTCACTTTAGGAGAGGCATTGTGTATATTGGAAGGAGTTCAAATGAAGAAAAATTTACATTTAAATCATAGCTATCACACTTTTTATGTCTTTGGTATGTCATTTTAATCTTAGGCTCAATTTCTCAGTTTGTAAAATATGAATAATAGTATCTGAAATACCTACCTTATCAGGGAGGTGTCATGTGGAACATATTTTGTAAACTTATAGAAATGTGTATAATTGTAACCAGGCTTGGAAAACTTGATAAAATCATTGATTTGTTACAAGTTGATTAGGTCTTTATTTTCATACAACAAATATCACTTCCAAAAGTTATTAAGATGTATGACTTGGACTCCAGGCTTCATAAATTGTGGTTTGCGAACTCACTGAATGTGGGGGTTGTGAAATTATGAAGTATTATCAGTAAATGTTTGATTTGCATAACCTATTTTATATACCTACATATCTGAGATCATATAAAAATTTCTCAGGTAAAAAGGGGTAGAAAGTAGAAAAAGTTTAAAAAGCCCTGGTCAGGGCTAGGTCAAATTAGTCACAAAGTAGCCTGAAAACAAAAATGTATTTTTCTTAGAGTTCTCCCTGTTTTTTCCATTTTAGAACTGCTCTGCTAAGGCAAAATTTCATTGTTCTTGAATAAACAAAGATAAACTAAAGAGAAATTATAATTTATAGCCAAAGAAGATTATATTTTATAGTCCTACATCTGCCTTTCTTTGGTTTACATTACTCAGTCTCAGAAGATAAAATGCCATTCAAGTTTATTTCAATTTCAGATCTGTTGCATAGATATCTGCCCTCTTCCTACTGAGTCTATTCCCCACCAATCATGTTTCTATCATGGATTTTCATCTACTTTGTGACAACATTGTTTAAATTATACATAATATATTCAAGTGAAGATTCAGTACAAATTGTTGTGGAGAAAAGGAAAAGAACTGGGATTGAATGACATCTGATTTATTGCTGATGATGTAGCTTACGTGTGTGGGCTTTTTAATTGCTGAAAAATTGTAGGAGTGGGAGGTGAGAGAAGTGAGAAGGCATCTACTGAGGAAGATAAGTCAGTGAAAGGCAGTCTATGTTATTGCTTTTGTCAGAAACTGGGTAATTGACAATAATTTTCCTGTAATTGTAATTGAGCTATGAATAAATGCACAAGAATCTGTGAAGTATCTTGATTAGAGTACTGGGTCCTATATGAAGGATATACAATTAATGATATATTTTTCTTAGGGAGTTGACCAGATTATATTGATAAAGAGAAAACCCAATGAAGAAGCTCCTCTATGAAAGTATATTTAAATTTGCTCTACCACTTACATACTAGTAGAGCTAAATATTTCACCCAATACATTTCACAGCCAATATATATCAGACTTGAATACATGTCTTCCTGATTCCAAAGTCAGTTCTCCCTCCACTGCTATACTGTTTTTTATCAAACACTATTCTCATTAACTTTTAGGTATTATTCTCAAACACTTTTTATACATTTTATGGTGAATTGAAATGGAGAAGAATTATCAATCCAGGTTCCATATAAGCTTCTTTTTAAAAATAAAACCCAATGGAGGGCAGATTTGATAGAAAAACTCATAGTATATGACTATCAACATTTTTTATTTTTTGCCAGGGACTTTGTTAGGCAAATCCTTTGCTTGCTCCCTCAAATTATAGTACTTGCTCCCTTTAAGACTGCCCACTCTGAGACTAGTTTGTCTCTAGGCAAGAAACATAGAAAGTCCTTGAATGAAACAGTAACTGACAACATATTAAGCTTCATTCACACATTGAGTTTACTTCAAAACAATGTCAAATATGTATAAGATATTCTTGTCTCTTCTTTTCTGTTCTTTGCTCTCCTTTCTTCTCCCATCTTGTCCTTCCCTGTCCTTTCTTCTCCCTTAGTTTTCCTCTTTCCTCTTCTCTCTTCTATCCATTCTTTCCCTTCCATCTCCTTTTCTCTCTTTTTCATCCTTTTCCTCTGACATCACTTTAACACAGACCATTATCACTACATACCTGGGCTATTATAATAACTTGCTAATGGATATGCTTGCCGCAAATCTCTCCTCACTCTAATCCATCTTCCATTTAAGCCATCAAAGTGGTTTTCCTAAAGCATTGATCTAACCACATCATCCTTCTATTCAATAAACCTCAGTGGCTTTTTAATATCTCCAGGATCAAAAAAAAAAATTAACTGTTATTCAAGTTCTTTCATAACCTAGTCTTTGCCTACCTTTCCAATCTTCTTACAACTCACACCCTACCACATATTTTTGATTCAGAGATACTGGTCTCCTTGCTGTTCTCTGAATAAGACACTGTTTCTTTGCTGTAGGCAGTTTTTTTTTTTTTTCTGGCTGTATTGGCCTGGAATGTTTTTCTTCCTCATCTTTGCCTATTGTTCTTCTTTAAGTCCCAACTAAAATCCCATCTTGGAAACCTTTCTGACTCCTGTTAATTCTAGTGACTTCCTTAAGTACCTATTTATCCTGTAAAGATTGTATATATTTGTTTTTTTTTTTTTTTTCCTTATTAGACTGTGAGTTCCTGAAGAACAGAGATCTTTTCCCTCTTTTATTTTTAATCCTCAGCATTTACAAAGTGTCTGGCACATAGTAGGGGCTTGATAAATCTATACTTTCATCTATAACTATATTCTATATTGATATTCATACATATATATACATATATAATTACAGATATCAATGTCATAGGTGCTTTTAGAAATAGAAATAAAATATGTCTATATCTATATTTAATTTGTATCTATATCAACAGATATATTAGTTAAAACCTCAAATAAATTAGTGCTCAACAGATATGAAGAAGCGTTTTTCAGATGAAGAAAAACAAGTTGCCAGAGTCAAATATTTATGCAGTTCTTTTTATTGTGGGGAAAAAATAATTGAAAGAAAAGGGGGTGCTCATCAATTGAGAAATGAAATAAGTTGTTGTATTTAGACGTGATGAAATACTATTGTGCTATAAGAAATGAGGAAATTGATGACTGCAAAGATACATGGAAAAAGTTAAATGAAATTATGCAGAGTTAATTAAGCAGAACCAGAAGAACAATTTACACTGTAACATCAACATCATAAAAATGAAGAATTTTGAGGACTTTAATTAACTGATGTGCTGAAGTCTCACATATACCAAGCCTCCCCTCCCCCCATTTTCTACATGTAGTTTGGAGGCAGAGAGATTTCATTATGTAGCTCAAAAGGAATAAGAATATATATCTCTAGGCTCTTTTCCAAAGGACATTTTAATTCCTGCTAGTAGAAAATCAAGAGGTATAGGGCAAAAGCTCATCCATTCTCCTCTTCTCAAAGAGTGGTAGTACCAGGCTAGAATTATGTCTATTTGCTGCCTAAAATAGTTAGTTTAGTGGATATGATTAGATTCATGCTTAATTCTGATTACTTTTTCAGTATTGGGTAAAAGTAGGTTCCCAAGCTTTATATCTAAGACTTCATTCCATTCCTTCCAATAACCTGATTTATCCAAATTAGTAGCAGCATAAACATCAGAGAAGGTATATATATTAAAATATATATCAGACTGTGAAGACCGCGTATTTTAAAATCAGCTGGAGTCAGGAATTCAGGTTAGGGGAAAATCGTCCGTCTTTATTCTCAGTGAAGAAAGATCGGAGGTGGAAGAGAATGGACAATAGCAATGTGTGTAGCTGAGTCAAGAAGCTAGCTAGACCAGAAGCCACACAACCAGCAGATGGGAGTATGGAACCCAGGTCAATCTCTCCCAGCCTCTCTTCCTGTCTCTCTGCCTCCACCTACCAATATCGTCATTTCCTATACAACACATCAGGACTTGCACAGAGAGTGGGCAGGGACCATTCTTTATCCAATCATGTATATTAATAGAATATAGTCCAATTACTATTTAGCCTCATGTACTTGGGACCTCCGTGCATCAACTCAAACCTCAGCCCATTGCACCAGACAATATCAAGGGAGTTCTTTCATTGGGAATAAGGTAACTCAGTTCATCCAAGAAAGAACCCTTTGTCTTAACCAAAGGAAAACTGTCTAAACTTTATAGCAAACTTGGGACGGGTACATGAAAGGAATTGCCAATTCCTATCATTTCAGCTTTTTTTCCCCAAAGTCTTTTCTTTCAGAAACATGAAATTGGCTTGTTTCATTTTCTCTTTCAAAAGTAGAAAGCAGAAGCACTAGAAGCAATTTTAAGCTAAAAGAGAACTTTAAGGGACTTAGATGAGAACTCAAGGGAGATTGAAGAGACTGAAAGTCTCTTTTATTCTTACCAACTCTATTGGACAATTCTTTCCCTTATACCACCACTAATGACGAGAGAGTTCCATACAAATGAACCTTGGGACCAGAATTACACAGATATAAAAAGGAATGAGTAAAATTAAGAGAATAATTTATTTAATAATAATACTATAAAAATAATTTTAGAAGCTGTAATATTCCAGGGAAATAATATAAAATATTGAGAGATAATGATTTAGGGTATAGAATATATGTATATATATGCATACATATATAAATGTATATATGAATATATGTATATGCACATATATACCTAAATTTTTATTTATTCAGCTCTGGTCTTTTTATCAGAAATAAATGAAATTCACCTGTATCATTGGAAGTCCATCTTCTTCTCTGAAAGATAATGCTCAATTTAGCTGGATAGTTGATTTTTGGCTGAAATTCAAGTTACTTTGCCTTTTAGAATATCAGTTTCCAGGCCCTTCAATTCTCTAAGGTGGAAGCTGCTAGGTCCTGTGTAATGGGGATTGTGGCTTCTCAAATTGTTCCTTTCTAGCTGCTTGCTATATTTTTCCCTTGGTCTGATAATTCCGAAATTCAGCTATGATATTCCTTAGGGTTTTCATCTTAGCATCTCTTTCAGGAGATGACCAGTGAATTTTTTCACTTGCTATTTTATCTTCTGGTTCTAAGATATCAGGACAGTGTTCCTTGATGATTTCTCAAAAGAAAATGTCTAGGTTTTTTTTCATGATGGTTTTCAGGAAGTCCAATAATCCTTAGAATGTCTCTTCTAGATCTATTTTCTAGGTCAGTTGTTTTACTAATGTTTTCCATTTTCCAAAATATATATTTTACATTTTCTTCTATTTTTTCATTTTTTTCTTTTATTTCACTGATTCTTGATGTCTCATTGAATCATTCATTTCCATTTGTTCAGTTCTAATTTTTAATGAATTATTTTCTTCAGTTATCTTTTTTTAGCTCCTTTTGTATTTAGCCAATTGAATTTTTTAAATGAGTTGTTTTGTTCTATGATTTTTTTTCCCATTTCACAAATTCTGTTTTTTAAGGAGTTGTTTTCTTTTTCCATTTTGTCATATCTATTTTGTAAGAAGTTGTAAACATTTTCTATTTCACTAAATTTATTTTTAAGACATTTTCTTCAGTTAATTTTGGTGTTTCCTTTTCCAAACCTTATTGAAAAGTTCTCATTTCCTTTCCCAATTTTTCTTCTAACTCTCTTTTAAGAACCTTTTTGAATTCTTGCAAGAGAGCCTTGTGAGATGGGAACCAATTCATATATCACTCTTTAAGGCTTCATTTGAAGACAATTATTAGCTTTTAATGTCCTTAAGGCTTGATTTTTTTTTTCCTCTTTCTCCATAAAAATTATCTGTGGTCAGAGTTCTTTTTGCTTTTTTGCTCATTTTAAAAAGGTGAGGTTTGCTTTTAGGGCTTTGAGCTCTTCTTGGTTTCCCTCAGAATCAACACACAGATCAAAATTCTGGACATGTTTTGGAGTAACAGGACCTACAAATATTTAGAATGTAACAAATTTCCAGCTGCAGATATTTTGGACGAACTTTAGGAAAGGTCTGTCTCAATTGGGCGGGTGGGGGGAGTAGCGGGGGGTGGGGTGGGGAATGAAATCCAGTGCAAGCTCCATATGCTGGGAGTATCTACCCAGAGGCTCTTAACAGCAACATTGGCTACTCTATTCTGGTTCAGAAGCCAGTGGATAAACAGTCTAGCTGTGAGACATTCAAAACAACCACAAAAGGTAAATAGTGAGCCCATAAACACCAACATAACAAGCAGATCTTGGCCAGATCCATCCAGCACAGAAAGGAAGCCAGCAGCATCAGCTCCAGGGCAGTGTAAAGCCATTGTTGCCTATAGAGAGAGTTTAGAACAATCTTCTTTGCCCTAAGAACAGACTTCAATCTTTAAAAAACAGCTTTTACATAGACAGCTATTATAGAGATAGGAAAGAACAAACCTCAAACCCTGAGGACACTAAAGACAAAACATCTCTAGATGAGGTGACATGAATCACTCTCCAATTAAAAAAGCTCTGTTCGAAAACTTCAAAAAGCATCTTAAAAGAGGGTTAGAGAAAAGGGGGGAAAGGAAACGAGAACTTTGGAAAGGAAACACAAAAATTTTCTCAAGAAAAATATTCCTTAAAAATAAGTTTGGTGAAATGGAAAAAGAACACAACTTGAAAAACAGAATTAATGAAATGGAAACAGAGAACAACTCCTTGAAAAATAGACTTGTTAAAATGGGAAAAAATCCAATGAACAAAACAACTCATTTAAAAATTCAATTGGCCAAATACAAAATGAGGAAAAAATACTAACTGAAGAAAATAGTACATTAAAAATTAGAATTGAAAAAAAAAATGGAAGTGAATGACTCAATGAGATATCAAGAATCAGTTAAACAATACCAAAAAAAGAAAAAAGAAAAAAGAAAAAAATGTAAAATATCTCATTGGAAAAATAACTTACCTGGAAAATAGATCCAAGAGAAACAATCTAAAAATTATTGGACTACCTGAAACCATGGTGAAAAAAAGAGAGTAGACAGCATCTTTCAAGAAATTATTAAGGAAAACATCCCTGATGTCCTAGAACCAGAATAAAATAGCCATTGAAAGAATCCACCAGTTACTGTTTGAAAGAGACTGCAAAATGAAAATTCCAAGGAATATTGTAGCTAACTTGTAGAATTGTCAGATCAAAGAGAAAATAGAGCAAGCAGCCAGAAAGAAAATAAATTCAAATATTGATGTGTCATAACCAGGATTACCCAGAACCTAGCAGCTTCCACCTTCAAGGACGGAAGGCCCTGGAATCTGATATTCCAAAAAGCAAAGGAACTTGGATTGCAGCCAAGAATCAACTATTAATCTAAATTGAGTACTATCTTTCAGGGGAAAAAAAGATGAACAATTAATGAAATAGGAGACTCATTTATTTTTCATGAAAAGACCAGATATGAACAGAAAATTTTATCTTCAAATAGAAAATTCAAGAAAAACATAAAAAGATAAAAAGGAATAAAAAACTCCATGTTTTTAAAGGTTAAAATGTTTACATCTCTGTATGGAAAGATGACATGTTTAATTTTTCAGCATTGTATCTTTGGGGTATACTTAGAGAATGTAGGTACGATTTGATTCTATTGTGATGATAGAAAAAAGAAACGGGGTGGAAAAGGGATTATACTGTAAGAAGAGGAAAAGGAAGAAATGGGACAAATTACATTACAATGAAAAAGCAAAAATGACCTATTACAATTGAGGGAAAGAAGGGAAGGGGATAAGCATTGTGTGTACTTTAACCTTATTGGATTTGGTTAAAAGAGAAAATATCAGACATATTTAGATTAATATAGAAACTTGTCTCACACTATAGGGAAGTAGGAGGGGAAAAGGGTAAAAGAAAGGGGGAAGATAATAGAAGGAGAACAGAAATATAAGGGGAAAGGCATAAGAAAGGGGGATGGGCTGTAAAAGAGGAGGGCAGATTGAGGGAGGTGGTGGTCAGAAGCAAAACATTGCTAAGAGGGAAAGGAAAGAGAAAAGTATAACTCAGGGAATATAAGATGGTGGGAAATATAATAATTTTAACTGTGAATATGAATGGGATAAACTCTCTCATAAAACAGAAGTGGATAGCAAACTGGATTAAAAGCCATAATCTTACAATATGTTGTTTACAGGAAACACATTTAAAGCAGAGTGATACATACTGAATAAAAGTAAAAGCCTGGAGCAAAATATATTATGCTTCATCTGAAGGAAAAAGCAAGGGTAGTAATCTTGATCTCAGTTCAAGCCAAAACAAAAGTAGATCTAATTAAGAGATAAGGAAGGAAACTACATTTTGTTAAACGGTACCATAGAAAATCAAGTAATATCGATACTAAACATGTATACACCAAGAAGTATAGCATCCAAATTCCTAGAGAAGTTGAGAGCTGCAAGAAGACAGAGACAACAAAACAATACTAGTGAGGGATATCAACCCTGCTCTATTAGAATGAGATAAATCATCAGTTCATGGAATTCTTTCCAGGCCTCTCTAAAATCATCTTGCTGATCATTTCTTATAGAACAATAATATTCGATAGCATCTATATGCCATAACTTATTCAGCTATTTCCAACTGATGGGCATCCACTCAGTTTCCAGTTCCTTGCCACTATAAAAAAGGCTGCCACAAACATTTTTGCACATGTGAGTACATTTCTGATTTTTAGTATGTCTTTGGGATTCAGGCTCAGTAGAGACACTGCTGGATCAAAGAGTATGCACAGTTTGTTAGCCCTCTGGGCATAGTTCCAAATTGCTCTCCAGAATGGCTGGATAGGTTCATAACTCCACCAACATTATATTAATATATCAGTTTTTCCACTTCTCCTCAAATGTTTATCATTATTTTTTCCTGTTATCTTAGACAATCTGAGAGGTGTGTGGTAGTACTTCTTAGTTGCCTTAATTAGCATTTCTCTCATCAGTAATGATTTAGAGCATTTTTTTTATATGTCTGGAAGTGGTTTTAATTTCTTCATCTGAAAATTGTCTGCTCATATTCTTTGACCCATTTATCAATTGGAGAATAACTTGTATTCTTACAAATTTAAGTCAATTCTCTATATATTTTAGAAATGAAGCCTTTATCAGAATCCTTGGATGTAAAATATTTTTTCTCCCAGTTTTCTGCTTCCCTTCTAATCTTGTCTGCATTGGTTTTGTGTGTAAAAAACCCCCAACTTTTTAATATAATAAAAACTATCTATTTTGCATTCTACAACATATTTTAGTTCTTCTTCTGTATTTGATTATACTTTATTCTTCTAATTTTCTTATGCTATAACTCTTTATATCTAAATCATGACCCCATTTCAAACTTATCTTGGTATAGCTTGTTAGGTGTTGGTCAATGCCTGGTTTCTGCCATACTATTTTCCAAATTCTCTGTCATGTTTTGTCAAACAGTGAATTCTTATTCTACAAGCTCAAGTCTTGCCATTTACCAAACACTAATCACTGACTACTGTGTCTTGTGAACCCAATCTATTCCATGATCAACTCCTTTGTGTCCTAGCCACTACCAAATGGTTTTGATAACTGCTGCTTTATAACACAGTTTTAGGTCTGGTATAGCTGGGCCACCTTCATTTGTATTTCTTTTCCATTAATTCCCTTGAAATTCTTGATCTTTCTTGACCTTCCCTTCTTCCAGATAAATTGTTATAATTTTTTCCTATCTCTGTAAAGTAATTTCTTGAAAGTTTGATTGGTGTGGCATTAAAAAAAAAACAGATTAATTTAGGTAGAATTGTGTTTTTAAAATTCATTTAAATTTATTATTTTTAATTTTATTATTTATTTCTTTATTTTAAAAAAATTATATTAGCTTGGCCTACGTATGAGTACTTGATATTCTTCCAGTTGTTTAAATCTAACTTTATTTGTGTGGAAAGTGTTTTGTAATTATGTTCATATAGTCCCTGACTTTGCCAAGTATTTTATATTACTTACAGTTATTTTAAATGAAATTTCTCTTTATCTCTCTTGCTGCTGAACTTTGTTGGTAACATATAAAAATGGTGATACTTTATATGGATTTATTTTGTATTTTGCAACTTTGCTAAAATTGTGAATTGTTTCTAATGTTTTTAATTGATTCTCTAGGATACTCTAAGTATAACATTATATCATCTGCAAAGATTGATAATTTGATTTCCTTATTACATCCTCTAATTCCTTTAATTTGTTTTTCTTCTCTTATTGCTAAAGCTAACATTTGTAATAAGATATTGAATAATAATGGTGATAGTGGGTAAACTTATTTTATCCCTGATCTTATTGAGGATTGTTTTATTTTACCCCCTTTACTTATGATGCTTACTGATGCTTTTAGATAGATGCTACTGATCATTTTAAGGAAAACTCCATTTATTCTTATGCTCTCTAGTGTTTTTTTTTTTTTTTAATAAGAATGGGTATTGTATTTTGTCAAATGTTTTTTCCTCTATCTATTGAGATAATCATATGATTTCTGTTAGTTTGGTTATTGATATAGTCAATTATGCTAATAGTTTTCCTAATGTTTAATTAACCCTGCATTCCTGGTATAAATCCTACTTGGTCATAGTGTATTATCTTGGTGATAACTTTCTGTAATCTCATTGCTACTATTTTATTTAAGATGTTTGCATCCATATTCATTAGAGAAATTGATCTGTAATTTTCTTTCTCTGTTTTGACCCTACCTGGTTTAGGTATCAGTACCCTATTTGTGCCATAAAAGGAATTTTGTGGGAATTATTCTTTTCCTATTTTCCCATATAGTTTGCATAGTATTGGAATTAATTATTCTTTACATATTTGGCAGAATTCACTTGTCAATCCATATAGCCCTGGAGATTTTTTGAAGGGAGTTGATTAAGAGCTTGTTCAATTTCTTTTGGAGGCTATTTAAGTAATTTATTTATTTCTTCCTCTATTAATCTGGGAAATCTCTATTTTTGTAAGTATTCATCCATTTCATTTAGATTATCATATTTATTGGCATATAGTTGAACAAAATAGCTCCTAAATATTGCTCTAATTTTCTCTTCATTGGTGCAATTTGATTTTCTTCTTTCCTTTTTCTAATCAAACTAACTAAAGATTAAAAATATTTATAAGATTACTTCTCGATTTCTTTTAAGCTTAGGGGAAAAAATAAAAACCAGGTTATTCTTCAAGATAGAGATATTGAAAAGACAGATATGTTGAAAATACCAGATTTTTCATTGATTGCAAACAAAATTTGGAAAACATATCTATGGACCTGTAACTTATTTTAATTTGAGAAACTTCTTCAGAATCATGGAAATAGGTAAGCAAATGTAGCTTGTCATTCTTAGTCAGTGTACACCATTGTGTTTAAGTTATTGTGGCCATATCAACCACCAGGTGTTAGCACCACATACAATACTTACTGGGGTTTGTACCTGTGAGAGAGAAATAAAATAAAAGGAAGGTTGGATACCATTATCCAATTCTAGCATCTTTGGATAGGAAATAATGTTAGGATCAATACTTTTATTTATAAACAATATGACATTAATTTTTGCAACCAGAAATCTGATACATACCCAATGAGGGAAGAATGGGGAAGAGGAAAAAAGGGAAAGATACTAAGACTGAGAAATTAAATGTATGTTTAGGTGCATATCGAGATAGACAGTAATACTATATGGAATATGTGGATTTTGATTAGTGAGAATCATATCTTTAAAACTGGAATGAATCTCAGAGGGCATGTAACCTGTCATTTTGCAATTAGCAAACTGATACCCAGAGCAAACTGATAGCAAACAAGAGACTTGTTTAATATAGCAATGATAAAAGATGCTAAATTTAGGATTTGAAATCAAGGCCTCTGATGACAAGCTAGTGTTCGCTCCATTAAACTACCATAAACTATTAGCTTGTGTGTAAATATTGTAAATGGATATGCATGTATGTGCCCAAACACTTGGGGATCTTTAGCTTTACTGAAAGTATAAATTAACTCTCTAATAAAAACATAGACATCACCTATGATAACATGTCAGATCTTCAGAAAAAGGCATCCTTCTATCAACAACTTATTATATGACCTAGGGAAAGATTTTGGTCTTTGAAGTCTTGAGTTTCTTCATCTTTAAATTAAAAATGAGAATGAGAATTTCAATGAATAATTTTAAAGGGAGTTTTATACAAAAATAAATATGCATACTTAATATGTATGTCCATATAATTTATGGAACACTTTTGCATAGTTCACCTGAACTATATTTTTATTTTTAAAATGAAAGGCACAGAATTAATATAGACATTAGTATAAGAAAGAAAATATTCAAATAATTTCATATACTCACTTTTTATATAACAAATCCCAAGCATCTAAAGTATTTATATACAAAGGTTTCTTGCAAAATGCCTGTATTATTGTATTGCAACCCCTTTACTATTGTTGCTAAATGATTTATAGGCTAATCATAATGATAGTGCTTATACACATGCACACAGGTTACTGGAGATAGAACTTTAGGTATTTAGTTATCATATAACTTATCTTAATGCACTTTCTCCCAGTCAAATTAACCTCCTAAATATTTTCTGTTCATTGAAGCAGGAACAAAATAATTTTGATAATATGTTAATGATACTTTATTGCCTCACTACTTAAAAACATAGTTTATTAGTTGAAGTGATGGAGTTAGAATCTTTTTTAAAAAAAGGTGGGAGGAGATGATATTAAGAACATAAATCTTAGATTGTCTTTAAATTTTAATTTATGGTTATATTTGAGGAAGTAAACCCCATTTATATGTTAAACTCTGTTTGAACTTGAGAAAACTGTTTAACCTCCACTATCCTCAGTTTATCTCTGTATTATGAGTGAAAGTTGGTCAACACAGACTGTGAGGCCCATTTTAAGATTCTTCTGGGAATCCTTTGATTTTTGATTCTTTCAGCTTTTAGCACTTTAGAATTGCAAGTCAGACTGAAAAGTACCATGGTTCTTAAAGTGTAGCTACAAAACAGACAATAATGCATCTTTTTAAAGGTAATTTTCATTGATAAAATTCCATATGTGTGGTGGTATCTGAAGTTAAACCATTTGATAGTGTCAAGGACTTTGATGGCAAGAACTTTCTCTTCTGACCAGTTGTTCTCAGGTCCCCTTCCTCTCTCTGGCTTAAGAACTCCTGAACTTCTATCTTTACCACCTAGTTTCAACACTGGCATTTTATCCTGTGTGCTTGAGCCACTCTCCTTCCCTATGTTATAGATCTTATTTTCTGACCTCCTATGTTGTGGAGCTAAAGTAATGTCTTACTCTGACCTTTTGCTGTCTCTTATAGTATATGAAAACTGTCCTCATTTGCAAGTCAATCTTGCAATTTAAAAAAAAATGAGAAAGAAAAATATAAATTTCCTAGCAATGGAAATCCTTGGTATAGAATATATGTATTAAATTTTTGCATTACACACCAGAGAACTGAGAACATGGCAAATGATCTGTAACACACAAACTTTCCAGAAATGACTTATGTTTTTAAAACATCGAAGGACAATCTAAGGTGATATACTTCTAGCAGTGGAGCCCAAAGCAAATATTAAATAAATGATCAGTTCATGACACACTTAAAGGTACAAAAATACTAAAAGGGGAGAAATAGTTGTAACAGTATAAAGATTTCATAGGCTTTGTCTATATGGGCTTATAGGTCAAATGACATGAGGTAATTGCACAACATACAAATTGCCCTTGTTCAGAATTCTTTTCTTTAACCATAATATAAAAAAAAAACAAACATTTGGTATAAAGCAATGCAACCCTGCAGGTCAAGAGATTGAAAGGCTTAATTTCTACATCTCCCTCTTAAATGCAGAGGAAAAGGACAGATAAGGGGCTCTTTTCCAGTTTTAGAAGGAAATCACATGTAAGTGGCTGAGAGTGGGGGATGGAAGAGAAAAAAAGTCAAAAAAAAAAAAAAAAAAAAGGAGGAAAGAGCACAAAGTAATAGCAAAAAGGAAAAGAGAAAAGGAGTTCTTCAATATATGTTTCAATAAGTATTTTTTAAATGCCTGCTAAATCCAAGACATTGTGCAGAAATAAAGAAATATAAAAATAAATGAACAAATGAAAGATTGGCTAGGACAGACAAAATATGTCAATGAACAATATTGGGGTAGGAAAAAAGAAATGAACAGAATTTAAAACATATCTCTTTTGCTTCATGCAGGATGTCTGCTTACTTAAACTTTGTCAAGAAATATCATCAGCATTATAACTATTATTATCAGTGATACCATCATTATTATAACTATTATTATTATTGCTGATTTTGAGTCATCATTTGCCTTAGAAGAAGGTAGTGTCTAATACCATAAAACTTCAACATTGTAGAAAGCTAGAGATAGAAGGGATGCTATAGGTCTTCTTTTATCACTTCAGTTTAAAGTGAAGAAACAGAGTTTGAGAGAGTTAGTTGAATGACTAATACGAGGCAGAGCATAGACTAGACTCCTTGGAGGAGGCCTTGACTCCTAGTTCATGTTTCTTTCCATCTTGGTTTTGTTCATATAGATGTACTGGTTAAAAAAAACAGTTTCATGTGAAACTTTTAACTTCAGTCAAAGTAGAACTGTGTTCAGAAATCTTGCTAATTAAAAGAAGTTCAAGGAAAAGTGCTCACAAATTGCTTTCCCTAAGGAACTGAGTCGGTCATTATCAGACAAACATTTCTATCAGAAATGGCAAAAATACAATCAATGGGACATAGTTTTACACTCTTTTCTCTTACACATTTTAATGAGGTCTTGAGGCTATTCACTCAATTCTGTTTTTAGCCCTTTTTTTCTGTCTTTCTTTTCATTTCACTGCCACCACGCTGCTCAGCAGACTGAGCTTCTACAAATTCCAGATCTAATGAAAAAGTGAGTCTCATGCTTATTTCAACAACTTAGAAGTTTTTTATTCTCACAGGTGTTTTTTTTTTTTTTTTACCTTCTTTGAAAAGAAAAGAACCTTTCATTAGTCATAAATAGAATGTGACAATTCAAAGACTCAATTCTAGTTCTTAGCTTAGAATCTAGGAAGTCTGAGTATTGTTTTTTTCTTGCAATTAAACAGATCCTGCCTTTTGCTTGGCAGCGGCTTTAAAATTCTACTTCTTGTAACCTTGGTGAGAGGTCTTTTCTTTGACCATAATAGAAAGCATTTGGTATGAGGCAACCCAGCTCAGGCAGGCCAAAATACTGAATGAAATAATTGCAGCATCTACCTTCTAATTTATAGAGGCTATGTTATTACTGATTACAAAAATCTAAGTTTTAAAAAAATTAAAAGCTAATACAATAGAATTGTTACATTATAGATTTAGTCTTTATTTTTCTTGGTACAGACATTCCTTTTCTTGGTTCCAATATTTGTTTCTTTAAGAAGCTTAATGCATTTTAAATGGAAGGTATTTTTAAAACGACATTGTTTGAGGGGTTTTCACAGTTCAAAGATTGTCTTTCTTTCCTTGAGTGGCTGAGCTGTTAATAAAACAAAAGACTGTTTATAAAGAGCAAGGCACCTCATTATTACATTTATAAGCTCAGACAACATGTTAACATAGATTAGGTATTTTAGCAGCTTAGTTTTAGTCTTATTTTATAACTAATATCATTTTCCCTCAGATTATTTTTGTCAAGACTATTTCTCAAACATCCCAACAACTACCAAGTTCATTTGTGTTACAATAGATTTGTGAGAAGATCCCATATTAAACACACACACACACACACACACACACACACACACACACACACAAAGGAATTTGTCAGAACTATTACAAGGGTAAAACAATTAGAACTTTTTTCAAGGGTACCAAAATCTGTAGGAGACTGGAAATACTTCTTTCAAGTATCATTTTTAAAAATTAATCTTAGCACACAATAATCAAGATTAATTAGATAAAAAAGGAAGATGATGATCATTTTTTCTCAGCAGTCATTCCTCAGCAGAGCTTTTCTCCAGCTTGGCTTTCTCCTAGCCACAACAGCTTTTCAATATCATTGGTTTTTTTTCCCTCAAACTCCATGAGATGATGTCTCAGGGTTGTTTTAACCCTGCTGCACTTTAGCTCTCTTTGCTTCTCCCATTGTATTGTAAGTTATTAAAGGCAGGGACTTTGTGCCTCTTTTTATATCGTGTTTAGAACAATGCCTGCTATACAATAGGTATTGAATTAATGTTTATTGATTAAATGAAATGTACTCTATACTGCTTAGTTATGACTCTGAAAATTATCCAAATTACCCAAAATCCTTTCCTTGCTGATTATTTGAAGAAAAATTCAAATCAGCCTATGGAAGATCAACATACCACCCTATGGTCCTTCTCCTAATTTAATCTCTCTCTCTCTCTCTCTCTCCTTCTCTCTCTCGCTCTCTCTCTCTCCACACACACAAACACACACACGTTTATAAGCACACACACACATTTGCTTCCTGTAACAGTTCCTTTGCAAAATCGTTCAAAAGTGTGTGATAGATTGAGTTATAAATCAGTTTCAGCTTAGGCCAGATGCCTAACGTAATTTGAATTTCTATATATTATTTATTGCACTTAGTACCACCAGGAATCTAGCTTGCCCCTACTAAGCTGTCTACTGAGTAGACAGAAAATGTAGAAGTTTGAGTAAATAGCCTGCCTAATTTATCTGTACATAGCCAGCTGCCATCAATCCATTCATCCATTCATTACAGCTATTTTGTTATGTCTTGAAACTATATATATTCTTTCTCTATTAAATTTCTCTTAACCCTCAGATCCTCACACTATCACCCTTTTCTTTCAATGGTCACCACTTTTCTATTTGTTATCTCTTCCTTTGTGAATGTTATCTCTTTGAGAATAAGGATTATTTAATTTTTGTATTTTTAACCCTAATGGATAACACAGTACTTACCCAATAGGATGTGCTTAATACATGCTTTTGATGAGTTCCTGAATAACTAGGTGAAGTTGACAAAGACTAAAGTATTGAGGAAATTATTCCTTGAGGCAAGCTAGGGAAGAGCACTGTTGGGGTACAGTTTAATCTTGTAGTGCCCCATGGAGGTTGTTTCTGTGTCAAGTCAGAAATCTGAGTTATATCAAATGTCTGAGGTTAAATTTCCCTTAAATTTCTCCATGTGTCCATGGAGACTTACGTGAACTGATGCTAAGTGAAATGAACAGAACCAGGAGATCATTGTACACGACAACAAGATCATAAGATGATTAATTATGATGGACATGGTTCTTTTCAACAATGAGATGATTCAGGCCACTTCCAGTGATCTTGTGATGAAAACAGCCATCTACATTCAGAGAGAGGACTGTGGAACTGAGTGTGGATCACAACATAGCATTTTCACTCTTTTTGTTGTTATTTGCTTGCATTTTGTTTTCTTTCTTATGTTTTTTTCTTTTTGATCTGATTTTTCTTATGAAGTGAGATAATTTTATAAATATGTATGCAAATGTTTGATTTAGCATATTTTTTTTATCATGTTTAAAATATGTTGGATTACTTGCCATCTAGGGAGGGAGTCAAGAAAAGGGAGGAAACTGTAAAACAAGGTTTTGCAAGAGTCAGTGTTGAAAAATTATCTATGAATTTGTTTTGAAAATAAAAAGCTTTAATTTTAAAAAAAATGTGTCTATGGCTCACATAATCTTTGTTGAATCCCTTTTGTGTTATACTCTGCCACGGCACTCTACCTGATGGTGTCTTTCCTGTTTCCCCTCCCTCATGCCACTTGGTGTCTCTCCTCTCATCACCTCCTCATATCTCATGGTGTCTTTCTCCTTTTTATTGATATCTAACTCTTTTAGGATGTTAAGTCTCTTGTTCTTCATGACTTCATGTTCCATTTTTCCTGTTTAATTTTGAGGGAACTTTTGTTTTCCATTTTTAATTATTAAAATCTCCTTCCTTACTAACAATTTGATCACTCAACTCCTATTTACCATTCCTAATGTCTATTGTATCTTTTCAGTTTGTCTGTAACCTCTTCAAAATAAATCTACCTTTTGCCAAAGAGGATGGCTATTATGAATTCTTCACATGACTAAGCCCTAATATTTGATGCTGAAATTCTTCTAAATCACATCATTTTCCCTGTTATTTATTTATTCAATAATGCAGATTAAAGAGCTATGTAACACATTTCAAGTATTAAATCAGAGTAGATATCAATAAGTGGTTCAATAAAGGTAAGGAAGTCATGCTTTGGGATGAAACAATATTCATAAGAACAACCAGAGGAAATTAATTAGAATGGTTAAAGTACTAGTCTCCATGCTGACAAATATAAGGATCCTTGAAAAAACAAAACAAAACAAAACAACTAAGGATGTTTTTTAGACTGGAGGAAATACAAATTAGACAAACTATGGTGGATGGCTTCTGAAATTACCTTCAGTTCCACATATACCTTATATATAACTTATTTATATGTTGTCTCTTGTATTGGAATGTGAATTCCTCAAAGTTTGTTTTTGCCTCTCTTTATATCCCCACTACTTAGTTTGTTCTTCTTGGACTAAAGGGAAGAACTAGGAACAATTGGTAGAAGCTATAAAGAAGCAAATTTAGATGTGAAGATACCAAATTTTTGATAACAATTACAATTATCAAAAATTGAAATAGAGTATTGATAGGTCCTTGATCCTTGATGGGTGGGTAATAAAAAGGACATTAATCAAAACACAAAACAATTGGGAAGCCAAGCTACTTCCATAAACAAGCAGGGGGGAGTATTGACAGGATTATCCCATGGGCTTTTTGTTATCCTTAAGTAGACCTTAAATGCAGTAGGTCCTTGTTGAAATCCTTGTCTTCTTGCATTAACAAAATTATCATGACTATAAATAATTATAACCAATCAACAAGCTATGTTATGACGTTATACCCAAAATTATTTTTCTCCTATAAAAGAACCTACTGGTACCCCAATTCTTCCCCAAATCCTTTTAGGATTAATTTGCTTTATTATTAAGCATCACAATGGCTAATGTTTTGTTTTTGTTTTTTTAGGAATTTAGTGCATCTTATGGCTTGGCTAGTTCATCAGGAATTTAGCCTTACCTTAATGGCATTTTCTCTCTTGTGAATGGCAAGTTCCGCTAGGGAATTTAGCCAAATCTTTCTCATTGTTAATTGCTAACACTCCCTTTTGGAAATTAGTCTTCTGGTCAATGGAACATTAATAAAATTCTTGCCTTTTGATTTGGAATCAGTTTAAACCTACAAATTCTTTTAAGATACCAACCTGAAACTCCAAGATATTTTGGGATCCAAACCCTGTACCCCAATAAGAGACATGTGAAAATTGGGTTGTGTCCTTTCCTAGCTAAACTTCATCCATGTTTAAACTATCTTCTGTGCCCATCTAGTTCTCGCAACAGAATTTGTCCCAAATGAAACAATTTCTATCTGTGATCTGGTAGGTCATCTATCTGTTGAGATGGATTGAAATTGATTGAATTCTTTGGTAATCAGGAAGTAATAATTGGGTAAAAAGTTGAAAAGATTCTTAACTTTATCCTATGTTTTTCTATGGAACATCAAATATCTGAAAGTTTCCAACGAGGGAATGAATTGTAGATTTAGTGCTCACTGTGTTACAGAAATATTTGAAGTAAAGTTTTAAATATCTGAAGGAAAAAAAAAAAGTCATATACATACACACAGATATATATGACAATGATGAAAAACACTCTCCCCTCCCTAGACTTTTGTATATAGCCCTTGCTTATATCCAAATATAATGCTGGAAGGGATCTCAGAAACCACTGAGTGTGACAACCTCATTTTACAGATGAGGACACTAGAGTAAAATAATGGTCTTTTAATTGGGCTTCCCTTTTCAAATTTCTCCCCAGCTCAGCTGCCAATGTGATTTTTTAAAGGTATAGGTCTTTGTAACCTCCTTCTGCCAGCATGAACTCAATAAACTCCAATGACTGTTACTTCTAGAAGCAAATTTAAATTCCTCAAGTTGCTTTTTAAAGCTCTTCATAACATGTTCCCTTCTTACTTTTCCAGTGTTTTAGGTGCTTCTGACATTTATTTTCTACTGAAAAGGTCAGGTTCTTCCTTGGATCTTTCTCATAGTGACTCCTACAAACCATGGAGGTAGAAAACTTGCATAATCTATAATCTAACATGGTATTGAAGGTCTAACCTATTTATTGACCATTCCTTACAAGTGACTCTCCATCATTTGTCTCCTTGCTTTTTAAAGATTTAATTGCTTACTAATGTGCTCAGAATTTTGGGACTCTGTAAAATGCTTAAAATTTGTGAGATCTTTTACATATATTGATAAATTTTATTTTCAAAACAACCCTTAGAAGTAGGGGCTATTACTATTCTCATTTTACAATTAAGGAAACTAAAACTGAGAAAAGTTAAGTGACTTGATACAACTGGTAAATGTCTGAGGTGAGATAACAAGTTCAAGTTTTCCTGAAAGCAAATCTTGACTTTTGCCCACAGTGCCATATAACTGTTTCCTGTTTGAATATATCTTCCAGGAAGATATTCTCTTTTGGCCAAGGCCCATGATCTGATCAGATTGATTAGACTCAGCAGAAGTCCTCAAACTACACCCGGCCAGATGCAGCAGCTAAGGACTTTATCCCCCTCACCCAGGGCTATGAAGTTTCTTTATTTAAAAGCCCACAAAACAAAGATTTTGTTTTTACTATAGTCCAGCCCTGCAACAGTCTGAGGGACAGTGAACTGGCCCCCTATTTAAAAAGTTTGAGGACCCCTGGATTAGAGCATTCATTAAATTGATGAGAAGCTAGCCAACTCATATTATTATACTATTTTTATTGATGAGAAACCTGTAGTTTAGGGAGGTTACACTGCTATAAGTAATAGAGTTCGTCTTTTGGTCCCAAGTTTAATATTCATTAGTATTTAGTATTCTTTATTCTATATCACCTTTTTTTAGATGATCCCTAAGGCCTTTGCTCTACATTTGTAATCCACATCAATTTCACAATCACAATTTCATTCAACTCAAATTCAATTCATGAGCAAGTCAAGATATCACTCTTGTGATGACATTGGTCTCTTTGAGAATGAGGGTCCCTTTCAGCTAATTAATATATATAAAAGTTAGTTTTTACCAGTCCAAATTATTATAGAAAATATTCCTGCTGCATGTTGTACCAAATTAGTAAGAATATTTTATGTATTTCCTATGAAAATTGTAAAAAAAAAAAAAAAAGGTAATGCCTATACTTTTGTAATACTTCTCACCAATGAACATCAAAGCTTTTGCAAACAAGCAGTCCTCATTTATATTTCATATTTCCATGCAGTTTGGTAAACGGCCTCCAGGCAAGAGTACAATCTAATAATATAAATTCAAAATGTACTTCATGTAAAACCCCACTAGCAATAATAATCAAAAGTTAGCAAAAAAAGAATAAGAAAGCATTAATCAAAAATAGCAACCATACTTTGCTCTCTTAGAGAGATGTGCCTTTTCAAATGAGGAGAATATTGCCATAAGTTACATAGAGAAACCAAGGCAGAAAAAAGTAAGCTGTCTTTTTGGAAGATCAAAAAATGTAATGTCTAAGTGTTAAAAAGATCATCACTCTGTTTACTTTTCAGTGGACACTGCCAAGCTCTATGAGTACTTATCTAGTAGTGTCTGCCAGTATTTGAAATAGTACCTGAAACAGAAAAATGTCAAATTTACAATTTGGGTACTAGATAATGGGGATACTCTGGCTATGACAAACATAATCACTATATTTCTTCCCTCTATAATGTGGGAATGGACCATGTAACAGCTGTTGCTACCCAGCAAAGGTGTGAGTCCTTGAGTTAAGTAGGATAATGTCAGATGCTGAAGAAAACTCTCAAGGTTTGTATCAATCACAATTTCCTCTTGCAGCTGTGTGATCTGCAAGGTCTCGAAATGTAGGCTACTGTCCAACTAGGTTATAGAGTGGATAGAGGGTTGAGCCTGAAGTCAGGAAGTTGTTATTTAGTCCTATATGAGTCTTCCTGACCCCATTTGGAATTTTCTTAGCAAATACTGAAGTGGTTTGTAATTTCTTTCTCCAGCTCATTTTACTGATGAAAAACTAAGAGGATTAAATGATGGTCTTTCCGATTCTGGTGTCAGTGTTGTATCCATTACTCCCTGGAAAAGCCAACAATGTAGCTGATGATCTTGTGGGCATCACTCCTGCACTGTGTGAGAGAAAGCTCTGGGTGATAGACAGATCTGGGTGATAAATTGCATTCTCTTCTCTGCTGCACAATTTTAGTTACATCACAAAGCTCTTTTAGGATTGAGGCTGGGTTAATAACACAATCCACTTGACCATTTGCTGTCCTGATAACTTTTTAGGTTGAGCTTTAAGTGGGGGAGCTGGATAGTGGGAGTCAGAACACAAGGACTGGAAAAGGGGACAGGGCTAGAGGGAGGGGATGTGTGTGTGGAGAGGAAGGGCAGAATCAGACACTCCCAAGAGGCTTCTCCTATGAAGGACACTGTCTATGGCAACCCAGGACCAGAAATAGTCAAAGATGTGTCAGGAATCCCATGCCTTGAAAATGTGAGTTCCTTTTTAAAATTTTGTAATCAAAACATTTTAGTGCCTTCAGAATCTGAAAATATTTAATCTCCTCCCCTTGTCCATAGTCAAGATTTTGGCAGTGAGCCTCTCCCCTTCTTCTCTTATGGAATCAGCCTGTTATGGTGATTAGGAGAAATCAGAATGGGGTTCAAATATCACATCAGATACTAGTTATGTGACACTGGGCAATTTATATAACCTCTTTATGCCTCAGTTTCCTCATCTGTAAAATGAGAAGTTTGAATTCAGTGACCTCTGTGATCCCTTTCTAGCTGTGAATCTATGATCCTAAAGTCCTGCAATACAGAATGATGCTTTGTCCAGAACTCTGTTTAATTTCTTTTTCTTTCTCATGCATTAGCCGATCAGTCTCCCTTCAGAGAAGCCATCAATGGGAAAATAATCAGTGGCTAAGAAGTAACAGCAGTGCATTCAGAACTGCACCAATGAATTCTGCAGGTGTCTGAGCTGGCATCAACCAGTTTGAAGGCCTGATTTTGAGCGATTGCTCACAGCTGTTTCAGAGACTAGACTGTCCACTTGCTGCTAATTACCTTGCCATCCTCCCCGCCTCTCTGGTTAGCTCTGCTCTCTGAAGTGTGCCAGAGAGGCAGGTGAGCAATCTGGCACGTTCTCTGTCCAGGGATTCAAAGAAGGCACATTGCTTCATGCACACTTGCTTAAGTAAAGTCTCTCTTTGATACAGGGAGACAACCTGTCTCTAAGATGGTCTGTGACAGCATATAGGGGTTTGGAAAACAACATGGAAGGGTAATGATTTAAACTTAAATAATTTTATCCTTTCCCCCATGACCAAAACATGATGGGTCATATTTTCAAACAAATCTCTTAATTGTGCTTGAAATATATATATTTCTCCCCTTTTTTGCCTATTTTTTACGACTATAGCATATTTGTGTGTTTTGACCTAGTGATTGCTTGTTGATGATATTCTCATTCATGTTTTGCCAGTCTCTTATTTTTTTCCTTGTAAATATTATCCCATTTGCTGCAGAGATATTCCTGTTTTATTCATAGACTCACTTCAGTTTATTTATTTCTTTCCTGGATGTTTTTCTACAGTATTTTTGTGAAGAAAAGCCTGAGAAATCTGGCATAATAGCAAGCTTACTAACCTGTTCAATTATGAATAATTATGCACATTCATATAGTAATTTCTTCTTTAGAATCCATGCCAGGGTAATGTCAAATGAGGGAATTGAGGCTCAGTCAGTTGAAGTAGTGTACCCGCATTCAGGGAAAGGTGATGCCTGTGGACTATTTGTATCACAGTTTGTACATCATGGGTCACTTGGGTAGGTCCTATAGTAGCAGCTGGAGTCAATTTGCCTTCTGGTTTCTTTAAGCCCATTGGAAAGAAATGTGTTACTATTTAGTTTAAAGCCATTCTGGATATATTTTGCATTTAAATGAGACTATAACGAACTATTCCTCAGAATTCTGTTTAAATAAGAAAAATATATTCCTTCTCATTCACACCTTCCCCATTTTTCGGACTTTTATCTCTCAGTTTGAAATGCACACACACATCCACAGTCATCAGCCAATTACAAAAAATATATAGTTTATTGAAAATAGTGAAAATGTAAGGGGGAAAAAAAAGGTTTTATTGCTCTTAGATGTAGCTTTTGATGTATTCCCAACCTTTTTTTTCTACTAGACTTCCCAGCTGTCCTAAAAGTATCTGTGTACCTACTTTTCTGTAGATCTCAGAAAAAGATCATGGGAAAGAGCTGCATATCTGGCTCCCCTCTTCAAGCTAGGGACTGTGAGCAAGGAAATACAAGGGAGATGGTTTAGTCTTCCAATCTTGTAAGCTGGCAGGAGTTACAGCAGTCAATTTCCTAAGGTTCCATGCAGTCACTTGCTTAAGATTTCTCTGTCTCAGTGTTGGTCTGGTTCACCTCTGTACTGCTAAGCTCAGCACTTTCCATAGCTGGTAGAGCATCAGTAAGTATTGTGTGCTATGCTCTGGGGGTACAAGTATAGTATAAATGCAAGGTAATCTCAGAGGGAAGGCATGAGGGATGGGGATGGAGTGGTACTGGGAAAGGTTAACTACAGAGAGTGGAATGTGTGGTGAGTGTTAAAGGATTCTAGGGAAGTCAGCAAGTATTGGTATATGATTATTAAAAAGACATAAGATCAGGTGATGAAATGACTTCTTTGATGAGAGCTTACACGTGTTAGTTTGTGAGAAAGGGGAACATAGGAGAAACTTATGAAGACAGAAATTGCAAGCATTGGCAGCAAAGTGGATGTATGAGATAAGGAGTTAAGTATGACATTAAAGTTATAAACTGGGCAAATGAGAGGATGCTGATAAAGTAGAAAGTCAATCTTCAATGCCTGCATTTAGATCTCATTCTCTTCCTCTTATCCTTCTGCCACTATGAACACTAAGGACTATACTGATATTTCCCAGAGAAGAGGAGCGGATGGCCTTCAGAATATTCTGCCATTTTTTTCTCTTTATGATTCAAGTTGTTATCTCATTGACTTTGGGATAGATAATAATTTGAGAGAGATAAAAGAGTTTAGTAGAAGTAGAAAGCCAGCTATATGGATTTTAAGTATCCGAGACAGAATTCTTCTGGCTCCAGTTTTAGTGTTTGTTTTCTAGGATATTATCTAACCCTCTAAAAGAAAACTATAACTAACAAAGCACTGAAATAAAATAGTAGGCATATTTTTGTCATCTTTATGGGTGACCTTGATCCTTTCCTTAGTATTTCTGTGTCTTACTTTCTTTACCTGTGCCTATATACCTCAGAGAAACAGTCCCCTAATAACATTTGAGTTCTCCAAATTGTACCTGATTTTGGACTTCTTGGGAATAATCCTGGAGCATCTTGTCTTTCCTTCTTCAATTTTCCATGAAGCTATTATTTTTCTATTTTCTCCCCATACTCCCTACTCACCTACAACTTATGGCAAAGATAGATGTACAGTGTGTGATAACACTATGAAACATTGGTGTAAATGAGCACAAAGGGCTGTTAAATTCTTTGCAAGAATTTGCCTCTGTGGTATGGATTACTGAAACCAAATAATTCCATTCTAGTTTCAACAATTAAATCACCCATTTTTGTTTTTGTGATTTCCTCAAGTGAGTGATGTGACATTTTTCTTTCAATCATGGTAGAAATTCTGATTTCTCTTCTATTCAGTCATGAGACATCATACTTTGGATTTATGGAATTTTTTATAAATTTTTTTTTTTGTAAATCTGTCTTTGGCTTTGTTTTTTTCTGGCAGGATACACAATTCCCTTAAGTAGAAAATTCCGGGCACTATTATTCCAAGCTTATAACTAGAGAAACTGAGGCAAAAAAGATTAATTGACTTTCCTGAAGTACCAGGATACTATAGAATTTAATATGATTTATAATGATGATGATGGTATTAGTAACTAAATGGCAGCAATGATATAGTAGACAGAGAACCAATCTTGGAACCAACAAGATTTCAGTTTAACTAATGACTTCAGCATATACAGCCAGTGAGACTTTGAGTCAATCACTTAATCTCTAATATAGTTCTGGATAGTTCTCTAATACTATCTATTACAAAAAAGATGCTGACCAGTGTCATTTCTGTGTCTTTATCCCAAAGATATCATAAAAGAGAGGAAAGGACCCACATATTCAAAAATGTTTGTAGCCAGTCTTTTTGTAGAGACAATGAATTAAAAATTGAATAGTTGCTCATCCACTGGGGAATGGCTGACTAAATTATGGTATTTGGGTGTAATGGAATATGATATGTTCTTTAAGAAATGATCAGCAGGGATTTCAGAAAAGCCTGGAAAGACTTACTTAATTTAAACTGATACTGAGTGATATGAGTAGAACCAGGAGAATATTGTACAGAGTAACAGTAAGATTATATGTGATCAACTGTGATGGTCCTGGCTCTTCTCAGAAGTATAGTGCTCCAGAGCAATTCCAATAAACTTAGAATGGAAAATGCCATCTAGATTGAGAGAGACAGCTATGTATATCCCAAAGAGAATTTAAGGGAGGGAAAGGGACCCACGTGCAAAAATGTTTGTGGCAGCCTTTTATGTAATGGCAAGAAACTGGAAATTGCATAGATGCTCATCAATTGGAGAATGACTGAATAAGTTATGGTATATGAATGTTATGGAATATTATTGTTCTGTAAGAAACAACTAGCATGATGATTTCAAAGAGGTCTGGAAAGACTTACATGAACTGATGCTAAGTAAAATGAGCAAAACCAGGAGATCATGTTACATGGCAACAAGATTATACAATGATCTATTCTGATGGACGTGACTCTCTTCAATAATGAGATGATTCAGGCCAGTTCTAATGATTTTGTGATAAAGAGAACCATCTACACCCAGAGAGAGGAGTGTAGGAACTGAGTATGGATCACAACACAGCATTTTATCTCTTTTTGTTGTTTGCTTGCATTTTATTTTCTTTCTCATTTTTTTCCTGTTTGATCTGATTTTTCTTGTGCAGCAAGATAATTGTATAAATATGTATGCATATGTTGGATTTAGCATATATTTCTACCATGTTTAACATATATTGCATTACTTGCCATGTAGTGAAGTGGGGGGAGAAGGGAGAGAAAACTGGAACACAGGGTTTTGCAAGGGTTAATGTTGAAAAATTATCCATGCACATGTTTTGAAAATAAAAAGCTTTAATTAATAAAAGGAAAGAATATGAGCTAAGTAATCTAGAATTGTAAAAATAAAAAAAAAACTTTTGTTATTTAAAAAAGAGTGGAGACAAGGTGAATTGAAGAAGCATAATAATTTCACCTTTTTGCTCGCTTTTTTCTTTTTCATTTTTATGTTAGATTTTTCTTATACAACATGACAAATATAGAAATATGATAAAAAGGAATGCATGTTTAACCCATATCAGATTGTTTGCTGTCTTGGGGAATGGGGAGGTAATGGAGACAGAAAAAATTTGGAACACAAAATCTTATAAAAATAAATGTTGAAAACTATTTTTACATGTATTTGGAAAAATAAAATACTACTGAGAATTAAAAGAAAACCACAAAGAAAATGCTGACTTACATTGAAATTAATTTCCCTATCTAAGAGTTACCTCCAGTTATGAGATCCCAAATTGAGTCTTTATGCCTATAATTAGTAACCAAAATTTGTATAATGTTTTAGGATTCACAAAGTATTTTTCATACTTTATATTATTTGATTCTCATAACATTCTTATAGATTTGAACCTTGGTATGACTCTGAGCCCTCAAATTTTCTACTGGTCTAGTCTTACTTTTGGCAAAGGTATCATATAAAGATAAGAAGAGAATGATGTAATCGAGAAAGGGCGAATCTATGGAAAAGACTACTGGGAACTTTGCATCCTCAAATAGTTCTTTTTATGATAAATTCTTATGTAAAGTAAGAGAGGATATATTCAAGAAAATCCATAGTGTTGGACTTGGGCATAACACCTACAGGACTCAGGAAAAGCATTTTGAAGAAGATGGCTCTGAGCTCTGAATGCTGAGTTTTGAAGGGAACTAAGGTTTTCAGGTAACAAAGATAAGGTTGGAAAATTTTGTAGACATAGGAGATAGCCATTGTAAAGGCACATATGGAGGAGATGGATTGTCATTTCTAGAAACAAATAGGTGAGTTTGCCAGGAATGCCAAATGAGTTAAAGGATTCAATATGTTATCAGTGTGAGAAGATAGGCTGGAGTGAGAGCTATTAACATAGGACTGTTGCTCAGCAACTATGATGCCATGGTTATATATATATATATATATATATATATATATATGTATGTATGTATGTATACATATACCTGCATATGCTATCCCCAGATGTAATTGCTCTCCCAGTATTCTATGAAAATGGATTTGTCACTTGAGAGGACCTCAGAATGTTAGTTTTCAATTTACTCCATTAAAATCTTCTTTTCTTAATTGAATCAAGGGACACATGAAGTGAAAACTGCTACCAAATAAAGGATAGCACAAGATTTACTGATTTGTATCAGAAGGTGATTTAAGAAAATTATGCCTTTGGGTCAGTAATCTGCTTTCTTTAATGGGCAACAAAGAATAAGATATCCACCCCTCCCCAGCTGGGCAACCCCCAGAAGATTTTGATGAGACCATGTTAACTCTCTAAGTAAACTCAGATTAGATTTTCAGTACTTGTTTAATTTCAAAAGCCTTTTAGGAGATTGTCCATTGAGAATTTGATTGGCATTGTCTGGCATTAGCAGACAAAACCATTAGCTCAGAGACAGGATAACAGATAGAACAATATAGGGAGTATGTGCTCTAGTTACTTTGTAAAACCCCTTCTGTTAATCGGCCAGCATTTCAAACCTCTTGCTCTCTCTTAAGTCCCCATCTGCCAATGGAGATGCCAGGCTTGCAGCTTGCACTAGTTTAATGTGTCAGCAGAAAATTAAAAAGCTCTTTGCTCTTTATTGCTGCTACAATTGATTTTATGAATCTGTCTAATTGCTCTTTGTTTATCCTGATGTTTTAATGGGCATTATTGACCCCTGGTGTTTTCTTCCCATTTAATTACAATATATGAATAGAATCAATAATAACAACCTTTATAAAGCGTAGACTAATTCTAAACATAGAAAAGACAGTAGTGTTAGGACTAAGGGGAGGAGATATTAAAGGAGATGTTTCTGCAGTTTATTTTCTTTTTCCCTTATGAAGGAATGCCTATCTTTGGATGTTCTGTTGAGCCCTCCCAGTAAGGGTGAAAAGCTGAAATGTTGGGAAGTAATAGGGTCAGGAACAGGTGATATCAAGAATTTCTCAGGGCATTCAAAAATATTGCAGAATGTGCCCTTTAGGACACAGTCAGAAATAACCCTACAGATAAGAGAGCTATTCCATTCTAGGGTGTAAATTTTATAGTGGAAGCAACAGATGTAATCACAGGGGAAGGAATTTCCACACTCATCTATTATCAGTAATTCATAGTTTATAGACAGTTTTAGTTCTCCCTTTCCTTTTTTATTTTTTAGAAGATATTGCTAAACTCTGCCATCTGAGTAAAAGTTGACATGGATATGATAGTAGAGCAATCATTTCCTCACTGATCTCAAAAGAAGATTCTATTTTTTTGTGTGTGTGGAGGTATCACTTCCACAAAGTATTGTGTCCTCCCTCTCAGGTCCATGACGGCTTTTACTACAAATGCTTTTTCTTAGAATTGTTCAGTAATAATAATCACAATCCAAATATTTACAGGGGTCTTTATGATTATAAATCAATTTTCATAATTTCTCTTCTCCCTAGAGAATTTAAATAGCTTGCCCAGAGTCATAGAACTTATTAATTATTGTGAGAAATGCTGAGAAATTGGATTTCCACAGAATGTTGAAAGCTTCTAGGTATTGTAAGATAGTGGGTAACACTGACCAAGAAGTTTTCAAAATGTGAAAGGTTAAAATTCCACAGAACAATTAAGTGACCAATAGAAGCCTTGAGCAAACAAGGAATTGGGGAGCTCTGGAAGGCACAGGTGAATTCAGCCAATCAGGAAGAGTTTTGGGATTTTGAGAAAATCATAAACTGAAGGTAATAGTTGATCCAGCCCAAACTAGTGGGGTCAGTGACCTGACTTGACCAAATCATTATTGTTCCTCTTTAATAGGATAATTGAATATTAAACAACACATCCCATAGGAGGAATTTTCTACCATTTTCGACCATGGGATGTATGATGAGGGAGGAGGAACATGTTTATACATAAGGGGAAAACTTATAGTAGCTATATCAGAATGATTGTAACCTGGAAGGAACAGACCAATCCATTCTCTGAAGGGAGAGACTGTGCTAAATTAGCAAGTATAAAGCTTCTCCCACTTCTGTGCTCAGCACTCCCTCTTCTCAAAGAGGAATTGAACCTGCTTCTGGGCAGAAATGTTAAGACAATTCCTTAAGATTCTTTGTAATAAATTTTCCTCAATATCTGATTTTCAGTGTCGAATATATTTCTAACATTACTGAGCAAGGACTTATATTCCAACACTAAAGGACTCTAAATCCAAAACTGTAGCAGAAGACAATACTGATAATGAGATATAAAATAGTTTTCTATGTTTTGATGTTTTTCTTTCTGTTGTTTCTTTGTCTTCATTACTGGGATGACTTCTGAACAGTATGAGAATATTGTGAATTTTACACAAGCAAAGAAGGGGAAGAACCATTAAAAATCCTTGTAAACCAGAGTCCACAGCAAGATACCAAAAATCTGAGTCCACTGAATTGCTGAAGGACACAATCTACCCAAAAATCTCACTCTGATCCCCAATCTCCTAGGGCTCCATTAGCTATTCTCTCTTTTTTTTTTTTATACATGACCAAACCGTTATTTTGCTGTACAAAAAGAATCAGACTCTGAAATATTGTACAATTAGCTTGTGAAGGAAATCAAAAATGCAGGTGGGCATAAATATAGGGATTGGGAATTTAATGTAATGGTTTTTAGTCAACACCCAGAGTTCTTTCTCTGGGCGTAGCTGGTTCAGTTCATTACTGCTCCATTGAAATGATTTGGTTGATCTCATTGCTGAGGATGGCCAGGTCCATCAGAACTGGTCATCATATAGTATTGTTGTTGAAGTATATATCCATTAGCTATTCTCAAAACAGCATCATAAGTACTACCAGAGCCATCTGTTCTGTGGCTGAATTCTCATATATTTGTTATCTCCCCCCAATTAGAATTCATATTCTTTGCTCTCAAAGACCATTTTATTTTACTAATTTACTTATCCTAGTACTTGGCACATAAAAATTGTTTAATGTTTTTTTTTTTTCCATTTTCCTTAATTTCATTCTTCCCAGGGTTGTTTTGAACATCAAATGTAAAACACTTTGCAAACAGTAAAGGATTTTGTAAATATGAACTATTTTTATTGTATTTTTGGCATTATTATTATATTTTTTTGGTTAGGTTTGTGTTATTTCAGAAATGGATCTAACTTTCAGTTTTTCAATACTAACTTTTCTGACTTGATAGTACCTTTCTATTTTCTTTGAATCTGTGAAGTATTTTCTACTTAAAATCTGACTTTACAAGGATTTGCATTGTCTCAAAGTTTTCAATATTATTCTTACAAAAACCTCTTCCTAGACTAACTTCTTATGTAAAACTATATAATGGTGAATGAACCTTAATAAAATTCTCCTTCATGCAAAAAAATGCTCATTAGTCTAAAACATAGTGATAAGTTAAATAAAGCCCTTCTACACAAAGAAGGGAATGAAAAACAAAGAACTCATTTTTTTTTCCCTTCAAAGTTGGGGATGGTTCTTCAACCATTCCTAATGTTCTATTAAGAAGTTCCCAGTGTTGTCTTCTTAATCATTAAAGAGACAATTCTGGCTTCTTAGATCAACAAAGGAGTTTTGATAATTTTATCTTACTGTTATTTACATTTAACTCTATTGCAATGGGAGTGGGGAGTAAGATGGGAAGGGAAACAATTCAATTAATCTTAACTAGTGCTGATTAAATATTTGCTATGTGCCAGAAACTATGTAAAGTGCAGGGGCAAAGAAATGAAGTCTCTGCCTTTGAAGATTTTGCATTCTACTCAGGTAGGGTAGGAATCAATGCCAGCTTGTATTGTTGGCATTTCAAATATTTTCAGACCATAAAAAATCATAAAACATTCAACACTAGATCCCCTCCCCCCATTGGAGCTCATATCATATAAGTAGGGCTGCTACTCTGACAAAGTATTTTTTTAAACAATCCCTGGAATCATTTGATGTTTGTCTTGTTCTCATTTGTGTTTCTAGATGGCATGTTATTAATATCACCATTAATGTTGCAATAATCAGCACTTTGTGGTTTGCTTTATTTATAATTGCATTTTTGGTGAATGTTACCATATTTGCTGGAGCAAAGTGCTTCCACCCAGGTTACTGAAGAAGAGAAGAAAGATTATTTTCTTGACTTTAAAGAATCTTGCATAGAACACTGAGACTTTTTAAACTTGATGTTCTAAGGCTGATAGGGTTGCTATCCTACTCCTTATATTTTGTAGTACTTTAGTTAATAATTGCCAAAATGATCAAATATCTAGCTGACAAAATTATAGAATAATGAAATCAATGGATTAAATGACACCTTTCCCTTTCTTTAAGTAAAGATTACTGCTAAATCAGCTGTGAATAAGCCCACAATGTTTTTTGTCCAATATCATAAAAGTAATGGAAAAGGCCCTGAAGAGAGAAATCATAAGATCTGTTTTATCTTGGACTTCTAGATCTTAAGGTACCTCTATCTTTATCAACTGTGAAATAGGGATAACAATGACAACTTTGACAAGCTCATTAGGCCATTGTAAGTTTCTACTGAAACACTGTATGTGAATGAGACATATAAATTGTGGATTACTTTGTGACTATCAAATAGGCTGATAAGAAATCAGGGATTGCCAAGCCATTCTCCAATTGAAAAATGGTCAAAGGATATGAACAGACCATTCTCAGATGAAGAAATTGAAACTATTTCTAGTCATATGAAAAGATGCTCCAAGTCATTATTAATCAGAAAAATGCAAATTAAGACAACTCTAAGATACCACTACACACCTGTCAGATTGGCTAAGATGACAGGAAAAAATAATGATGATTGTTGGAGGAGATGCGGGAAAACTGGGACATTGATGCATTGTTGGTGGAGTTGTGAACGAATCCAACCATTTTGGAGAGTAGTTTGGAACTATGCTCAAAAAGTTATCAAACTGTGCATACCCTTTGATCCAGCAGTGTTACTACTGGGCTTATATCCCAAAGAGATCATAAAGAAGGGAAAGGGACCTGCATGTGCACGAATGTTTGTGGCAGCCCTCTTTGTAGTGGCTAGAAACTGGAAACTGAATGGATGCCCATCAGTTGGAGAATGGCTGAATAAATTGTGGTATATGAATATTATGGAATATTATTGTTCTGTAAGAAATGACCAACAGGATGATTTCAGAAAGGCCTGGAGAGACTTACACGACCTGATGCTGAGTGAAATGAGCAGGACCAGGAGATCATTATATACTTCAACAACAATACTATATGATGACCAGTTCTGATGGACCTGGCCATCCTCAGCAATGAGATCAACCAAATTATTTCCAATGGAGCAGTAATGAACTGAACCAGCTATGCCCAGAGAAAGAACTCTGGGTGATGACTAAAAACCATTACATTGAATTCCCAATCCCTATATTTATGCCCACCTGCATTTTTGATTTCCTTCAAAAGCTAATTGTACAATATTTCAGAGTCTGATTCTTTTTGTACAGCAAAATAACAGTTTGGTCATGTATACTTATTGTGTACTAATTTATATTTTAATATATTTAACATCTACTGGTCATCCTGCCATCTGGGGGAGGAGGTGGGGGGTAAGAGGTGAAAAATTGGAACAAGAGGTTTGGCAATTGTTAAATGCTGTAAAGTTACCCATGCATATAACCTGTAAATAAAAGGCTATTGAATAAAAAAAAAAAAAAAAAAAAAAAAAAAAAAAAAAAAAGAAATCAGGGATTGCTTGATAATAGTCTATTATGCCAAAGGAAGTTGAGTCTTATAAGAAAATCAATTTGATTGTGCTATTCTCATTTGGGTTTTATGTGTCTTTACAAAAAAAAAAAGAAGGAAGAATATATTGGTTAAGAAAACTATATTGTCTTATTTTAAGTTCTTCCATAAGTGGTTTGTTAAAATCATGAGACATTTAATATGGGAAGAATTTTCTAAGGTTTCTAAATTTTTTTGTATTCACATAAGATAATTCATTGTTTTTATAAAGCACTGAGAATAGTGTGAAACACATGATAGGTACTTAATAAATGTTTGTCTCCTGCTCTTTCTCTTATCTGTCTTCCACAATTCTTATGTTTATCTGATTAAAAGGTTTTTTTCTTCAGTAAAATGTAAGCCCCTGGAGGGAAGGGATTTTTTCATTTTGTTTACATTTTGTAAGGAACTTCCACTTTACCTAATACACTCTCTTCCACAGCACAGCTTTTTAAGTACTACTATTTTAAGTACTCTGCCTACTTGGCAGATTTAATTGGATGATGGACATTAAACATAAAATATTGGAAGTGCTATGCTGGTATGGTTCTGCATCTCAAAGAAAAGAAATAACCACACGTACCTCTAATCTATAGCATATATTAAGAGCTGAAGTTAATACTCATTTTTATTTTAATTCTGATATTTCTTGATAAACAGCAGAGAATTTAAGCAAAATACATCAAACTATTTATTTCATTGCAATTTTATGTTTTTATAGATTTTCATTATAGGAGCTACTCTATTCAGTTAAAAGACCAAATCTCTATAATAAAACTACACCTGAGGGCATAGCAGACTTTTAAATTATATATTTAAGGGACAGATAATAACTTTCTAATAAGTCATGTAAGAACAATATTCTATACATTAAGAAACTATGAGCTATATTCAAGATATCAGAATTTAAATACCAAACATAATGATTTAGTACTAGTCTTTTTTTTTTTTTTTTTAAGAATAGCTAACATGTATGAAGGTAGTTCCAAGATATTCTAGCAATGACTTTCAAAATTCTGTATTTAGTTGTAGAATTTCCATAATTGTGTATTTTCACTTCACAAGTTTTAAGAAATAATATTCCTTTACCCATTTCTCTCTACCCTTCTCCCCTACTGCCATTTATATTACTTTTTGAATTACCAAGCCTCTTTACACATCATGAGTTTCAACTAAATCATAAGCTCTTTGAGGGCAGGAATTACCATTTACACAGGCCTTGTATCATCCAAAATTTCTAGCACAATATTGAGCACATAAAAAGTATTATGTGCTAAGCCTATAGATTTTAAAATTAAGCCTTCTGCTTTCATATCATCTTTGCACTGAAAGGGTGCTTAATATTTGAAGAAATGTTTTCACAAATGTGTATTAGCAAGTTTTTTTTTTCTTTTTTCATTACCTTTCTCTTCTCCTTTCTTCTTTAATCTTCTATTTTAAATTCTGTTCTTGCATGTGATGGAGATATTTCTTAGCTAGAGCTGTTGTACTCTTTCTATTCTATTCTATTGATCAAGATAAGTTTTTGGTGCTAATAAGAAATTCCTACACAAAGATGATTCATTTTGAATTACTGTAAGAATCTAAGCCACTCATCCACAAAGCTGGTGAAATAAATCATTTACCTAATTCTTATCTTGGGCCAGAGATGAAGCAATCCTTCCCACTAATGGAATCTTTCTCTGAAATGACATAGATTAAGTTCAATCTATTGGTAAATGAATGGTTTTGTTGAGGTTAGGAACTGAATGTTGAGGTGTAGACCACATGTGTTGAGGTCTACATTTGGGGTACCTAAATGAAATTAGGGTTTAGTTAGGTCTAGTGGCGGGTTTGGGGTACAGGGAGTCAACCAAAGCTCCCCTGCAACCCCCTTGGATTCAGCGCAAGGATACGGCGGTATATGAGGTCTAGTAGCGGTGCGAATTCCCAATAAAAGCATTTATTGGCCCAGAGAGCTAGATTAATAAAAGAGGTTTATTACTGAGTTTAGAAGTAGGAGATAGGTGAAGGTGGAGATAAGGAGGGCATTGGACAGAGGGTCCAGTGGACAGAGGGTCCTCACATGGCGGCCATGTTTGGAATCTCTGCAAAGAGGGGTTCCCAGTGTGGTCCTTTTAAGGTGGAGACTTAGCTCGAGGGGCTTTAGGGTGTAGCCCCAAAGTTGGCTCAGATCCGGGTGGGGCTAGGACAGGTCTGGACCTTCTATTGGAATTCAAAGGGACCAGGATTTGTGAGTCAAAGGGTAATTTACATTAGCTAGGGGGGTTGGGAATCAAAGATTGGAATCTTTCCCACATCAGTTTCAGACTTTAGTCATATCCTTTGGTTATATAATTATATTCCAACTTACATTTTATGTAAAGACTCTCCAAGGCACTTAATGGACAAAATAGATCAGATATGGGACAGGTATTTATTTCATCTACCACACAAATTTATTAAAAATAAAAACAAAACCAAAAACCTCAATACAGATATTGACAAATACTTATGTAAGGTGTTCCTTTTTTTGGACATTTTTATTGGTGGGAAAGAAAAAAGATGAAAGAAAATTTGTGTAAAAATGATTTCTCAGAAAAATAACCATATGAAAAAGCCAGATAGTTCTGAGAGGACCTAAGAGAAAGCTGTTCCTTAGGAGAAAAAGAAGTCAAAGCTGGCTGATGTATGGTATTTTTAAAGTACTCATTTACACATGATTGTCATGTAAAGACCTGGGAGAAAGCAGCTCCTTAGGAGAAAAGGAAGTCAAAGAGGCTGATATATATATTTTTTTAAACTATTCATTTACACATAATTGTCATGTAGACTCAGTGATAGCTGGAAAATCCTGGTAACTAGATCTTTTGAGTAATTAAGGGACAATTGTATATAACATTGTATATGACAAATATAATCTTTATGACAAAAATGTGTTTCCACACTGCAACAGAGGCAAGACACTTAATCCCATTAGAATCTGTTTTGATGCAGGAGCCAAGCAGTAACTATAGTCAGTGGCTGAAGGTACAAAGAAAAGACAAAGATAAAGGAATAAGAGAAGGATGAGAAGAGCAGGATGCTTCTGCTGATTCCAGGAATGATCATCTGAATCAAGGCAGAAAGATTTGGTATTTGTTGCAGGGAATTGATCTGATTGAAGGAAAACTGTTATTCAAGAGTTGTTTGACAAAAAGAATAAAGAATTGTAGGAAAGAAAATCTATTGAAAAGAGTCCAGACCCCACTTCCTTCCTCCCCCCAGATTATTTGCTTTTCTAGCTACTGCCATGTATAGTTTGAAAGGTAGAAGCCATTTAGATATGTCTAGCTTGCTCTTTATTATATCAGAACTCTTATCTACTGTATCACATAGCTGCTACATATATTATTATTAATGGAAAGGAAACACCATTGTGTTTTCCATATATAATTATTTTTACTGTATGGAACTGGCTGTGTATAGTAAGAAACTTAAAAAATGAAATGATATTTTGAAATTGTATATTCGTACTTTGTCCAAAAAACATACTTTAAAAAATAAACTAAAAATTTCAAGTCATATTGATGCAGGAAAGATTCCAATCTTTGATTCCTAACCCCCCTAGCTAATGTAAATTACCCTTTGACTCACAAATCCTGGTCCCTTTGAATTCCAATAGAAGGTACGGACCTGTCCCAGCCCCACCCGGATCTGAGCCAACTCTGGGGCTACACCCCAAAGCCCCTCGAGCTAAGTCTCTGCCTTAAAAGGACCACACTGGGAACCCCTCTTTGCAGAGATTCCAAACTTGGTTGCCATGTGAGGACCCTCTGTCCACTGGACCCTCTGTCCAGTGCCCTCCTTATCTCTACCTTCACCTATCTCCTACTTCTAAACTTAATAATAAACCTCTTTTATTAATCTAGCTCTCTGGGCCAATAAATGCTTTTATTGGGAATTCGCGCCGCTTCTAGACCTCATATACCGCCGTATCCTTGCGCCGAATCTAAGGGGGTTGCAGGGGAACTCTGTTTGACTCCCTGTACCCCAAACCTGCCACTAGACCTTAACTAAACCCTAATTTCATTTAGGTACCCCAAATGTAGACCTCAACATGTGGTCTACACCTCAACATTTGGTTGCTGACCTCAACAATATGAATGACATTAAAAAATTGCTTTACCAAAAATGTTTGTTAAGATTCTGAGTAAAAACCCTCTTTCATTAGGAAAATCATTGAAATTAACTGTAACTATTAAGGTAGTTAAAATTATACTTGAAGAACTAAGTGAAAAACAAAATAGAATGCTTACAAATAAGTGAAAATAAAAGTTGTTCATATTCACTTTTCAGATGAAGAAATTAAAACCATTTCTAATCATATGGAAAGATGCTATAAATCACTATTGATCAGAGAAATGCAAATTAAGACATCTCTGAGATACCACTATACACCTCTGAGATTGGCTAAGATCACAGGAAAAGGTAATGATGAATGTTGGAGGGGATGTAGGAAAACTGGGACATTAATACATTGTTGGTGGAGTTGTGAAACTGATCCAACCATTCTGAAGAGCAATTTGGAACTGTGCTCAAAAAGTTCTCAAACTGTGCATGCCCTTTGATCCAGCAGTGTTTCTACTGGCCTTGTATCCCAAAGAGATCTTAAAGAAGGGAAAGGGACCCACATGTGCAAAAATGTTTGTGGCAGTTCTTTTTGTAGTGGCTAGAAACTGAGTGGATACCCATCAATTGTAGAATGGTTGAACAAGTTATGATACATGAATGTAACAATATTATTGTTCTATAAGAAATTGTCAGAAGGATGATTTTAAAGAGGCCTGAACAGATTTACACGAACTGATGCTGAGTGAAATGAACAGAACTAGGACATTGTTGTACCTGGCAAAGAAATATATATACTACGATCAATTTTGATGGATATGGTTCTTTTCAACAATTAGATAATTCAGACCAATTCCAATGATCTTTTGATAAATAGAGCCATCTACAGCCAGAGAGTTCCCATTGTGGGAACTGAATGTGGATCACAACATAACATTCTCACTCTTTTTGATGTTGTTTGCTTGAATTTTGTTTTCTTACTCATTTTCTTTCCTTTTTTATCTGATTTTTCTTGTGTAGCAAGAAAATTACATAAATATTTTTATACATATTGGATTTAACATATATTTTAACATATATGACATGTATTGTTTGCCATCTAGGGAGGGAGTGGAAGTAAGGAGGGGAAAATCTGAAACACAAGGCTATGCAAGGGTCAATGTTGAAAAATTATCTGTGCATATATTTTGAAAATAAAAAAGCTTAAAAAATGGTTCATATTTCTGAAGATCAATCTTTGCTATTAATTAATTGAGAGTATGATTTACCTATATCGCATTTCAAGTGGAGAAGTCACAAATAAGAATCTCACTTTATTACATATACAGGCTATGTTGTTAAAGTGGCACTAAGGAAGATCTGTTACTTTGAAAATCAATTTATAGTAAGTGATATTAAAGGGAATTTAATATAATTGAAGAATTTTTAAAATGAAAATGATATAATGTGAATAAATTGCATTATACTCTGCATTGATGGAACTCAATTGATATAAATATGAAATGGAGGACAACAAGCATTAATTAAAGATGTGGATCCTTGTAAAATCTGGACATTTAATGCTTCATAGACAATCAGTTATTTCAAAATATTATTGATAAGCCAAACATAATTTTTAAGTTGTTATAAAAAATTTGACTTTACAAAAAAAGTCTACTAAAAGGAAAATGGTTTGTGGGAAAATGTGATAATATAGAAGCAGAGCAAATAGCACTTTGATATAATTATGAAATATGCTAGTTTTTTCATGCTAAAATACTTCAAAATATTTTATAACTGCAAGAAAAAAATGACTTTTTTTCTGAGTGATAATAAAGATGAAGCAAATACATTTTGCACAAAAAGCAAAATTGAAATTTATAAAATTGGTGCATGTTTTTGGAAATAAAACCAGTTACTCAAAGCAAAGAGACATAAGATCTTTAGAGTCACACTCTTTCACATTCTGATTTAGACCCCCACACACACCAAAAAATGAAATAAAGCTAGATATTACAAATTTTCAGAATAACATTTTAGTATGCTTTCTAGTTTAAAAATGTCAACCTTGCATATGAAATCAAACAAAATAAAGACCCATTTATTAATTACTTGATTAACCCATGGAAGCAATTCAGAGTACTATACTAAGAGAAACCATGCAGGCAAATTTACTTCTGTAAATCGTATTAAGAGGAATCAATAGTGATTTTTGCAGTGTTCTATAATGTACATTTTGAAGACCTTCATTTCTCAAGACTTCCAAATGCAACAAATTTCCTAAGTATTTTTAAGTAAGGGCAGTGTTTTGTGTTTTTATTTGTTATGTGGAAACATAAGGGTTAATTGGAAATCTAATTATAATGTGGGGATAACAGCTATTTGGAATTTCTTATAGGAATGTTTGGTATCTTTTTCAAATCCTTGTATTTAGCTGATCATTCAGTTTCACTAAATGCCTTTTGTTTTAAATTTATGTGTCATTTTCTTTAGCCTGGTACAAGAAGATACATCACTGGGGGCTCACAACTGACTTTTTAATACCATAAATTTTAGTTTAGCTGATATAGGATACTTATAGAAGGCATGATGTACAGATGAAGGAAATGAAATCACAAGAGAGGAAATGTCTCACCCAGAATCACACAGAGGCAACAGACTGGAAAGCTAGGATTTGAGTCATTAACTTCTATTATGTTTTATTTATGCCTTTCCTCACACCATAATTGTATATGATATAGCTTGATACCTTTACTTTAGAAGAGGATAAATTAGTCAGGAAATATGAGTCTATATTGATAATATGTAAAATGTATTTCTGATAACTTGAATTTCTCCCTTGCCACTCTAAGAGTATTCTCAAAGTGATACATATAAGATACATGTGTTCCTGCTGTTTTCACCCTATATAGAGCAATGGGCTTTAGTTGTGGAAGCATTTTTCTTTTTTTTTTTTTTTGTTCTCAGTAGGGATAGTTAGAAAAAAAATTATCTGTATCATTTTTCTTCTTTGTATTAGACTTAAAATATCTTGAGAATAATAAAGGGTGATATTATGCAAATAAGCATTCATTCAGTAATTATAGAGGACCTACTTTGTGCAAGGACTGAGGTCGTGAAAGAAAAAGAAATAGAAAATAATGTTCCTGTACTCATTTTTCCTCATATACTGTTCCTACTATAGAAATAACAACACTTAGAGCTTAGAAAGTTTGAAAATACCTATTTTCTACTAGACTCAAAACACTTCTAAATTTACTACAAGATAATTCTCCTACTTATCGCTTTTCACAGTATTTGACCTTAATGATATCCCCCAATTCTCTCCCTCAAGCATATTCTATAGTAATAATGATTCTGGAAAGGAGAGAAGAACTCATAAAATTAAGAAACCATAGTTTTCATGGCTTAGTGATAGAGGCTCTTCCACTGTCTTTTGGGATATGTATGTGTGTGTGTGTGTGTGTGTGTATACACAATATGTAGATATACATACAACATAATGCACACATATATGGATGTGTATATATACTATATACACACTGCACCAATATTTACATATATGGCATATTTATGGAAATATATCTATGGCATACACACAATACACATGTGTTTGCACATAGGTGCATATATGTGTGTGTATATCTATATGTACACTCATATATATGGTTGATGATTACAAATATTTTGCTTCTAATCTGGTGGTATGTAGCATTATATTGACCACATCTATGCCATAGATCAATCTTTTTGTACTTTCTACAGTCTATTTGTCTACTAAACTATTTTTTCAAAACTATTTTTAATTATGTGACAGCATAATGCATACTGTTTATACATTTGCTTGGGTTTCTAGATCACACTTTAGGTAATGCAGCAACAAAAATAGTCCCAAATCTGACTCATGTCTTTCTGCAAGTCTAATGAAAGCTTTCACTTAATGGTTGACCAGCATGAGAATGTAACATACAATGTGTCCACCAGGTGGTGATACACTCAAGCCACCAGCCAAGTGGTTTTCCATTGTGTCTGGCCAGTCCCTCTCTAAAATCTGCTTAATCCCTCCCATATACCATGTGGTATCCTCTCTTCCCCAAGATGCTCTTAGAATATCTCCCTTTCTTCAAACATGAGCTATCTCAGTTCCTCTTGACATAGGATGCAAACATTGATACCAGATTTAAGTGATTTGAGAATATAGAAATGAAATATTCTCCAGATATAAAAAGGGACAAATATTGCTCTTGGTTCTTCAAATTTGGACTGTAGAAATCTGTTTTTTAATCAATTGGCATTTATTCATATGACTTAGGCTCTTTTGTGAACATTTTCTATGGTTGTTAAAAACAGAAATGTAAAATTACAAAAAAGAAACTGTCCAGTTCTCCAGTTTCATAATTTACTTAATTGTTCTTCATCTGCCTCTTGCTCCTTCAGATTCTCAGAAAGATTAAGGGATAGCATTGAATGTTTGGGACCTGATTTAATTAATTCTGTTAAAAATGGAGAAAAGGGGAGGCAAGTTTTGAGATGGAGCTTTCAGCTTGCCCTTGCCAACTGCTGAGATATAATGTTCCCCTTTATCTCTGCCCTTGTACATTTCCACCATAAAACCAAGTCTCATCTTCTCTCCAGGTTGCCTGCTTCTTCAGTGAAACTCTCTTAGATCTAACCTATCTCTGTTTTTGCTTCTCTGTTTGGGTTATAGTGGTTCAATGGCAGTGACTGCTGGTGTTCTCCTGGCCCACTGTCTGCTTTCTATCTTTTCTCCTCTTCCTGGTTGCATGGAATGCATTAGAAGGGAATGGAGCCACGAGTTTTTGTTAATAGAAATAATTTAAAAGGAGCAAAAATGAAGGACTAAACAATATGCTAATACTCAAAATTTTGGTTCCATTTCCTGACCTATCATAATAGCTGGCACTGATATAGCACTTAAATTTTGTAAAGCACTTTACAAATATTCATCTTTTACTTGAGTATATATTCAAGCAATCTTGCTTTTAATGTTTTGATGACATAATTTGTCTTGTTGGAACCTTTCTATATTCCATGGAGACAAAATATGGTATAGATACTTGTTACAATATGCAGTGGGTATTTCTATCATCTTTTAAATTAAGCCAGAGGAAGGGAAAATGTTTAATTAGCTAAATTAGAACATAGCTATATGCAGAGGTATCAGAAGTGTTTGGCTCATAATAAATCAAAGATTATGGAAATCTATAATAAACTTCAATCAGAGAGCCCAGGTAGGTTCATCAAAAATAGTTCAGGCTCCTGACTTAAGGCAACAAGGAATAAAACACTGGACTTGGAATCAGGAACACTCGAGTTAAAATCTGGCCTCAGACACTTAGTAGCTATATGACTCTAGATAAGTTACTTAATCCTGTTTGCCTCAGTTCCTTATTTATAAAATGAAATGGAGAATGAAATGGCAAACCACTACAATTTCCTGGCCAAGAAAACCCCAAAGGGAGTCACGAAGACTGGGGTGTAACTGAAACTACTGAACAGCATTTCCAGTCAATTAAACAAGCATTTGTTGAGAATCTCTTATGTTCTCAGAATTGTGTAGGCTTCTAAGTGCAGGGACTCTTTCATTTTTGTCTTTGTACCTTTACTATTGAAGAATGTATATTATATTTAGTAAACATTTAATGAATGCTTATTGATACGTTGATTTAGGAGAAGAGAAGAAAATAAGTATTTATGTAGCATTTACTATGTACAGGGTCCTGTTCTAAGTGCTTTATAAATATTATCTTATTTAATTGTCAGCATTATAAATAATTATTCATAAATTTAATATATAAGTATATAATATAACATAAATATAAATAATAAGGGAGGAAGTTACTGAGGCAAAGGAAAGATTCAGGAAAATATGTTCGATGAAAATTCAATTAGAGAAAACACATTTAGCTGGGGGTTGGGAGAACAGTGAGCTGAGTACAAGGAAGACTTCACAGATACAGTGTTACCTGAGCTAAAGATGGAACTAAGATTAAGATTCTGCAAGGCAGAGATAAGGAGGAATGCATTCTAGGTACATGCAAATGCACAGAGGCATAATACTATGCTGAGTCTCTTATTTCCACAAAAGAATGTATATTTTTTGTTAGTAAGGAGTTTTATTTTTATATTGTATCTAAGAACTTGGCAAGACTTGAATATAATAGGGTCTAAATTCTTGGTGATTTTGTATTTGAGAAACAGGAACAGGAGTTATCCAGTTAGGCTGAACATAGAATATATTTAAGGGAGTAATGTATTATCAGCAAGTGGGAGCCTAATTGAGTAAGAGTGTGACAAGATCAGATCTATGCTATACTCAAATACTCCAATAAATCTATGATTTCATACATGGGGGTATTCTCTTTAGTGATGCAGATTTTAACCCTTTTATGTCTGCCCATCTTAGACAGCTCTTGTGATTTTCAACATCAGTTCTTCAGAAACTAATATGCCATGTCTTACAGTCAATAACAACAATGGAAGAAGTATTTTTTTAAAAAATAGATCTTTATTGTGGGGTAAAGCTTGAGGTCATTAAAAAATGCTTTGCAATTTCTTAAAAGCAACTTAACACATTCTCTAGTTCTATTTTGGTTTAATCCATTTCTTATTTACAGTGTCTATATTTTTACTGATAGTGGAGTTCTACAGTTTTGTACAGTCACCTACATGTCACAGTCTGGACAAAAGGCACTTTTTATTTTCTTGGTTTGGGTTATTTTGTTACATTTTGGGGTGTGATGTCATCAGTACAATAATTTCCACAAATGGGAGCATCCAGAAGACCTTATAGTCTTTAGGGAATTCCTCTTCATGTGTACTCTGCAAATGTATTTAGAAACTATGTCTCTATTTTATACTTTCCCACATATTAGTGATCTAAGAATTTTATAAAGAGGTTATCTCTATTATTATATCTTTCCTTGTGTCTTATGTATTATTGAACATATGGGAAAGAGAGAAAGGGAAGAGAAACATTTAATCCAATAGTTTGCTCCATCAATCAAATGCCTTTTAAAAAATATTTAGCAAACCATCTTTTATTCTTTATTTTTTAATTGTGTGATGATAAAGATGTGGTCTACTATGGAAAATTGCTTAGAAAAGTCTGTATAATCCCTCATCAAGGATATCTTAATGTATAAAAAGTAATAGAGGTTAAAAAGTAGACATATGGTTAAAGTTTTAAAATTATATTTAATATCTTCTTTTCCTTCTGATATCTTGAGAATAAATTCATCAGTATCTTCAGAATTTATTGCTTCCATTATGTAACAATTAGAGTGCACAGGGTCTATTTCTTTTTAAATATCCTAGTTTTACCTCATTAATTCTCTTGTCAAACTTTCTTTAAACTTTTTTGTCTTTTCCTGTATTCTTTCTAATTATTTTATGAAATCTTCATAATTTTCTACCATTCTCCTCTGTTGTTGCTCTTGTCTTTACTTGGCATATTATTGAGCTTGGCAAACAAGTCAGATATTCACTGGTAAGACACTTTTTAAGTTCTTTTGGTTCCATTTTTATGACAGTTGATTTAAAACAATCAAGTTATGTATGGAATTATTATAACTGGTGTTGCTGGTCTTTCCTCCTAAGTATTTCTATTTTTTCTCCTATCATGAACAAGTTATTCAGATAGGTCGGATTGGAGTTGTTTTTAGTTTAAACTATATATTTTATTCAGTTTTAGAATTTTTTCCTTTTAATTTCTTACAATTCAATGGTCTGATTTTTCAAAGACAGAATTTCAAAATTGCCTATAAAAATATAGCTTAACTTCATTTTGATAACATTCCCACCATGTTCAACTTTAATTATTTTTTTTAAGAAAATATCCTGATTCATAAACATCAGGCTTCTATGCAATACACAAGACTGGAGCCTCTCTCATTATTCTGGACCATGGGCTTTTTGAAAGTTTTCACCATGATCACCTGATCCTACTTCCTTTTGAGATCTTCAGATATCAAGATGCACTTTTGATTTTAACAGATGGGTCATACTGAGATTTTTCCAGACATTCTCTTACCTCATCATCCTATGTAGGAGATAAAACTTAAACTGCAATTTTTTTCACTGTGGACTTCTGTGGAATTACTTCTCATGAGTACTGTAATATATGATGACCAATTTTTCTGTGAATTTCTATTTCTTGTTACCTTTGTATATGTGATAAAACTAATGCTTTGAAATGCTTTATTTGCTTCTCCAAAGAACCTGTAAGCCATTCTATCTTTTTTTTTTGTGTGTGTGTATGTCATTTTCTTTTTTTTTTTTTTTCTTTAATAGCCTTTTATTTACAGGATATATACATGGGTAACTTTACAGTATTAACAATTGCCAAACCTCTTGTTCCAATTTTTCACCTCTTACCCCCCTCCCTAGATGGCAGGATGACCAGTAGATGTTAAATATATTAAAATATAAATTAGATACACAATAAGTATACCTGACCAAAACGTTATTTTGCTGTAGAAAAGAATCAGACTCTGAAATATTGTACAATTAGCTTGTGAAGGAAATCAAAAATGCATGTGTGCATAAATATAGGGATTGGGAATTCAATGTAATGGTTTTTAGTCATCTCCCAGAGTTCTTTTTCTGGGCATAGCTAGTTCAGTTCATTACTGCTCCATTAGAAATGATTTGGTTGATCTCGTTACTGAGGATGGCCTGATCCATCAGAACTGGTCATCATATAGTATTGTTGTTGAAGTATATAATGATCTCCTGGTCCTGCTCATTTCACTCAGCATCAGTTCATGTAAGTCTCTCCAGGCCTTTCTGAAATTATCCTGTTGGTCATTTCTTACAGAACAGTAATATTCCATAATTTTCATATACCACAATTTATTCAACCATTCTCCAACTGATGGACATCCATTCAGTTTCCAGTTTTTAGCCACTACAAAAAGGGCTGCCACAAACATTCGTGCACATACAGGTCCCTTTCCCTTCTTTATAATCTCTTTGGGATATAATCCCAGTAGTAACACTGCTGGATCAAAGGGTATGCACAGTTTGATCACTTTTTGAGCATAGTTCCAAACTACTCTCCAAAATGGTTGGATTCGTTCACAACTCCACCAACAATGCATCAATGTCCCAGTTTTCCCGCATCCCTCCAACAATCATCATTATTTTTTCCTGTCATCTTAGCCAATCTGACAGGTGTGTAGTGGTATCTTAGAGTTGTCTTAATTTGCATTTCTCTGATTAATAATGACTTGGAGCATCTTTTCATATGACTAGAAATAGTTTCAATTTCTTCATCTGAGAATTGTCTGTTCATATCCTTTGACCATTTTTCAATTGGAGAATGGCTTGATTTTTTATAAATTAGAGTTAATTCTCTATATATTTTGGAAATGAGGCCTTTATCTGAACCTTTGACTGTAAAAATATTTTCCCAGTTTATTGCTTCCCTTCTAATCTTGTCTGCATTAGTTTTGTAAGCCATTCTATCTTTCTGCAATTTCTTTCTCCCTTAAGTTTTTGTTTATAGTGAGAATGTCAAGACTGATATAATTAACTTTCTCTGGTAGTGCATCCATTCATTAGTCCTTGGACAATGTTCTCACCTTTAGAGTACAAACAACAGATTTAATATTTATAGATGGCAAAAACTTTTTGATTTCTTGTGATTTAGTAAGATGATTTTGGCACCTTTTCCTAGGAGAAATTCAAAAGGGGAGAGAAACTAGAGGAAGAAAGCTCTGCTTGGCAATTACAATAGGTTATGTGAGAAGTGCTGTGGATCTGAATTAGTGTGGTAGTAGGGCTAGTTGTAAAACTTGAGGAAATCGATTCAATAAGAGTTGACAGCTAATTGTTTTATAGAGGTTCAACTAAGAGGGGAAAGTCAAATGTGATTCCAAGTTTACAAAACTCAGTGACTAGAATGATAGTAATATTATCAAGAAAAATAGTGAATTTAGGATATAGGACAGATTTAGTGGGGAAGATGATAAATCCAGGTTAGTCTTTAATGAGTTTGAGATAGTGATGGGATATAAAATTTGGAGTTGATTATAAGTTCCAGAAATCAAAAGACTAGGGCTAGATCTGGAGGTCTGGAACATGGAGATGGAACAATTATCTGGAAATAATTGGACATGTAATTTCCCTAGGGAAAAATGCAAAGAAGGGGGATTTAGTAGTCCTAGGACTATGCTTTGACATATGTCCCCAAATACTAAAAACTCATTTTTTTTAACCAAAATTTAATTTAGTTTTTATTTAAATTTAATTTAATTTTAATTAACACTTATTTGAAAATACTATGTTCCCTCCTCAATTAAACTGCAAATTCATCTAAAAGCTTAAAAATTGTGTAGCTTTTTATCTTTGCATCTTTAGTTCCTTATTCTCTTATTTATACATAATAGGTGTTTTAGCAGTGTTCAGAATATTGAATTTCATGCCTTCATTTGTTCTGTTTATCTGTCATAACTGACAAACAGAAAATGGTTCTATTGGAGGAGGGGCAGTTCTTCACTGGGCTGTGCTAAGTAACTATACATTCTCATGTGGAATTGCCTAGAAAATTAGCCATCATTTTGCGACTAGGAAAAAAACCCAAAATTCTAATGCATTATCTCTGATGCTTCTGTAGAACCTTTTCAGACATTAATTTAGGCCTCAAATATAGACATTAACGTTTTTAGCTTTGTGATTTTGTAGACTGTCTAAGAGGATAGGGAACAGAGGTGAGAGCAAGATAAAGAGATGAAAAGCAAGGAAGTGACTCTTATCCATGTATCCTTTATTCCTTGATCAAGGGAATAAAAGACTTCTTATAGTGAATGTGTTTCAATATGTCTTCTTTGCATTAGCTTGAAAATGTGCCCTTAATAGTGATAAATAGGACATTAACATTGTAGTTCTCCTTTGAGTGTTATGTAAGTCATGCTCATTGACACATGCATTTCCAAGGGAAGCATTTGCTTTTGCCATTCCAACTGTCCTTTTTTTTTTTTTTTTTTTGATAAAGTGGGTGCCTATATTTCCATTAGTTTTATATGTGTGGGTACACAAATAATACACACAAGATATGTACATACATATATGTTATATTCATGTTTGTTTATTATACATACATGCATACACACATATAGTATTTATTGTTGTTTGTCCTTGGATCTTGAAGAGGACCATGACATTAGGGAGGTTTTGCCATGATATGCAAGTGAAAGGATTTAAATGAGCAAGGGCTATACAAGGTCACCTGCCTCACTTACCCCTCCAGAGCCGTGTGTTTGTGTTTGTGTATGTACAGAAGACTTAAGTGATATAACTTAAGAAATGTTAGTTGAAATAAAAGAGAAAATTTTCATGAGTCTCATGTAAAAATTTTGAGCACTGATCCATACTTTGATGCTTTAACTCTCTATCTATTATTTCTGTAGGATCTTCCCAACACAACACCAATCAGTCAAGGACAAAGGAGTCAGATATTACAATAAACATCACAGCTCCTTGAGCAATCAGTGAAATCCTTGAAACATATGGTTCTCTCTGTTTTGCAAAAGCCCAATGAACTCAATTGAAAAACTACAAATACTACTAAAAATAAAGTAAGGAGGAAGTGATGGAAGATTACTTAAAGAATTTAAAGATTTTATTTGGAATTAGAATCACATATAATTTCTTTCATTTTTAATGCATTTTAAACATGTCCAAATATGCTTTCCTTAATTCTCTCTGTCCTTTCCTAATCAAACCCTCCTATTTTTTTTTAACAAAGGTACAAAAAAACTGATCCAATGACTTTATTAGATAATATATGCAACAATTTTCTCCCATAGTCCTCTACTTCTCAGTCAGTTAATGAATATTTATTAAGTGCTTATTATGTGCTAGGTACTGTGTTAATGCATTATCTTTGATAGTACAAAATATAAATACAAAAAAAAGGTAAAATACAAATCCTTGACTTCAAGAAGGTCACAATCCAACAGGAAAAATAGTAAATAAATATGTACAAACAAACTTTATGCAGGATAAATAGAAAATGATTGAAATAGATAAGGCACTAGAATTAAGATGATTTGGGAAAGACTTCTTGTAGTGATGAGATTTTATACTTAAAAGATGCTGAGAGAAGGCATGCATGTTTCATCTCTTCTCTGGGACCCTTATTAGTTTATGAAGATTTCAGCTGACTTTAGTGAAAATCACAGAACATCGAAAACTGGCAAACTTTAGATGTAACTTAATCTAATCTCTTTGTTCCCCATTGCAGGTCTCCTTCCTACAGTATCCTAGATAAGTACATATCCTGTTTTGGTATGAATAGTACTTTTTGTGGCAGTCCTCATTGTAGGAAAATTTTTATTTGTTGTTTAGTTCTTTTATAAATTAGGCCAACATCTATAATGTTTATTCTGATTCCTATTTTTTTCCCTTTAGCCTGGAGCAGACATAACATTAGTTTCGAACCTGTTTTGTTCCTTACACATTCTTCACATAGAATGACTTTTATGTCCTATTCTGAGTCTATTCTTTTCTAAATTCTCCCACTTCTCCCAATAATTTCTCACATTTCTCAATTGAATTGATTATTTCTAGATCTCTGATTATTCTGTTATCAGAATGTTTTTAGTTTCCTCAATTTGGCTCCTAAGGTACGGTATCCAAAGCTGGACTTGGTACTTCAGATATTTCAAAAAACTGAATAGCATCTACCTACATTAATTAATTTTTCAATGAAAATTTACATGATCAGAAAGTATCAATTCCTATGTGATAAACTCATAAGACTCCTATTAGGATGTTGGAATTAGAGTCTAAGGAAAACTTTCTTGCCAGTTTTCTTTAGTATAGGTTATATCTCTCCCTTCCTCCCTTCCTCCTTTCTTTATTTCCTCATTTCCTCATTTCCTCATTTCCTTCTTTCTTTCTTTCTTTCTTTCTTTCTTTCTTTCTTTCTTTCTTTCTTTCTTTCTTTCTTTCTTTCTTTCTTTCTTCTCTCTCTCTATCTCTTTCTTTCTTTCTTTCTTTCTTTTTTCTCTCTTTCTCTCTATCTCTTTCTTTCTTTTTTCTTTCTCGCTTTCATTCTCTTTTTTCTTTCTTTTTCTTTTTTCTTTCTCTCTCTCTTTTTTCTTTCTCTCTCTTTCTTTTTCTCTCTCTTTTTTCTCTCTTTCTTTCTCTCTATTCTTTGTTCCTTCTTTCCTTCCTTCTTTCCTTCCTTCCTTCCTTCCTTCTTTCCTTCCTTCCTTCCTTCCTTCCTCCCTCCTTCCCTCCCTCCCTCCCTTTCTTCCTTCCTTCTTTCTTTTCTTTTCTCTTCTTTCTTTTTCTTTCTTCTTATGCCACTTAGTGCTTAATAGATATATCTATGTTTTTGCTGGGCAGTTAGGTAGCACAGTAGATAGAGTGCTGGGCCTGAAGTCAAAAAGACTCATTTCTGTGAGTTTCCATCTGGCCTTAGGCATTTACTAACTGTGTCATCCTAGACAAGTCACTTAACCCTAATTGCCTCAGTTCCTCATCTATAAAATGGACTAGAGAAGAAAATGGCAAACCACTCCAATATCTTTGCCAAGTCTACTGAAAAACTGACTGTATAATACCAACAAAAACTTCATGTATGTCTACAAATATAAAAGGTATGTGTGTTACGTTCCATTATTTTGTTGATATGAGTCATGTGTTTATCATTTCAGTTCACGGCCATGTCAGTGGATGGTTGCCATAAAAATATTACTACTTCTACTACTACTACTACTACTACTACTACTACTACTACTACTATTACTACTACTACTACTACTATTACTACTACTACTACTACTGCCAGATAGCCTACCTTATAGTGATGTCTCTTCCATCTAAATTAGAATAGTTTGTCGATTATAGACATATATTCAATCTTATTGAATTGGAAGAAGTTTCCAGAACTTGTGTAAATCAGATAATTCATTATCACTGTCACACCATATTGAAACATTACAGTAGTACTTTAGTGGAAATTGTATGCCTATACCTATATAAATGTATTCAATTCAATAAATATTAATTAAGTACCTACTATGGGCCAAGCACTGTTCTAAATACTGTTCTCTGGAATCATGAATGATCATTGTAATATTACTTAATAGAATACTAAAATAATAATAAAATTAATATGGAAGAAAATTTGTTCTCTAAACAAAGAGAAATGGAAATTAAGGGTGTCAAACAACTTCAGTTATTAAACTAAATTTCAAAGAAATAAGTATTTAAATTTGTTCTTGTTAAAAAAAATAGACAACTTACTCAGTGGAATAGATTAAGTATACAACGTAAAGAGGCAAATATATCTAATATCCTAGTTTCTGATAACCACAAAGAACCCAACTATTGTAATAAGGAATAATTATTTGATTAAAAACTCCTGGAAAAATTAGAAGAAACATGGAAGAAATTAGATTCAGATTAATATCTCACACCTTATACAAATATAATTTTCAAATGAATATATCCTAACATTTAAAAAACTATAGCAAATAATGGAGAACATGTGCATCTTTTCTTTATTTGTGTATTTTTGAGAGAACTTTTAATTTGTCCTCATTGCATGATGCTTGATAAAGGTTTTAGAAAGATACATTTTATGATGTTAATAAGTTTAGTCCATACCTACTCCTTGTGATGTCTTTGACATCAACTTTGTCAGGGACTCTTTCTGTCTATTAAGATAACCTTGTGGGATATTTATGTTGGGAACAACATGTTATTAAATGATTATATTAATTGTTTCCTAATGTCTTGAAATACATCTAATTTAATGATAATGATTTCTTAGATAAATCTCTATAGTCTTTTTGACAAGATTTTCTTTAAAAATTTTTAGTCAAAATTCATTAATGATATTGACCAATGCTTCTGTTGTCCTTAACTTCCCCTGATTTTAGGTGTCAGGACTAAATTTGCCTCATAAAAGGAATCTAGTTGAGGCATTTTTCCCCTTTAATTTTTGAGAATAATTTGTGTAGCATTGATACTTGTTATTCATAAATATATTTCTCTTCTGAATTTGTGACCAAAGAAGAACTGGAACTCATAATTGAGCATCAAATAGATAATTTTGATTATATTAAACTAAAAAGCTTTTATGCAAACAAAACTAATGCAGACAAGATTAGAAGGGAAGCAATAAATTGGGAAAACATTTTTACATTTAAGGGTTCTGATAAAGGCCTCATTTCTAAAATATATAGAGAAGTGATTCAAATTTATAAGAACTTAATCCATTCTCTAATTGATAAATGGTCAAAGGATATGAACAGACAATTTTCAGATGAAAAAATTAAAGCCATTTCTAGTTATATGAAAAGGTGCTCCAAATCACTATTGATCAGAGAAATTGAAATTAAAAGAATTCTGAGATGCCAATATACACCTCTCAGATTGGCTAAGGTGACAGGAAAAGATAATGATGAATGTTGGAGGGGATGTGGGAAAACTGGTACACTAATACATTGTTGGTGGAACTGTGAATGGATGGATCCAGCCATTCTGGAGAGAAATTTGGAAGTATGCCCAGAGAGTTATCAAACTGTGCATACCCTTTGATCCAGCAGTGTTTTTACTGAGCTTATATCCCAGAGTGATCTTAAAGGGGGGAAAGGGACCCACATGTGTGGAAATGTTTGTGGCAGCCCATTTTGTAGTGGCAAGAAACTGGAAATTGAATGGATGCCCATCAGTTTGGAGAATGGCTGAATAAATTATGATATATTAATGTTATGGAATATTATTGTTCTATAAGAAAATCATCAGCAAGATGATTTTACAGAGGCCTGAAGAGAATTCCATGAACTGATGCTAAGTGAAATGACCAGAACCAGGAGATCATTGTACATGAACAATATCATAGGACAATCAATTCTGCTGAATGTGACTCTTTCTAACAATGAGATGATTGAGGCCAGTTCCAAAGATCTCATGATGAAGAGAGCCATCTACACCCAGAGAAAAGACTGTGGGAACTGAGTGTGAATCACAACATAACATTCTTACTCTTATCGTTATTGTTCATTTGCATTTTGTTTTCTTATTCATTTTCTTTCCTTTTTGATCTGATCTTTTTTGTTCAGCAAGATTAGTTGTACAAATATGTTTACATATTTTGAATTTAACATATATTTTAACATGTATAACATATATTGTATTACTTGCCATCTAGGGGAGGAGTGGGGGGAAGGATTTGGAACACAAGGCTATGCAAAGATCAATGTTGAAAAATTATCTGTGCATATGTTTTGAAAATGAAATAATAAAAATTTTATATATATATAATATATATCCATCAGAGCCAAGAGATTTTTCTTTGGTAGTTCTATTACAATTGTTGTTCAATCAGTCATGTCTAACTCTGTGACCTATTTTGGGATTTACTTGGCAAAGATACTGAGGTAATTTGCCAGTTTCTTCTCTAACTCATTTTACAGATGAGGCAAACAGGGTTAAATGACTTGCTCAGAGTCACACAGCCAGTAAATATTTGAGACCAAATTTCAACTCTTGAAGACGAGTTGTTCTGATTCCAAGTCCAGTGCTCTAACCACTGGACAACCTAGCTATTTCATTACAATTAAGTCCATTTATTTGTTAATTTATTTTAAAGGATTATTTCAGATCTCCAATTAATCTTCTGCTACTTTGGTTTGTAATTTTAAAGGTATTGCTCTATTTCTTTTGTGTTCTTAGTTTTGGTAGCATATAATTATGTAAAGTAGATTCTAATAATTCTTTTTATTTGTTTTGATTTTGCTATAATTTCACTTCATTCGTTTGATTTTATTTGCCTTCTTTTGAAATCAGTTTAACTAAAAGCTTAACAATTTTATTAATTTTTGCAAAGAACCAGCTTTCATTTTATCATTTCTGTAGCTTTGAGTTTCTTTTGCTTTTATTTTATTTCTCCTCTAATTTTTGATATTTCTTTGTTTCTGCTTATTCAAGGTTTGTTACTTGAGGCCATATTTCCTTGCTATTAATAATTTCCATATTGGTCCATCTGCTTGTGTTCAAGATTTTTGATTTTTTATATTTCTCAGAATTTAAAAAAAAAAAAAGGCTTTTTTTCCTCATGTTCCCCCATTGTGCTCTTTCTGAACCTTTAGTGGCAATTTCTTTAGATTTCAAATCTGTTTTAGCCTTGTCCCTTAAGGGGCAATTCATATTTTACCAACATCAGTCTCTATCTCATATGACATTGGGGGGGCACAGAACTACTTTCAGCTTGATGTCAATTCCTTTTACTTCAGATTTGGTAGATACCCAGTTCCCTCATTTCTCAGTTCTCTGATTAAGTAATGCTATGTCAGTCAGAGTAAGTTTCTGGTTTTTGGTTTCCTACCACATATATAGGTAGCAAAAGAGTTGAAAGATTGGGGTTGGGGGGAAAAGTTGAGTTTTATTGCAAGCCATGCATCAATTTGTAAAGCTCTATCAGAGTTTGGTAAAAGGTGAGAGATTGGGTGTTAAGTGAATGCATTCAATATTGCTAATTAGTCTATTTTGTTGTTAGTTCATTGGGCTATTATCTCACTAGGTTGGTTGGAGTGTTAGGTCATTAAGATAGCTGAGAGCTTTTTTTTTTAATCTCTTGGAATTACTATTTTGGAGAGTTTTAAAGGTCGTGAAGATTAGAGGAATCATATAATCCTCCATCTTGTTGGTCATATGGTCTAAAAGTCCATATATTGTTTTCTAAACCTGAACTAAGGCAAAAAAAAAAAAATGCAATGTATCGATTCAACTTTCATCACATGGGGAATAATCCAAAAATGTTGATGTCAGTTAAAAGAAAAATATCTTTCATCTGTAATATCGTAGAATTCACTTTTACTGACATATTTTGCTCAAGATTGTATATATCTTTTAACTCACTATATTTACTTCAGGGAACTATTTTTATATTCATTAAAAACATCCAAAGAAACACCATACAGAAATTTATACTTTTGATCTCTAAATTTATCAGCCTATAGAAAACTTAATAATTAACTTCTCTCTTTCTATCAAATTTATTTTTGGATGACAAAATTTGCCACCAGAACTCTACATCAAAATCTACCAGCTTGAATGAAATCTTAATTAATTAATGAACAAGTTTTTATTCCCTATCTACTCTGAACCAGGTGCTTGAATAGATTCTGAGGATATGAAGCAGTAAATTAGACCTTTCCTCAATGAGTTTATAATCTAATAGGGAAAACAAAATGCACATTTACAAGTATATAATTTTATTCATATATATGTGTATGTGTGTATATATATATATATATATATATATATATACACCCTGTAATTTTATCTAATTTTAGTTTTGTAGATTAGGAAATAGCAAGGGATTATCAGGTCGGGTAAGCAGGAAAAGCCTAATATATAAGCTTACAAAACACTTTCAAATAGAAGCTTTGTTTCTTCCAACTACGTTCTCATCTCTCTGTGGTAGCACAAACCTCAGACCACACATCTTGGTTATATAAAATATGTCACAATCAACTAAGTTTATAAATCATTCTTTTTATAGCCTAAGTGCCACTTGGTCTCTGGAGGGACAAGTGGCCTTTTTCCCTTCCCTAGTCTTTTCACTGTAGGTGACAAAGGTACAGTTTCCTCCTCCTCCTGGGGAAAGTGATGGATAAAAGTTTTCATCAATATGACAAGCTGTTTCCTGATGTTCTTCAAGGTATGTGGTATCTGGAGAGCTATATTTTAAACTTTCATTGTGGATCTCAGAGCCAAGGCTAGGGAAAGTTAACAACTTACTAAAAATTCCACTAAAGATATAGAACATCCTTTCTTCAGTTCCCTCAGAAAACACAAGATGTTTTAATAAGCCACAATGTGAGTTAAGAGTAGTGTTATTAAAAAAGAAAGGAAAAAAGTTTTCTATAGGTCTCATGATCAAAGGATATCTTTTTTTTAATGTGGCTGTGCCAAGAGACTGGCATTTTAATGTCCATTTGTACTTTGATTTGTATGTTCCTCATATTATTTCCTAAAGAGAAAATAAACTATAATCTTTCTACTTTAGTAGAATTGCTATCAGAATAGTAGGGAAAAATATTTGTGGAAAAAATACCTTTTATTTTTATCATTCGTGATGACCTTTCTTGGTTTCATTACTTGCCAGAATGATTGCTAATTTCTCTACTAAATAGTAACTAGTTTTTCCCCCATATTGGGTTGTGTGTGTTTGAGGTTTTAGAATTTGAATATAGTGAATTTGGGTTGTATATACGAGAGTGAAATATGCTCATGTTTCATTATCACAATCTAGGAAAATCTCAGGAAGAAGGTAATTGTTTTTCCTTGACAGTAGCATGGATTTGACATCAGCTGAGTAATTATCATCAATTACTTCATTGACAGAAAATTTCATGGAAGATTAAGGATGAAGATAAATCTGTGATTTCATCCATATAGAGAACTTCCAGGTGAGTAAACTCTCTCTACCAATGCAAGCTGACAATTTTTCTTGAAGTTACAGTTTTAGAGAGTTTCCCAGAACAGTGAGGTTTAATGAGGCAGGCATTGAACTCAGATCTTCTTGGCCAAGAGGTCAACTTTTTTTTTACACCTTTCCCCCAATACTTCTGTTTCCCCTTCTGTTAGTCTTTCCCTTTCTTTCCCCCTTTTCTCTCCCACTTTCCTATAAAGTGAGACAAGTTTCCTCTATGAAACCAAATATGTTTGATAATTTCTCTTAGAGCCAAATCTGATGAGAGTAAGATTCAAACAATTATCATCCCCTTCCCTTTCCCCCCTCAATTATAATAGGTTTTCTTTGCCTCTTTGTGAGATGTAATTTCACTTTAATACCTCCTTTTCCCTCTTTTTTCCATTACAATCCTCTTTCACCTCTAGTTTCTTTTTCATCTTATCATAATAAAATAAATATATAATTTGATTTTATACTTGCATCCTCTCAGTATACCCATAACAGAAATATAGTTCTCAAGAGTTCTTTCCTTATTTACCTTTTTATGTTTCTCTTGAGCTTTGTGTTTGGAGATCAATAGATCAATTTTTTTTGTTCAGTTCTGGTCTTTTCATTAGAAATAGGTGAAATTCACCTATATCATTGAATGTCCATCTTCTTCCCTGAAAGATAATGCTCATTTTAGCTGGATAGCTTATTCTTGGCTATAATCCAAGTTCCTTTGCCTTTTGGAATATCAGATTCCAGGTCCTTTGATCCTTTAAAGTGGAAGCAGCTAGGTCCAAGGGTAATCCTAATTGTGGCTCCTCAGTATTTAAATTGTTTCTTTCTGGCTGCTTGCAATATCTTTTCCTTGATGTGATAGTTCTGTAATTTAGCCACGGTATTCCTTGGGGATTTAATTTTGGGCTCTCAGGAGGTGATTGGTGAAGTCTTTCAATGACTGTTTTACCTTCTGATTCTAAAATATCAGGACAGTTTTCTTTTATGATTTTCTGTAAGATAATGTCTAAGTTCTTTTTTTCATCATACCTTTCAGGAAGTCCAATAATCCTTAGATCTCTCCTAGACCTATTTTCCAGGTCATATGTTTTTCCTAGGAGGTATTTTCATATTTTTTTTCATTTTTTTGTTTTTGTTTGACTGATTCTTAAAGTCTTATTGAGTCATTCACTTCCATTTGTTCAATTCTAATTTTTAGTGTATTATTTTCTTCAGTTACCTTTTTTTAGCTCCTTTTGTAATTGACTAATTGAATTTTTTGTTTATTGCATTCTTTTTCCATTTCACAAATTTTGGTTTTTAGTGAATTGTTGTCTTTTTCACATCTCTTTTGTAGGGCATTATATGCTTTTTCCTTTCTTTCTTGCAATAATCTCATTTCAATTCCCCATTTTTCTTCTAATTCTACTTTAAGATCCTTTATGCAATCTTCCATGAAAGTTTTGTGAAATGGAACAATTCATATCTCCTTTTGGGGCTCCATATGGAGTTGCTTTGCCTTTAGGAACCTCAGGATTTGAAGTCTGTTCTTCGCTTGTCTCTATAGAAGCTATCTATAGTGAGAGTTGTTTTTGTTTTTTTATTCATTTTTTTTAAGGCTTGAAGTCTGTTCAGTGCAAAGGAGTGACAGCTGCTTTAATTTGCCCTAGGGCAGTTCTGCTGATTGATTTCCATTGCTGGGTAATGGTGGCTAGGTAAGTCATTCTTCTGGGGTTAAGTGGTTTACAATTTGCCTTTTGTAGCAAATCTGCCAAACTACCTGCTTGTAACTAGAACAGAGTAGCCTAAGAAACTTACAAAAGATTCCCAGGTGTGGAAGCTTTAATACTCTGACTCCCCACCACAATCTCCCTGTGCTGCAGTTTGGGCTCTGCAGACTGTGTCACCTTGCCCATTTGAAACAGACCTGTTCTGAAATTCTTCCAAGATATTGTCTTCTGGGAATGTGTTGCACTCCAATATTTGTGGATCTTTTGCTTCCAAAACTAGTTTAGAGGTTTAAGCTTCTGTTGGTTTCAAAGAAGGTCAAAGGAGATCACAGAAGGTCGAGTTTGCTCTCTGTCATTTTGGCTTCACCCCAAAAGTCAATTCTCTTATGAAAGGTAATGGCCATTCCACGGCATTGTTATAGACTTTGTCACTAACTGATTTATTGAAATTCATCACTTCAATGATGAAAAGTTTCTATATAAACCAAAATATTCATAACAGTACTCTTTGTAGGAATAAATAATTGTAAGCAAAGTTCAACAAAATTGGAAAACTGATAAATGTTGGTATACAAATGTAATGGAATAGTATGCCCTATGAAACTACTAATATGAAGGTTTCAGAGCCATTTGGGATTACTTATAAAACTGATATAGGGCAAAATATGCTGAATCAAAAAAATAATTTATGTAATAATCATAAAAAAGAAAAATGATATTGAAAGACTTTAGAACTCTGATCTATGCAGTGACTATAATGATGAAAATATATCAGATACATATCTTTTGCCTCCTGATTGAGATAGATAGGTGTTATGAGATATGTTCAGCTGATGGGGTCTTCCTTCCTTCCTTCTTTCCTTCCTTCCTTCCTTCCTTCCTTCCTTCCTTCCTTCCTTCCTTCCTTCCTTCCTTCTTTTCTTTCTTCTTTCCTTCCTTTTTTTCTTCCTCCAACTAAATTTCTTTGTGACCAGAGAGAGTTCTACAGGGTAGAGTTTTATTGGGAAATGACAGAAATAATTTTTAAAAAATCAATAAAACATTAACAAACAATGGCAATAAAAACAGCAACTTCAAGCTTAGTCTTCCCACTTCTAGGATTTGAAAATTTCCCCAAATCGATTATGATGCCATGCTTTTGTGAGAGACATTGAGGGCCTTATACTTTTCTTTTCAGTTTAATTATGTATCCTTGTCCAAAAGCATTTAAGTCCCTGTTTGCACATGAAGGTCTCCAATACATTGTACAGAATAACTTAGACAAACACAGATATTAAATGTGACCTTTAAAAATTAACAAATGAGTAAATTAAACATGTTTTTGGTGATGTGAAATCATAGCACTCAAAGACTTGAGAAGCCTACTATTTATATACTGTGGGTAAATTATATTGATTAAGAAATGGCTTACCTTCCAGAGAAGAGGAAGAAACCTGAATTTTTTTTCAGCCCTGATGAGAGAGATTATGCAAAAAAATTACAATAACTTGTAATTTTTACAGATTTTTCTTTGTGTCCTCTTTACTAGAGTGATTTCTTTAATGGTAAAAATATATTTTACATAACTGAAATTTTATATAGCACATCACTTCAAAAGATCTATCTGAATTGCTCTCCCTCTGCAAATATAGATTATAACCCCTTCCCACTTTAGTGAAGTTGGCAGAGAGAGGGTGATTCAGTGTCTTAGTAATAGAAGCCTTAATTCCTTTCAGAAGCCCAGTTGTTAAAAGAGGGAGTATCCATAGTCCTTGTTCATGATATAGGCTGGGTAGTTAGGAAGCCAATATGTAAGTATGGCACCGTTCCAGTGTTCACTTAACTGTTTTCCATCTATTTGGTTACCATAGAGAGAAGGCATGCTGTTTATTGCAATGTTGGTCCATGGTGATGATAATGATCCTAAGACTGCTATCTTGGTAAACCCAAAGTGAGCACCACTGACATTGAATATCCATACAGCAGAGAAAAAAAGATTATAATAAACAGCCAGTCAGTCAATAAATATTTATTATTAAACATTATGTACCAGGTACTATGCTATGTACCTTTTCAACATTATGTAAACTTTGAACAATATTTGACTTTCCCAGCATCTTCAGTCTGGTTCTATTTCTCAATTGCTGAGTGATGACTTTGCAAATATCTCCCTTTCCCTCTGTTATCAGTAGCATTACTGGCCACGTGAAAACTAATGAATAAGAGAATCACTTTAGTGTTGCCTTTTATCAGCTGCTTTCTACTTCCTATTTCAACCAATCTCAGAAAAGGAGAAATAGGTTTTTGGTCACAAAAAGCTGAGAAGACATAACTTTAATTGGTTGCAGTTAAGTCTATGACTTGCTAAAAACTCTTTAGCTTTCTCTTTGAGACTTTTTGTCCCTTGGCAGAAGCCCTACTTCCCTTCATTTCTCCTCAGGCAAATTGAAAAGATTTCAACTCCCATCTCTGTTTGATCATTAGCTTTGTGGAGTCATGAATGTATGATAGGTGGACCATGCCCATTTCTTCCTCCATATAGTGGTCCATGTGTTGTGATCCTTTTTCTGGAAGCATTGGTTGAGAGAGGAGACTTGGGGCAACCATTATGCCCCATTAAATCTGTGCTTTGTATTTTCTGTTTTGATGACTAGAAATTTTATGTAATGTGAGAGAATAGGGATAACTGCTTTAAAAAAGACCCTATGTGTGAGAAGAACTTCAATGAGACTCTTACTGAACATAACAATAATTTATTACTGAGCTTTAAGTCTTTGAATGGATTTTTAAAAATTTTTTTCTGCTGCTTTATTAGTTTTTTAATGTGGTTCCATTTTTGAAACTGCCTAAATTTTATAAGATCACTACTTTTGTTTCATAATTTTTGCTAGATAATATTTTTCTTTAATGTAAAACATATTTGATATAAACAATGTCATAACATATATATGTTTTTGTAATATAAAAAGGTTGATAGCTTAACTATACATATATCCTGCTTCTAAATAACCTAATCAATAGACCAAATATTTTAAAATTCAGGTATGATAATTTTTAATTTTTTTGAATCAATTATTTCTAATTTCACAAATGATAGCTTTTAGTTACATCCTCTTTTTTTTTGTTGTTGAAAAAATCTGATAGTTGATTACTAGAGATATATTTCTTATACTGCATAATAAACTAGCTATGGGCTTATTGCAAAACTTAAAGTAGCTATAAAATGCATCTTACTTAATCAGATTCTTCCCAATAAATTTATAAACAAAAGACTATTTCAGGAACATAATATTAATTTTTGGATCTTTTGAGAACTATCAAAGCAAATGAGGACTTTTATACAATAGATACACATTTTTAAAAATACTTTTTAAGGAAAGTACTAAAGATTATTCTAAAATTTGCTTACAAAGCTTCAGAGAAAATGAGAGACAGCTTGATATTTCACAACTATTTTTAGTTTGCTTTTGCCATAGCTTTGGAAGTAGTTGTAATGTCATTGTTCTATCATGGAAAAAATTTTGGTTTTGGAATAAGAGATCAGAGTTCAAACTCAACTGCCTCTGACATATTGGAATAGTTTGAAAATATTTGGGTCAATTAAAAGCCTCAAGTCTTGGTTCTATTCATTTGCAAAAAGACAATGATAATATCTTAATGTGTCCTTCAATAGGACACTATGAAGATCAAATGTGTGTCAAGTACAATGTCATATACTCTGCAATTGCTTCTTTTACCACTATTGCTTATTATTAATAACATCACTCTTAGCAATGGAAGGAAAGCTGTAACTCTTTTCATAAATGTAGTACTGCGCATTGAAACTGGTAAGACAAATTGCTAGTGGTAAAAGTGATTAGATCCAGATACTTATGATAGTTTAACATAGACCTTGGGATTGTAAGATTTCTTTTCTTGTTCAGGTGGCAATGTGAAAATTATTAAAGTATACTATATCTCTAACAAATATTTTAGTCAAGAGCTAAAAGGGCATCAGATGGAACAATGATCTAAAAAAATAGAGTGTAATACTAGTAAGCTCCTTCAACCAATCCAGCACTACATAAGAGGAGGATGAGATGCCTGCTGGCTTTTAGAGAGAGCACTATCATGGGAGTTGTAAGCCAGTGCAAGCTCTATTAAATACAGCATTATGCCTGCTGGAATTCAGAATGAGGATATGGGGAACCTAAAGCAAACTCAATTTCCAGTAAACAGAGTTTTAAGCCTATGGGCAATGGGAATGGGGGCAGGGGAGGTCACTTGCTAACTTGATTTTGGTAAATGGGGCCTGAAGCCTAGAGGTGCACTGAGTTGGTTGTATAAGAGGGATTCTGAGTAAACAAGACCAGAAGTCAGTGAGATTCCTACCCTGGTAAATCAGAGAAGCTCTAGGGAATAGAACAAGATATCTCAAACTTAACTCTTTATCTTCTTTATTAAATCATTTTCTTCCTGAAATCAAATTTTCCTAGTTTCCATATTTCTGTTGTGGTCAATACCTTTCTTCCAGTTACCAAGACTTGGGCATATCTCTCATCATTAACATATTCCTCCCTCTGTTATTCTTCAGAGATGCTAAATCCTCTCTACAATATCACTCTAATCAGTGCTTTACTTCTCACCGACATGGTCATGGTTCAGATTTTTATTACTTTTTATTTAGACTGGAATGAAATAACTATCAACTAGAAGAGATTTCAGAGGCCATCTAGTTCACTACTCTTATTTTACATATGGGGAAATTGAGGCTCATGGAGTTTTTGACTTGTTCAAATGCCAGAGGTTAGATTTGAATTCAGGTCTTCTGCTCTGGAAGCTGATTTTCTTTCCATTTTTCCACTAGATTCCAAATTTTATTATTTTCCTTAATCTTTACTTATTTTCATTCATTCTGAACGAAATCACCAGACTAATCTTTATAAAGCATAACCAAGATTGTTTTTGAGCAGGTGTATAACATTCAAAAGTTCCACTTGGCCTTTATTCTATTTTTTAAAAATCTGCTTTAAGGGTATATAGAAGTCCCTACTTTATTTTCTCAATTTATTTTAGAAAACATAAAAGGAAAACAAAACAAAGCAAAATAGAACGTAGTCATGTATCCATCAGAACATCAGGGAGGATTCAAAATATATAGCAATAAATTACCAATTCAAGAAAGGATATATAATAAAAAGAGAAATTATATTCACATGTGTCTGTCTTTGCGTTACTTCCTTATAGGTTATTCTTTTATTTTCTTCTGTGCACTTTTTTTGCTTTATTCTTTTTCTATCTTTCACCCTCCCCCTTCCCCCCAACAGGTTATAAATTAAGCAATGTATACATTTGGTTTTTATTTATGTATACATATATATATACACATATGTATACATATAGATATATACTTACACACACATAGATGTACACCCCCTACCCACCTGCCCCTCCATCCTCGTCTTTCCTATCCTTGCTAATTCTTTGCTTTAATTCTACTCTTTAAGTTGCCTTGATATTACTTAACATCCCTCTACCTTTAGATCTTCTTTCCCCACCCTTTGCTTCCCCTCTGTTCATCCCTTCCCCCCTTATTTCTTTACAGATTTTTGAGAGTACTGACTTCTTTATGGTATATATGTAGTATTGCTTATTTAACCCTGATGTGAGTAGATTTTCAGAACTAGGAATTCTCCTTCCCTCTCTAATGCCTCTGCATCTATTCTTCCTCTGCATTTCATTTGTATAAAATAATTATTTTTACCTTAATTCTGCCCCAATCTTTCTTTTGAGCTAATTTATTGATGATTTCAATCTTAACCATATGATACACATTTCCATGTAAAAAACATAAAAAATTATTTATGTTAAGTTCCTTGAAGTTGATCTTTGATATTGGCTCTTATATGTTAAATTTTCTATTGAGTTCAGGTTTCTTTGATATAAAGTCTTGAAAATCTGCAAGTTTGTTGAAGGTCCATTTTTTTCATACAATATTATGACTCCAGGACCTGCAAACTTTTATTGTAGCTGCTACTGTTTGGTACAATTCTAATTGTAGCTTTCAGTTTATTTGAATTATTTTTTTCTTGCTTCTTGCAAAATTTTCTCTTTGAACAGATGGTTTTGAAATTTGGCAATAATATTCCTATGTGTTTTGCACAAAGGATCTCTTTGAGGTGGTGATGGGTGGATTTTTCTGTTTCTACTTTCCTGGCCTGTTCCATCACTCCAGGACATTTTTCTTGGATTGTTTCTTACATTATTTTGTGAAGATTCTTTTTTTGGTCACAGATTTTAGATAGTCTAATTTTTTTTATATTTTCTTTTCTTGATCTAGTCTCCAGATTTATTGTTTTTCTTATATTTCATATTCTGTTCTATTTTTTCATTCTTTATATTCTGTTTTGTTATTTCTTGGTCTCTAATAGCTTCACTTCCCCTTGCCCAATTCTAATTTTCAAAGAGTTATTTTTATTTTTGAGACTCTGTATCTCCTTTTCTAGTTGGTTAAATTTTTTAAATAATCTTTGTTTTTCTTGCATGGCTTTTGTTTTTATTTTTATTTCTTTAGTTTTTCATCAATGTCTCTCATTTGATTTTTAAATTCTATTTTGAGTTCTTCTATAAATTCTCTCTGGACAGGGAGCCATTCAATGTTATTTTCTGGAATAGAAAAAGCTTCTTTTTACTACAGCATCCTCCTCTGAAAATGAACCTCAGTCTTTCCTGTTCCTATAGTAAGCTTCTATAGTTGGATTTTTTATCTTTGCCAATTCATTATTTTCCTATGAAAAGTATTAAAATTAGCATCTCTAATCACAGGATGATGCCTCTAGTTTCACTTCAGCTCCTTCCTGGAACTCCAAACCAAGAGCTCCATCCTCCTGCAAGTACCCATAGCCAGCAGTTTCTCTGCCCCATGGCTTCTGCACTCACTGGGTGCTGGTTCCTTCTCAACCAGGGCATGGTTCTGCAGTACAACTGAGTCTATTATTCCTAATCACTCGATGTTCCCTCAGTGTTTAGAGACTCAGCCCCCTAACTCAGTTTGCAGTCTGAGAGATGAAAGTTTCTGTGGTTCCTGGTGAGGCTCCAGCCAAACCTAGCTAGTCCCAGGGCTCCACACTTGGTGTTTCTGTGGAGCTAACCTGAAGGTATTTGCACTTCACATAATTAATCTCAGCCTGGAGTCTTTCTTTGGATCTTCTTGGGTTGTATCAGGAAAACCCCTGTTCTGCCTCCTCTTCTTGATTTTTCAACAGTGTACACCTGAGGCATCCTGAGGCACAAATTTGTTGTTTGTGGGAGAAATCTGGAAAGCTTGAAATTTACTGACTTACTCTGCCATCTTTCCAGAATCCTACCCCTGTCTTTATTCTTTAAGCAAAAATATTTAGTCTAACATTCAAAGTCATTTGGTTTCATACTAGCTTTCTAACATTCCCTTTGATTAATCTTTTGTACATATCTGATATACTCTAAGAAAACTAAACAACTTATTTTCCTCTGAATTCATTTTGCTTTCTATTTCCATCACTGACTTTGCTTAGACATTCAAACTAGATTGGCATTCTCCTGTTTCCCCCCACCATATTCACTTTTTAAAATTCCACCCATCCTTTAAATCCTGGATCATATGACTCAAATCTTCCTCCTTCAACCTTTCCTTGATTCCTTCAATCAGAAGTGATTTATCTCTTATGGACTCACTTTGCATACTAATTTTATTAGGGTAACTTGAAGATTTTTTCTAGTAATATGAGTCTAAGGTTCTATGATCTTTATGATATATCTCTTTAATTATTACAAAACCCTTTGCCCACTAGATTTTTTTGAAACTGGGTTTCCCTGTCTTCCCCAGGCTGGAAGTGTATCAGGGCACTTGTGGGTAAAATCCCCTTGCTAGTATACACACAGAAACTTTTGCTGCTCTATTTTTCTTACTTGGATCAATTCATGCATTCTTATGCAGCCTTGTAGCTCTCCATTCCAAGAGAATCATCATATTATTGATGGACTTAGTATAGATACTTAATTGGCTTTAGCTCAATTACAGCTCAGAACTCCTGAACTCATGCTATCCAAAACCTCAACAATACATCATACAGATAAGTAACACCATACCTAGTAGTAAATTCTTTAAGGACAAATACCATATTTTATCCATATTTTTTATTGGATATTTCCCAGAACATAGCAAACTTTAACTAAATACTGAATAAATTAGTGAATAGAACTATAGTTAGAAGCACAGTAAATTAATTTAATATTTGCCATATTCTTTTCAGACATTGGTCAAGATTCAATTTTTAATCACAACTCATTTAGACAACTGATCTTCAGAACTTTAATGGGACAGGATCAATGAGAGGACTATCCTGAGGGATGTGAGAAGGGTTGGTAAAATGTTCTCTTTTATATCCAGGATATCAAGGCATGCTCTCTTTTCATTGTGATGTTGATACAGTCTTTGAATTTGGCAAGACAGTGAAGTAGAATTAAAGGAAGATTATTTGAATACCACATAATGACATCCCAATCTATATAGAGTACTTGAAATAGGATGATTACGACTATTACTCTTTGACCATAATAAAAAGAATGTGGTAAAATGTTGAAAGGTTGTAAAGAAATGTAATAGAAAATTGATTTTCTCATTTCAATTACAGAACTCCTAGTGTTTTGAAACATGTAGAACATTTAAAAACATTACTTTGTTCCTGTTTGTTAGCCCCCCCCCCACTAATTCAGAGAACTTCTCAGTGAATGAGTCCTGGCAGAGAAGTGGGGCCTCTCTTTCTGAGAGCATTTCTACCTTATTATTTTCTCTTCCAACCAATTCACAAGAGATAGATTTTTTCAAGAGATTTAAAGGAACTTTGTTTGTTGTACAAATGCTTTATAGCCATGATTGGGAAATAGGTTAAACCTGCTGTGTCAATTAGCTTAATTGATGAGAAACTCAATTGGTCCTGGAGTGTGTTAATTTCCTGAGGTGAACCTATTGAAAGAACTACTTAGAGAAACTTACACAGTTGGAAAAGCTTTCAAATTCACTCAATTTGAATCAAGATAAAGGCACCATATTTTTGAACATTGAACACACCCAACTATTATTTTAATATTTTCTATGTGAAGTTCTTTACATTTGTGTCTTCGAAGGTACATTTCATTTGATTTGGCTTATCAAGATCTTTTTATATTTTGATGCTATGACCTAATGTAATAATTGTACCTCCAAATTTTGTATCATTTTTCAAATATGATGAGAATTCTGTCTTTTTTTCTTAATGTTTTTAATAAACATTAAATATAAGTACAAAGCCTCACGGATTTGCTATAGAAACCTCCTTCCAGGATGACTTCAATGCATCAATGACCATTCATTAGATCTGATCATTCAACTAGTTCTAAATTATCTTAATTTCATTATCACCGTCTCTATTTCTTCATCATTTCTACAGAGACACCTTCAGGGACTATAACATACTTTGCTGAAATACATGTAAATAGAGATTATGGTAATACCTTAATTCGTATTGATAACTTTTGGAAGATCTACAACAAAAGTTCAGCAGTAAGTATTCTTTCAGGTCTAAGCAATATAATTTATTCAGGCTGAGTTGAAGTGTTCAATATTTCAATTCCCACAACACTGTGGCTTTGAACCATGGGGAAATTTCATGTGGGAGATTTCAGAGATTTCTGGAAGAAAGGGGAGCTGCAAACAGAGATAATAATTTGTTAGCCAGTGCAAAGAAGACAGAAAATAGCAACATGATCTACTAGTTATCTGTCTAGCCCCATAGTCCTAAGTGGATATATTGAATATATACTTTGTATGAAACCTCAATATATGATGTCATGATCTATTTATTTACATGTGACTTAGTCATTTATTTCAATGAACAAAGATCTTTTATAAGCTAAGAATTTACATGTGCTGTCATTGTTTTGTCCACAGAAGATTACTTAGCTATGTGACTTTGTATATCATGTTTTGTATTTGACTTATGTGTCTAGTCTACTAAATGCTATTCTAGATATTATGTACAATGTACTTACATATGCTTCATGAACTAGAGATAATTGTAACTTTGGCATATATAGATTAATCTGTGATTTTTGATATGTGTTTACACTTGTACTTATGGACCTGTGGGTATGAGGGGAGGAGCAAGGACTTCTAATTTTTTAATTGGTCAACCATGTAAGGAAAAGGACTATATTTGTGACATAGAATGATTGCATCAGAAAAACAATGGTGACTTCTGTGGAATGGAAGCCATATGAAGAGACATTCATGATGATGTTCCAACCCAGAGCAGGAAAAAAATTTCTCATCAATTGCTTTTAACTGTTTAGTAAGGGTTCGGGGTTGGGGGGGGGGAAGAGAGAGAGAGAGAGAGACAGGGAGAGAGACAGGGAGAGAGACAGGGAGAGAGACACAGAGAGAGACAGAGAGAGAGAGACAGAGAGAGAGAGACAGAAAGAGAGACAGAGAGAGACAGAGAGAGACTGAGAGAGACTGAGAGAGAGAGAGAAATTCCTGCTAAGAATAAGATGATTTAAAATAGTATATGCTACATTTTACATGAATGAACTGTTTCAGTCCAGTTACAAAAGAAATCTTTGTTATGTCCACTTCACATTAAAATGTGAATTTCAGTGAACATTGCTTTCCCAATTATATTCAGAGAGAATATATTGAGAATATTTTCCCATGTCTTTATTAATTATTTTATCATAGCAATTAAATGATTTAATTTTAAAATTCTTATTTTAAATTTCTGCTCTGCTAGCCAAGACTAAACTGAATATAAATGATGATAAAAATTCCCAGAAGAGGGGTCTTGAACCCAAGCTAGAGAACATTGAATTAACATTCAAATAAAACCTCTGTATTGAACCAAATAATTCAATTGAATGTAAAATTTAGTGGCAACCAAATCATTGAGAAAGTTAAATTTTTCTCTCTACCATCATTTTTTATTCAGTTGATAGCCTCTTGTCTTCTTTTCTACTTTAAAGGCCCCCAACTTCATTCTATTGTGGTGATATATACCTCTCATGTTCTTAACAATTTCTGTTTCCTTCCTAAGACTTCATAATCCTTAGAAATTCTTTTTCAATTTCTTCTGTTATTAATACTTCACAAATATATCACTACAAATGACTAACTTCAAGGAATGAAGAAATACATTATAAATACTTTTTAATTTTACACTTATTACATTGCAAACATTACATTTATTAGTTATATTACAAAGCACTTAGAATGTAAGCACGTATTACATTCCAAACAGATACAAATAGAAAAAGCTTACACTGTAATGGGGGAAGGGTATATAAAGAAAATTTGTTTGTGAGACTGATGGAAAGATCCAGAAATTAGAAGAAATGAACTGCAATGGTTAGCAGGCCAAGAATTCTTAGAGTTAATAATCAGACTAGATAATAATAGTAGGAAATGCAAGTCAGAAATGTAAGGCAAAAGTTAAGGCCTGGAATATCTTAGAAAGTAGTGACATGGCTATAGCAATATATGATAATCCTCCATCTCATTAGTAGGAAAGAATTGTTCGATCTCATCTCATTCAATCTAAGCAAGGGAGGGAAGAAAGAGAGAGTTCCCAGTAGAAGATGGTCTTTTCAAGCACAGACAGATTCTAGGATGGCCTGGGTCTGAGAAGGTAAGGGAGAAAGGTTGCACACAATAATGCAGGTCTTTCCAATGTTCAGTTATCTTGGGCAGGATTACTAAAATGTGATTTTTCTTCTTATTGGGGTAATGAGCTAATGAGTGATCTTGAACCTAGTGATACATGTGTAGCTTTTGTTAAGTCAAGCAAATTCTGACTTATTCCTAGTTGAAAGAGTACAGAATCTTAAGGGAGAGACAAATGATAAGGTGGGCCAGGAAAATAAAAACACTGCCATCACTACCTCCTATCGCACACTGTTTGAGACATCTCAAGACCCAAAAACCTAGAAGGCCTGTGAATAATATCTCTCAGATAACTAGTCCTATTAACAGTCATCACTTGTAATATTCTTGGTTTGGTTTTCTGGAGGTCTCTGGGGCAGCCTTCTTTTCCATAGAGTAATCACCACAAGAGTAGCCAGGAGTTAAAGTCCAAATCCTTTATTTATTTATTTTTTGTTGGTTTTTTGTTTTGTTTTTTATTTTAATAGCCTTTTATTTACAGGTTATATGTATGGGTAACTTTACAGCATTGACAATTGCCAAACCTCTTGTTCCAATTTTTCCCCTCCTTCCCTCTACCCCCTCCCCCACATGGCAGGATGAGCAGTAGATGTTAAATATATTAAAGTATAAATTAGATACACAATAAGTATACATGACCAAACTGTTATTTTGCTGTACAAAAAGAATTGGACTCTGAAATATTGTACAATTAGCCTGTGCAGGAAATCCAAAATGTAGGCAGGCAAAAATATAGGGATTGGGAATTCAATGTAATGGTTCTTCGTCATCTTCCAGAGTTCTTTCGCTGGGCATAGCTGATTCAGTTCATTACTGCGCCATTGGAACTGATTTGGTTCATCTCATTGCTGAGGATGGCCAGGTCCATCAGAATTGGTCATCATATAGTATTGTTATTGAAGTATATAATAATCTCCTGGCCCTGCTTGTTTCACTCAGCATCAGGTCGTGTAAGTCTCTCCAGGCCTTTCTGAAATCATCCTGTTGGTCATTTCTTACCGAACAATAATATTCCATAATATTCATTTACCACAATTTATTCAGCCATTCTCCAATTGATGGGCATCCACTCAGTTTCCAGTTTCTGGCCACTGCAAAGAGGGCTGCCACAAACATTCATGCACATACAGATCCCTTTCCCTTCTTTAAGATTTCTTTGGGATATAAGCCCAGTAGTAACACTGCTGGATCAAAGGGTAGGCACAGTTTGATAACTTTTTGAGCATAGTTCAAAACTGCTCTCCAGAATGGCTAGATCCATTCACAGGTCCATCAATAATGTATCAGTGTCCCAGTTTTCCCACATCCCGTCCAACATTCATCATTATCTCCTCCTGTTATTTTAGCTAATCTGACAGATGTGTAGTGGTATCTCAGAGTTGTCTTAATTTGCATTTCTCTGATTAAGGCTTGGAGCATCTTTTCATATGGCTAGAAATAGTTTCAATTTCTTCTTCTGAGAATTGTCTGTTCTTCTTTGACCATTTATCAATTGGAGAATGGCTTGATTTCTTATAAATTAGAGTCACTTCTCTATATATTTTGGAGAATCCTTTATTAGAACCTTTGACTGTAATTATCTCTTTCAAAGTCTTGTCTCCTTTCTTGGGGCCCGATTAGCTTTCTTAAAGGCCTTCTGGAGTCTTAGTTTCAGTGGAGAAAATGCAGGAGAGCAGGCCTGCCACCATAGGGTGTGAGACGGGATAAAGGAATCTGAGTCCAAGGGCTTGTGTGTCAGCCTCCAGTCTGCTTGTCTTCCCTAGCTCTGAATCTGGTGGCAGCTCCCAGTTTATATGCTCTACCCCGAGAATAAACCAATCATTATATCACTAGGAATCCATAATTTGTTGTAAGATTAAATCAATCATAGTGAATTTAGAGAACATTAATCACCATGCTAAACTAGATAACCATTGTCTCATCAATTCCACTAAGTTAGCACCTTGTAAAAATCCTTGTTTCAAGTTCAGAGTTCTGGCCCATAACAATCACTGAGCAGTGTAATCCCTATATTCAATGGACCCACCTCACTACCACCACTATTTGCTAAATAACTGCCATCATTAGGAAGGAAAAACCAAGATCTCTGGCAATAGCAGTGTATACCAGACCATCATTAAGGGAACAACCTCTTAGGAGAAAGACAGCCACTGATTCTTACTCCTTGAGTTTCTTAAGCAATCATTATGTCTCCCACTTACATGGTCCTACTTTGCCCAGACACATGGGATCAGTAGTTCACAATCCAGTCATTGCCCTCATAAAGACAGTAATTGCAGCTAGTAGAAATGAGATTTACTGGAGTTAAGATGGCAGAGTGAGAGTCATTATTTATGCTCAGCTCATCCAAGGAACCTCCTCAATAATACAGAAAGCATGCTATACCAAATACTGATTGAGAGATGAGACAGCCTTGCTGCAGATGGGCATACTTCAACTTCCCTAGCATCTTCCTGACTTTAACTTCTTCTTACTTCTTGTTGGCTCAAACACTGTAATTGTGAATTGCAAAATTCATCTTTAGCTTTGCTTGAACTACAGACCTATAAATAATCAAAAGATTGGCCATTCTTGGATCTGATAAGATACAATGGAAAGAATTTTTACTTTGGAGACAAAGATTCTTTGTTCAAATTTTGGCTCTGGTATTTGTTGTAATAGCTGTTAAGCTAATGGCTTAAGCTAAAAGTTAAATAACTTTTAATTTCTCTGGACTTCCATTTTTTCATATATAAAATGGCAAAGGATGGACTAGTTGATCTCCAACATACATTTCAGTACCTATTATCTGATTTTCTCCTTTAAGGAAAAACAGGATGAGATAGTGAAGAATGTGAAAAATGTTTTAGAACTTGAGGGTCAAGGTTCAAATTCTAGCTCAGTGTAACCTTGGGAAGTCATTTAATGTTGCTGATCCTTAGCCCCTTCATCTGCAAAATGATTATAACACTATTAGCACTACATATTTTGTAGGGTTATTTGAAATCAGATGAGAGTATGCATGTGAAAGCAAGCACTTTATAATTACAAAGTGCTAAATAAATGCATACTATTATAATTGTAAAGTATCTAGGAGGATATAGGGGAGAGGGTAAGTCATAACTGGGCTTCAGACACTTAAATCCTCTCTATATGCTTCTTTATAGAGTCCTTTAGGGACCCATTTCACCTTAGCAGTCATTTTGTTGAAAGTTAATTTGAGGTATATGAGGTACAAGACATTTCAAAGGTTGTGTATAAGTCCTCTGTAATATTGGATAGAAAATGCTAATTCAAGAGTGACTGTAGAAGCATTGAATTAATTTGGATGAATGCTCATTGTTTATAAATTTTTTAAAAAAGAAATTGTTCTTCAGAGAGAAATTTGAAGCAATTTGTAGGCTCCTCCCCAAAAATGCATCCAAGGGAAACAATTAGGTAAAATATTTGAGGAAGTCAAAGGCAATAGAGAAAAAATGAAAATACATATTTTAAATTATATGAGAAACATAATGAACAATGAGCTTAGAATAGAAAGAACTCAGTTTAAATCTAACTTTTTACAAATACTAGCTTTGTGATTATAGGCAAATAACAAACCTTCTGAGACTCAAGTTCCTCATTTTTAAAATGGATGTAATAATACTTGAAGTACATATCTTCTAAAGTTGTTAAGTTTCAAATAAGATAAATATATGTAAAATGTTTTGGAAACTTTAAAGTTCTATAAGAATGTCTCAAAAAATAGTGCCTTTTCCTAAAGCGATTTGACAGTAAATAGTACTTAAATTACAGTGGTGTTTGTTTCATGTTTGGATCTTAGTTTATGTTTAAACTTATCAGTGACCTGAGACAAAAGCTCATGATCATTTTATTATTAAATAGAGTAACAGAGAGCTAAACAGTCTGGTACATCTGTCATAGAAGAAATGCTTGTGAGAACAATAGTTAAAAAGATCTGAGATTTGAACTCAGATCCTCCTGACTTCAGGGCTGGTACTGCATAATACACTTTTAAATTTAATCTATATTATTATCATTTTATTCATTACTTTCTTAAGTTTCAAGACAACCAACACATTAAATCAAATCCTGATTGGTAGCATTTGTTGATTTCTGAAGTGTAAGTCCTCACACTGAAAATTTAAAAATCACCTCTGGCACAGGGAAGAATTTGTTACCTGAGTGGAAGAGTAAGTAATATTGTCTCTCCAGAGTAGAGTTTAACATTTACGAGACATCATTTCTAGGTAGGAAATGTATAATTATAGGTCCAATCCTAACAGAAAACAGTTGGAGTTCAACCATTTGAAATCATTTAGAACTAATGATTACCTCAAAGCACCCTAATCTTTTGAGAGCCTCCCAATGCCTTTATTGCCCTACCTACTCTAATTCTCAGAGGGTGCCTTCCAGCCATTCAGTTACTATTAGATGTTTGAGATCTGTCAATAACAAGAAACTAAAGTAGTCTAAATTATAATTGCTTAATCTGGATTATGACACTTGGAAAAGAAGTCCTCATAGAATGTAATAAAGCATTAGACAGCTAGATATAATATTGGTTAAATCACTGGGCTTGGAATTAGGAAAAACTGTTCAAATACTACTTTAGAAGAATCTGAGTATCTATATAACTTTTTGTAAATATATATATATATATATATATATATATGTAAGTAAATAAGTATCTTTTATGTAACTCAGCTCTCTGTATCTTAGTATCCTCATCTGTATTAACTGAAGTCTATTTGCATAAAACTCTATATTGGTGGAAACTGAGTATTTGTGGATTAGTGGTAAAATGAAGAGCAGTTAGATAGTAGAGTGTATAGAGCACTGACTATGGAGTCAGGAGGATCTGAGTTCAAAGCCAGTCTTAGATACCTACTAACTGTGTGATCCTGGACAAGTCACTTAAACTGTTAGCTTCAGTTTTTCATCTGTAAAATGAACAGGAGAAGTAAATGGCAAAGCACTCTAGGATCTTTGCCAAGAAAATCCCAAAATGGGATCATGGATACTTTGACATGACTGAAATAGCTCCAAAACAGCAACAGCATAAGTTAAAATGAGGGACTTAATGGCTTCTAGGATCTTTTGTTTCAATGTGATTCAATGTGTCTTTGCAACAGACAACATATCCCTGTAACTAACTGTAACAAGGATGAAAGATGAAAAAAGTGAGCTATGGCAAAACAAACAAATAAAAAAACTCCATCTAGAGGTACAGCTAATGTATCCTAAGGGCAGTACTAGATGAATACTCCAGTTGAAACCTACAAATGTGTATTAAATGCCTACTGTGTACCCTTTTAGAGGATATAAAGATGCCATTCTAGTTCTTAAGGAATTCAGAGTCTGGGAAGAGAGAAGTTTCCTTCTTGGACCAGAATTTTGTGCTACAGTTTGGAAGCAGACTTAAATGGTTGAGTTGGTTGACTTTAATAACTTTGGGAAGTTGGGCATTGCTCAAAATGATATTGCTTTTATAACATGCACACAGACCTGGAATGTTTTGGTTATCTTACATATTTGCTAATGATTCATTGCCCAATAGGGCAAACTAGTGATTTCAAAGAAGCTAACGAGTAAATTATTGATTTAATAAAAATCCAACCTTAGCAAACTGTGAAGGGATCATCCATATTTTATTTTTTTTTCTTAGTTGGTGTGGTTCCTTATCTTCTGGCTAGTTTCCTCTGGCTACCATAGATAAAAAAAAATTTAAAATGATATCAAAGAGCCCAGTACACATGTCACATACATGTTAGCCCATGTCAATATAATATATATTAAGGTATCCCAGTAAAATTACAACAATCCTGTATGCCTACCTCTTGATGTTGTTGCACAAATGAACATAACTCCACAGTTACAGGAACTTAAGTCTGAAAAATATACAGTACCATATACTGCTAAGAAATTTAAAAAAAACCCAATAATGTAATCAGAAGCAGCTGATAAAATCTTAGTGAAAGGGAGGAACCATAAAGAAAAGGGAGTAATTGATAAATGAGAATTTTCAAATGATGTAAAAAAGGGGAAGTTTGGAACATTATTCAAAATTGGTGAATGAATTAACATCTATTTATTTAATATAGGAGTGAATAGATTGAAATAATTAGGACAAAGGGCTCCAAGCCTTATTTTCTGACATGTGAATGAAGGAAGAAAGCAGAAATTTTGTGAAAGAAAAAATCAGGAATTCCTGTGAAAGCAGGAATTTTAAAACATTTGAAGAAATCCAAATTATTTTTAAAGGAAATTGTTTAAATGTTTGTCAAGATAATATTTTGTGTCAGTAGAAAGAATTCTGTCTTTTAAGTCAGAGAATTAGAGTTCAAGTGCTATATTCAGTGTTTTTGACCCATAGATAAAATTGTTCAAAGTAATTTGAGGGAATATAGAACATTAATTGCCATGGCTATAAAGTAGGATTTTCTTTAGGTCATGTCTTGAGTGAACCTGAAAGCCTTAAAAATGATGTTAAATTGCACTACAAGCTAGGAGAAAATCTTTTTTTGAAAAACAACAACAACCATAGCATGCAAGCAGGAGTTGGAAGATGAATATCAAGAAATAGCTAGTTAATCTGGTTTCTAGTATATAGAGTATATAGAGTGTGTTTAATGCTATAATAAATAACAATGTAAATATGGCTTTAAAGCAAATTATGTTTATTCTAAAGGACCAGGGTAAGAAATTTATATTTTATCTTAGAAAAATAGGGATCTATCAAAGGTTCCTGAGCAGGAGAATGACATAGCCTGAATTGAGATTTAAGATGATTAGTTTGAGTGTTCAATGGCTATTGAAGGATAAATTTAAAAAGGAGGCCTGAAAGAAGGAAAATCAAATAGAAGTCTATTCAAATAGTCCATGTGAGAGGTGAAGAAAACTTAGACTTAGGTGGTGATTATGTGAATTCGGAGAAGGCAATAAAGATGAAGATCCAATAAAATTAGTTACTCAGGGTCAAATAAGAAGAATCAAAGTTGATCTTTATTTTCTGAAACAAACTTGTTAAATGAGAGAACACCAGGACTGTCTCCAGAAATGCATGAATTTTAGATGAGTGAAGAGTTTGATAGGAAGACAATGAGTTCTATATGGGATATTTTAAGTTAAAAATATTAAGAAGGTATCTGACATTATACATTCAAGAGTAAGAGATATGATATTATAGTTCAGGAGAAAGATCAGATTATATAGGTACATTTGGGAGTCATCTCTATAAAGATATTACTTAAAACTGTTGTACCTAATGAGATCACTAAAATAGACCGTACAAAAGAGAAAGATAAGATTAGAAGAGACTCCTGGATTATACCTGTTTAAGGAGGTGGGAAATAGTTGATGATTAAATCAGTTAATAAACATTTATTAAGTGCCCATTATGTACCAGGAAGCAAAGAACTCTAAAAGAACATGAAGAGGCAAGAAGAGCAAATAGAGGGCAACGTTATAAAACCAAGCAAAGAGAGAATATTCAGGAAGTTCAAATGTTGTTCAATCATTTTTCAGTTGTGTCTGACTTCATGATGACATTTGGGATTTTCTTGGCAAAGATACTAAAGGGCTTTGTCATTTCCTTTTTTCAACTTATTATACAGATGAGTAAACTTAGGCAAACAGGATTAAGTGACATGTGCAGGATCACACAGTTAGTATAAATGTCTGAGGTCAAATTTGAACTCAGTAAGATAAATCAGGTCAAGCACTCTATCTACTAGACCACCTAGCTTAGCCAGATTATTTGGGAAGAGAGCACCATAATAATAATGATAAGTAATAATACTTCTTAAATTGATATTAATAACAATAATTAGCATTTATATAAACACTTTAAAGTTTGCAAAATACTGTATAAATATTATATCATTTGATCTTTAGAATTCTGGGAGGAAGGTGCTATTATTATCCCTGTTTTATAGATAAGAAAACTGAGACAGAATAAAAAACTTGACCAGGATTGTACAGCTAGAGAATATCTGATGCCAGATTTCATCCCAAGTCTTCCTGACTCCAGGTTTAGCACTCTGTCCACTGTGGCATCTTGCTTCCTTTGGCTAATGGTGTAAAAAGTATAAGAGGGTCCATAGAAGAAAAGACCTGAGATGTCATAAAATGTAGCAATTATTAGTAGATTAAGCAGAACTGATTAAGTGCATACTGTGTGGTATGTGTTATGTGCTAGTAATGCAAATTCAAAAGTGAGCCAGTTCTCACCCTCAAGAAGTTTATATTTTACTGAGGTGACATAGCAGCTTCAGAGATAATTACATATAAAATATATTGAAAATACAAACACAGTGATGCTAGGAGGGAGGGGAAAACATTGCAAATGGAGGAATTAGGAAAGACCTCTAGCAGGAGTTGAAACTTGAGCTTATAGCTAAAAGAAGCTAGAGTTCTAAGAAGTTGACATGAGGAAGTATATTATGGTAATTATAGGGATCATGTCCAAAGACTAAAACAAGAGATGGATTGGAATAGCAAATAGTCTGGTAGCTAGAAGATAGATTATGTAAGAGAAAGTATTGTGTGCATTCAGCCTGACAAGATCACTTGGAGACAAACTAAAAAAATTTAAATACTAAATTAAGAAATTTGTATTTTATCCTAGGGACAATGGAAGCTGCCAAAGTTTCTTGACATTTTCAGACCTGTCCAGAAAATGGGCTTCAGATCTATGAAAAAGAAGAGTAGATTTATGCAAAGAGACAAATTTGGAATCTATTTGTAATAATCTATGTCATAGAAGATATGAGCTTGAATTGAGGTTATTGTATTATAGTAAAAAAAAAAAAGGTACTTATGTGAAAGATGTTGAGGATCGAATGCTAGAACCAGGGTTAGAAAGAACTTAAATTCAAATTCAGCTCAGGTATTTACTGGTTATTTGACCCTGAGTAAATCATTTAACCTTTATTTGTGTCAGTTTATCATCTTTAAAGTGGAGAAAGTAATTCCAGTCACCTCTAGGGTTCTTCTGAAGATAAAATGAAAAAATGTTTGTAAAATCATTTATGAGCACTTGTAGGAGGACGAGGAGGAAAGGAGAGGAGGAGGAACAGGAGGAAGAGGAAGAAGAGGAGGAAGAAGAGGAAGAGGAGGAGTTCCCAATCCAGGGGGATTGGAGTTCAATTGGTAAGAACCACCAAGTGACCTGACTTCTCAAAAGAAGGGGCTTTATTGTTGTAAAAAAAGATGGAACCAAACGGCATCAGGGGATTGTCAGAAGAGGTAGCTTGTGATAGGTAGTTATAGAATAAGGCAATCATTATCTCCTTGCAGGGGGAGTTATTCTTCAACCATTGTTTGGAATTTATCAGGACTTTGAAACTAATAAGGCTATATTGGAGCTCCAGATTCTGAAACATTTATAAACTTACAAAACTCAGGGGGTAGAGAGATTGGAGAGGGTGTCCAGATTTTGAAGCCTTTAATATAACCCAAGTTTTCTGCACTGGCTGAGTGAGCAGCTGCATTTTATTTATCACATCACAAATCCTCTACAGCTAGATAGTTGAATAACCATATCCCTTTTTTTGTCTCTTTGGTCAACTGCCCCAGCAAGAACTAACAAAGGTCTAGCTGGGATTTATTCCAGTAGTAGTAGTAGTAATGGCAGCAGTAGCAGCAATAGTAATAGTAGTAGAAGAAGTAGAAAAGAATCATAATAGCAGCAGCATTAGTAATCATCAACATAGCAACAGTAATAGAAGTAATAATAGTAGTCATCATAATAACAGCAGCAAAAAAGTAGAAGCAGTAATTTTAGTAGTCATTATAATGATGTGTTACCTAGCTTCCCTAGTAGTTGTAATAATAATAATACCTAGATATGAAGGATGAGCAATAGTGAAGAATTATAGATGACTACTAAGCTGAAAAATTTGTGTGCTTGGATGATGCCCTTAACAGAAAAACGGAAGATAGGTAAAAGGTGAATTTAGGGGGAAAGAGATTAAGTTCTATTTTGCACTTGAGTATTGGATAACTATGTAAAATTGGAAATGCAGAGTTAGAGTTCAGAAAAAAAATGTGAGAACTAGGTACATAAATTTGGTTACATAGGTATGTGTACAGTTTACTTTTCAGTTATATGATCACCATGAGATCACTGGTAACTTTTGAGAAAGTCATTTTAATATAACATTTGGATGTGGACAAATAACAAAGGAATTTAGAAGAGAAATAGTAGAACCTCCTCCTCTTCCTTCGTGTGTGTGTGTGTGTGTGTGTGTGTGTCTTTCAAAGAATATGGCAGCAGAAGGTCAGGTGAAGGCTTTGTTTTTTAAGTACTGAGGAAACCTGGGCATCTTTGTAGAAAGTATAAAAGATGGCATAGTAAGTAGAGCACTGGACCTGAAGTCAGGAAGATTTGAATTTGAATATGATCTCAACTACTTACTGGCTACATGACCCTAAGCAAGTCACTTAATAACTTTCTACCAACAATAACACCAACCCTGCAGGATTGTTGTGAGGATCAAATGAGATATTTGTACAGCACGTTGCAAATCTTAAAACTCTATGAATATTAACATTATTATTAGATAAAGAGAAATTGAAAATATAGAAGAAAATTAAATAGGACAAATTCCTGAGAGGCAATGAAATCAAGGTCATAAGTAGAAGCATTAGACTGGCAAAGAACAGATTTTACATAAAAGGGTAAAACAAAGAAGGAGAAAATAGTCAAAGATATAGTTAAATTTATTTAGAAGAGGGATGATGAGGAAGGTCATGACAGATGGACTATATTTTTTCAATGGAAGGTGAATATTATCTGTGGTTGGGTTAGCATGAAGAGATAATCAGAGAACAAAATGTTTGGAGCAGCTGCTCCAGAAACTAACACAGAAAGTCACTCAGGGAAGAGTGAAAGTGTTTTAGTCTTGAAGAGACAGCATGAAGTACTGAATGATAAAAACAAAACAAAACCCCAATCTGGATTCAAATTCCTTTTCAGACATTTACTGTTTATGTGTTCTTAAGAGGCAAGTCACTTAACTTCCCTTGGGTCTCAGTACATCAAATAAAAAAGGAAGAGGTTGAACTCTCTTCTCCAAGGTCCTTCTTACTCTAGATCTATGGTCTTATGACTATAGCATAGTGTAGCATAAGAGCCCAGTTGAGTTTCTGTGATTGTTTTTCTTTTCTTTTTTTTTTTTTAAATATTGACACTAAATTTTAGGGTTGGGGCAGAACAGAACATTAGAATGAGTCTAGATTCAGATGAAAGGAAGACCTAGCTTCTTCTGGTAATGTTTTACTGCAGTCTAATGATGGTCACTCAAATGGTTTAACAGCTTAGCTTAGGGACTAGAATACATTAACTAGCATATGGGGTACATACAGCTCTAATAGGTTTTGGTTTAGCCCATTCTCCAGGGTCAGAGCAACCTTCATGGCATCCAGTTTGTAGATCACTTATGTTGGACAGGTTTCTGCATAGCTTGATGGAGGATGCTGCCCACACTGTGGTTCTGGATGCCCTCTTGGTTTTCCTTCTGCTCAAGGAAAAAGTGCCATATTTTGGGCAGAGCAATATCTCCTCAGTCAAAATACAGACCCAACAACAGGTAGGAATAGGAGGACCACAGGGAGAAGTTGGCCAGGCAGTTGACTAGATCTTAGACTATGGAAGAAGCTTGGGAAAATCTGGGTGTTGGTATTTATTGCACCAGCAGTAGGCGGGTTGGGAACCAAAGAGATTGGTAGAGAAACTAGAGGTGCCAGGTGAAGATGAAGGGCAAGGATGAAGGGTACTGATGAGGAGTGGGATCCCAAATCTATTTGTTACAAATATTGGTGAAGCAAGAAAAAGAGCTTGGATTACTTGGGTTTCCCAGTTGAGTTGAGATAAACTAGTTGATAGAAATTGTAGCTGATCCCATAAGTAAGATTCAGGGTTAAGGGGTGGTGAGGAATTAAGAGCAGCAGAATAAATTGACAGAGAATCCAAGAGTAAAAGACAGTAAAGGGTTAAACTGTTTAACTCTTTAGATTAAGATAGAGGGAGAATGGGAGGAGAGTGAATCCAAAGGTAGATTGATATGCAGGAATAACAGGGAGAGATGAAAAAACTGCAGGATAAAGAGAAGACAGGAAAGGGTTAAAAGTGCTAAAGCAGAAGGAAATTCATAAAAGATAAAAAATAATTATCAAAAGGGAAATTTCAAACAAGATCATGGAGTACACTCCATACCATTTGACAACTAAGTCAGTAAAATTCAGTTCTATACTTCTCAGTCCCAAACTCAGTTCTAGTACAGTGTTGCGTGGTATCTAAATTATAAAGAGGTGTTCATTTCCATGTGTTTGCTTTGGCTATTTATTTTGATTGACTTTTTTTCCCAAACTTTTTTGTCCTTCTGACTAAAAGAGGGAAATACTATGAGAGAGAAGTCCTCCATCATGATGAAAGTCAACATTTTTGTTTGTTCAGTCTTTCAATTAATGTGAGACTTATCTAGCTATCTACTTACCTCCCTATCTAATAGATTGGCATTGAGAAGTTATTTAATTCAATACAACAAGTATTTGATAAATACCTACAAGAGACAGCATGATCTGTGGAATTAAAAGCCCTCTCCTGTATTTATTACTAATTTGAATAAATATTATTCTTTAAAGGCTAATTGAAAATATCTGTTCTTTATAAAATCAAAGTCTAGTACTTTCAGAGGAAAACTAAAACAAGGTAGGTTATTTTCTCCAAGAGATAATCTTGGTGAAGGCATGAACCATAATATTAATGATGTTTCTTCAAAAGTGAATCCATCTGCCTGTAAAATTCCCAATATCAAATAAGAAAGTTTGAATCTTCTTTTGAAGAAGATGCACAATACTAATAATATATGTTTTGATGGAAAAAGGTCTTATCACCCTCCAATTTGTTCTATAGATTGATCACTCCCATTTTACTGTTTACTATTCCCATTGCAATGGAATCTCTTTTCCAACCACCATTCTTACTCCAAGTGAGTCTGTTTCCTCATAATAATAAAAATTTTTCATTCTCTTTGTTGGAATTATAATTTAGACCTGTTCCTATTTCCACATACATAATTTGTCTCCTTTTTTAATTTTTCCTCCTAATTTTAATCCTAAATTTTAATTTAATCCTCCTTTCCCAGTAGCCCTTGAGCACTGCTTCGTGCCATATACCTTTTGCTAACAGAATTCTGTAAAAATGAGTTTTATTTTTCCCAACTAGTACCATCTGTTATAACAGAACAAGTGCCTTCCTTCCTATTTCTCTCCCTTGAAAAGGTGGCAGGAAGAAGGAAGAGAGGGGTAAAGACTTTATGATCTGCCAGATCTTGCATATACCTGCCACATTTTATTTGTAATTGTTCATCCTTTATATCAGGAAGAACATTTAAAAGAAAATTACTTTGCTACTGTGGGAACATCTTGCAAAAATCTCTCTGGAAAGGAATATCTTTAAAATGACAAGCATATTCAATGATTTTATAACTCCTATAGGAGCTCTTATATACTTTCTTTTTTTTTTCTTATATACTTTCAAAAATATATTGCTTAAACTATGTAGCTTTCCATTCAATTCATAGGGCAGAATGCAGAAAGCAAGCTACCTTTCTTTTATTCATGTTATTTGAACCTATGGTTATTAAATACTACTTGTAAGGCATTATGCTTGGTATTAGAGATAAAATAGGAGCGTGACTAAACATGGTTGCCCAAATTGTAATCCCTGATCTAGATTGAGGGCAGCAGATCTCTTAATTTCAAAAGTTCTGAGCTGCAGCAGGCTAAGTTTATCAAATGTTCATTTTTATTCATACATAAATTTTATTCATACATAAATTCCTGGGAATAGGGGGGCACCATTTTGTCTGAGGAAGAGTACAACAGCAAGCTCTTGTGTTGATCAGAATCAGATTCTAGACTGGGTGAAATAGGGAGACCCAATGTTTAAACTTTAAAAAACAGAAGCCTTTGTTTTCAAAGAGATAACAATCTATCATGTATTCACAAATAAGGATAATAATAATAACTGACATTTTTAAATTAGGTTAAGATTTTCAAAGTACAATTTGCATTACCACATTATATTACACTGAAGCCTCATAATGATTATGTGAGCTAGAGATTATACTTATTCCCATTTTGTGGTTAAGGAAACTGTGGCTCAGAGAGAGTTAAAAGACATACATAGGATTACAAAACTATTAAGTTTTGTATTTGAAGCAGTATTTGAACCAAAGTTTTTTGATTCCAAACACAGTATTCTATCCACTAAACCATACAATTTACAGGGTAGAGTATAACCCACACAGAAGAGTGATTCATAGTGTTCTAGATACATTTAGAAAGTGAGAGAATGCATTCAGTTCAAAGGTTGGGATGGGGGGGGGGAAGGAGTCAGAGAAAGATTCATAAGGGAAATGAGAATTGAACTGGGCCTTGAAGAAAAAAAGATGAAGAAATATTTATTTTACTTTCACCAAGGAAGGAATGCCTGTACAAATCTATAGAGATCCTAGATCAGGAGTCCTCAAACTTTTTAAATAGGGGGCCAGTTCACTGTCCCTCAGACTGTTGGAGAGCCGGACAAAACTTTGTTTTGTGGGGCTTTAAATAAAGAAACTTCATAGCCCTGGGTGAGGGGGATAATCATCACATCTGGCCCACAGCCGTACTTTGAGGGCCCCTGTAACCTAGATGATAGGATCACAGACTTAGACTTGAAAGAGTCCTTCTGCATCAGGTAGAACATCTTCACTTTACAGATGATGAACCTAAGGTCAAAAGTGCTTCGGTTTAGGACTTCCAGGGTTTGAGTCAAGATTGCAAAGGAGAGAAATAGTTAAACTTTCCTAACATTCCCCTCTAAACAACTTAAAATTAATATTTCAATTAGAATTCTGGAGTGTCAGGACCCACAAAAAGTAAAAGTGAAACAATCTTTCAGGCCAAGACAACAAATGGTCAGAAAAAAAGAAATCTGTGACATGGGGGAGAAGGCTGACCTAGAGCCCAAATGGCTGAAATACCAGGGCTGGGACTAGGTTGTGGTGACAGAAGCATCAGAAACTAAATCAGACACAGTAACAGGACTTGGAAACTGGTTAGTAAAAAAATCATAGAGTACCTCTGTGCCAAAACTGGACATAGGACCATTCACTATTTGGCATCTCCATTGCCCATAATCCTTTCTGGCTGATAGTTCAAGGTCAGAGAGGAATACTTTTGACCAAGTAGGAATGGGAACCTGAGGGGCAACGGCTTAACAATTACATTGTCTGCACTTGCTTCTGGTAAACGTATCCAGGCAACCAAATTTTGACATAATTGTCAATCAACCCTCTTGACTGACAGTATCAAAGGCTTTGGTCAGATCCTCAAACATTGAGTACAGCTCTCTGTTCTGTTCCTTGCATTTTTCCTGAAGTTGTTGGGCAGCAACACCATATTGACTATTCCCTAGAGTCATACTGGCTCCCAGGTAGATGACAAGATTGTCAGATGAAAAAAAAAAAACACTCCAAATCACAATGGATTAGAAAAAAGTAAATTAAAATAATTCTTAGATACCATCTCGCATTCATCAGATTAACTAACCTGACAGAAAGAGACCATGATAAATGCTGTAGGGGATTAAAAAAATTGGGAAGCTAATGCATAATTGGTGAAGTTATGACTAGTCCAACCATCTGGAGAAAAATGTGGAATTACATCAAAAGGGCTCTAAAACTGTGCATATCCTTTTGCCTAGCAATACCACTACATGGCCTATATCCAAAAAAGAGATAAAAGAAAAAAGGAAAAGGACCTTTTTGTGCAAAAATATTTATAGCAGGGTTTTTTGTGGTGGTTAAGAATTAGAAATGAGGGAATGCTCATCATAATGAAGGGGATGGGTTTCTGAAAAACCTGAGAATACTTAAATGAAGTCATCCAAAGTGAAATGAACAAAAAAAACTAGGAGACAATCTTAAGGATGATCAATGGTGAAAGACTTAAGCTACTCTGATAAAAACAATGATCCAAGAAAATTCTAAAAGACCCATGATGAGAAATATTATCCACTTAAAGAGAGAACTGATGAACTTTGAGTAGATTGAAGCATACTTTTTAACTTTCTTTATATTTCTTGTTTTGTGTGCGTGTGTGTGTTTTCTTTTGCAACATGGCTAACATGGAAATGTATTTTGTATGATTTCAGATGTGTAGCTGATATCAAGTTGCTTGCCTTCTCAAGGAGGGATGATAGGTGAGAGGAGGAGAGGGAATTTAAAACACAAAATTAAAAAATGATTGTTAACATTTTTATGTGACTGGGAAATATTTAATGAAATAAATGAAAATAATTTTTAAAGTACTTGGTTCTTTTCTAACTTGTCAACTGCCATTATGCTTAAGAGCTTTGATATTGATATTAAAAACCCCTATATTACCTGACTACACACTCACACTTAACAACTCCATTTCAGCCACACCCCAGTCCTCCCCATTCCTAGAAATTTTGTTATTTCTATGATCCATAGGATTATAGATTTAGAGCTGAAAGAAACTTTAGAAATCGTTTAGTCCAACAACTGAAATCAGTTAAATAATTTGCTGAAGGTCACATAGATAGAAAAAAGACAGGCTATATAATTATACCAAAAAAGATACAGGATTCAAATCCAGGTCCTTTGCTTCCAAATCCAGTCCTCTTTCCAATGCAATATACCACCTCAAGATGAAAGAGTTCAGGACAATGTCACAAAACATCTAATAGTCTAAGTTCATTGTTGAAATAGATGACTTCATGTGCCCTTACTGTGGAAAGGAAACAATTTTTTTTCTTTTTGTACCCTTCTCAAAGTAGGTAGGTCTTGATATGTTCTCATTTCCTCAGTCTAATATCCTAGCAAGATAAAGTCACTGCAATTATATAAATGCCAACTTTTTAAACAACCTTGCAGGGTCATTTTTTAGGATTAATGCCAATGGGTAATTTTAAATTTCTAAGGCTCCTTGAACTCTTCAAAAAGAGGGGACTATCAAATATAAGGAGAGAAAGAAGAAAAGTCCCCATACAGATAAACATGAATAATAAAAACTACTGCAGTGTTTGGGATCTCTAGATAGCACACAGTATAGGAGGAAATGCCTATCGGCAATAGCTGGGTTTAGAAATGTCATATGAAAGCTTAGTCCTCTAAAGACTGGGATTCTCAGATGTGGCATGTTTTCTATTAGATGAAATGTAGACAAGGCATATCCATTCTAAAATGAAACAAAGGACTGGAAATTATATGGTGAGTTTAGGAAGGACAAATAACTTCGTTATTTCAGAATACTCTCTCTCTCTCTCTCTCTCTCTCTCTCTCTCTCTCTCTCTCTCTCACACACACACACACACACACACACACACACACACACATCTACCAAACTATACATATTACTTAAAGGCCTTTAACTGTGTCAGTATTTCCCAAAGATTCTCACAATTTTCTGATTTGGAAATTTTTCCTATATTGCTTTAGTAACCATTTAGCAGTTTTACTTTTTACTCTGTCGCTGTCTCTTTGTCTCTCTCTGTTTCTGTATCTGTTTCTCTCTATCTCTGTCTCTCTCATTTTTGTTGACAACATACAATTTAAATCCTTAGTAATCGCTGAACACTTTCATTTGACAATTCTGTATTCTTCTCCATCTGTTTCTAATCTACATCAGCCCCCCACCAGCATGATTTTATACTAATCATTACCAGATGCTATACCACTGACACAATCTTGAAGTTGATGCTTTCCTCACTCAATCACACTCATCTCTTCTCTTCCCCTATATCCATTTTCCCCATTACCTTCACTACAGATATGCATACATCCACATATACTTGCAACTACCCAAGACTTATGTTTTGTGCACACCATTCATTGTCCTTCATGTTCAGCATAGAAACTAGAGTCACTGGGTGCTAAGATCTTAGGAGCTTAGAACTAGAAAGTACTTTAGATATCATTTATTTCAATACTTTCATTTCATTTATGAACAAACAGATTCAGGGTGGTTACATTACTTGTCTCATATCCCTCAACTAATTGATAGGAAAGTTATGACCCAAATTGCTTGACTCCTGAGTTCTTTTCTTCTTTTTTAAACCACCATAGTATGTAATCCTCACTAACACCCTTAGTTCCTTGCAGTTTTGATATCTTGCAATGCGCCTGTTAGATAAAACTAAATCCATCCTATGTTGGAGATAGAGACTATACTAGACTGGAATTTTTGCAATTTGTGTTCATAATGAGCAACTTCTTTTATTAAGCATATCAGTATATTCACTGCAACTTAAAGTTTTAAAGGGTTGCCTAGATTAATACTGAGAGATAAAATGACTTGTCCAGAGTTAGCCAGCCAATATTGTTAGAGATGGGATTTTAAATGTAGGTCTCTCTGGCTATGAGGAGAGCTCTCTTTCCATTACTCCATGACACATCTCATTTTAATATAGGGACTTTCCAGATAAAGAAACTCTTTTTACCAATACAGATTTACCAAGGTAGGTTGTAAATGTCTTACATAGTTGCCTAAGTATCTTGTCTAGAGTCAAGCAGTATGTTGCAGAGGTAGGAAATGAAGTAATTTTCCTGACTGATGCTTACTCTCTCTTCACTACATCATATACTCCAGTTCTCTCCAAATTAACCCAAACCCATATTTGCTACCACAGTTCTGTCTCAATTCCTGCCACTCAGCCATATTAGATAAAGACAAAGAACAGAAAAGATATCATACATTGAAACATGTGCCCTCCAGCTTCTATTTGACTCTTACAACCTAGCAACTCTATTCATTTTTCCTGAATTTTTCCTGAAACCAAGATGGTAGGTAATTCTAAATTTTTATTTACATAAATCCCAATTCTGTCCAACCACTCTCAAGCTCAGATGACAACCTAGCTTCCTATTTTATTAAGACAAAAACTTCACTTCACTTCTCTTTTATTTTTGTCTTACCAATGCTTGGCACAGTACTTTGCACATAGTAGACACTTAATAAATGTTGATTTGATTCATGAAATTTGATTTATTTTATCCTTACTTCCTGTATCAAAGGAAAGGGGTTTTTGTTCCACATTAGAATCTCTACTTGTACTCAAGAGATCATTATCTCTTTATTCCTGAAAGACTCTATATGTATGTATGTAATAGTTTCCAGAAACTGTTTCTCATAACTTTAAAGATGGATAGACTTTCCTATATTAAAAAAAAAGGTATAACTTAATCAAACTGTCTGCTCCAGTCACAGCACTTCCATCCTACTTTTTTTCTGTTACTTGCAACCCATCTGTATTCTTTCCTAAACTTTATACAGTATGACACTATTGATTACTTCCTCTTTAGAATTCTTACAAATTAACAGTCTATGGCACACAGTAGTTACTAAATAAATGTTTATTAACTTCCAACATTGACATTTATAGTCCTATTTTATTCAGTGTCTATTTCTATAAACACTCCCTTACTCTAATGCCTTTCTTGCTTCCTTTTGTTCTTTCTATTCTTAATTATGAATTTCTCTTCTTATTACCCCTCAGTTTTTCTCTTTTTTTGTTCTCTTCCTTGGTAAAGTCATCCACCACCAAAATTGAAACTTCATCTTCTATGTCTTTTTCTCCCTGTCCTTTAGATCCATTGAGGAACCAAGTTATGTCAGTTCTTCCATCTCCAGTTCTCTTGGATCTCTCCTTTATTCTCATTTAAAATGTCATAATCTCCAACTAGGCTTATAATTATCTTAAACTATCTACATAGCTTTCTAATGGTTTCCCTACATTCTATCTGTCCCCCCTTCCCCACATACAGACTCTAATCCGTTATTGGTACTACCACGAATTTAATGTTCACCATTTTCATTCTTTATTTACATATTTAAGTACTCTCAATAAACCACAATTGCATCAAAGCATATAATCAGAATTTTAGAACTAAATTGGACCTTGAAGAGAATCTATATCAAAGAAAATATGCATGAATACTTCTTAGTATCAAGGAAAAATATTAATACTGTATTCTGTTTTTTTAGGCACAAATCTAGCAGAAAGAAAGCATTGTTTTGAATCAAAGCATTCTATATTAAGAAAAAAATTTCCAATCTGTCATAGTCCACCTGAATTTCTTGAACATTCCTCTATTCCAAGGTGATTTATTTATGAGAATTTTGAACAAATAAAATAAAATATTAAAATATAGGTTGTGATTACCATTCAAGAACAATAGTAATTATTTCTTCCTTGATCATTTCTTCCTTATCTAGAGAAAGGAATATCATCTTTCTCTAATCAATATTCCATCCTTTTTCAATAACAATCTAAGACAGCACTTCCTTTGAGTGTTTTATAGGTCAATAGATGCAGAAGATGGAAAAGGTTAGCATGAAAAGAAGAAAGGTTAAGTTTGGTTAAACTTTGATCTATTTCTTGGAATGTTCATCTTTGTTCTTTGCTTTTTAAATATATTCAAACAGGGAAAAGTCTAAAAAGAATTTTTACATCAGAGAAAATATTACTTTTTAAATTTTTATAATAAAAAGTAATGTTTACTTTGTTATGCTATAGAGTGAGCTGTTTTTATATATAGGATGATCTAGATGATAACTGAGATTTTTCCCACCATAATATTCTGTGATGCTATGACTAGGCAAAGCACTCATTTCAAAAAAAAAAAAAAAAAAAAAAAAAAAAAAAGGACAGAGGCTTAGAAATGTGCAATGATTTATCCAAAGACATATAGGAAGGTGAAGATAGCCTCCAAACTTTTCAAAGTGTTTTTTAATCTTGTTCAGTTTCTTCTATCTAACCTCATCACCTACTAACATTTGAAGGTTTTCCGGAGGCAGCCTTATTGAAATAAATAATTACTCCAAAATCGCAGCCAGCTGGTAAAAATGCAAACGTTTATTTCTTCTTCCAAATTAGCCCGGTTAGTTGAGGCCTATCTCTGTGCCTGGCTCCAAGAAATCTTGCAGCTTTGTCCTTGGCTTCTGCCTCTGCTTTCTTCAGCCTCTAGCCAGCACCAAGTTGGAAGATGCAATGAATCTCTCTGTACCTCCAGTCAGTTCCACCAGAAGTAACTTCAAGCTTCAAAAGCTCCCTATATTTATGTGATCTCCCAAAGGTTAACTCCACCTTCTGGAGGGAGAGGGATTCTGGGTTATCTCCCAGAGTGCTCTCTGGCCCTAAGAACTTCAAGGGAGGTGTGAATTCGGACTAAGCCCTACGCCTGTGAACTCCATTGAGTACTTAGATACTTATGAGCTCTTTAAAGGTGTGAACACAAGCATTGTTCAATCAGTTCCACTTAATACCTAGTTTCAAGTTCTGGCCCAAAATATCTTCTTCTAAGATCAAATCAACTCCAATGTCTTAACACTTTGTAAAGATTCCAACGCTAATAATCACTAAGATTTGCTCTTTATCAAGAGCAAACAGTTTCTCCTTGTTTTAGAAATAGGTGTTGTGATACGGGAGCCACCTGCCAGTAGCTGCTGGAGATCTAACTTAGACCTGTACAATGGATCTCTTCATGTGAGAGGCTGATGATGACAGTACAAGGAGACTGAGAAGCAGTTACTCTGTCTGACCTCTCCCCTCTTCTATCTTGCCTCCAATTTATTTCATTCCCCATCCACAAGGAACATTTGCATCAGGCACGGCTGCTTTGCAACTCCTTCAGATATTGCGGATTCACAGCTGTGGAGGCTCTCAGAGAATTGACCTGCCCTTTCACCTAAGCATGTCCCTTAACAAATATGTATGCTTATTCCTTACTATAGCTCTATAAACCCCAGTTATTCTCTATTATCTTCAGTATCAAAAAAACCCAAACCCCCAAAACCCCCAAACAGTAACTTTTATGTGCCTTAAAAGTACTTTGTAGCCTGATGCCCTCCTACATTTCTAGTTTTTCTTCCCCTTCTTCCCTTCCCCATAGTCTATAATACAGTGAGAATAATTTCCCTGATGCTTCTAGATCAAGATATTCCATCTCTTGACTTTATGTATTATCCCTGATTGTCCCCCATGCCCAGAACTCTCTCCCTTCTCCCTTCTGCTTTCTGGCTTCCTTCAGGACACAATTAAAATCCCACCTTTTGTAAGATGCCTTCTGTGGTTTCCCTTAATTCTAAGGCTTTCTCTTTGAGATAAGCTTCGATTAATCTTGTATATAACTTATTTCTACATAATTGTTTTTCATTTTGTTTTTCCCAATAGATTGTGGGCCCTTTGAAGGCAAGAACCATTCTCCTTTTTTTATATATCCATTGTTTATCAGTGACTGTTACATAATAGGCATTTCAAAAATGGTTGTTTATTTGACTTAATTATGCTAATGCTTTTCTTCCATTACTTTGAATATCTTTCCTTTCTTCTTTGAAGATTTATCTGCATCCTTCAAGGGCTGCCTTTGCACACACCTACTTCAAGAATTCTTCCCAAATGCTTCTGGATAACATTGATTCCTATTCCTTTTCTTACTGGAACCAACCCATATTTATATGATAATTTAAAAAAGTTTTATGGATGATTTTTGCTTTTATAGCACAGTGATTTCTCTACAAGCCTTCCTCCAATCAATTCTCACTTATTACACAAAAACAAAACAAACAATTAATCAAATTCAACCAAGCCAGTGACTTCATCTGATATATATCATATTTTGCGACTCTAGTCCTCATCTCTTTATTAAAGAAATGGCAGTATACTTCTACAATTTTGGATTGGTTACCACATTTAATAAGAGTTTAGCTACCTTTTAGTGTCATTTTGCTTTACCTTACAATCATTGTTGATATGATTCAGTCATAACTAAAAATTCCTCTATTTATTGCAGAAAAGAGAGAAAAATTAGGAGCCAAGACTGCTTGTCTGGGGTGTAAAGGTAAAAACAATCCCTTGGCATATTGTAAGATATTATTTGGCATGGGTGTAGGATCTAGGTGCCAAGAGATAGTAGCATAACTCTAGTATGACAATGTTGCTTCCAAAGGTGAGTCAGGGTGGAGAATAAACTTGCCTGTCATATAAGGGTAGCTATTTCTCAGTAATGTTTGATTTTCCTGGTTCTACTTATTTGACTCAACATAAGTATTCCCATGTTTTATTTCTTATAGCTTAATCATATTCAATTGCATTCCTATGCCAAAGTATGTTCATCCATTGTTCAATCAGTGGGCATCCATATTATCCATGTCACAGAAAGTGTCCCTATTGGGTATATATGAAGGAAAGGATAAAAAGCATTTATTAAGTTCCTATTCTCTGACAGATATTGCGCTAGATACATTAAATTACATTACAAATATTAACAACAGTTAAAGTGATTTGCCCAGGATCACATAGCTAGCAATTGCTTAAGGCTGGATTTAATACCAGGTCCATTGGTCTTTCCACTGTCCTACCTAGCTATCTTTACATTTTAGTCCTTGATTATAATTAATTTGCTTTTAGTTATCTATATTTTTCCTGCTATGACCAAATGTTTTATCTCTACCCCCAAAATGTATGCATTTTTAGAGAAAGGTCTGGGTTGTACAATTCTCTCATATTTTTTTCTAGTCTTTGGCATATTATGAAGTAAAATAGTAAATATATAGCAAAATACAAAGGCTCAATTTCATAAATATGCTTGAATTTTATTGAATTGAAACTGAGGATGATTTTCAGGATTTGTCTTAGTGTGGCACACATAAGTTTGACTGAATTGTTTGGTCAGATGTCATTTGATTATCATTTCGTGAGTGTTTCTGCAGCAAGGACCTGTCTTAAATGTCTGCTCTAGGAAATGGATGAAGAAATAAAGTAACAAAAATGCCCTTACTCTATTCTATTATTAGATAGTCTATTAGTCATATACATGAAGAAAGTAACTGATGAGGGAAAAAAAGTCCCATTATGCACCGAAATATGTATAGCAGCACTCTGTAGTTAAAAAGAACTGGGAAAAAAGTAGATGCTTAAAAAGAAATATGATACAGGAAAGCATGAGAAAACTTACATATTCTGATGCAGAGTAATGTAAGCAGAGTCAAAAAATAAAACAACCCACTGTTATCATGTCCATCTCTTCATGACCCTCTGAACCATATTATCCATGAGAATTTTCTTGGCAAAGGTACTGTCTGAGCTGCCATTTCCTTCTCCGTGAATTAAAGTTAGTGGCATTAAAGTTTCCAGAATCACACAGCTGATAAATGTCTGAGAATGGATTTAAACTCAAGTCTTCCTGATTTCAGGTCCAGTGTTCTCTCCACTAAGTGACCTAGCTGCCTCTTTGTGTTTTCATCTTTTCTTTGTAGTAACTTCATATTTTTTCTTTGTTGTTTGTTCATTTTCTCAAGCTTTTTATTGACCTAACTGTGGTAAAGTTGGGCTTTGGTCTTGGCAATTCGGGGCTATTCTCCCAAGCATCAGGTTTTTTTTGTGTGTGTGTTGCTGTTCAGAGCTAGTTCAGGGAATCTACAAATTTCAGTTTTTCTAAGATGTGGTGTGGCTAATGATTTCTTGGCTAGTGTGGGAACCAAAAGTACTCTTTTCCTTCTTGGAAGTGTGACTAGATTCCCTACTCCTCCTAGCTCTCCTACTTGCATTGATCCTATGATCCAGAACCACATGTAATCAATGCAATAAAGTCCTGAACTTAGTTCCAGCAAATAGTTCTTGTAATCGTCTTTTGATCATTTTTCTAGCCTCCTTATTGTCTATAGGCTAAGTATTCCAGAAGCTCTCTCTGATTCATCACCTTTAAAGCTTGCTGCTGGTTTGCTGCCCGGTGGCCTGTGCTGCTGTCTGTATTGGATTGTACTTTTTCCCCAGTAAGACAAACAGATTTCTTGCTGACCTTCTATGTTGTCTTGGGTCAGAAAATTGTTTCACATTGTTCTTTTGTTGGTTTGATCACTCAAGAATTCATTCTTAGTGTTATTTCAATGTTTTTAGAGGAGAATTTAAGAAAACTCAGGTGAGTCTATGCCTTTATCTGCCATATTGACTCCCATATTATTTTTAAAAGGGGGGAAAAACATGTATCAATATTTTTCTGAACTCAGGCACTTGGCCAATTTGAAAAACATTAGTTCCTGAGTCAGCAGTAATATTCTGTGTCCAGGAGTGGAGATGTGGAACACAGTGTGACATTCCATTTAGCAGTTTGTTGCCTACTAATTATTCTTGCTAGGAAATATTCCCTGTTGTACTTGATCTCATTAAATGATATAACATAACAAGAAAATATTTCTCCCAAAGCCAGTAATTTTATGTTTGGTATTTTAAATTTATTTTCCTTCCATTGCTTGCATGCCTTGATTAGAAGGAGTATAAGCCATTTCTGAAAGCCTGACTTTTGAGATAAAAAGAGAGGCCCATTTCAAAGCTGCTTTGTTGAGTACAGCAATGTGACTCATTGTATTTATATCAATTTGTGTATATTTCATAGTTCATTTTTTTCATAACAAAATGCATTGATGGGAAGGGAGTAGCTTGCTTAGTTAGGGAAATAGATGAACCTTTCCTAGCAACAGTACTTTGATTAAATTATTTATTCCAAGGTATCAAGTAATATTTCATAGTCCTAAATTTTTGGCCATAGTTCTGGGGAATGAGAAACTTATTAGGAAGGCCCCGTTTGGGAATTTGGATCTCTTTGATCTCTGAGAGACTGTAAATTACCCACCTCTTGAGAAATATTTGATTAATGCACAAAATAAACAGTGAGACTAAGGCAATAGAGAATTGAATGGACAGGAGATTTCTTGTAAGATGCAATTAAACCTTGCTTTATAAAGATGATAATTACCAAGATGGTATTAGAGTTTTTTAAGTACAAAGTTGCTTGGATTCATAATCTTTCCTGGGATAAAACTAGAATGTCTTAAAGATCCTTGATAATGGAATAAAGGATAAAGGATACTTCCTTCCAAGTTCCTTTGATCTTTCTCTACATTATTTGTAGAGAATTGGTCTACTGGGTATATACCTAAGATGCTACTTTATTTCCCTGATACCCAAATATTATAATGTTTAATTTCTGACACATAGTAGTACTTTGATGAATGTTCTTGGGCCAGATATGATAGCACACGCCTGTTAATCTCTGCTACTGGGGTAACTAAAACTGGTGGACCTCTTGATTTTAGGAGTTCTGAAATGCTAATCCAATGGGTTTTCATACAGAAACAATATAATGATCCCTAAAAGCAGAGGGCCACCAGTTGAGCTAAAGAGGGAGGTGAATCAACTCTTTTCATGGCCCTTGCCATAAAATGGAGAAAATCAATGCTCCTGTGCCAGTCAGTTATAGAGATTATGAGTGACAACTTCACTTAAAGCCTAAATGATACAGGGAGACCCAATCTCTTAAAAACTTAATTTATAACACTTAATTTATAGAAAGAGATTACATAAGGACAAATAATAGTTATATATATATATACATGTTTACATATATACACGTATATACATGCTATATATAGATATGTATATAACATTATATATGTACAATAATTGCATATCTTTTGATAAAGGCATGTGATTAATTATGGATTTAATCAATTATTATATGTAAAATCAATTAATTGTAGAGATATTCAATTAGCATCAATAAACATTTATTACATATCTACTATGTTCCAGGAATTGTGCTAAGTACTATGGAAATAAATACAAAAGCAAGGCAATACTTAATCTCAAATTTATGTTATTTTGAAGGCATATAATATATTAATAGATAAGATATGTGTGCAGCAAATACAAATTCATGGGGAATGAGATATCAAATAGGGAAATCAAGGAAGGCCTTCTTGGGAAGCATATTTTACAAAGGCATACAAGTAGATATTGGAATATCCTTTATAAAAAATAATAGTTGTGATTGACTGAGGCTTGAAAGAAAGAATGTGTAAGCAATTCAAAAAGACGGACTGAGATTTATAGTGTGTACATGTAGGCTGCATATTGCTAACAATGGTTTACCTGTGATTAATGCTGTAAGAGATAGCGTCTCAAATACCTTAACCTACTCATTTCCACTCACAAAGATGGTTATACTTGATTTTGCCATCATGCATAAATACATGGAAGACATCTTCAAAAATTTCAAAATCCTCTAATCTGATCATAATCCATTGACATTTCACCTTTCCTTCTGCCCCCTTACCAAAACTTATCCCAATCTCTTAATTCTGTATTTTTTTATCCAGACCATCTCCTCTGAACTAGCCATTTTCTACTCTTTTCTCAACTTTGACTCCTTGGAAAATGAGTTCAACTTTACAATGTTCTCTTCTCTTGAGTCTCTGTACCCCTTATGATTTTGCCAATTATACCCTGCCAAGATTCAGCTGTGGATCATTCCCACCATCTGCTGCCTATCCTCCTACACCCATGTTGCTAAACAAAGGTGGAAAAAATCACAGAACTGTTCTTCTGACTGGGTTCATGACAAATATATTTTACAAAACCTCCACCAAGTTCTACTTTTGCTAAGCAATCTTTCTACACTTCCCTTAGCAATTTACTATCCTACTCTTCATAGCAACTCTTCCAAATCTTTTCATTCTACCTTATACCTCCCATAGTTCCCCTCTATCCACCTTCTCAGCTAAGAACCTTGTTTCATATTTTGTTGAAAAAAGTGTGGTCATTTGCCTAGACTTCCTCTTTTCCCTTCTTGCCCATTTCATATCACTAAAATGCTTTCTGCAATTATCCATTTAGCATTCAAAGTCCTCCCATCTACTCCCACTTTCTAATATTCTCATACTGTAATCATGGCTATATACTCTTTAGTCTAGTGGCATTGACTTCTTTGCTCTTCCACAAACAAGATGCCCCCGTTTCTTGACTCTAGGAATTTTCTTTGACTGTTCCCCCATACCCAGAATACTCTCTTTTTTTATTTCTACTTTCTGGATTCTTTGGTTTCCTTTTAGTCTCAACTAAAATTCTGTCTTATAGAGGAAGCCTTTTTCAACTTCTTTTGCTTAAAGGCACAGTATCTGGCACATTTGTTGTTCAATTGTGTGTGACTTTTCATTATTCTATGTACTATACTTTCCATGGGGTTTTCTTGATAAACATATTGATTTGTCACTTCTTTCTTGAGTCTAGCACAGTTGCCTGACACTTAGTGGATACAATATAAATGCTTTTCCCCTACCTTTTCCTTACCCCCAATCCTTTCTGCATAAGGGATATGAGAAGAAATTGAACAATAAATAAAAATGGAATAAATAGGGAGGAAAGAATTGCAAGAAAAATTAATATCTTAGAACAGATGGCAGCAAACTTTTCTGAGAACACGAGTATATGATGCTGCTCCTCAACCCTTCTATGAAATAGGCAGAATATATAAATTATCCCCATTTGATAAAGGAAACTCCATGATTTTCTCCTGATTATAGAAGGGGTAGGAGAAACAAAGCCAGACTTCCTTATAGACAATTCATGCCTTTGACAATGGCTCACAGTACATGCTTAAATATATGTCTGAACTCCTTTAATCACCTCATTCGTCCTAGGAACAAAGAAAAAGAAGTAAAGTATTTTGAGTTTCTCTAAAGCAAGTTATCATTTAAAGTATTTTTATGTTTTTGTACCCAGAGATATGATACTTGATTTGTGTCAAATAATTGACATGCCCTAAATCAGAATCCTGAAAGTGGTTTGAGCAGAATATAAAACTTAAAAAGTGAGACTAATGTATAAGGTCTAGAAGGTGTCAAAATATGTAATCTTTTGTTTATGTAGGGAAACTTTTCAGCTTCATATTATTCCCAGAAACTATCATAATTTATCAATGTTATTGTTTTTATACACAAATTTCCATGTAAATTTTTTTATTTGTTTTTGTGGATTTGGGGGAGGGAGGTGAGAATGTGAATTGATTTTGTTTTTCTAATACGAGATGGCTCATTTCCTACCTTGTTCATAAACACGAACTTCTATGTAAGTGCAAATGCAAAGATTCTTGTTCTGTAAGCTGCTATAACTCATACTTATAAGTGAAAGGCACATTGAGGGATTGTTGCTGTGTATTTTTATTGTTTTTTTTTCTCAACAACAATCTATTAAAATTTTATGGTACCTTGATTTCTATTTGCTTCAAGTGGCTTGAAGACCAGCACTATATAATTTTCAACTCAGTTGTGCTGGTAACTCAAACTGTCTAGAAACCATTCAGTCCAGAGCTTTTGTTCTTCTTGCATTTATCTCAACTGTAAATCAATACTGAACTTGGGGAATTGTTTTCTGAGTTGATGACATAAATTAAATAACCAAGTATTATTGAGTACCATTTATATGCTCAGCATTCTGCTAGATTCTATAATGGAAGATACAAAGGAAGAAAAGGTCCCTTCCTTTAATGACTTACAATTTTCCCACAGTCAAATTCCTAACTGCTTTGAAAATATAAATGTTGAAAGCATGAAATCTTCTAAGATGTATCAAGCATCTTGGCAGTCTGAGAGAGCTCCTCATTCTCTCTAGCTTGCATTGGAAATGTTCAATGTCATGTAGTGTGTATGAAGGAAAGGATCAAATTCTGTGAATGGTGATATTTGTTGTGAAATAGTACTTTTCAATCAGGTGAGCTTTATTTAATATGAGACAGCACAAATTATTCTTGAGATAAGTAATGCCATGATTTTTTGCTTTGTTTCCTTGTTTACAATCTTTGGGGGTTCTGTAGTTAATGCTCTGATTCATTATACAGTTACCATAGTAATAAAATATACTTATGAGAGTTTACTCATTTCTTGTTTCTAACTAGAACTGACACAAAAACATCAGGTTTTTTTCCTCCCAGGGTGCCTTACATATTAGATAACAAAAATTAATCAATAAATATATGTTGATTTCCAAATATCACTAGTTCTCTCTTCAGATTATTACTAGTAGAGAGAGAGTTAAACAGGAATTCTCTGTTTTCCATTCTCAAATTCATAAGTCCCAGACTCATATATCACAACCAAATAAGAAATTAAATCAATTAAGTTGTGATTGCTGATTAAAGACATAAATTACAATCTTCAATATGCCTCTCTAACCTCATGAAATTTGAAATGAATTTGTGGCAGATGATGCAAGATGCTAGCTTTAGTCTTTATGTAACCTCCATTTTTCCCTCTAAGTCTAATCAATTCGTGGATCCAAAGAACAAAAATCAGGTCTAGGAAACCTCCTGCATTAAATCTCATTACAGGTCTTGTGAGTCTGTTGGCTTCATTGGGATCCACTATGATGGTAGTATATTTTTGGTGGGCACATTGGGAAACTAATAGTTAAATAACAATATAATTCAGCAGGATATTGCCCCAAATACAATAATATAATAATACAAAATACCAGTCTCCACTTTGGTTTTCTTTATTGAATATGTATTCACTATGAACTCAGATCATTATAATTATTTACATTCTCTTTATGTCCTCTCACCATTTGGTCATTGACTAGAGGGCTGTATCTGTGTATTTCTGAATGAACAATTTTAATTTTTTTAGAATTTTCAAAGAAGTGAGAGAAAAAAGGGAGGGAAAGAGAGGCAAGAAATATTGCTTTGAGTTGATAATTTTAGAAGATTGTGCAAAGTGGATTTTTTTCCATCTTGCTTAATAAATAAAGATGGTTTTAATTCTCTGGTCACAAAAACCAGTATTAAACTTGTGTCACTTATATAGATAGTATATTAATTTAGAAGCATATAAAGCCATCTTATGTATATTCTGAGTTTTACCAGTCCTACTGTGATACATGTCCTCACCTTTACCTTCCCAGGTACATAATTACCCTAGGGATCTTTCTCTCATGTCTATTTGCTTTCTTGGAACCACACAAGTCAGTGTCTAGTAGATTTTTAAATATCTGGTCATTTCCTTTACCCCATCTTTAAATATATGGTCATTTCCTTCATGCCAGAGTATAGAAATTATCCAAGATACCAATGGGTGCAAGCAATCTATATTCTAGCAACTCAGACTTTGAATTTACATACAGTATTCTGATCTTGAGGGTTGTAGGCCCAAACCATATTTCTTTGACTTATTTCCCTTCAATCCCAAGATTCTTCTGGAAATGTAAGAATATAATTTATATTTAGGTGTCCAGTGATGTGGGCAAAAAAGCTCCCAATTCCTGAACAAAGATAACAATATATATTGAATACATGGAAACCTTTATTATACTTCATGGAAACAATATATAAAACAAAACCAAAAAACTCACAAATAGCCTATAAAACCATAATATGATTCTTTTCTTTCTAGTGAATCCTAGCTTTCATTCCAAGGACTTACAAAAGCATTTAGCCTTAAGGCATTACCTAAACTTTATTTAAAATAAATAGGATCACACATCTACAAGCAGATCTTTAAAAAGTACCAGACCAAGTCCTAATTGGAAAATCCAAGAAAAAAATGAGTGTGACATTTTACAGTCCAGCTCAATTTAGGGAAATAGACAGACATGTCTGGGAATACAGAAGAACAGCAGTGAATTTGGAGAATTTGGAGGATTCTAGGACAGGGAAATACTGTAAACTAAGGGAAAAGAGATTTCAAATCAAACAATATGAGCCCAATATTGTGCAGGATACAGAAATAGAGACTAACTCAGAGCTCTTTTACTCACTCCTGAGCTCTGAGTCTAGAATCCAGGAGCTGACTCAGAAAGAGACCTGTCTCTAGAGGTAACACTCCAGCTCCTAAAAATGGGTACTTAGGAACGAACAAGTTCAGAAGCAAATAGTAGTTGAAAACTTCTGACTCAAAAGAGATGAGAAGGGTCTCAGTAAGTTTCCAACCTAATCAGAAGCCTACAAAGATATACCTAAGGCAGGAATCCCAAAACAAAATTAAAACTATATCCTGAACCAGTAGTTTCAGCTAGTTAATAGCGACTAAGTTTGATTGCAGTCAACTAGAATTCCAACTAGGGACAAGCCAATAAGATTTTTCTTAAACTCAAATGTAGGTCAGGAATTTGAAGAACACACACCAAGAAAGCAGAGATTAGACATGTCATCAGTAAAAACCATTTTGGGAGTCCTAAATACTTGCAGATACTTGATCTGAACTGTTCCTGAGAACCTGATATAATTCAGTTTCCCAAGAAGCAGCAATAGAATCAGTACAGACATATCTTCCAAAGAGTCTATCACTAATATAAAGTTCTAAATTAGGAAGTAGGCTGAAAGAATTAGGAAATAAAAAAATCTCCACTAGTAAAAAGCTATTATGATGACAAGAATTCTGAAGAAACAAACCCAGAACTAAGAGAATGACTCCAAAGTATGCAAAAGCAAAAAAAGAAAGAGGCAGATAGGTGATACAATACATAGAGTTCGGTACTAGGGATCATAAAGGGATCAAAAAAATCTTCCTGAGTTCAAATTTGGCCTCAGACACTAGTTCTATGACTCTGGGCAAGTCACTTAACCATGCTTGCCTCAATTCCTGATCTGTAAAATGGAGAAGGGAATGGCAAACTACATCAGTACATTTGCCAAGAAAATTCCAAATAGGGTTATGGAGAGTTGGACATGATTGAAATTATTCAACAACAATAACAATAGCAAAACTAAAACACAGTTTGGTTTCAAGATCAGATCGAATTCCTGGAAGAGATAAAGCAAGAAGTTTTTTAAAGTTTTTAAACAATGTTTTATTTATTTTTTTTTGATGAAATGAGAGCAATGGAGAAAAAATTAGAAAAAAAATGAGCACTATGGGAAAAAAATGAGTAACTTGGCACACACATAAAAAAGGTTTTCCAAGCAACAATTAATCTGAAAATTTGAATGGATCAAATGGAAAATAATTATTACATAAAAAAAAACAACCCCATTAAAACAAGGTCAAAGGACTGAAAAAATAGAATATGTGAGATAAGTCAAAGCTAAAACAATTTATCCAAAAAAGACACATCAAGCAGAAAAAAATTGAGGATCATTGAACTACCTGACCAAAAAGGAGCCTAGATATCATGTTTTAAGAAATCACAAAAAGAAAATTATCCAGGTCCTTCAAAACTAGAAGATAAAATAGACAGAGAAACAAACTACATATCATCTCTTTAAAAATCCATATTGAAAACTACTAGGAATATATAAACAAAAAAGCAGAACTTCTAAGTAAAAACAAAACAAATAAAAAACAACAAACACCCAGAAAGAATTCAGGTACCAAGATACCACACAATTTAGAAATCAACATTAGAGAGGAGTAGACCACCAATAATACAATAAAAGATAAAGGCTTACTGAGAATAATAACTTACCTGAAAAACTTTGTATAATCCCATAATGGAATTGGACCTTTAATGAGAGAGAAGACATCTTTATTGATGAAAGGACTATAACTGCATAGAAACACTTTATCAAGTGAAACAAGACTACAGGAAAAAGTTAAATATGATTGAGAAATCACACAAGTGATTGATTAGGGATAAACTAAATCTATTCCAATTTGGGGATATGATAAATATGTCATGTCAGAACCCTATTATAATCAAGGATCAAAGAAAAAAGTCAGAGGAAGGATAGATAAAGGGATTAGTGTTAAACGGTACAAAAATATTAACTTTAGTAGTTTGGGTTTTTTGTTGACAAAGAATTGATTACTGGAGTGCCCACCAGTTGCAGAATGATTAAAGAAGTTTCAGTGTAGAATATTATTGTACTTGTAAAAATGATGAAAGAGATGGTTTAAGAGAAAACTGGGAAGACTTCTAGTACAGAATGATAAACCAGGATTGAAAAGAATATCTTCACATTTTTTGATACTGATATGATTCACTCAAAGTACATATATTTTATATACATGTATGTATATATCTATCTATTTCTATTTATCTACATCTATCTGTCTATCTATCTATCTATCTATCTATCTATCTATCAATGACATGGCTGATGAGAAAAATGGAATTTGCTTGGCTATACATGTTTATAGCATGACTTTTTCTTTCTTTATGAATTAAAATGGGAAAATTGGAAAATAACAGCAGTTTTTTGTTCATTAAAAATGAAATTTAACATAAAAGTAAGCAAGATAGATGAGGAGTTACAGTAGTGCATTGAATATTAAGAAATTATAACATTAATAAATCCAAGAACCAGAGAGGGAAGCATACAGGAAAATATATTAGTGAACTCACATATAATGAGGAACCAAAGCAATATCGTTAGCTAGAAAAGAGAAATAAAAAAAAAATAGATGAGGATTTTGAGAAATAGATCATGAATCTGGTGTAGAGGCATTACATAGTGTAATGGGAGACTTCAGTTATTTAAATTTTACTTCTGATTCTCTCTGACTATCTCTGTTGCTGCCTTTCTCTGTCTCTTTCTCCCAATCTTGTCTATCTGTGTCCCTTTATCTTTCTCAAAATCATAACAGATAATAACTTCTTGAATTGCCTTGATAATTTCATCTTTCAAGTCAGAGGTACCAAGGATATAAAAGAATTTAAGTTTCCTCATATACCAACATATCAAAATTTTTGGTAGCAAAGTATTGAAGACAGAGTAGATAGATGTCCATTGATTGTGTACTGTGATTAAAACCAAAAAACAAACAAACAAAAAATCAAAATTCTAGCTATGTGGTCAGAATATATAGTTTCTATCTTGACTCTTCAATAAATCAACAACTGTGACAACAAATTAACTAAGAATCTTGACCTTCCTAGTTAACATTATATCATATTGCAAGTTATTTTCTCATAAACTCCAATTTGTCTCAGTTCACTAAGTGTTATTTGAATTTCTGGTAGAAAAAAAAAGGAGCAGACCTAGTATATAAACAGGACAAATTGTCCTTTCACCAGTCCCTAACTAAATTCTTCTATTCTTCAGGGCTATATTTTTTTCTGAATCCAAATTGTTCTTCACCGGATTTCTCTCCCTCTCCTCCCTCTCCCTATTTCTTTCCCTCTCCCTTACTCTTTCCTTCTCCCTCTCCCTCTCTTTCTCCCTTCTTCCTTTCTCTTCCCTCTTGCCTTCTCTCTGTCTCTGTCTCTCTGTCTGTCTCTGACGCTGTCTCTCTCTCTCTCTCTCTCTCTCTCTCTCAGTCGTGTGTGTGTGTGTATGTGTGTGTGTGTGTGTGTGTGTGTGTGTGTGTGTGTATTTGGTACAATATAAGTTTTAATAAATATTCATTGATAGGCTATCTCTTTATCTCTGTTTTTGTGTTCTGTTTCTGGCGACTGGGCTCATAGTCAGCAACAGAGGATCATAGGAAATGGTATGAATGGGTCTTAGACAGTCAGGTTTCTTCAGTTTATATGTACCCTCAGTGTACCTATCCTTATTTCACTTCTCATGACCAAATTTCTCAGTTGGAAGGAAGGCCTTGAACATAGAGTAAGAAATGTTTGTAAGTTCACTTTTCATTATATAAGTAGTCTTCATTACCAACATCTGAGCCTCTTTTTTTCTTCTTTTATTTCCTAGGTCCTATTTTGATTCCCCTTTAGGGAGTTGTATGAAGTTAAGTTTATTTGCCTTTAGATTTTTCCATCTGTGGAACTTGCTGTGATAGATAGGTGGCAGAATGAGCCTTTAGCCAAGTAGATATTAAGTTCAAGTCTGGCCTCAATCACTTACTAGCTGTATAATACTGTGCAAGTCCCTTACCTTTGTCTGCCTTACTTTTCTCAGCTATCAAGGGATATTATATGGGAATTATAATAACATCCACCCTATAGGATTGTTGTGAGGATCAAATGAAATAACATCTATAAAACTCTTAGTACAGTGCCTGACACTTGGTAGGCACTTAATAAAGATTTTTTTCCTTTTCCCTGTTCATATTCCATATTTACTTTACTTATCCCAATAAGAAATTGCTATTTATCCACCCCATAATGCCTAGGAATTTTAAATTTTAAATTTTCTTATAACATTCTAATATCATAATACCGTTTGACTATTCCAATCTGTAATAGAAATAAATGGTTTCTTTATTCCACAAAAATATAGGGAAAGGGAAAAAAAGTGTCATGCTTCCTAAAACATGGATGGCTAGCTCCCTGAACCATCCTACTTAACCTTATATTAGATTTCTACTTGTTTATTTCAAAAATGCCAATTTGTCTCAATTCATTAACTCTTATTTGGAATTCTAGTATCAAGACTAATGAGCATATTCTCCCCCAAATCCCTCAAATTTATTAGGAACTCAAATATACATAAACAGCTTACATATTTTTAATACCCTCATGGTACTAGAACATTATCAATGCAATAAAGATGAGCTGTGCTAACACACAAAGGATACTGCTCATCTCATAATGAAAAGCATAGTCCATTCATTAAAATATTGAAAACTATGTCATGATCAGGGTGGGTGCTCTCAAATCAAAGATGGCAAACTCTAAGATGGGATCTATCAGTCCCTGAAGTGTGCTTCATTTTGTTTTTTATTGGTTTTAAAACTGATCAAGAAGCATTTTCAAAGCACTTGTACATCAATATGGGCAGCTAGATGCCGTAGTTGATAAGAGTTCCAAACCGGGAGTTAGGATGATTCATCTTCCTGAATTCAAATCTAACCTTTGCCATTACTAATTATGTGACCCTGGGCAAGTCACTCAATTCCATTTGCCTCAGTTTCCTCATTTATAAAATGAACTGGAGAAGGAAATGGCAAAAAAAATTTTTAGCATCTTTGCCAAGAAAACCCCAAATGAGATCAGAAAGATTTGGGTATGACTGAACAACTATAACTACATAAATAAACTGAAAATAACATCTAAGGGAAAATTTGAACTCACCCAACACTCTGTCCACTGTACCACTTAGCTCAAATCTTAGTTTCATTTATTAGTTCAAAAGTTTTTCTTACAATCAATTATGTTAATCTCTTCTTTTGAGTTTCAGAATTTCTAATTTGGTATTTAATTGGAGGTTTTGATTTGTTTTTTTTTCCCCTGGCTTTTTTTAGTTGCATGTCCAATTCATTTATCTCCTCTTTCTCTATTTTATTCATGTAAGCTTCAGGAGATATAAAAATTCCCTTAAAAATTGCTTTGCTGAATCCCATAAGTTCTTTCAGGTTGTCTCATTTTTATTTTCTTGGATGAAAATTATTGATTATTTTTGTTTTTTTTTGTTTGACCCACATATTCTTTAGGTTTAGATTATTTTTCAATTAGTTTTTGGTCCTTTTTTTCTATAACACTTCTATTACATATGATTTTTGTTATATCATGATCTGAAAAAGATGAATTTAATATTTCTGCCTTCGTGCATATGATTGCAACACTTTAATACCATAATATATGGTCAATTTTTGTGTAGGTGCTATATACCACTGAGAAAAAGATATATTCTTTCTAATCCCATTGAATTTTCTTCATAGGTCTATATTACTAATATTTCTAAAATTTTATTCTAACCTTAACTTCTCTCTTTTTAATTTGTGTTTAGATTTATCTAGTTTTGAGAGAGGGAGGTTAAGATCACACACTAGTACAGTTTTGTTGTCTATTTCTTTCTGCAAATCACTTAACTTCTCCTCTAAAAATCTGGATGCTATACCACTTGGTGCATATATATTTAGTATTGATATTATTTTGTTATCTTTTGTATCCTTTAGTTAGATGTATTTTCTTTTCTTATCTCTTTTAATTGGGTATATTTTTGCTTTTGCTTTGTCTGAGATCAAGATTGCTACCCCTGCTTTTTTCCCCCCCTTACTTCAGCTGAAGCATAATATATATTCTGCTCTAGCCTTTTACTTTTATTCTGTGTACATCTCTGCTTCAAATGTGTTTCTTAAAACAACATATTGTAGAATTCTGACTTTTAATCCACTTTGATATCAATGGTCACAGTTATGATTACTAACTCTGCATTTACTTTCCCCATTTATACTTTTCTTTCTCCTTTCACCCTTTCCCAACTTTTGCTTCTGATCCCCACCTCCCTTCATCCCTTATCAGTCCCTCCTTTTTTCTCTCTTTGCCCTCCTCGTGCCCTCCCTACATCAGTCTACTTCGTTCTGTTTTCTTTCTTCTTTCCCCTTCTTTTCCTTATAGATTTAGATAAATTTCTACACCCAATGAGGTGTTTATGTTATTCCCTTTTTGAGCCAAATCTGATGAGATTATGGCTCAAATAACGCTTATCCTTCCCTCTTCTTTCTTTTCACTGTGATAGGTCCTTTGTTCCTCTTCATGTAACATAATTTACACCAATTTACCTTTCCTTTCCTCTTCTCCCAGTATAATCCCTTTCCACCTCTTAATTTGCTTTTTATATCATCACATCAAAGTCAATTTTTATTCACACCCTCTGTCTATATATACATCTTCTAACTGCCCTAACAAAGATACAATTCTCAAAAGTTACAAGTATCATTTTCCTATGTAAGGATATAAACAAGTTAACCTTTAAATAACATCTTTTTTTTTCTTTCTGGTTTACCTTTTAATGTTTCTCTTGAGTCTTGTATTTGAAGAATAAACTTTCTGTTCAGCTCTGTTTTTGTTTTGTTTTGTTTTTTTTCATCAGAAATGGTTGAAAAAAATTCCTTATTTCATTCAATGTCCAATTTTTCCTCTGAAAGATAAGGATCAATTTTGTTGAAGAGTTAATTCTTCATTATTTCAATTTCCTTTGCTTTCCAGAATATCATAGTCCAGGCTCTTTGAACCTTTTAATGTGTAGGCTGTTAGGTCCTGGATAAGACTGACTGTTGCTCCTTGCTATTTGAGTTTCTTTCTGGCCTCTTGCTGTTTTTTCTGCATGATTTGATAATTCTGAAATTTATCTACAATATTCCTTGGAATTTTTATTTTGGGATCTCTTTCAGGAGGTGATCAAAGGATTCTTTCAATGACTATTTTACCTTCTGGTTCTAAGATATCAGGATAGATTTCCTTCATGATTTCTTGAAAAATGTTACCCGGCTCTTTTTTTTGATCATGGTTTTCAAGTAGTCCAATAATTCTTAAAATATCTCTCTTTGAACTGTTGTTCAGGTTGGCTTTTTGAGTGTTGTATTTTTCAATTTCTTCTATTTCTTCATTTAAAAAAATTGTTTGACTGATTTTTGATGTCCTATTAAGTCATTCACTGCAACTTGTCCAATTCTTTTTTTTAATGAATTTTTGGCTATCTTTCTTACTCCTTTTCCATTTTTGTGGATATTTTCAATTTTGCTTTGAAAGAAGTTGCTTTGTCAGTGATTTTTTTCCAATTTCACCAAATCTATCTTTTAAGAAATTTTCTTCAGTCAGTTTTTGTGCTTCCTGTTCCAAACTCTTGACCCTATTTTTTCATAAAAAGGCTTTTATTCTTTTCCCAATTTTTCTCTTACCTCTCTTACTTGATTCTTTCCCTTTTTGAGCACTTTCAAGAGAAACTAGAACTTTTTTTGAAACTTCACATGTAGACATTTTGCCACTGCTGTCTTCTTCAGGATTTGTATTTTGATCTCTCTTTTTGCTTTTTTGCTCATTTTTAAAAGTTGAATTCTGTTCGAGGACACAGAGGATACTGTCCCAAGCTTCTTTTTCAGAGATATGGGGATCTCCCACTAGCTTTTTGTGCTGGGACTGTAGGTGCTGTTTTCCCCACTGCATTAGGTTAGCCTGGCCTAATCCCAATTATTATATTAGGATTTGGGGGGTGGAGAGGAGAGCTCACAATTTGCCTTCTATCCACTGTCCCAAACTTCAGGGATTATGTGCAGCTATTTTCAGAGATTCTTCTAGGGAATCCAACCACAAGCACTCTTTTCCACCTAGAAACTGTTAGGAATGTCCTTTCTAAGGTCTAGTGTGATAAAACAACAGAGTCTTGCTTTGCTAATACTGAGGCAGAGGCTGTGGTTGTGGCTGCCCTGGAGTGGTCTCTACTGGAAGTTGGATTCCCAAGCTGTTACTACAGACATTTTCTATTGATCTTCCAAGTACTCTTTGGTGTCTCTAGGCTGAGAGGTTTAGAAATTGCTAGTAGGGATGCTGACTCAGAGGTCCCTAGACCCATTCCTGCTTTATTGATATTGGGCTGGGGCCAGGGCTGGCACAGTGTGATACCACAGACCTTTTCTACTAGCCCTCTAAGTTGTCTTGAGCTGGAAAATATTCTATTCTGTCTTTTTGAGTGTTATGGTGCTCTAAAATTTGTTTAGATTCAATATTTGAAGGAATTTGAAGGAATTAGTATGGGAGGTTGGGTAACCTCTTTTTTTTTAACCTTCTTTATCTTTACTCTGCCATCTTGACTGCACTTAGTAGTGTATTGACCTTGAGAAACTTCTATCTAACTTGCAGCTGAAAAATTTTTTATATCCATTGTCTACTTCTTTAGGATATTGACTTCTGTGAAGCAGGGACTATCTCTGCTTTTCTATTTGTATACCAGTTCTTTATTATTCAGAAAAGATCAGCACTTCTGATATGAGAGTTTTCTGAGCCCTCTTCATGGCTGCTCATTTACCTTTAGTATCCATCTTCACTCAGCTTTCACTACTGATTCCAAGAGGCTGTATCATCCATAGTGGCCATACCCCAGTAAACCATCTCAGTAGACAGGCTAAAGCAGGTTGAAGATAACTAAAAGGCTTCAAACTTGTTGTTGAGTTAAGTGCATGTGTACCTCAAGCATTTCTTAGCAGAAGAGGCGGGTGTGAACAATTTGCTCCAAAGTGCCATCAGGGCAGTAGAACAGGTACTGTGGAATACTTAGTTTGGTCAGGTATCAAAGATGCCAAGGTCATCCACTGTATTTTGGGCCATTACCAATAGTGTTGACTTTTGTCCTGTCATTGGATCTTGATAACTCAGGAAAAGAAAGTAAGGCTTATGACTCTGTGTAATTCTGATCTCATTTAAATCCAATTTATAAGCAAGGCAAAACCTATGATTTCATTTGTTTTCTTCAGAAACAAAAGATGAACAATATCCCAGCAAATAGTACTTTGTGAACAATAAGTACTTTGCAATTGCTTTCTCATTTATTTAACACAGGTTTTCTGACACTGAATACAAATGATTTCCATTGCAAAATGCAATAAGCACTATATAATAGAAGGATATTTCATTTGAAGTCAAAAAACCTGAGTTCAAATTCTGACTCTGCTACTTATCTGACTTTCATACTTATCATTGGTGTATGCTTCAACCTCCTTGGTTGCCCCACCTATAAAATCACTTTAGAGGTTCTTTCCAGGTTTACATCCTATAATAGACCTGGGATATTTTACCAGTAGAAACACGTATGCCTAAGGAATTGAGTGTTTCTGAGGTTGGGAAACAGCAAATACAAATTAAAATTAAGAGAAGATAAATAGGTGTCATAGAATTGTAATCTGTCATGAGACAGATGACTTTGGAATAACAAGTACTAAGAGGAAAGACTGATGATATTTACAAAAAATCAAGAAAAAAGGAATAAGAATTTATCAGAACATCTCCAATACAGAAAAAGAGACTCAGATTATAGGTGACTGATCTATTTCTTCAGAGAAAACATATTCTACCGTGGTGAAGGGCAATTTATAAGATTATCTTCAATGAACAGAAATGTCCCTTAATAACATTCAACTGCTTTTATTGTATTACTGTACTCTGCAAGCAAACCTTTTGAATTCTGACATCCTCTTGGATAGAGTGCCCTATGGAACCATAAATAGCCACTTTTGCACTCTGGGCACCTGATACAAAACTTGACTTCAAATTAATTTTAAAAACATTCAGTTGAGCTTTGGAGACATTGACCGAGCTGTTGACCTCCTTGCAAGAAAAACTCAAAATACTGCGAGGCTGTAACTAGAAAAAATAAAATACCAACTGTTTAAAAAAAGAAAAGCTAACTATGTGAAAAAATACATTAGACTTAAATATGGCTAAGACATTTATAATAACACAATTTAAAAACTGTGTGAAAGACTGGCTTTCATATCCAAAATATTCTAAAGAGTCTGTTATATCAATAAAGTGGATATCATCACAGGTGTATTTTAAATAATAACAATAATACCTAAACTTCATGTAAAATAGGAACAAAACTTTGAGCCATAAATTTTGGCTGGAAGGAAACTTCAGAGACCATTTAGACCAACCTTCTCATTTTATAAATATGGAATCAGGTCCACATAAGTTGAGTGACTTGCCCTAAAATTACATAAGTAAGAATCATCAGATATAGGTAAACCCAGGCAGGCATTCTGATTACAAGATTAGCATTCTTTTTTATTTTATTTATTCATGTGTTTCTTTCTTTTCTTTACAAATATGTATCATCTCTAACTCTTGCCTTAATTAAACAATTTTTTAAAAATGAAAAATAAAAGTTTCCTAACAAATGTATATAGTCTAGCAAAATAAATTGTCACATTGGCCAATTCAAAAAAATGAATGTTTCATTTATTTTAAGTCTATCACCTTTCTGTCAGGAAGTGAATGACATCTTTCATCTTAGTTCTCTTTCCACAGCCAACATTTTTTCCACAATACCATATTGCCTCTCCTTTCACTAAATTTACATCCTCTATTCAAGTCCAGTTCTCAGAATCCCTTTCTTTAGGGCTTAAAGTACCACTTTGCTAAAAAAAAGTTTTTGTTGGTCCTTCCAGAAATTATGTTTTCTCCTATCTCAAATCACCTTTTATTGACTCATTTGCTTTTGTATTATATTCACAGTCAGTAAAATATATGAACCTTGAGGACAAGGGCTATTTTGTTTCTATATTTGCATCCCTAGTATTTTTGCCTTGTTCTTTGCATATCATAAGCAATTAATAAATACTTATTCAATTAAGTTGGAGAATTGAAAAATTTTGCCACTATTTACTTTCACAGTTAGTACTAAATTGTAAGGAAGTGTCCTACTTCATCCCATAAAGCTGACAAGTTACCAGAGTTATTTGTTTGTTGGTTTTATCAAGTAATATACTCGGTCTTCTGAGTCATATGATCTGAACTATTGGAGGTTAGTTAAATGAAATTCTATGTCAAAATTCAGAGTTTGTATTTTTATAAATTAATGGTTCTTTGGAATAAGTGGGAAAACATTGATCTATAGACACATTCATCTCAGAGATGGCTTTAGCTAAAAGCATAACATTAGCTCTGACATTGCAGTATGTGGTTAAATTATATTATTTGCTGACAGCCTGTATAGTCCTTTATCCTGAGGGCTCCAGATAAAACATTTCTACCATTTATGTATATCAACAGCTGTCTTTCAATTCCCCTTAATATAGCCTCAACATAGCTTAAACTCTCTCTGGGGCTGGACATGTTGCCTAATATGCAACATATAGAAGTTTAGGCCAGAAATTTATTTTTTTCACTGTCAATAAGAGGATCTTTCAAAACATTTTTAAAGAAGAAAATAGTCCTTATATTGGTGCATAATGGAGCAACTGCATGGAAGTTTTTTTTTTTAAATATTATTGCAAAGGTATTTCCTTAATAAAACTAATTTTTCCTTGATATGTCAGACAATGACTTTATGAGAAGGCCAATTTTCTTTTGTTTCTTATTTAGAATGAAAAAAGTATTTAATCAATTTCTTATGGGAATTTCTATCAAGTTTATCTTTTAGTGAATGAATGAAAATTGCATGACACTTTTTAGGAGAAGAATTTTTTTGTTGTGACCAGTGGGTAGGAATTCACTTTTTATTACTGAGTCAGATGCTTACAGAATAAAAATACTAAAGCCTAGACACAACAATGTACATACATCTTCTCAAGTATAGTTCTTAAATAGATGTGCATAAATTGTAAATAGACTATTTATCAATCAACAAAGTTGGCCTTTTTCTTCTTCCTATCCTGAATACTGCATGATTCTCTAGATTCCTAAAAAATAAATTTCAACTTCAGATGATCATATCTAAACTTCTTAAAGATCTCTTGTGAAGCAAGAGAAGTGTTAAATACAAGATGGTAAAATAAGTATCCATTGAATATATGCATGTGAATATTATTGTACTTGATAGTAGAGATGATACAAATTACTTTGAGTTCAGGAAATTCTCTTATCCAAGATAAAAATAAAAAATAAAAAAGCCACTTGGGCAACCACTCAAAATGATAATCAACATTCTATAATACATTTTTTAAAAGTATAATTAGAACTTTATCATAAAAATCATATCAGAATTATGAAAACAAGTTCTTCATCATATTTAACAAAACCTAGGTTATACTTGCATCTATATACTAACCATTAGAACAAAGAATGAAATAAATGTTGATTAAATTATTAATACTGTAAATTTTCCTCTCAAAATTTTATGATAACATGACATAATCTTTTAATTCCATTTTGATTTTCATTGTATAGAGTGCCATTGTTGTAAAGTTTTTAAAGTCCTTATTAATTTTCCCAAGAGCTTCATCTAATCCTTTACTATTAAAACCAGTGCTTCTTGAAGCTCCTACCCATAATCATTGAATGCTGATCAATGAATGTGTTAATATCATGGACAGGAAAAGGAGTAATATATACTGGTATAAAACAGGTAGGAAAGTCTGAGTTTAACTTAATTAACTAATTTGAGAAGTGATTAGTTAATTAGTTAATATTTGTATGTTCACATTTTGCTTCCTTATATAATTTAGCAATCTATAATATACAAAGAATGAATAAGAATTAATCTCAAAATCAGAAAGATACAGATTTTAGTCGTAGTTCCAATTCTGGAAAATTATATCTACTCAGAGCTCCAGAAAATTCTTTAAAATTAAATTGTAGAAAAATTGTTGATCTACATAAGTGGACAAGACTTTTAAAATTAGCAGCATTATATTAAATGCTTACTATGCCTACATGTGCTAGGCATTGTGCTAAGCTCTGGGGATACAAAAAAAAAAAAAAAGACAAAAGGACAGTCCCTATTCTTGATGGAAGACAATATGTAGACAAACATATATATGGATGTATAGATACACTTATGGATGCATACACATACTTAAATATATGTTTGTGTATATATATGTATGTGTGTGCATATATATAGATACATGTATGTATATATATAGTATAGAGTGTGTTCAGGGAAACTTAGTACCTCTGGTATGAGAACTGCTGAATCCTTTTCAAGTCTGTTTTCTACCTGTAGTGTGTACTTGATTTTCCTAACTCACCTGTGGCTCCAAGAAGCTGTAGCATATGTAGTATCCACAATCTGATAAACTGTTTAGACAGATGGGCAAAACCAATTTAGAATAACTGAAGGATCTGAAACCCATTATGAGTAGGGGTAAGTGTCTACCTCAATTATGTAAAGACATCCCATGGTGAAATAAATGGGTAAGAGCAATTTGTTCTAATGGCCATGAAGGCAGCTAAAGCAGGAGCTGTGAAGTGCTTAGAGATTGGTTAGATATTGAAGATACCAGGGTCATCCCCTGCATCTCAAGCTATGGCCAATCATCCTGATTCTGTCCTACTCCTGGATTGTCATGACTTTGAAAGAAAGAGCAAGATTGACAACTTTGTACAGCCTCACTTCATTTTAATTTATGCATGAATCAAAAGACATTATCCATACCATTTTTAAACCATTTTTATATATCTCAAAATTCTGTGGCAAGAGGTAAATGAGGAAGCAGCAGGTATACATACACTGAGAGGTATGGTCGCAATCCTGCACATAGGCTGTCCAGGCCATGAGGCTGACTTCTCACTGGAAGCAGCAGTAAGAGTTAGCAAGCTCATGGATGTCGGAGAAGTCTTTTAAGGCCCTACTGCTCACCTCCTACCATGAGGAAGGGGTTAGAAAAGGTGAACTAAAAATGGTCTGCTCACCAAATCCTGACTTGTTTACTGCAGCTGCCAGGGATTCCATGCTCTGGTTCCACTATCAATACATGAAATGTGTGCACATTTAAAGACTACAGAAGACTAGAGATGAATAGCTCTTTCTGTGAGAGAACTCATCAAGTATCACATACAAACAGTGGCCTTTAGTGAAATAAGGTTGGTAAATGAAGGGCAGCTTACTGATGTCGGAGCTAGATACATATATTTTTGGAGTGGCCACAATGAAGGGGAGTACCATGAAGCTGGTGTAAGTTTTGTAATCAAAACTAGTCAACAAACTCAGGTCCTCCTGAGATCAGGGCCAATTCTCTATCCACTGAGCTATCTAGCTGCCCTAGTCAACAAACTTCTATGGCTATATGATAACATGATATCCACTTATAGGAAAATGCTACACCAACATCATCAGTTCCTATCTCCCACCATAATGAACACTGTTGAGATTGAAGAAAAATTTTATGACAATCTGGAGACCCTTATCATCAATGTGCTGAAAGAGGAAAATCATAATTCCGGATGACTTTAATTCTAGCATAAGCTCTGACTATCAGACATGGCAGGCAGGTCCTCCTTGGGAGGAATGCAGTTGGAAACAGCAACATCAATGGTCACTTATTGCTGAAAATTTGTGAATCTCATGGCCTTCTCATCACCAGCACTGTCTTCCATTTAGATAAATGTAATAAAACTTCATGGATGCACCCTTGAAGCAAACATTGGTATTTAATAAACCATGTCATCATAAGGAGAAAAGACAGGATATGAGAGTGATGAAGGCAATTTGTGTGGCAGTAGTGCTGGAGTGATCATAAACTTATCTCCAAGCTAAACATTCCCATGCAGCAAAAACTAAGACTGCGAGAAGACTCAATGTCAACAGATTAAAAGGTTTCTTTGAGTAGGAATGGTTTGTTGCTAACTTGGAAGAAAAGTTGTAATAATATATTGTTGGCAACAGTGGAGAAGAAAAGGAGTGGGGAGTTTTTAGAGATTTGGTATATAGCACTCCTTTACTCATCTGGGTCAGAACACTTAAGAACATCAAGATTGGTTTGATGAAAATGATGGGGAAATTCAGAAACTACTAAATGAAAAAACCGAGAACAGGTTTTACCAACAATACAATTCATCTGCCTCTAAAAAGGCAGGTTTAATTCCATCAAAGGTGAAATATAAGTGAAACTTAGATGCAGTATTTTGGGTTCAGTAAGAAGGAAGAAGAAATCTAGTTTTATGCTGATAGTAACAATCCAAAGCAGTTTTATGATACCTTGAAGGTTATTTACAGGCCAAAAAAACATGGTACATCTCAATTACTCAGTGTGGATAGAGACACATTGATTAGTGACAAGAACATGATCCTAGAGAGATGGGTTGAAACCTTCCATAGTGTTCTCTTCAGATCATCATCAATCAGTGCTGAAATCATTGACTGTGTATCTCAGATTGAAGTCATTCCCTCTCTTGACAAATTTCTAACTGAAGAATACCTTTTGAATACCATTAGGCTTCTCTCATGTGGCAAAGTGCCTGATGTTGATTATATTCCAGTGGAGATTTACAAGATGAGAAGTCTACTGCTCAAACAAAAGCTGACCAAAATCTTCTGGCTTATATGGCAAGAAGAGGTCATACCCCAGAAATCCAAGGATGCCTCCATTTTCCATCTATATAAAGGTGAAGGAAATAACCTCTGAAACTGAAATGCAAGAAACTTTGGCTCGATTCTTTGCTGTTTGTGCTTATTTTGACCTAACAATTAGCACCAAGAAAATACAGATACTCCACTAGCCAGAACTATATCATGCATATGCAGAGTAATTAGAGAAGTTTTAAATACCATGGATAAGTTCACTTTCCTTGGCAGGATATTTTCCAAGGTTGTACACATTGATAATGGGGTTGATGCATACATTTCAAGAGCTAGCTTAATATTTGGGAGACTCTGAAGGAAAGTGTGGAAGAGAAAAAGTATTAGACAGACTATCAAACTAAATGTCTACAGAGCTATTTTATGCCAGGGGAAACTTGGATAGCATAATAGCTCCATGCTGGGAAACTGAATCACTTTCAATTGAATTGTCTTAGTAAGATTCTGAATAGGTACCAGATACTGGGATCCTGTTTGGAACTAAACTGCCAAGCATTCAAACTACTGCAGAAAGTTCAACTCCAAGGGGGCAGACCACATTGTTTGAATGTGAAATGTATGCTTATATAAAAGGGGATTTTATGGAGAATTCACACAAGGCAAGTGCTTACTGGTGTTTAGAAAAAGCGATACTCAGAAAATTTTAAGATCTGTTTTAAGAACTTTAAGAGGATTCTGGGAAGATGGTGGGACAGGTCAGAAAATTCCAAACTCTATAAATTTCCCCTCACAAACAGAACAAATTCACATCTCAAGGTGAACATAGACTGGTGAAAAATCACGAAGACACAAGGGGTCCTCCTATCACAACCCAAAGAGATCTGAAGAAAGACTGCAGGTCAGAGATTAACAATTGTCAAGTACAAACACCCCTGGACTTGCTCTGCAGAAACACCAAGTGGGGCTCCCTAGGGCTCTCTGGGTTTAGCTGGAATTTCGGCAGGAACCACCGAGATTTTCACCTTCCAGCCAGTGAGAAGAGTTGGGAGATTGAGTCCAGGAAATCTAAGTGAACCTTGGTTGATTAGGAACTTCAGACCTATCTGTGCTACAGAGACATGGCCCTGACTAAGAAGAAACCAGCAACCAGGGAGCACAGAGGCAGTGGGACAGGGATGCTGCTGGCTGCAAGAATTTGCAGGAGTGTGTAGCTCTTGGGTTGAAGCTAGAGATACTGTACCTCCACCCTATGATTAGAGGTGCTTACACTGATACTTCTATTTTTTTTAAATGAATCAATAAAGAAGAAAGAATATAACTATTTACTTACTATAAAAACTTATTATAAACTTACTATAAAAATAGGGAAGACCAGGTTTTATAATAAACAGAAAAATTTTAAAAATGTATATAGCACCTACTATGGATTAGGGATTGTGTTAAACTCTGGAGATACAAATACAAAAATAGAGATAGTTCCTGTGCCCCAGGAATCTGCATTCTAGACTACATAGAAAAGGGTGATGAAAAGGGCTGAAGCTGGGGGAGCAGATGTGGGTATCTGAATGGGGTAAGGTGGCAAAGTCCAAAGAGTCAGAATCCAAGCTTGAAGAAGAATGAAGGATAGCTGAGCTGGTTCCTTTCCTAAAAATAGAGATTCCAAGAAATAAATTTGTAATTTACAAATGAGAAAAAGAATATGTGGGGTAAAAGGATTTTCTAGGGTTAGAAAATAGATGAGCTATGGGTGGCAAAGTCCTCAAAAGGAACGGCATTATCCCCACAATACTTAACCAACAGACTAGTGGAACCATGAACTCAGTGAGCAGATAAGTCTTTATACTTTACACTTTACATTGAGAAATCTTTACACTGACTAAATTACAAGTCATCAAACCTGATAATTTAGGGAACTCAGGTGATGAGTTACTCTTGTACACAATCTCTGCCCTTAGAAACCTATATATTACTAGTATAAGCCACAAACAACATATAAAAAATTACACCTTAATATACCACAGACTTTATTTGTACGTGCTGATGTGTTCAGTGTATGAAAAAGAATCAACAAGCAAGGAAATGTGATGAAAGCATTGGAACTGAACTTGAAAGAATAATATTTGGTAGAAAAAAAAAAGAAAAGAACAGAACATTCTAGATAAAACAGCAGTAACAACAACTTTAAAAGGGAATTATCTATGATACAGGACTTCTGGAAAATTTTAGTATATCCTTTGTAGTAAAGGTTGCCTAGAAAAGTTTGCCTAAACTCCTTTTGGATAGCCTTATATGTCAAAGTAATCGTAGAAGAGTTTTTCATCCAGGAATGCTCATTTTCTTAACTGTGTCCAATCTTATCCCAGACAAGTATCTCAAATGTAACAATGATTCTGACCTTATTCTCCAGAGAGAGGATGGTTTTATCTCTATCCTCTTTAAAGGAATAGTCATTTCTTTCTCTGAAGCTATTCTTGACTGTAAGACGTTTTTAGGTATGTTCCATCCACTGTCACCAATAATTAGTATATTCCAGTTCCATTTAATGGATTAACATCCATTAGCATTTAGAATGAGATATTTATTCTGATGATATAGTAAGGACAGAAATACAAAGATTCCCATCCAACCTCCCTACCCGCCACGTGCCACCCCTAATACCTGGCAGTACATTTTTCCGTATGTTAACTCAGGCCCTCTGCAGAATGAACAGTTTTTACAAAGAATTCACCCCCATGAAGGTTCCTTTCCAATGCAGCATTCTTGATGATGGATGAGTCTGCATGCTTGTTACTGATGAACCAGGTTGATCAGATTACTTGAAGTTTCATTTTTCACTATTTGGCTTTTGGCAAACCCTAGAATGGCCTCTAACTCTTGGACTCTGATAGCTTGCACACCTAAACTTTTTAGACTCTCAAGGTTATCTCCTAATATCTCTCACTAAAAACATTACAGAATGAAAACAACAGAAGCTCCTATTTACAAGCTATGTGAACTTCAACAGGTCTGTCTCAGTGGGATACACAAAATTTAATGCATTCTAGCATTATCTTCATTATCTCCTTCATAACTATTTTATGTCCTGATCTTGGTAACACCTCAATTAGGATATAACTTCTTTTGTGGTGAGTTTTTCTTCTTCTTTTTTTGTTATAGCTTTTTATTTACAAATTATATGCATGGGTAATTTTACAGCATTGATAATTGCCAAACCTTTTGTTCCAATTTTTCCCCTCCTTCCCCCCATCCCCTCCCCTCGATGGCAGGTTGACCAATACATGTTAAATATGTTAAAGTAGAAATTAAATACAATATAAGTATATATGTTCTAACAGTTATTTTGCTGTACAAAAAGAATCGGACTTTGAAATAGTGTACTATTAGCCTGTGAAGGAAATAAAAAATGGAGGTGGACAAAAATATAGGGATTGGGAATTCTATGTAATGGTTCATAGTCATCTTCCAGAGTTCTTTCGCTGGGTACAGCTGGTTCAATTCATTACTGCTCTATTGGAACTGATTTGGTTCATCTCATTGCTGGAGATGGCCACGTCCATCAGAATTGATCATCATATAGTATTGTTGTTGAAGTAAATAATGATCTTCTGGTCCTGCTCATTTCACTCAGCATTAGTTCATGTAAGTCTCTCCAGGCCTTTCTGATATCATCCTGTTGGTCATTTCTTACTGAACAATAATATTCCATAATATTCATATACCACAATTTATTCAGCCATTCTCCAATTGATGGGCATCCACTCAGTTTCCAGGTTCTGGCCGCTACAAAGAGACCTGCCACAAACATTCGTGCACATACAGGTCCCTTTAGGATTTAGTTTCTTAATTAACATTTAGATATACATCTTTTGTTCACAATCATATTGTTTATTATTTTATTGTATTATTGTCTGAAAATTATATTTAAAGATTTTGTTTGGACTTTTGCCATTTATTTCCAAATAGTGAGCAACATTATATTTGTAGAGAAACAAGAACTAGCCTGAAAGTCTGAAATATATGAGCTTGTCTTTCTTCTGATACATATTAGCTGTGTAATCTTAGGTAAGCCACTAGTGCTCTAGGCAACTCTCCAAGACTTTGAAGTCGCAGACAATTTCCCAACCTGTATGGAAAAGGGGCATTTTTTCATTTAAGAGTTCTCTATACCCAAAGAATCATAGATCCAGTCTTTATCTTATCTTGATGAACTAATAACTGATCAATTTTTTAAAAATATATTTAATTACTTTTGATGATTTTTGTTTTACTTCCGATCATAACTGCAGCTGCTGATTTTTAAAGTTCATCTGAAACAAAGTTAATTTCATTCTCTCATATTAATCTTAATGATTTTATATGTTTTAGACTATATTGTATAGCTTTTTTGGCTGTGTTTTATACTCCATTTTTCAATTCTACTTCTTCTTAAAGCTAAGTTCAATCCATCAAATTTTAAGGGTGTGGTCATTATAGCTGATAAATTTGTTTTTCACACTACTATATCTTATCATTTAACAAAGTTGTTATGAGTGCAATGTTTAGTTCATTTTTTTCATACACATTAATATATGTATACACACATGTATATACACATACATATACATATAAATCCCTTCTATTCCTTTACCCCTTTCATCCCTCCAAAAAAAACCCCACATAGATTCCAGGATTCTATTTTTGCTAATATCTTCTTTAAAGCTTTTAGTCATTCCTCTATTTTCAGATTTAAATGTGATTTATTTTTCTCTCAAATCAGTTCAGCCTTTCTCATATTCCAGAGCTTTTTTGTCATCTCTGGCACTCAGTTCAAAGTATATATGTTTTTTTCTGTTTCTCTTTTTCTTCCTTGCACTTCTCAAGGTCATTTACTTTTGTCCATTACCTCTTCCCCCTTTTCAATTTTTGGTTATTTTTTCCTCTGTATAGCTTTTATAACAGCTTCTCAGAGACAACTTATTTTTCTACCCCTAATAGATTACAAATACTAAAATTAATATTTATATACTCCTTGACTTATAAGCTATTTTAACTTTTTAAGATTCTTCTTAATCAGTTTGCTATACTAGCCTCAGCCCTAGAGATTATTTAATCTGTAAGAATGACTTTTAGTTATTTTTAAAACCTATCTTATCTCTTCAGGGAATATGATTAGACTGTATATGTAGGCAACTTTCAGAGGTGATTTTTGGTATATTGTATTTCAGTATTTCTCTTCTATTCCTAGAGAAGAAATAGCAGTTGGTTGTGATAGGTGTCTTTTGATAGGTGATATCATGGTTGACTTATAAAAGATTCTATCTCTGAAGTCCTAAAATTTCATGACATTTCCAAATGAGTTAACTTTTAAGAACCTCTTTGTCAGCATCCTATGGAAACTATCAACCTGTCCTTTGCCCTCTTTTGTCATTGCTTCTGGAAATTTTTCCTTTTATTATTTTATGAAATATTAAAGTCTGACCCCTTATTTTATATTTTTCTAGGTACCAATATATCTCGTCATATCAATCAATATCTGTACTATAGCTCTGTTACCTTGATTCATAGAGATTGCACAACTACATAGTAGCACTGGGTTTAATAAATATTGTTACCTTATGTCTGTCTTCCAGATAAGTCATTCTCTTTCTCAAAACAAAAGTGTCAACAAAAATCTTACCAATTTATGAAGAATTTGTAGCAAATACCTCAAACTGTTGAGAACTGTGGCCAATTGTGGAATTGTTACTTTATTGATTTTTGATGCCAGATATTCTTTATTCTATTCATTTAGAATCTGCTCTGAAGGTTATTGCTGTTGATCTATTTATACATTTGGGGACTTGTTATCTTCCTTTTGAGCTCCTCTTCCCCACCCCACCCCCAAATCTTTAAAATACACTATTTATTTATTGTTTTCATTTGTTCTTATTTTTTCAGCTTTAATTTTTTTTTTCCCCTGTAAAGTAAAGTATTCTCTTGAAGTGCTTATTTTCTTTCCTCCTCTTTTGTTGAAGTTCATTTACTTTATTTGGTGTTTTTATTGCTGTCTTAAGGTAATGATAGGGAACTACATTTGGTTCTACCATTTTGCTAGAAGCATGGAATAATATTATGAACATTGAATATGTAATCAAAGAACCTGGGCTTGAATTGCAGCTTTGCTGCTTTATATCTGTGTGATTGGGGTCAAGTCTGGCCTTGTTTGTGTGTGTGTGTGTGTGTGTGTGTGTGTGTGTATGTATGTGGATGACATCACCTTAAGAATCCCCTTTCTGTTCTCAATCTATGACTGTGTAATGACTCACTCTTTATATTGTTTCTATCAGGGTCTGTTTATCCTCCTCACCCAGGGCTATGAAGTTTCTTTATTTAAAGGGCCACAAAACAAAGTTTTTATTTTTACTATAGTCCGGCCCTCTGACAGTCTGTAGGACAATGAACTGGCCCCCTATTTAAAAAGTTTGAGGATCCCTGGCATATATTAATCACTATGGCAGGATCTAATGACAGGGCATGTATAACCTTCCAACTTTAGTCTAACAGAACAACTTAGAAACACCTTTCATTCTCAAAGATCATTATATTCTCTTTAAAGAGGCAATATGCTGTTCTGGAGAGGATACTGGATTTGAAAATTTTAATATCTGGGTTTGGACCCCACCTCCAACAATAAATGGCTATGTGACATTGAACAAGTCATTAAACCTTTCTGAGTCTCAGTTTCATCATAAGGAAAATGGGAATAATAATAAACATAATACCTAACTCTGAGAACTACTGAGAAGCTTAAATAAGATAATCTATGTAGAGCATTCTGCAAGTTTTAAAGCATTTTATGTCAATGATGGTTATTAGGATTACTATGTTCTTATATATGAAAAATAACCCTGTTTTATCTCATATAATGAAAATATATGTATATACATATATGTAAGTTTCCATTACAGGTATATACATGTATATTGTTTCCCATACACATATATGTGCATATGTTGGTGTACACGCACTATATGTATATATATATATATATATATATATATATACATACACATATGCACACACACACACACACACACACACACACACCTAAGATGTTACTTTGACTCATTGATTCCCACATCTTATTCTAGTCCTAGAAAACAAAGCGGAGGAAAGGGCAAAAATCAATTGTCTAAGGACAGCTAGCCTTTACCATCTCCCAAACAATATAAAGATATCTGAATAGAGTGGGATTAAAAAATGTAGCTCTTAACATAAGCAAATTTCTCTCAGAATTTTACTTTCCATATTCTATATGTACATTCTATTGATGCCTTCTGCCCATTTACTTAAAATTGAGCTCTAGGCTGGTCATTCAATAATGGCCATGCTTTTTAAGCATTATCACCTAAAGATATCCCTCTGATACCATACAGGTGTGTTGTATAAAGTTTTCAACTTTCTCCTGGTAATTTAGATGCACATTTTGGAAAATTTAGTTCCTGAAAGCCTATTTTCCAGATGCTCCACATAGTACTCTGGGCCTTATCATCCTTGGACAGATGCTAATTTTCCAGATCAGTGGTCCTGAGGTCAATGCCTGAAATAGAAATAGGCACCATTTCCAAGTCTTATTCATAATTTCTGCATTTTCTTAGAGAGTGTCAATATCATATTAAATGTTTCGCTTAATACCACTTACCATTTGCTTAAGCCACTTCCTACCTGTAGAATTCATCTATTTCAAAGATGGTGGTGGGACATGGGGAAAAAGGGTAGAATTATTTAATTGAGCATATGCCTTACATTAAATGCGAAAGCTTTAGAGTTGACGCTGCAGTGTTAACTTTCACTTCTGTCAGCAGTTTAAAGGAGAAAAAAATACTGCTGACAAATCAAACTATACAGAATAGGGAGAAAGTAAGGAGGGGGGTTAGGAAAAAGAAACACTTTTTTTTTTCTCATTGGAGTGAAAAACCCAAAGAGAAGAGGAAATGTAACATCTAAGTTATGTGTCAATTCCTGAAGATTCAATAAGTTATGTTGTGCACCTATGAGATTTCAGGTTTTGCAAAAATATTATTTTCACTCAAGTGAAGGTAGAGATAGTTAACTGCATGACTGGTAATAAAAAATGTACAATAGACTGGAATTCTGATTGACATATATTAGTATGAATTTGTGCAATCTTCAAAAGGAGGCTTATTGACAAAGGAAGCAAGTTCTTAGCTTGAAATCCGGTGCAATCTTAAAAAACATTTTGTTCAATCTCTTAATTTTGGAAAACATAGGATTTTTTTTTTTTTTTTTTTAGAGAAATTGGCCCTCATTTACATGAGGATAAAGTGACTTCTGTTCCTATTTTCTCTTCCTAAATCCCCACAGCTTAGATATTGAACTGGTTAAATTCAATGGATTTTACATTTAGTATGTATATCAGGTGAATGTCATCCATAAATCTTGGTAAAAATCACAGCATAAAAATATGTTTTTTTAATCTGACTTTTGATCTGATTTTCTTCATGTGACCTCACAGGATTAAGATTATAAATACTGATAACCATCTTCCCCTGTTCCTATAGGAAAGAAGCTGAATTCTTCATTTTCATACAACTTTAGGAAGATCTTTTTTTTTTTTTTTTGAAAGTTTAAGCAAAGTTGGCCATCTCATGAAAAAAGCAATAACAATAATTGCTTTCATGCTTGTAAAGCATTTTACATGTCATCTCATGTGATTTTCAAAATAAGCCTGTGAGATGGGTGTTATTATTCTTATTTCTATTTTTATAGACAAAGAAACTAATATTGAAAATGTTTGTCCATGGTCACCTGGCTAATAACTATCTGAGGCAGATATTTTTGACCCCATTGTTCAGCACTCTGACTATTGCTTTTTCTCCTACCCCCATCCTCAGACATCCAGACTCAAAACAGGTTTCACACTCTACCCTTCACCTGTACTTATTCCACATATCCAATTTATTACCAATTATGGACATTTAAACTTTGTATAATATTTCTCCTCTAAGTTTCCTTCATCCAAATATAGCCCCTAATCATTTCACACCTGGACTATTGCAAGAGCCTTCTAGTTTGTCTTCCTGTCTCAAGCTTCTCTCCCTCTCCCCTTCCAATTCATCCTTCTCACAGTTGCCAAATCTAAAATTCCAGATCTGACCATATTCCCTATTCAATTATCTCCAGTAATTCTCTATTACTTCTAAGAGGAAATAGAAAGTCTTTGGAAATTTAAAGCCCTTCACAACATGTTTCCAATATACATCTTCAACCTTATTGAATATTAGTCTCTTTCTTGCACCTTTTGCTGTAACCAAATTAGCCTTCTGGCCATTTCTCTTAGGTAGGACTTAATTTTCCTTATCTATGCCTTTGTATAGACTATCCTCCATGTTTGCAATGTACTCAATTCCCACCTCTGTCCCTTAGAATACCTATTTTCCTTCAAAACTCAAAATTTTCCCATTATCTTTTACATGAAATATTTCCTAGTTGACACCTTCCTTTCCCATTACATTGCATTTCTTTTGCAAATAGTTATATATGTACACATTCTGTCCCTCAACTGAATAGTAAGTTCCTTAAGGGCAGGGACTTATTCTTTATAACATCAACACCTAGCCCAAAGTTTGACACATGCCACGTGTAATATATATTTGTTGATTTATTAATGAGTTGGTCACAAATCCATCTGATTTAGATTTTAGGGGAAATTTTCTTTTGTTCTGATTAAATGTAGCTCAAGTATCAGTATTTTGGAAATTTTTAACAGAAAAGACTGAATTTTCTGGATGAAGCCACATTTTAGGGAATGCTATCAGTGGATTACCACTAACTAAGAAAGGAGAAAGTCCATAAAGACTCACCATCATATTTTTGTGGCTCTTTCACCTTGAGTCAAGGCTGGGATCCTTCAACCAAGTAGTTGAAGAATATCATCAGGTAGACATTTTGACATTTGTCATCTTCTAAGTTCCCTGTCACCAGAGTAACTTTCTATGGTCAGGGTTCTTTTCTATTTTAGCTCTTTTTTTTTTTTTTTTTTTTTTTTTTTTGTCTATTTCATGACTTTTAAAATTGATATCTGTTCCTGGGGCAGAGGAGACATTGTTCCAAGCTTTTTGCCCTGGGGACCAGAGCCTGACCACTGGCTTTCTGTGCTGGGACCTGAGGTACTAATGGCTGCCCACTTTGCTGAGGTGGCCTATCCTATTCAACCCTGTTGTACCTGAGCTGGGGTGGGAAGCCTCATAGCTGGCTTGTTGTGCCATTGAAATGCTGACCCAGAACTGAGGGGCTTTGGTTGCTGTTCTGTGCTGTAGCTAAGAGCATCCTACTGGCTTGCTTGGAAACTCTGCACTGGGTGGGTTGTGTTCTCCTTTTGCCAAAGTGAAACAGATTTTTCCTTAAATCAGTCCATTGTTTAACTCCAGAATCTATTTAGAGCCTTACTTTAACATTGTGGAAACTGGGGAGGGTTCAGGCAACTTTCTGGTTTCTCTCTGCCATCTTGGCTCTGCCACTGAGCTGAAGAATATTTGCAGAAGACACTCTTTTGAGGAAGTCTAAAGTCCCATAATTTTAAATCACAGTGTCCCAAAGGAAACAAAGAAGAATATAATGGTCCTTCAGGTTGATGTGCTTGCCTTCTTTACTTCTTTGGAAATTTTATATTAAGGGAAAGGTTAAGATACAAACACAATTCTCTGCACCTTGAAAAATTCCTAAAATTTAAGCATAGATTTGACCCTGCCGATTTGGGACAGATTATGTCTTTGTGTCTGCTATGGTTTAAATTCTACCCAAGGAGAATGGCATACTACTCTATTATATGTTGCCCTGATTATCTAATCCTGATGACAGGGTACCCAGACTATCTCTCACCAACCATCATCCCTATTTTAACCAGTCCTACTTTTCCTGGGGCACACTCTAACTGATTCATTATTTCACTTAGTCCCTTATGCCCTTTGCTTCCTAGCCCATCTCTATTCCAAACAAATCCCCTATATTCTTGAACTTCTCCACCAATATCAATTTTTTGTTGCTCTTTTTCAGTTATTCATTGTGTCTAATTCTTTATAACTTCATAAGAAGTTTTCCTTGTAGATACCCTTATCTACCAGTGGTTTGCCACTTTTTTCTCCAGTGAATTAAACCAAAGTTTAAATGAAATTTCCAGAATCACACAGCTAGTCTGAATTTGGATTTAGGTGTTCCTGACTCCAGGTCCAGAGCTCTATCTCCTAAACCATATAGCTACCGCATATCTCTTCTACTTCATTACTTGAAATGAAACTTAACTCTGTAAATTCTGTTCTCCTTGCATTTGTCTACATTGAAGGCTTCTTTTTTACTTTCCCCAATAGGTACAATAAAGAAGAAAAATAAGCATAATTCTTGCTCCTCATTACTGTTTTTTGAATAAATCCTGCATATACACCCCAGTCTTACTGTCTCTTTTGAAGTGTATAACAACTTCTCCTTTCAGCTCTAATATATTAATAGGAATCTTAATTATTCTAGCAGCTTAATCACAGAAATGTTTCAGGTAACCTGAATTTTTCCTCAGACAAAAAAAAAAAAAAAGACCAAGAATTAGCTATTGATAAATAAAACATAAGGGAAAGAGCCAAATCTATGTCTAAATTTTAGGAATTTCCCCAACTTAAGGGAATTGTATTTGTGTTCTTAACTTTTCCCTTGAGAGAATTTATTATTTTTCTCATATTGTTTTTTTTTTTGGGGGGGGGGAAACCAGATTTTTTTCCTTCCTATTTCTTCATTCAAAGTTTAGTTTCTCAAGGAGATTATTGACTTTGCTTAAAAAATTTAAACCACCCAGACCATTTTATCTAGGTGGAATTGTTACCCCACCTAGCTAGAAAACTTTACAAAAAGAATCTATTCTAGGTGAATTCCAGCCCTAGTTACACTCAGACAGATTTAAGTGGAGATTAAATCCCTTGGTCTAGATTGCCTTGAGCCTAAGGGTGGACTGAGAGTAAGAGTGACATTATCAAAGTCACTTCCCCATCCCTTATTAGAATAGATCCATCTCTCATTATAATGTTCATTCTTTCATTAATTTTTCACCAACCAGAGATGATTGCCATTTGTTGGAATCCCATCAACCTGAAGAGCCATTACATTTCTCCTTTTCTAGCTTTTGACACTATGCTAATAGGGCTTTCTCCTACTATTATATTAATGAGTTCTCTGTCTTCTTTGCTGGTATAATTTCCTTTTATTTTTCCTTAAATGTATATATTCAAAAGGTCTTGTCCTTGATCATTTTCTCTATATTCCTTCCTTTGGTGATCTCTTCCATTTCCACAGCTTTAAATATCACTTCTAATCAGTTGGTTCCAATATCCATAGCTCTCTACTATTGTATTAACCTTAAATCCTGCATTTCAATTCACTAACTAAAAAAATTATATATATTTGCATACATATATATTTTTATACACACACACACACACACTAAGCACCTACTATATATAAGTATTTGTATGTGTCTGTGTGTGTGTGTATACACATGCACATAAGGCCAAGTGATGAATACTGGGGAAACAAAAAAACAAAATAGTCTCTCAAAGAGTTTATGTGGTATTGGGGAAGTGAGTGGTGTAATACATCATGTGCACAGATAGGCATATAAATAAATATAAGATTATCTGAAGATAGAAAAACGTGAATATTTTGAGGATCAGGAAAGGTTTCCTATATAAAATTGCCTCTGAATAGAACCTTGGAAGAAAGTATAGATTCTAAGAGACAGAAATCTATTCTGGGCAAAAAGAAGAGTGTGGGCAAAATCATTGAGTCTCTATGGACTATGTTTAGTTCAAAGAATAGAAATTAGGCCAGTTTGGCTGGCACATAGAGTACACACACACACACACACACACACACACACACATATACCAGTATGAAATAAGTCTGAAGAAGTTTGTGAAAGTAAGATTTTTAGAAGGCCCTAAACACAGAACAAACTGAGAACCAATGCAGAATTTTGAACAGAGTGAAATGATTAAATGTGTAATCTGGGAATGTCAATTTCGCATCTCTATGAAGGATGGATAAGAGTGGTACAAGAGTGGGATGTTGAAAGCACATAGACCAATTAGGGAACTATTTTGGGGGTCCAGGAAAAAGTAAGGAGAATTTGATCTAATATGATGGTTGGGTAAGTGGAGTAAAGAAGTAGGTATGCCAAGTGCTGTAGAAGCAAAATTGATAAAACTTGGAAATTGAATAGCTGATAGGAAAGGTAATAAGTTAGACAGAAACATCAGGGTGATCTTCAAATTGTGAATTTAGGCGACTATAAGGATAGAAAATAGTGTAAATTAATAAATAGGAAAGTTTGGAGGAGTATTGGGCATAGAAGGAAGATAATGAGTTTTGTTTGGGACTTGTTGAATTTGAGATGCCAAAAGAACAAGTAGCAAGCAGTAGATAATATGGGACTAGAAGTTAGGCTGTAAGCATTGACATAACAATGATGACTGATGAATTAATAAGATAACCAAAAGCAGTGATGTTAGAAAACCACAAATTAACATTACCTATGTCAGGTTGTATTCAACTTTATTTTGTTAAATATTTCCTAATTACATTTTAATTTGTTTCAACAGCACTTGGGATGAAGGGTGGGACACATTTTGCTGAAAGCTTTTTTGTGTAAGCTTCATATTTTATATAAGCTATATTTTGCTATTCCAAGTTCACTTTATCTCTGATGTAGAAGAAAAAGAGCATACTTAAGACAGAGACTTGAAGTATGTTTGCATTTAGTGAGTGAGAAATAATCATGAGAGATGAATAAAGTGAAATAAGAATAAAGAGAGCAGTGAAAGAGAACTTCTAGGAAGGAAGATAACCATTTCAGTTTCTTACTAATAAAAGCCCATTGGATTGAGCAGCTAAGAAATGATTGATTAGTTTGGACAGAACATTTTTAATTGAGTGATAAGATCAGTGAATCACACTAAAAAAAGAAAAAAAGGTACTTGAAGGAAATGGAGCATTTAAGTAGAGGTGACTTGCAAAGGCTTTGAAATGGACAATAAAATGGAGAAAGACACACACACACACAGACAGAGATAGAGACATACAGACACAGAGACATGGAGAAAGACAGAGAGACACAAACACATACACATAAAGAGACAGAGAGACAGAGTGAGAAGAGAGGAAAGAGGAGAGAGAGAGAATTCCTAGAGAAGATAGAATTTAAATTTAAGGGGATGATTGAGTGAAATGTTTTTATTTTGTTTTTTGATGGGAGAAATGGTAATATTTGGAGTCAGCAGAGAAACCAGTAGGAAAAAATATGAAAAATGAATGAATGAAAAGATATACTTAAAAAGGGTTTACTATATGCTACATACTATGCTAAGTGCTAGAGATACAAGAAAAGTATAGATTTTTTCCCATCCTCAAGAAGCAAACATTCTAATAAGGGGAGATTGATTAAATAGGCCCATGAGGCATATTATGGTTTGTAAACTTATAGTGATGGAGTCATAGGAAATATATTAGCAAATCCTTGCAGTAGCAAGGGAAGTATTGATTTGATTACAGTTCCAGAACTGAAACAGGCTGGTAGGGAAGAACCAAGAATAAATGTGTGGATCAAGGAAACTGATATGAAGATAGAATAATAAACTGAAACATGGATAGAACATGAGGTTGGTCTAGTGATCCACAAGTGATAAACTCACTAATCAAGAGTTGGAAAATTTCAGGAGTTCTGTAAGTTAAATTCTTAAGGGAGTTATCTTTGGTATGAGTAATAAGGCAACTGGGAAGAAGATGATGGAGAATAAAGTCAAGTGTGTATCAAACACAGTGCTAAATTCTGGCATTCTCTCTCTCTCTCTCTCTCTCTCTTTCTCTCTCTCTCTCTCTCTCTTTTTAAACAAACGTGCATTGTAAAGGAAGATATAATAGACATATGGAGAATTCAGTAGCAAGACTGATGGAAGAGTCCAGGAGTCATATACCTGCAGCTGCAGGGTCAATAACAAAGTTCAGGTATTCATAAGGTTCACTGACAGATCAGAGAATAATTTCTGGAGGTCTTAGGGCCTTAAAAGCAGAGCATATATAGTTTTTCATCTTGCTGGAAGAATAGTAATTGGTGACTCATGTCTATCCAGCAAGAGAAGATAGAGCTGGAGAAATCTAGTTCACAGATGGAAAATGTGTAGTGCACTTCAGGATTAGATGGAGAAGATATTCTGGGTCCTCTCTGAGATAGGGTGAGATTGTAAAGCACTATTCAGAAGGGGGAAAAGATAAGGGAATGTGGGGGGGAAGGGGAGAACCTCTTTTGTGAGGGAAAAGAAGAAGGGAATACTGGTAGGAAGGAAAGGCTTCCAATAGTACTTGCTTCAGTTGGTATTTGGGAGGAGAGCAAGAAAGAGACAGACAGACAGACACACACACAGAGAAACAAATAGATACAGAGATAGAGAGAAACAGAGACAGCAACACAGAAAGACAGAAACACATACACAGATAGAGACATACAGAATCAGAGACACAAAGTCAGAGAGATACAGACACAGACACATAACGAAAGAGAAAGACAAGAGAAAAACAAACAGGACTGAGGGGAAAGAAAAAGACACAGAGACAGAGAAAGATACACAGACACAGAGACATATAGAAAGACAGATAGAAAGACACATACAGAAAGAGAGAAAGAGAGAGAAAGAGAGAGAAAGAGAGAGAGAGAGAGAGAGAGAGAGAGAGAAGACAAGAGAAGACAAGATAGAGGAGACAGAAAACTCCCAGAAATGATAGAATTGAAAGATTTCAAGAGCACAAGAGCATATTGATTCTGACAAGGAAAATACAACCTTTTTCCTTCTCAAAGATTGGAACAATGGAGGAAAAAAATGGATAATGAGACTGAAAATCATTGAAGCATGTAATGTAGAAAAATAAAGGCCTTGTTGTACATACCTCTCCCTTTAAAAAAAATAAAGCAGAAGTCAAGATCCTTTAAGGACCTAAGAAAAAGAAGGTAGAAGGTGACAAGGGAGGTTTCAAGAGGAAAGAGTAAGTTTAGAATAGTCACTGTGGGGAGAAAGGGAGAAATTTAATTAGGAAAATCATCTTTCTGCAATAAAGACTTGATTGAAATTGGATAACATAAATTTGTAAGAGATTCAGCACAATTGCAGTACTTTTTCAAGTAGCATGCAAGAGCAGAGAAGGGAATGGCAGACTAATGTGATGTAAAGGTTTGACAAGTAGAGGTTACTAATGAGTCAAGGCAGCAAAAGACTGAAAGAAAGAAGACCGTGGGTCAATTATAAGGTTAACTCTGGAGGGAAGATATAGAAGTCAAGCTAGTGATGGATGGAAAGGTAGGAAATCAGCATGAGGCTGAATAGGTCTATATGGAGTGCTACAGAAGAAAAGATGAAAAGATAGAAGGTTGTGATCAGAGCGATATTCAGTGTTTGTGATGATGCAACTAAATAAGTATTTCTAATGTACTCTCCACATAGTTTGCACATTATTTGTAAAAACCACAAGTCTGATCAGACCATTCCTCTAGTCAGAGAACTTCAAGGGTTCCTTAATGTCTCTACTATAAAATATTACATCCAATCGCAGGCACTTAGTTGTGTAACCAGGAGCAAGTCACATAACCCTATTTGCCTCAGTTTTCCCATCTGTAAAATGAGTTGGAGAAGGAAATGTCAAAGCACTTTAGTATTTTTGCCAAGAAAACCTAAATGGGGACATGAAAAATTAGATTTGACTTGACAACAAAAAAACACCATTTCTTATCCTTGTCACTGAAAGCCCCTCCAGCTTTATTTTTATCATGCTAAAACGATCTCCTATTAATCCTCTTCACATATTTTACATTCTAGACAAAATGCCCTACTTACTATTCCTTGTACAGAACATTCTCTGTACCATTTCTAAGGCTTCAGACAGACTGTCCAATCAATTCTGGAATACCTTTCTTTCTCATTTCCACCCTTTGAAATCTCTAGAAAACTTTAAAGCTCAGGTATAAAAACTACCTCTTATAAGGAAATGTTCTCCCTCCTCAATACTACTTTGAATTTACCTTTTAAAAAGTTCCTTGTTTATATAATTTAATGCAGTTATGCCCTACTCTAATAGAATGTGAAGTCCTTGAAAGCACTGCCTCTTTTTTGTGTCTGTGTATCTAAATCCCTGTGAATGGAAAAAACATATAATAGGCATTGAATATGTGCTTATTGACTTGGGTTGAATGATGAGAGAATGAAACTGAATCTTTGTCTGGTTTAGGTGGTCTGAAGACTTATTTCCTAGGAGTTCAGGACAGTGATATAATGAAAGTCAGTGTATTTGAGCAGATATCATCAAATTTACTGAAATATGGGAGTCTAAGGGCAAAAATCTGAAGTTGAGGGGAAGACTATGAAGAAAGGACTGAACTCCATGAGAAAAGAGAGAAGATGACCTAGAGTCCAATTGGTGACTTTGAAAAGGATCTGTATCAAATGATGGAAATGAATGGAATGAACCACAATGAGAGATGACTACAGGATGACATTAAGTGCTTATGAGGCATAAAGAATATTCCTTCTCCTTTTTCTGACCAGGAGAACCTGGTATTAGGAATAGGGGTCAAGGATATTGTATCTTCTTCAGACAGATTTTCATTAGTATAAAAAAATGTATATGTGTGTGTGGAAGGGATTAAGATAGTCAGGGATAAGAGCATTGAGAAATGGCAGCAGAGGAAGAAGTTTAATTATTTATGAAATCTTAATGATTCTGAACATTAAGAATAAGGAGAGAATTTACCCAACGGAAGAAAGGGGAAGAACTAGTTGATTTAGGCCACCACTCTCCAGGATTCTGTGATAATTCAATATATGGGGTTGTGGAGTCAACATCCATATGGACCACTCAAAATATATGGTTTCTGGTGTGAATATGTGAATCCCACACAATGCAAAACAAGTTCTTACTTCTCAAGGTCTGGGTACTGAGAAGAACAGGAATATAGGAACCAAGCCAAAAAAAATATATTTTCACATTTGATTATCACAACAACCCTGGGAGGTGGGGGGCTCTTATTATTTCCATTTTCTGATAGGGAAACTGAGATAAGCATAACGTATATGATCGCACAGCTAGGAAGCATCTGAGGCTGGATATGAACTAAGGTTTTCCTGACTCCAAGCTCAACACTGTTCCATCTAGCTACCTTTCCATCTTGGTATTATACTACTATCTCATTTACTCCACTCTTCTGCTAGACTGAACAACTCAACATTTCTTGAACTTGTCCAAATTTTGCCACTCATGAACCGAACCTGAAATGTTACCTTATCCCATCTTTGCCTCTTTTAAGCACTAACTGCTTAAATAAATAACTTCAGGGTTACCACCCCAATTTTCTCTTTTTTTCAAAAGGTAGGGAAGTCCAGAAGTTAGAACCAAATTGCTTTGGGGCTGGTAGTGGCATCCTAACCACTTGAACATGTTTCTAGTTCAGTCACTGTAGCCATTACAGAAGGGAATATTCCTTGGGAAGATTCAATTTTACAACTGCCTCTAAAGGTAAGACAGTACCCATTGTCTTACTAATAATAGATAGCTCTGGTGCTTTTTTCTCCCCAAATGATTTAGAAGGTGTTGAGAATAAAGTTATAGGGTTGGAAAAGTTCAAATTGTGGAAAAAAATGTTATTACTTAATTTTTTTGGCAATATTTATCAGAAATATCTATATATCTCAATCTCTTTATCTCTATATAGATTATATGTATGTGTATATATATTTATCTATACATCTCAATAGAACTATCATTCAAGGAATTCTCTATCTTAAGGACTATTCGTTCTTTCCATCTAACTTGCAGGTGAAAGCTATATGAATTTCCTCTCCGTATTAAACAGTAAGATCTTTGATAGGACCCACTGTCTTGCTTTTCAGTTTTTCTCTTCAACATTTAGAACAAAGCTTTGCATCAAATAAATACTTAGAGAATGCATGTTCTTTTAACTTCCAATACATGTAATACCTTGCCCACAAAAGATTTTCTACCCAGAGATGAGGTTTCCTTCCGCCAGATAGCATTGTGGTTATTTGTGTTCCTAAGTTATTCCTCCTCACTATAGTCTACATGCTTTGAGAACAGGGATCTATCTTACTCGTATTACTCATTACACTTACTTGTTTACCCTAAGCATTTTGCAATAATAGAGACTAAATAAATGTTTGATGAATGATTAAATACTTGAAAAATATTTTACCACCTTAGTAGTTATGAGCACAATTAGGGGACTTTTGGCTAACAAATTAATAATGAACAATTGAATGAAAGCAGTATTTCTTAAATGCTTACTATGGATAAAGTATTGCACTCAATATTGGGATTACAAATAGAAAAAATGAGATGGTTTTTGCTTTCAAAGAGTTCACATTAAAAAATCATTTTTAATTTATGGAATATAATAAGTATTTCTGCAGCAAAGTAAAATAAAAAAAGATGATTGTGTATGAAGCTATAAATCTACTATGAACAACTTACCATTACTTTCAAATATTCAACAAATAGTGTGTAATTTTTTCTCTCCCAGATGACTACTATTAGATAAAAATTGGTATACATATCTGTAAATTTCTTCTATTTATCAGTTCTTTCTCTAAATATAGACAGCATATTTCTTCATATGTACTTTATAGTTAATTTGGGTATAATACATTATTTGCTCATTTATTATTTGCTTATGTAAAATATAACCTATTTGCTCAGTCTTTCTTAAAACAATATTTAAAATGTTCTCTTAGTTCTTTCATTTCTTCATTATTTTGTGTAAGGCTTTCCATTTTTTAAAAAAATTAACTTTTTAAATGCACATTTCCTTATGAATCATGTTGAGAGAGAAAAATCAGAACAAAAGGGAAAAAACCACAGGAGAGGGGAAAAAAAAAAAACAGAAGAAAGAAGTGAACATAGCATTTGTTGATTTACATTCAATCTCCATAGTTCTCTTTCTGCATACAGATGGTGTTATTGGGATTGCTTTCAATCACTGAATCACTAAGAAAAACCAAGTCTTTGATAGTTGATCATCACAATCTTGCTGTAACTGCGTATACAATGTATTTCCGGTTCTACATGTTTCACTCTGCATCAATTCATGTAAGCCTGGAAAGATTTACAGGATTTTCTAAAATCAGCTTGTTCATCATTTTTTATAGAACAATAATATTCCATTACCTTCATATATCACAAATCATATATCAATCATTCCCCAATTGACGGACATCTACTCATTTTCCAATTCTTTGCACAAAAAGAGCTGTTAAAAATATTTTTTGCATGTATGGGTCCTTTTCCCTCCTTTATGATTTCCTTGGGATACAGACTCAGTAGTGTTCACTGCTGGGTAAAAGAGTATGCACAATTTTATATCCCTTTGGACATAGTTCCAAATTGTTCTCTGTAAAGTGAAAGTTCTTATTTCACTCCTACAAAATGGCACACACAGAGAATTCTACAAATAGATTTAATAAAAATGCTTAAAGAATAGGTAAAAGCATCAGTTTTACAGAGGCAAATTCCTAAGGAGCTTAAAATAACAATCAATAAAACAAAGCAAAGAGAGAGATAAATATAGTTAATAGAAAACACCAACAAACCAGAAGAACACCGATTCTAGAATCAGTGACTGGGGAATCCCAGGGGGAGCCAGGTGATTCCAGATTGGGAAGGGGGGCAACTCATCCATTACCTTGAGAGCAGTACACCCCCAGAATGGCTAGTTCTGGGAGTCCTTAGGCAGTTAATCATGGTCATCCTTGAGAATCTGGCTAGCTCTCACAAGGATATTTCCTGCATGTTCTCAAGACCATCTCTTCTCTGATTATACTGAGGGTCAGTTATAGTTTAGGGGTTAGTAATAGTTCAGGTTTTATTGGACCTATGTTTGCATACAGATTCATTGAGCTTAGGTTTGGATAATCCTATCCTAGGGTTTCTTTAATCCTTTCACTCTCCAGAATGGTTGGATGTGTTCACAACTCCACTAACAAAGCATTAGTGTCCTGCTTTTCTCACATTCCACCCAGCATTTATCGTTGTCTTTTCCTGTCATTTTAGCCAATCTGAGAGGTGTGAAGAGGAACCTCAGAATTGCTTTCATTTTCATTTCTCTAATTAAGAGTGATTTAGAGCATTTTTTCATATGACTATATTTTGCTTTCATTTTGTCATCCGAAAATTGTCTGTTAATATCCTTTGACCACTTATCAATTGGGGAATGACTTGTATTCTTATAAATTTGACTAATTTTTAAATATATTTTAGAAATGACACCTTTATCAGAAACACAGGCTGTAAATTTTTTCCTCAGCTTTGTATTTATCCCTTTTAACCTTGTTTCTGTTGATTTTGTTTGTGCAAAAACTTTTTAATTAAATGTAATCAAAGTTGTCCATTTTGCCTTTCATAATGTTCTTTAGTTTATCTTTGATCATAAATTCCTCCCTTCTACAAAGATCTGATATGCAATTTATCCCTTCCTCTCTTAATTTCCTTATGGAATCACCTTTTACATCCAAATCATGTACCCATTTTGACTTTCTTTTGGGATAGAATATAAGATGTAGGCCTTTGCGGAGTTTCTGACATATTATTTTCCTCTTTTCCCAGCAAATTTTGTGAAATAGTGAGTTCTTATCCCAGAAGCTGGAGTTGGGGGGGTGGGGTTATTAAGCAATATATAACTATAATCATTGATTATTGTGTCATGTGTTACAGAAGGGAATATTCCTTGGGAAGATTCAATTTTACAACTGCCTCTAAAGGTAAGACAGTACCCATTGTCTTACTAATGATAGATAGCTCTGGTGCTTTTTTCTCCCCAAATGATTTAGGAGGTGTTGAGAATAAAGTTATAGGGTTGGAAAAGTTCAAATTGTGGAAAAAATGTTATTACTTAATTTTTATTGGACCTATGTTTGCATACAGATTCATTGAGTTTAGGTTTGGATAATCCTATCCTAGGGTTTCTTTAATCCTTTCACTCTCCAGAATGGTTGGATGTGTTCACAACTCCACTAACAAAGCATTAGTGTCCTGCTTTTCTCACATTCCACCCAGCATTTATCGTTGTCTGGTTCATAACTTTATTTCTTAGTCAATACTAAATATTTTTGATGACTGCTGCTTTATAATAGAATTTTAGGTCTAGTACTACTAGGCCATCGTGAGTATTTTTTTTTTCATTGATTCCTTTGATATTCTTGACCTTTTGTTCTTGATGAATATTGTTATTATTTTTTAGCTCTATAAAATAATTTTTTGGCATTTTGATTGATATGGCATTGAACAAGTAGACCAATTTAAGTAGAACTGTCATTTTTATTATATTAGCTTAGCCTACCCATGAGCAATTATTATTTTTGCAATTGTTTACATCTGACTTTATTTGTGTGAGAAATATTTTGTAATAGTGTATAATTTGTCTTGGCACATAGACACCCAAATATTTTATTTTGTCTAATAGTTATTTTAAATGGAATTTTTCTTTTTATCTCTTGCTGATGGACTTTGTCACTAAAATATAGAAATGTTGATGATTTGTCTGGGTTTATTTTATATCCTGCAACTTTGCTAAATCTGTAGTTTCCTGGGGATTTTTGAATGATTAGGATTCTCTAATTATTTCATCATATCATCTGCAAAGTCATAGTTTTATCTCCTCATTCCCTATTCTAAGTCCTTTAATTTCTTATCAATAAAACTAATGTTTCTAGTACAATATTGAATAATAGTGGTGCTAAAAGACAAATTTCACCTCTGATTTTTATTGGGAATGTTCTTTCCATTACATAATCCTTGCTTTTGGTTTTAGATAGATATTGCTTATTATTTTATAAAAAGCTCCCTCTATCTAGAGTTTTTAGTAGGTAATGTATTTTGTCAATAGCCATTTCTGCATCATTTGAAAGTATCATATAATTTCTATTGTTTTGTTATTGATATGATTGATTATGGCAACAGGTTTCCTGATATTGAACCAGTCCTGCATTCATGATAAAAAATCCCACTTGGTCATAATGTATTATACTGGTGATAAGTTGCTGTCATTTCTTTGCTAATACATTATTTAAAAATTTTGCATCAATATTCGTTAGGGAGATTTGTCTGTAATTTTCTTTCTCTGTTTTGGCTCTTTCTGGTTTAGGTATCAGTTCCATGATTGTGGCATAGAAGGAATTTGGCAGGATTTTTTCTTTGCCTATTTTTCCTAATAGTTTACATAGTATTATAACAAATGTTTGGTAGAATTCATTTGTAAATCCATCAGGCCCTGGAGATTTTTTCTTAGGGAGTTCATTGATGGCTTGTTCAATTTCTTTTTCTACAATGGGATTATTTAAGTAATTTATTCCATCTTCTATTAATTTGGGCAATTTATATTTTTGTAGATATTGATCCATTTCAATTAGATTGTCAGACTTGTGGCATATAATCAGCATACTTTTTCAAGGTAGCATCTAATTATTGCTTTAATTTTTTGTCATTGGTGGTAAGATCACCTTTTTCATTTTTGATGCTAGTGATTTGGCTTTGTCCTTTACTTTTTCTGATCAAATTAACCAAAGATTTATCTATTTTGTTGGTTTTTTCATTAAACCAACTCTTAGTTTTATCAATTATGTCAATAGTTTTTTTGGTTTCAATTTCATTAATCTCTCCTGAGTTTCAGAATTTCTAATTTGATATTTAATTAGGGATTTTCAATTTGTTCTTTCTCTAGGTTTTTTAGGTGCATTGATTGATCTCCTCTTTCTCTATTTTATTCATGTACCTTTTTAGTGATATAAAATTAGATTTCTCTCCTAGATCTATTTTCCAGATCAGTTGGTTTCCCAAGTAGGTATTTTACATTTTCTTCTATTTTTCCTCTTTTTTTTTTTTTTTTTTTTTTTGGTTTTGCTTGACTGATTCTTGATGTCTAATTGAGTCATTCATTTCCATTTGTTTAGCTCTGATTTTTTAATGGATTATTTTCTTCATTTACTTTTTTTAGTTGTCTTTTATTCACCCAATTGAATTTTTAAATGAGTTGTTTTGTTCTATGGATTTTTTTTCCATTTCACAAATTCTGTTTTTCAAGGGGTTGTTTTCTTTTTCCATTTCACAAATTCTGTTTTTCAAGGGGTTGTTTTCTTTTCCCATTTCACAAATTCTGTTTTTCATGGAGTTGTTTTCTTTTTCCATTTTGTCAAATCTATTTTTTAGGAGTTATATTACTTTTTCCATTTCACTATTTTATAGTAAATTTTCTTCAGATAATTTTTTGTTTTCTTTTCCAAACCCTCTTGTAAAGTTCTCATTTCCTTTTCCCATTTTTCTTCCAGCTCTCTTTTAAGATCGTTTATAATATAGAGCAAGGGAGATTGTCCAAACTTACCCTACAAGAGGCAGTAGCTGTGCTGGGTCAGTGTTGACTCATTCCCGGTGTTGGGTGGGCATGGCCAAATTCTGTGAAATTCTGGCATTTTAGGATTCACTATTTACCTTTTGTGTTTGTATTGAGTGTTTTATAACTTTTCTGTTGATCTATTGGCATGCAAGCAGGGCAGAGTAGCTAACACTGTTGTAGTTTCTCCCTGTAGATTCTCTGGCACCCTGGGTCTACACGGCCTACACTGGCATCTGTGCTCATTCTGCTTGCTCTTGACCTGCCTTCCTCTGTGCCTGATTGAAACAGACCTTTTCTGGAGAGCTTTGAAATTATCCTCTGCTGGTAATTTGTTGCAACTCCCAATATTTGTGGCTTCTGTCAGTCTAGAATTAATTCAAAGGCTGAATTTGCTAATTAGTCTGAGGATCATGGGAGAAGGTCAGAAAGAAAAGTGTGTCCTCTTTACTATCTTGACTCTTCCCCTAAGTCTCTCACTTCTTTGAAGATCCATCTCTTCCCCTGAAAGATGATGCTCAATCTAGCTGCCTAATTAATTCTTGGTTGTAAGCCCAGCTCCTTTGCCTTCTGGAATATGGTGTTCCAAGTCCTTCAATCTTTTATTGTAGATGCTGCCAGATTTTGGATAATCATGACTGTTGCTTCTTGATTCTTGAATTGCTTTTGTCTTGCAGCTTGCAGTATTTTTCCCTTGAGTTTCAATTTGGCAACAATGTTCCAGGATTTTGCCTTGTGGGAACTCTTTTGGGAGGTGATTGATGAATTTTTCAATGACTATTTCCCCCTCTGTTTCTAGTATATCAGCACAGTTTTCCTTGATGATCTCCTGATCATTTTGAAGAATGTTATCCAGGGTCTTTTTGTGATCATGGCCTTCAGGTAGACCAAAGATTTTTAAATTGTCTTTCCTGGAGAAAAGTCATAACATGGTAAGTGTACTGGAAAGTGCACTTGGACAATCAAAATGTAGCTTAATTAAAGCATTTAGCTTACACCTAAAAGATTTCAGTAATCCTGACCATTTTGAGCTAGATCTAGTCCTAGAAATACCCAATTAAACTATTTATCACACCTACAAAACATTTATTAAGCCCTAGTATATTTTCCAGATCAGCTTTTTGCAATGAGGTATTTTACATTTTCTCCCTTTTTTCAGTCTTTTTAATTTGTTTGACTGATTCTTAATGTCTCATAAAGTCATTAGCTTTATTTGCTCCATTCTAGTTTTTAATGTGTGATTTTCTTGAATTAGCTTTTATATCTCTTTTTCCATTTGATTAATTCAACTTTTAAAGGTGTTGTTTTTATGTGTGTGTGTGTGTGCGCGTGCGTGCGCATGCATTTTGGCCAATTGTATTTTTAAGGAGTTGTTTTATTCAGTCTTTTTTTTCTTCCTTTTCCAAGCTATTTATTCTCTCTTGCATACCTCTCATTTCTTTTCTCATTTTTTCCTTCTACCTTTCATTTGCTTTTAAAAGTTTTTTTTAATGAGCACTTCCAAAAAGTCTCTTTGAGTTTGAGAACAATTCATATCACTCTTTGAGTTTTCCTTTGTGAACATTTTGTTCTTATCTAAGTTGGTGTTTTGGTATTTCTCACATCACAGTAGCTTTCTATGGTCAAGATTCTTTTCTGTTTCTTGCTCATTTTCTTTTATTGTCTTTTTGTAGTTCCTCTTTTTTCACTTTTATGATTGAGCTGTGCTTCTGGGATAAAGGGGATGCTATCCCAAGCTTCCTGTGCAATTGGGAGCCTTAGCTTTGAGATCACATACCCCTTGATTTTGCAGGAAGTAGCTTTGAATGCTCTTTTCAGAAAACAATCTGGTTTCCAAAATTTGCTTTCTGAGCTGGGATTAGAAGCTGCCCCAGAGGTTTGCTCCACTACTAAACTAGGACCAAGTGTCTCAGTTGCTAGTCTGCTGTGATTAAGACCCTCTAACTGGCTTTTCCAGATTCTCTCTGAACTGAGCTGAACACCCTTTTTTACCCCAATAAGACTGACCTTTATTGAAGTTTTTCCTATCTTTCTTGAACTAGAGGATGTTTTTTGTTTTTTTGTTTTTTTTCCTGTCAGACTCTGTTCAGAGGTTTGGTTTCATGTGGTTTTCAAGGGAAACTGGGGAGCTCCAGAAGCTTCCTTATTTTACTCTGGTATTTTGGCTCACCTATCATTATATTCCCCCCATTTTTTTTAAATCATTGAGTTCATCATTTTTATAATACAAAAGTTTGAATTGATAGTGTTCATTGATCTATTTTCTGTTTTTTTAGCAGTACCAGATAATTTTGATAATCACTGCCTTATTATATAGTTTAGAATTTGGTACTGCTAAACCTCCTTCCTTTATACTTTTATTGTTTTCTTTGATATTCTTAACTTTTTGTTTTTCCAAATTAAGTATTTTTTCTAATTCAGTAAAATAACTTTTGGTAATTTAATTGGGATGGCATTGAATATATAAATTGTTTTTAGTAAAATAGGATAAAAGGAGTTTATGTTTTAAATGGGAAGATAACAGAAAAGTAAAGTTCCAGCTATAAGACTAATGGAAACCTCCCATGCTAAAAATGACATTAAAGAAATGACATTCATGTATACTTTGCCACTGTTCACAGGACCATAGGATCTTTCTATCGTATTTGCAATTGGAAGCTTCTACAGTGTTTTGGTGGTAAGGAATTTTTTTTTTCTTGGGTCTTTACTGACAATTGCTAGAATTAATCTGCACAGGGATAGCTTCCCAGTTCAATTCCTAATGTCACAGGACTGGAATCCTTTCTGTTCCAAAAATTCTTGGATTAATGGTCCTTGGTTGTTTTCAATGCTAATCAAGGTGTTGATAGAAGTCTTACTTGCTTAGAAAAATGCTACTTCTTTTTACCTCAGGGTTCCTTGATTCAACATGCTTTGCCTGCTCCATGTTTGGCAATTGGTTTCCTTTGTCCTTCTCCACAGAAGCTGCTTTCCTTGATACTGGCTGAAAAGGATATCTTATATAGTGCTTCTTTATCTGGCTAATTCTATTAGTAATCATGCTCATGATATTTTCTTATTATATTATAATGAGAGGTTTTGGTTTAAAAAAACAATTAACAATCTGAACTGATGCTTCATAAGCATCTCTAACAATGTAGGCAAAAGGATATATATATATATATATATATATATATATATACACGCACACACACTCAATAAACAAACATACAAATGAATGAAAAATAAATAGGAAAATAAACAAACAAGTTTCACTCACAAAAACATACATGCATCTCCAGCTGTTCAGGGAAATGGAAAACACAAAAGAAAATTGAAATTGAAAACTCTTCAAATGCACACGTACAGCAGCTTTATATATTTTCATGTCTCATTTGGGCTTGGTGACCTTTTCTGACTGAGTCAGATCTGAAACTCCACATCTGCATCTAAAGTAGTTGTAGCTTTCGAACATAGCCTATTGCTTGTCATACAAAATGAGATTCTATTTTGTTGTTCATTTGTATCTAGTAACTCAATATACAAGTTCTTAAAAGTAGAGATATAGTTTGCCATAAAAAGAATGATTTTTATATAGTATAAAAAATTTGAACATGAATATGTCTCTCTTTTAATTTTTTCTGACCTATTGCCCATAATATGCTTTTTCCTCTTCAAAAACCCCCCAAATTATATTGTTTCAATTATTTCCTGTATATTTCATGTGATGTATCTATTTCTAAGGTAAAATTAAATATGAAAAATAAAAAGCTATTTAGGTCTGAAAAAAATTTAAATAGTGCCAATAATTTTCTTTCTTCTCTTTCACAAATACTTGCAGTTAGGCTCATTTCCATCAGTGGAACCTTCACCACTAGCTTACAGTGATTTAAAGATCATGTCAGGGAAAGTCTGAAAAGATGCATTTGCAATTTTGTAATATTGAAAAGAAAATGAAACTATATCAAGGAAATTTTATGATGACAATGTGCCAATACAAGGACAACCTTAATTCATATTCTGAACCCTAACTTTTGCCTGAATTACCCAAACATCCTAGATATATGATCCCAAATTTACTAGAGTTTTGTATATTTCTCTTTGCTAAGTAGATTTTGCCTACATTTGGCTCTATACATTTGCTTTCAAAAGTCGAGTTAAATTTCAAATCAATTTAACATAAAAGATATATATCAAGTATCTATGTGCCAGATACAGTGCTACCTGATACAAAGACAAAACTGTGTCTGTCCTTAAAAAACCTGCTTTCAACTGTAAAGGCAAGTAAGAAAATGAAGAGAAAAGAGAAAGTAGTAGTAAATTAACTTCTAGCCTAATTTAAGGCTTCAGCTACATTCACAAAATTTTTTATATAAAGGCTTCTTTATGGCTAAATTTAGAATGAGCAGTTTGGGAATTCCCCTTTTTATTTTCAAAGAAACTTCATACAGATAAAATAATCAGATTATTGGATATAAATGATATTGTAAAATCTTGGAAAAAATAAAATCACTAACTCTTTAGTGGAAAACACTAAGAGATGACATTAACAGTCTTAATTTTTCTTTTTTGTTTATTTCCCTCCTTCTTTCTTTCCTTCCCTTCTTTCTTCCTTCCTTCCTTCCTTCCTTCCTTCCTTCCTTCCTTCCTTCCTTCCTTCCTTCCTTCCTTCTTCCTTTCTTCCTCCCTTCCTTCTCTCTCTCTCTCTCTCTCTCTCTCTCTCTCTCTCTCTCTCTTTCTCTCTCTCCTTCTGACTTACACATAGCCATTGGAAATTAACGACTAACACAATTTCCCAACTGTACTACTGACTTCCAAAAATTAGTTCTGATTCTATAAAATGGGGGGGAGGGGGAATTATGTTGGTACTCCAGAAAACTTGGTTTTGCTTTACAGTTTTGTGAAATTATAGTTTCTTATCTAGAAAAAATAGAGAGATATAACAGTTCACTTCAATTCAATGCAATAAGCATTTAAAGCAATTAAAAATTGACTGGATATCTGATACTGGGCTAGGTACTGGGGATGTAAAGATGCAAATTGAAACAGCCATTAAGTTGAGAAGTTGTAAGCTATGGACAAAGCTGAAAAAGCAGGAGTAATTGCTATACCTAATCCTGGCCATTAGTTTTTAACAAAAGAAGTGTCAAGATCTTTCTCTCATGTTGATATTAATGGAAGTATAAAGTGTTCCATTGGATTAGGGGAGTAGTAACAGAAATTTCATTATTGTGGCTGTATAATATAAGCATGGCAGTACAACTTTCTTATGATCTCTGAGCAGTTTTGAGCAGTACAGTTATGACTGAATGAACATACTTGAGAGCACTGTGAGTTAATGGGAATGTTTGTAAATGTTACTGGTCTTTCATTTTTGAAGGGGACCAATGGCATCACAAAGGTGATACTATATCTTGACTTGCATGTAAATTGGATTTAAGTGAGGCAGAGCTGTATTAAGTTGTAAGTTTCATTTTCTTTTCCAGATTCATTGAAGTCTAGTGGCAGTGCAAAAGTCAGGATGACTGAGCATGGCACAGGATGCAGTGGATAACTGGCATCTTTGAGGTCTGACCAAGCTCTGGACTTTTCACATAGCCTGCTTTGGCAATCTTCATGGCTATGGAACAAATTCTTCTAATATGACCATTCCACAGGGGGAAAGTCTTCACATATTTGGGGTAGAAAATACTCACTGAAGAAGTTGATGTCTTTTGTTTATCCTCAACCTAGTTTAGCCAGTCTGCCAAGATGGTTTTACCAGAGTATGGCTTATGCACATAAGTTTTTTGAACCCACAAGTAAGAGTTGGGTGGGAGATGGATACCAGAGGTAGAAGAGCAGTCTTGAAAAGAGCTTGATAAACCCTGGCACGAGAGGTGCTATTTCTCTTAGAAAAACCTATACACTCCTATAAATGTAGACCAGGGGCAGGGGCCATTTGGTATACTTAGGGAGTCATTAGAATCATGATGAACATTTGTATGTGTTTATTAATAGATGTAGAGATAGACCACTGAACATATAGATGGCAGTGTGGAATCATTCAAGGGTGGTCATTAGACCTGATTTCTATGAGACTTTTGTGATAAAGATCAGGGCAGGTCCAGAGGCATTTTTGTAATGTGTGTGTGTGTGTGTGTGTGTGTGTTTGTATTTCTTATAATGATTGAGATGTTTGCATCTGAAGCCAATTCCCAGTAGGACTGATTTTTGAGATGGAACATTTCTAAGTCCTCAAGAGACAAAAAGAAAAAAACAAGAAAGCTCAGGAAGAAAGCGATGAACTCAAGATGAGGAAGAGAGGATATGTGAACTTGTCAGAAAAGATGTGCCTCTTAGTTTGGATGAATGGAGATTCAAAACTATTCTTTTTATTATTTATGTATCATTCTGTGTTTGGGGAATAGTAGAGTAATCAGTTGATAAGTTCATCTAAATATCACTTTACTTTCCTTGAAAGGAATAGCTAGTTTTACAAATACTTCAAGAATCTTGAATCAAATTCAGCACATAGGGATATTTCTTTTCATTTTCTTAAATGAACAAATCTAATATTTTCTCTCTACCACATCCATTTCAATGCGTAGAAAAAGAAAAAAATCCTTGGGAAAAATATAGTCAATTAAAGCAAATTCCCTCAATGGTACTTTATATATATATATATATATATATATATATATATATATATATATATATATATATACACACACACACACACACACACACACACACACATATGTATATATGTGTGTGTGTGTGATAGATTTTGTATACATACTCTAGATATACACAGAGACACAGAGACACATACAGAGACACATAGGGAAGGAGAGAAGTAAAAAGGCAGGAGACAGAAAAAGGGAAGGAGGGAGAGTCAGAGAGAGGGGGGAGAAAGAAAGGGAAAAAGGAAGAGAGAGAGACAGAGATAGAGAAACAGACAGAGGCAGACAGAGACAGAGAGAGACAGACAAAGAAAGAGAGAAGGAGGCGAGAGAGAAGGAGGGAAGGAAAGATGGAAGGAGGGAGGGAGGGAAGGACTGTTTTAGGTTTTCTTGGATCTCTGTTGGCTCAAAAAAATTTCTCTGTTTTTTATGTTAATGAAACCAATTCTGTTTGATTCCTTATTGGCCCAAGTGCTTACAAGTATTTATATATCTACATATTTATATTGATATCTATTTATATATCTATATCTGTGTATCTATGTATGTAATTATCTACCATTTATCAGACTACGCGCACACACAAACACACACACATATACATACATACATACATACATAAACACATACACACCCCCCCCACACACATACACACACTTTGGTGCTGAGGACTTTATTTTCCAAGTCTTCAAATGTGGCTTCCAAGAAAGCAGGAGCCATAATATCTTCAAAGAAAGTTATCAAGTTGAGTTTGAATTAAGACTACTGAGACTAGAATGAAAGCACTGGTTTGATCAGTGTTTCTGTTTCCATGGTTCTTCCTTTGTAAAAATAGAATTTTTGTTTGTAATGCCTTACTTCTAGTGTTGTTGTGAGACTTGAGTAAGATAACATACATAAAATTCTTTGCCAACCTTAAAGTGCTACAGCTACGTGAATGTTAGCTATTATTGCCATAGAGATTTAAGAACATATCATTTAATTTAATATCCTTTGCTTGTTCTATTATGATTATTCAAACAATTGACTAAGAGACTTGTAGATACTTTAAAAATCTTTGACCTTGGAGTCAAGATTTACATTCAGGTCTTCTCACTTCAAATCCAGTGCCCTTTACACTACCTCTAATCAAAGAACTGCATACACACACAAAAAACCCCGCCTTGGTGATCATTTGGTCCAAAAGCCCCATTTATAGGAAACTTGAAAATTAAAGTGATTCACTTCATATCACAATTAGTAAACAAGAAAAGACAAGATGGGATCTGGGGTCTCTGTTGCCTTGTATGTGTGAAATGATTTTGCTTTTACATGCCAATTTGGGCATGAGTAAATGTCTTTGAATTTGAAAGAATCAGAAATGACAAGTCCTGGATAATATTGAACTATAATCAGGATGCTGTAAATTCAAATCTTACCTAATATATTTACTTATAGTATCATGGGCAAATCACAAATTCTCTCAAACTCCATTTTGTCATCTATAAAATAAGGATAAAAGTACTTATTTCATCACAGCTGTTATGAATATCATATAAGATAAGGTACAAAATATTTGAAAGTCTTAAACAGTTAAAATATTATTACTAATTAGATGAAGGGAATTTAGCAAGCTTAAGGTAAAGCAGAGAACACATATTAAAAGAAAGAGGAATAAATAGATGGGAAATCTTGATAGAAAATGCAACTTCTGGGATCCTGTTGAATAGGGAATCAGGAGTGTTAATCATTTACTGACCTCAAACTGAGGAAGAAGGCAGAATTGCAGACCAGATGAGAACTACTTCCTTGGGGAGTTAGGAGCATTAGATCTGTCCAGCAAGGGAAATAAATGAGGATATAGGCTGGAAACAAGCTGGATTTGGACGACTGGGCAGAGACTCAAAAGATTCCCAAGATTTAGTTGAGAAGTAGCATGATATATATAGGGAGCCCTAGATTTGGAGAAAAAAGACAACTCCAAATCTCTGAATTCCTTACCAGATGTAGGACCTTGGTCAAATAATTTAATCTTTCAGAGATTTATCTTCCTCATTTATAAAATAGGTTTGTAGCATTCAACCAAGTTATTTCTTTACATTACTGTGAGAAAAATAGTTTGTAGACCATATATAAATATGAGATATTATAATAATAATTATTATTCTCTTGTCTATAATAAAATCATTTTTTTTGGAATATATTCAAAGTTGCTTACTGTAAAGTCCAGACTAGCTCTCTGGAGGATCTTGTCACCAGCCCAAGTCCTTGGTCTTAGAAGAGGAGTGAAGAGATAGGACTCACGTGGATGGTCAAACATGGAGTCCATTTATTCCAAATTCTCTCAGCCTTATATATCCTAATATCCTTATATAACCATAGCATACTGTGCATGCGCTCACTATATACTGCATATGTGGAACCACATAAACAATTTGCTATTGTATGTAGATGACTCTTTGCCACTTGGTATTACTCTGCTTTAATTACAACACAGATTGTCACTGCCCCCTGACTTCTCAGGAAGGGCAATTACCCTTAGGAGGAGATGGGGATCTAAACGAGACACTGTCAGCAAGTTCCCTCTGGGCTGAAGGGTTTTATAGCTCACTCAGGGCTCCCTCACTATCTGTGGCCCTCTACAAGCTTTCTAAAGTATTTTGTTGATCATATCTTCTATGAAGACCACAGCCCCAGAAAGGAGCCCTAAAACATATATTTTTATGATGGAATAATTCACATGTTTCATCTTTGCATGACCAAAAGACATGAACAAAGGACTGTGAGATTTAATTGTCAAGAAAAATGAATAGAAAGATGATGGTTATTTCTTTTATTTCTTTCTTTTTTGGTTGGGGTGGGCTGGAATAACAATTTCTGGATTCACTGATGTCTTCAATACCATGACAGACCCCACATACTTGTTTTGATGTGTAACCATATTTTCAGATAATCACAATTTTAAAACACAGACATAGAAGACACAGTTCATTTCCACAATCCTACAATGTGATTACTATCACTACATCCCTGGAATGCTAAAAGGAGGAACATATCAACCCAGCCAATGATCACTAGAAATATGGGTAGCATCTCATCAAAAGCAACAATTTTGTGTCATGCAGGTCTATTTTACCCCTCTATTTATGAAGAGGAAAAAATAACAGGAATGAAAATGCATAGACTTTCTGGCAGTTCAAGCTCTAGGGTATTCAATTACTTGGTGACAGCTGATCATTAGACTAGATATGTCCCAGCACATCATGAAGGGTGAAAAAGGTTGTGGGTTTTTTTTTTTTTTAATTTTTTCCAGAGACAAAGGTTCTTTGGAGCAATTTCATTTTTAATTATGTTTCCTGCAAGATTTTGTTTGGGACTGATTTAAAATACGATGTAATCTACTAAGGAAAGAAAGGAATCAAAAGATTAACATCATTTTATTATCCAGTAGGGAGTGGGTCCAGGTTCAGGGTGATCTAAGGAAAACTATTTATAGAGATGGTTTATGCTCTGTTACTCAAAAGCGAGGTAGCTTCTGAGTAGATAGTGTGGGCAGATGTATTAATTTAGCACTGTGAGCAAAGTAAAATCACCAGCTAATGCCTATAATAAAAAACATTCAGTCTTTCATTATATAGGCTGCAGACACAAAGAACATTTCAGCATTTGCAAATTCCTCGATCATGACCTTCCAGAGTTCTCAAAAAAAAAAAAAAATCTCAAACAAACAAACAAAAAATCCCCCTAACTTTCTGAGAAGTAGAAGGGTCTGCGATAAATGGGGGCTAAGGTCAATTGATTTTATGAATCAATGATATCTTGCTACATTCCAACTAAGCCTTAGCAGAAAAAGAAGGGAAAAAAGGATATGACCTTGAAAAAGGCTTCTCTGTGACCAGGAAGAGAAACTGATTCTGATTGCTATATTCGTAAAGTTATTTTTAATGTAAAAATAAACTTGAGAAATATTCTAACAGTTTTCATTTCAATAGCTGCAAAATCACTTAAGAATGCTTTTGGAAAAAGTTAGATGGAGTTCATGCACACAATGTTTGTATTTGTGTTTTAAATGGAAAGGACCTAAACCTTCACTTCTCACAGCTGGGCTGTTTAGAAGGTAACATGAAAGCTTGATTTCTGCATTTGGCAGTAGGCTAAGTATAGGCAAACAGTCTAGATTTTCATCTGAATAGGTTTAGTTTCTAGGATAATGGCAATATTTGTAAATAATTCCCAATCATTTCTTCATATGAATCTACTCTCTTTTCATCTTTTCCCTGCCATAATCTTGGAGTCCTTGATCCTCTGACACTGGTAGGTGAATCTTTTGCATTTTTTTTTTGTCTGGGGCCCAGACTTCTATACATTTTCCTGCAAATTCCTCTTCTTTTTAAGAACTTTTAAGAACTTCATGGTTTTTTGTTTGTTTGTTTGTTTAGTTCCTTAAAATGTAAGCTTCTTGAAGAAAGGAACTGTTTTGCTTGCCAATATTTTTATCTTTAGTTCAATGTCTGGCACGTAGTAAATGTGCCATTATTTATGTGCTTTTTAGTTATGCTCTTTTTATTTAACTATTATTCCTTCTATATTATAGAAGTTAGGGGATGATACCCTGATGATCTGGAAAATTTGCATAAAATATTTGACCATTTCATACTAGAGAAGTAGTCTGAATTATTATGGTATTAAAAGATAAAATTTGTTAACATACATATATTTTACACATTTCTGAGTTTTTAAACTTTTTCTGTGTCATCTGCGGTCTTCATAGAACTCTCCCAAATTCCCATTTAATTTCTTACACCAACCCATGATATATCAAAACCATGATGGGTTCCATGACGTGAAAAGGATAACTGTATCGACCTATCTTTTTTTGTTTCTTCCTCTACATCTGTTCTAATATGAATAAAAAAGGTCAAGAGCATCACTATTCAACTTTGTAACTTCCTAGATTGAGCCTTTTAGTTATACTTTACTCTTCCCTCCCATCTATTCTTCACCTCCATATTCAATTTTGTTACAACCTGTTGAGTCTACCTTCTGAACATCTTTCCTATCTGGCCTCTTCTTTAAATTCACAGAGTCACCATCATGTCTTTGAATTAAGGGCTTTATCACCTTTTTCTTAGTAATAAACTTAATTATTTTAGTAATCTGATTACTTTCTTTGGTTTTAGTTTCATCCCTTTCGAACCCATCATCAACATAAATGATAAACTGATATAATCATATATCTGATCATGGTATCCATTCTCCTCTCCTACTCAAGAAATTCCTGTCTTTTCTTATTGTCTCCACATTAAAATAAAAATTCCTGTCATTGATAGTCTTTCACAACATATTTACTATCTTTCTAAACTTCTTTCATAGTATTTTTTTCACATACTCTATATTTCAATAAATCAATAAATCTTGCCCTGCTTCTTACTTTTGCATGGACTTTCTGTTTCTTGGAATCCCTAATTCATTTCAGGTTTCAGCTCAGAAGCCACCTCTTTCTTAAGACCTTTCCTGATCTTCCCATTTACTATTAGTTCTCTCCACCAAAATGTATTTATATTTTACATAATTTTATTTACTTGTTTGTAAATAAATATTGTATTTAGTAAATATATAAATAAATAAAATTAATAAATAAATTTCTCCAACTAGAATGTAAGCTTCTTGAGGATAGGGATTGTTACAATATTATTACAATGCAAATTCCAACATCATCATAAAGAATCAATGAAATGTAATATTTCATTTATTGTGAGTTGAAAAAAAAACATCTTCAATACCTTTATAGATATTTGATTAATTCAGCTTTTGTAACTTTTTTTGACATGCTGTTTTCCATTTTAGAATGTAGTGGGAATTTATTATGGTGGTCTAGGGAAAGTAAGTTTTCTTGAAACTATATCTTGATATGAATTTCCTCTCTCTTTTTAGATTTTCTTCACATAGATTAGAATGTTATCTCTGAATACAAGATTGATTTTTCCTATATGGTTCCATTTTTATGACATAAGAACATGACAGGTTAATTTCCTTTGCCATGCATGCTGCATGGCAAACCCTATGCAAATCCTTGATTGTTATTTTTGATAAATTTTGCTCTGGTCTCTTCTCAGCCTTTCTCTTTTCAAAATGAAGAATTCTACCTACTCTTTTAATTTTCTCTCTTTTGGAAACTGCTTTATGCCCTGATCATTTTAATTGTCTTTCTCTCGATTTTTCCTAAGTATGTTAAATCTTCCTTAATGTGCGGTAGCTAGCAATTCATGTACTGTTCTAAATGGAAAGAGTACAAGTCTTAGATTAAAAAAAAATTGGTTTGGGCTTCCAACTTCACTATGTAATAGCTCTGTGAATGTGAAATACATACAAATAACTTTATTTAGGTCGATACAGCCTGCAAAATCATTTGCTAAGGTAACCAGAGGTGATGATGAGCTGAAACCAGGTACAACAACCTCCCACTGCTTGAATTCTATAAGTTGATAATTTTGCATGGCCCATAAATGATGTTATAAATATCCAAATGGCCCTTTCCTACCCTTGTATTAGATGGCCAGACCAAGAATAAAATAAGACAAAGTAGTTATAAAATCATTCAATAATCCATAATGCACTATTAACTTCTATAATAATTACAACTGCATGAGATAATCAATTAAATTGTTGGATATTCTTGTTAGAAAGTGCTTCCTTATTCTGAGTAAATTATTGCTTTCCGTAACTTTTACTTGCTCATGATTGTCATTTTATGTTCATAAATGATATCTTCTTTTGTCTTGTTTCTGATCTCCATCCTGACAGTATTTCACAACCGATGACCTGTGAGGTTTCAGCTGCATATTGGCCTAATATGTTTAATAAATAGGCAAATGATGCCATCATCTTTTTCCTGAATCATAGCTAATTAGATCCTATAGATTTGTGAATACTTAACAAATATTTAATGAATGAGGGTCTCTCCTCTTCAAGTTCCCTTCTTCATCATTACCCTGATTATTTAATTTATTTATTTTTTTTGTCATGTTCTTGCTACTTAGGGAGGAACTGAAATGCAAGGCCCAACCCCTTTCGCTAAAGTGAACCTACCTGAATTATCTTTAAGGTTACTGATAAAAGTTGATGCCTAGTAAAGGGCTGAAACTCTTAAAAGGTGTGTTTGAATCAGACAACCAAGTACTTAAGGTTAATTACCTATTGGTCAATAACTCTCTTAGCATATGTTTGGAATTTCTCTTCTCACAGTTAATGATAGCTCAATGCTTGGGGTTAAGAGAATTGTAGGTAAGGATTAGGGGTAGAGAGAGGGAGGCGAGAGACTTTACTTGGCTTCAGGACAAGGAGGAGAAAAGATTCTGGACTCTAAAATCAAGGAAGGATCCTTGGCAAAACTCCTGGCAGTTTTGTCCATCTCCTTCACTTCTCCCCCTAAAGACCAAGGACTTTTGCTTATCCGGACTCTGGCTGACTCTGATAGCCTCCAGGGAGCTAGCCTGGACTTCACAATGCTCCCTTATCACTAATTTTTGGTGATTATCCTGTCAATGTGTTGCTACCATGACATACTTACAATAAACTCCCTTTAATTCTGTCTATCTTGAATTTTGTCTTGTTAACCATGGTGAAAACCTAAATGAAGACTTTTCTTTTCAATTAAAGTTTATATAATTTGGGGACTCCCATAAAGGTAATTTGCTTTCCATTGAACTGTAGTGCCTGAGCAACTTATAAAAAGAGTAGGGAGAGGTGGCAGGAGTCATAATACTTATCTTTCCCATGATTTTTGCAGTTTTCTGATGGCAGGAGCTATAGATATCTTTCTTCTCTAGTTAGTAAAACTTTTTTCCTTTGGAGGCCAGAAGGTTCCCACTTGGGATTTTTTTCCCCAGAATATTTTCAAATACATGTTGGCCTATGCCATACTTTTTGTACAAAAAGTTTATTATGTCTATCATGTCTTAGATTCCATGTCTTGAGCAGGGGGAAAATCCCTTTTATATAGAATTAGTCCCTGAACTATGGCCAAAAAAAAAGAAGCTAAAAAGCAGAAGAAAACAAGACTCTTGAGAATGAGGAATTATTCTATTTGACCAAGAACTTGGAACTCATTCACCATAGTTTTCTCTTGGAAATTTCCACTGACTGTTCTTCAGGGTGAGGGTGAGAAAGTGGGAGAAATTCCCTTCCCCTGTCCCTTGCTGTACTCAAGGAGAGTACAAAGAGCACACATGGGAAATATTGAAGAGACAGAATAAGTGGGTCACTCAGCTTACTTTATATGGATCACAAAGAAGATGGAAGTTTTTCCAGAAACAGTCTTTTATCCAGGTTCAGTCACCAATCCTTAAAGAGATAGCAGTCATAGACACTGTTTTTTATGAGGCCTGGACCTATGAAAAGTTTTTAAATTTTAAAATCAAGTTAAATTTTAAAATCAAATAAAATAAAAAATACAAAAAACTATTTTAAAATGTAAAAAAGTATTTTTTTTAGTTGCAGGCTGTACAATAATAGGTGTAGAATTTGGCTGTTAGGCCATAGTTTTATTATCCTTGCCTTATATCAATGAAATCACAGGTTCAATTTCTGTCCCTAATTAATAATTATTTATACAATGATTTAAAGTTTTCAAAAAGGTTTATGTAAATTATATAAATTTATCCCACAATAACTCTGTAATTTAGAACTACAAATGGTGGTATATAGTTGGAGTTTAATAGGTATTAATTGATTGAATAATCTTCTTGGTAATGGTGATAGAAAAATGGCTTAATTGTCACAAAATGATATGGGAATTGTCTTGGACTTCATTCCATCAAAAGGAGTAATAACAATTGTTTAAGGCATCTATCTCTGATATTCAGACCATTTCTGTATTCAACTAGGAAATCAGACATTTTTTCACAGGATTTTTTTTTTTTTTTTTTTTTTTTTGCTCTTTGAAACTATATGAGGTCAACTGATTTAGTATATTTGAAGCATGAGAAGACCTAATTTTTCAATGTCTTTTTGTACAAACATCTTCTTAACTTTCTGAGCCTTGCTTAGTAAGAGACAAGAAGAGGGTCTGGGTGGAAGAGTTTCAGAGTCTCAGTCTCTTCATTTTTTGCCAGATCCCCTAATTGTAAAAATAAGTGTTCTTTTATTTTAAGATGCCTAGAATGCTTTACCATGGGAATTGTGGATTCCTATATAATGCTCTTTCCATGGATAATATTCTCAGATCCGTCTCTGAGATCAAGGGATGCTGTTTCACTAAAATTTTCTAACTCAAGTCTACAAAGTACTGTCATTGTATGATAATACATCATTGAGAGAACAAATATTCAAATTATTTGATTGAATATTTGAAAGCCTCCTTTGTATAATTAAAAACTAAAAGCTAGAACCTCTGTCCTTTAGGAACTTTGGCAGTATAATACTATGGAAAGAAAACTGGCTCTGCAATCAGAGGATTCGATTCAAATTCTTTCTCTATCATATGTCATTTATCCTACTACTTGAACTGAGGTTAGAGTAATCTGAATTTCAGTTTCTTTATAAAGTTAAAAAGTAAGGAAAATAGAACTAAATGACTTCAAAAGTTGCTTGCAACCCTAAATCTATGGTCTTGTGATGAACATTCTGAGGGTAGGCATACTTGCCATACATGGTGGGTTCAAGGAAGAACTCTATCTAATTTCTTTCACAAACCTCTTTCCCACTCCTGGAATCCTATATATCCTAATCAACCTCCTTTATAAGTTTATAAGATTTTATGTCTCCATTCCATATATGCCAAAGTTTTAATTAATAATAATTATAAAATTTTATCTCTTCCACAGATATCAGAATTTTGACAGAATATTATGGAATATTTCAGCCTTCAAGAACAAAATGACTACAGAATGAATCTCCAGTGGTAGAATTCCAGGTATCAGAGATCCTTTCTTTTCCACTTCAAAAACATATAATTTATGTTGATGCTAATTATAAATAACATAATTTTTGTAATATAATATGCAATAATATATACATTATGATGTAATAAGTAATATAATTATAAACCATTTTCATAATGCCTTCAAGTTTCCAAAGGATTCTGTATATATTATTTCATTTGACAGAATCACACCAGATGGCTAGCTATCTTCTGCTTTCTTAAGACTTTCTAAGTAGGGAGCACAAAAACAGTCAAATGAAAATTATCTAACCTCTGATATCTAACTAGTTACTGAATCTTGGTGATTTTACCAAGACAACGTTTCTCATATGCACTCCATTCATTCCATTCACGACATTAGCTATCTAGTATATGGCTTCATCACTTTTTGCCTGGACTATTAAAATAATGTCCTAATTGGTATCCTTTTTTTCTGTCTCTTTTCCAATCACTCTTTAGTCATTCAGTCGACTAGTATTTATTAAGTTCTTACACTGTGCCAGAAATTATGTAAAGCTACCAGATTGAAGTCATTAAAGCACAGATCTTGCTATACTCAAAAAGCATTTTTCCTACTCAAGGAGTTACAATGGCTTCCTCTTGTCTCTAGGACAAAATACAAATACAGTTGTTTTTCAGCTTAAGCTTTTCACATTTTGACATTATTGTTCCAGGTCAATTGCATATTTCTCCCCAGTCTTCACTCTATGTTCCTGCCAAATTGATGTATTTCTTTTTCCCCATATACTGCATTCCATTTCCCACTTCTGTGTCGTTGCATAGACTGTACAGCTGGAATGTTCTCCACTTACCTTCATCTCTTAGGACTTCTAGGTTGTTTTTTTTTTTTTTTTCTTTTGTAGGTTTTACTCGAGGGCTATCTTCTAATTTCCCCAGCTCAGAATTCATTCTTCTTCATTTCATACAAACAATTTGATAATTTTTGCATATATTTTATATTAACTTATTGATATACATACCTCCACCCCCAGCAGAATGAGAGATTCTTGTGGATAGGGACACAATCCCTATCCCAGAATTTCAGTCTAGACTTTGGATTGCCAGCCCAAAGTACTATGCAGGGCACATAGTAAATGTTTAATTGAATCACAGTGAGCTGAAGTTAATTGAAATCAAGTACACCATCCATTCCCTGTTTCAGGTCTTTAATCTACCAGCAAAGAAATTCTTGAGAACCTTTTAAGTGCCTATGACTATTCTAGATATTTAAATTTGCCAAATAAAATATTCTTGACATGCTCAGCATTTTAAAATACATTACCCATGCTTTGCTCTAGCTTCTAATATAACCAGAACTATATTTTAAAATAAGAAGTAGCTAATTTATTATATTATTATTTCTCAGAACATTATTTGCATCTTAGAAATGGAATTTGTGTGATGATTTTATAAGGATAACTCCAAGTTTGAACTTAACTGCTGTCACATAATGAAGAAGACTGCTTTTTTAATTTATCAAGCAATAATTCTTGGGCAGCGGGACCCAGACAATGAAATAACCCTTTTTTGTTAGTCAGAAGTCATGATTGCATTGGAGATAGGCGACTCTAGGAAATGTATTTCTCTGTATTGTTATCAGGCTTTAGCTGTGGGAATAACTTGCTAGAATGCATAACTGGCAGAAACTCGTTATTGATTTTAGCCAACAGTTTTGATCAGGAGTGGCAGGGTTTTTATGTAATAGATGTTTCCAGCAGTGAAAGACATATACATAATGATTCCTTAAAACCAGAAAGAATGCACCAAGAGAAATAAACTATCATTTGAAGCAAAAGAAAAGGAGATTACAAAATTCCGAAAACCCAACGTAATTTATCAGAACTCTGAAAATGGATATTTGAATCAGAATCTACAGTGGGAAATATTATCAGAATGCTAATGCACATTGACCAGAAGACTATGATGCAAATACACCAAATTCAATCATCTCAGCATGTAATAAGTTGGAAGAAGAAGAAGAGTTGTTTCTACTCTAAAACTGGAATGAAAAAAATTTAGGCCTTTTCCCTTCATCCCTCCCAACCAACTTTACTTCCTTTCATCACCCTCTAGTGAAAAACTAATTTGTCTTTCAAGGATTGCACTGATTAAATGTCATGTTTAGTGGAATACTAAATCGTGTTCCAGTTTCTAAGTTCTGCCTGGGATTATATATTTGAAAAGGAATAAGAGGAAATACAATGGCTACTCATTAGTCTTTTTAATTGACACCCTAAGGAAAGGCAATATTAGAGAAGGAAACATTTATAGGTATGAACAGGCTGCATACATAGCCTTACTCCTTTTGTTGAAAAATTGGGGAACTATTGGTGTGATATATTGCATATATAAAAGTTTCTGTATAATTTGGTTTTGCTTAGATGCTTTTCTTCCTTTATAAAAGAAATCTCACTGAATTGCAGGTGAGGGTGGGGAGAGGGATGAGTTTTCTGGGACATGCATCAGAAACGCCTTTGATTTAAAAATAAAAGAAAGAAAAAATTTAAAATTTAAAAAGAAAAACAAAAATAAGTTGTGTGAAAGTCCCCAAAGGGGCCTAAGAGCACAATCTAAAAATGTGAATTTACAAGAAATTAAATGAAATATAGTAAATACTTAAATTACAGACTATGGTTAGAATGACACTGGTGCAGAAGACAAACCTATCAGTACCACAGAATTATAAAAAATTAATATGCATATAGTTCTTGAATGTCTGGAAAATTCCTTACATATATTGTCTCATTGGATTGTCATAATTCTGTGAGGAAGGTGCTGTTACTCATTTTATGGATAAAGAAACTTATTGAGTAAAGTTAAATGACTTAATTAAGGTCACAGAGCTAGTTAGTATCCTGAAGCATGATTTAGACCTAGGTTTTCTTGATTTCAATTCCAGTGATCCATCCATTATAGTATGTTTCAGTAAGAAGTTGACTTTGAATCAGTGGCATTATTAGAATTAAATTTTAGCAATTGGAAGATGGGATGGTAGAGTAGAAAGGTAAATTTGAATTCCAGACCTAGATTTAAATGCAGGCATTGCCATTATTTTTCTTGGATAAATCACTTCAACCTTCTGAATTTCAACTTTTTCTTTTCTAAAATGAGTGGGGATTGCCTACATGAACTACCATTTATCCTATATTTTCCAGCTCAAACATGTTTTAATTCTATGATTCTTAGAGACTATATATTTGTTATGAGTGTTCAGAGGCTACATGAAATTTAATGTCTAATTTAGGAAAAAGCACTTCAAGTAGAATGATACTAGAATGTTTGAAGTTGTATATGTTTTGTGGCTTTAATTTTTTTTAAATAGCAGATCACAATACATAACAAAGGAAGCACTTTATAGCAGTTTAAATTAAGTTATAGAAGAATGTATATATAGGGAAAATAATTCACTTGTTCCATAGCAAGGTTGAGGGATAATATAAATTCCTCTATGACATCCAAAAATCTGAGAAGTATTTGAGAAAAGACCTCATGTGCTGGGATTAGATTGGCAGGTGGAATTTACAGATGGTATATTGGTGCTTATGGGTCACACTCTTTGCACGCCTTTGGTGAAAATATGGAATAATATCATTGAGAGATATGTCATCCATGGATAACAATATGAATTGTTAGAGGAAAAAACCTGTGTCATTGAAATCAAAATTCACTTGTGAGATACACCACTAAGTTATTGGGACTTTGATAGAGCTGTGATTTCATCTATATGGATACACACTTAAGTAATGTAGATCATTATCCATCCTTATCTGTCCATCCCTTGGGATTCTTGAACATGTCTTGTCATAAATCTATCACTGGTGGGAATCTATTCTAGATCTATTAACATTGCATATATGTACCTGAAAAATGAATACCATCTGTAGGTTAGCCATCACTCTCAACATGTGAAGAGCCTATCTTTTTTCCTCTTCTAATTTATAGACAATAAACTCTTTTAGTAGAGAGATTGTTTCATTTTTTGAATTTGTAATTCTAGCACCTAACTTAGTGCCTGGCACATGATGATTTGATTTGGTAGTTATTCCTTTATTGGTCATGCATTTATCAAATGACATTTTAAGCCTTTCTTCTAGTCAATTATTATTTCTTTACTCACTATCTTTACTCTTCACTCTTTCAGTATCATTAAGTACCTCCTATATGCCAGATCTTTAATATCTAATATTTGTTTCTTTCTAGAAAGATTTATTTTTTACCTTACATGTTTGTCTAATGAAAGGAAAACATAACAGATCTTAGGAGTGGGAAAAAGACAGATCACAATAAGCAACTGGATGCTACCTTTAGCGTTGGTTTTGAAATGCTTGAGCTAGAGTATCAAAAATTTCCTTCTAGTCCCATGGATTCTGCCAATACAAACACAAATTATTTTCAGTGAAGATAAGGGAAAGCTTACTACAGATCTGTGCAATCACCTGGAGAACTAATCAACCAATAGATTTTTAAAAGGTTCATACAGAAGATAGAAGCAAGGAAAGATAATAGGCAATGAATACAAAAAATGGCACAGTTCTCTAGAGATGATGTCTGGAGAACAAAAGCTCAGAGTAAAAAGAGGCTAGTAAAGAATACTAAGGATAACTCAAGGTACTTCTAAAACTTTTTAGAGCCTAAAAAGATCAAAGAGATATAACCATTATTCAAAGAAGCTGGTCAACCCTGAAGAGACTAATAGCAGACAGTCTCCAGACAATTGTTGGTCCCCAATACAAAAGGCTCTCCTAGAAGAGACTATTAAAAACCTTAAAAGAGAACTAGAAGAAAAATGGGGAAAGGAAAGAGAAGCTATGCAAGAGAGTACAGAAAAGACATATAACTCACTAAAAGAAAAATTTGACAAAATGGAAAAAGAAAACAACTCCCTGAAATATGAACTGGAAAAGGTAAAAAACTCCCAAGAAGTGCAGGGAAACAGAATTTGTGAGTTGGAGAAAGAAAATAACTCTTTTTCTTTTCTAAAATGAGTGGGGATTGCCTACATGAACTACCATTTATCCTATATTTTCCAGCTCAAACATGTTTTAATTCTATGATTCTTAGAGACTAAAAAAAAATTAATGAAATGGAAAAAGATTCCAGAGAGCAAAATGACTCATTTAAAAACTCAATCGGACATATACAAAAAGAAGTAAAAAAAAGCTAATGAAGAAAATAACATGCTAAAAATCAGAATTGAACAAATAGAAATGACTGACTCATTGAGACAGGAAGAATCAGTCAAGCAAAACCAAAAAAATGAAAGATTGGGAAAAAATGTCAAATATTTACTTGAAAAAACAACGGACCTGGAAAATAGATCAAGGAGAGAAAATCTAAGGATCATCGGACTACCTGAAAATTATGACGAAAAAAAGAGGGTAAATACTATTTTACAGGAAATTATTAAAGAGAATTGCCCAGAAGTAATAGAACCAAAAGGTAAAATAGGTGTGGAAAGAATCCATCGAACACCTTCTGAAAAAGACCCTAAAATAAAGACTCCGAGGAATATTGTGGCCAAACTTCAGAATTTTCAGATTAAAGAAAAAATTCTACAAGCATCCAGGAAAAAACAGTTCAAATACCAAGGTGCCACAATAAGGGTCACACAAGATCTGGCTACCTCAATATTAAAGAATCGAAGGGCCTGGAATTTGATATTCCGAAAGGCAAAAGAACTTGGAATGCAGCCAAGAATAAACTACCCAGTTAAGCTGAGCATTTTTTTTCCATGGAAGAAGATGAACATTTAATGAAACAGAGCAATTCCATCTGTTTCTAGAGAAAAAAACAGACTTAAACAAAAAATTTGATCTCCAACAACAGGACTCAAGACAAGTAGAAAAAGCCACTGCCTTCTGTAGAATCTTGAGGTAAGGATAGGTGAAAGGGAGAAGAATGCCCCAGACTCTATAGCCAGACTGGATTAGGTTCAGCACCCTCCTCTCCATCCCCCAAGATTATATCCTGGGGGTGAGGATGGAGGACAGAGCCAGGGAACAGCACCATTTTCTGGGAACTAGGTCACAGGCCTTAACTTTGTTCAGATGATTCTTGGAGCCTATTTAGAGTATGTCTTGGTTATGAAGCTACCCCTATCCCAGAAAGCTATGGAAGGGATCTTCTTTAAGATTCAAAAAGTCCTGTGTGAGGAGAAAAATGACCAAATCCATGAGAAACACCATGGGATGGAAGCAGCTATGCATTTGGAGGTAGAATAATAGTAACAACAACAACAACAACAGCTAATATTTACATAGTACTTTAAGCTTTAAACTTTACATGTTTTCTCATTGAATCCTCATAACAATGCAGGGGAACTATAATTGGGTGTTATTGTTAGTTGCATTTACAAAGAAGATGAAAAGGCTTAGTTGATTTGCCAGGGTCACCCAGTTAATAAGTTTGAGGCAGTATTCCCACTTAAGTCTTCATGACAACAAGGCCAGCTTTCTCTCCATCTAGATTAAACATCTCAATCACTATCTTTGCAACCTAAGAGATAGTAAATTTGGATTTGGAAATACACTTTTTTATTCTCTGTTGTTTCAGAAGGGGAAGACTAGAATAAGGATATAATTTGCAAGGAGACAGATAGATTTCAACTCAATATACGAATCTAGTATGAGCCAGTTTGAGCTTACAACAAGCTGGTTCTGTGATCATGTTAGCTAACTGTGTGACAAATACATGGACAAGTCATGTAAACTCTCAATCCCCTAGGCCAGTATTCTCCAAACAATTTTGGTAGGATATTCCTATTAATAAAAAAGTATTGTTTATTTGTAAATTATATTGTACTAATAGCTTACATTATGAAATATGTACAAAATAAATATTAAAAGGAAATTAAAAAAAAAGAGACTGGGATGATGATAATACAACTAATAATTGGCATTTATATGGTAAAGAGATTTATATGCATATGAATCTTCTAAAAATCCTGTAACATAGGGTGTCATGATCCTATTACATTGATAAGGAAAATAAGAATAATGACTTGCCTATGGTAACACAGCTATTTGTGTTGAAAATAAGATCAAACTTCAATTCATTCTGTCTCCAAGTCAATACTCTCTCCATTCTGTCAATAACAGACAACAGATGAAAAGCAGAAGGGTTAATTTCTAATATCTTATCTCTTATAGATATTGATCAGATTGGAAATAATGTGACAAAGATGTCTAATAGAGAACTGAAATCCAAAATATATACATTTTATCTATATGCATTTATCTATATGTATATATATATATATGTAGCTAACATTCATATTTCATTTTAAGGTTTGCAAAGCTTTTTATACATTGTACTTCAATTGTTGATACACTTTAAGTTAAGTTATTGAAGAGAGAGCTTTTGAACATATAGAAAACAAAGTAATGATCATTCACATCCAAGATTGATCTAGTTAAACCTGGTTATATTATTCTTAACCTTATTTCCTTTTTACTCATGAGGTTATTAGACTGGTAGATTTGAGGAATATAATATATGCATGTATATGTAAGAAATATATATAATATTTATATTATACATAACATATAAATTTATATATATAATACAACTTTAAAACAGAGAGTTTCACAAAGTTTTTTTGTGATCTACTTTTGGGCAAAGTGGAGATATGTAGGCCAGATAGTAGTAATTTTATGCTTTTGTTGCAAGGTGAATGACAGGACACAAACAATAATGATTAATAGATCAGTCAACCTGAAGGTTCTCTTTCATTAAGGCTCTGTTCCTGGACCTGTTGTATATGAACTTTTTATCACTGACTTTCAGGAAATCATAGGTGACAAGTTTATAATATTTATGGATGACATGAATCTTAGGATAATCATAATAGGTAGTCAATTATTTGAAGGACTCTGGCATTGAAGAGAAATTAAGTTCATTGTGTATGGCCTTAGAAGGTACAATTTGGAGAAATGGATAAAGATGATAGAGAAGCATATTTCAATTCTGTATCAGGACAAAGCAAACTCTCTAACAATTGGAGCTTTCCAAATATTGAAAGTTCTACCCCATGATATATTAATTTCTCCATCACAAGAGGTCTTTAAACAGAAGCTGAATGATCATTTGAGAGTGCTACAGAAGGGATTCCTGCTCAGAAACAGTTGAACTAATTGACATTGAAGTCCCTTTTACCCTGACTTTCTGAGCTACTATTTAGATCTTATAAGTCACAGGATGAAGGGGAGAATGGAAAATTATCTTCTTAATTTGGGATATGGACAGCTCTAAAGCTAGTTAAGATGTCCTAAATTCACTCATTGGTCCAAATGATGCAGAGTTGCTTCTCTAGTTTGGTCAAATACCTAGACTTCTGTCTTATTTCTGTTTAAGTTGGTTTTGTGCAGAGGAAATACATCAACTCGATACATGTGTAATAATCTTATGTTTCTTAGATCTCTCTTTTAGGAAACTCACTTTGAAGTGTACCTAAGTTCCTATTTTGTAGTGGATGCTTCTAAAACAGAATAGTCATTTTATGAACCTTTTTATACTTCCAAATTAGACTTTTTCCTTGTTACTCTCAGTAATCACAACTATATGGACATTTATATTCAGATTTAGTCAGTCTTAAATGGATTTGGTAACTTCAGACTTTAGATACATATCAAATTAAGAAAACCCAGCTTTTGTTGAATGTGATATTCCTATCTTTCTGCCCCTTCTCCAGCCATACTAATTAATATTTTCTCCTTTATATTTTTATGGCATTGGCTCTTTCCTGAAAATCCACTTTGACAGTCTACTTTTAATTTCCAGGTGCCTACAAAATTGAATTAGATAGGACGTCAAATCCCTAGAGCTATAATTGGACATTGGGCATTCATGATGTGAAATCTTAATGTCTTGATAAATTTGTAGCATACTCAGCAGGTCTTTGGATGAGTTCTAAGTTATTCTACACCTGTTTCATATGCCATAATGTTGCCATTCATACTGAAGTATGGTTTGAAGGGAAAACGAATAATGAATCAAATGAAAAGTCATATTTTTGCTTCACATGAGAAAATTTTATGTCAAATTAATAAGATACCTTTTCCATTAAAGAATGGCCAATTTTAGCTTCAAGCCAAACTCAACTTTTATGCCCTTCATTGGTTTTAATTAGAAATCCACTTCTCACATCTACATTAATATGAGTCTTTGAGTCTTTCCTGTACAGAAGGACTTGTAAATTTGACACTGGAGGCTTGCAGTTGCCATAGCCTATCTTTATACCTTATTGCCTGAAATTCTGTTCCACACACTCTATAATTCAGCCAAATTAACCCTACACCCAGAATGCTCTTCTTCTTTGCCTCATCTTAGTTTCTTTCAGGATTCAACTCAAAGTCCCCCAATTAGCATGAGGCTCTTCTGGTACCCCCTCATCCCATCAATTCCTCAGTTGCCCTTCTCTACCAAGATTATTTTGAGATGCAAGATATTGTATTGTATATCATATGTGATTTTTATATACCAATATATTTACATATTATCTTCATGGTTAGAATGTAAGCTTCTCAAAAGCATGGAATTATTTTGCTTTTGTTTTTTTACCCCCTAGAACTTAACAAATACTTATTGATTTGATTGATTGAAGGTGATAATAACAACCAGACAACATTCTAGTGTGTTAATTTTGTGTCACAGTGCACAAAACATTGGGTCTGGAGTCAGAAAGAGCAGAGTTCAAATTTGACCTCTGATATATGCTAGTTGATTGACCTTGGACAAGTCAATAAACCTCAGAAAGAGGCATGAATCAAATATATGTCTAACTCTGAGAGCTATAGAAGAGGTGATTATTTAAGCTACAAGTGGGAGAGAGATATTGATAGTGTGATACTTTAGCACCTCTCTTTGCTGGTAGTATTTTGTTGGTGTGGCTGTTTTCTAAAGTAATGTTGTAGGGATGCTAAAGATTACTAGATTTAGCAAGAATCTAAGCTAGGAAAATGAAAATACTCTTTTTTTTTTTTACCTGAGGTGATGATGAAAATGAAGTGGGGTGTTTATGTGGTATATGGAGAGCATGTGGTGTTTGTGTGTGTATGTGTATGTGGGGGGACAATTACCTGCTCTTCCCCTCACATATAATTCTAGATGAGATGGAAAATTTTAACTGACACTATTCCCTCTGTCTCTACTGCATTTAATATTTAGGCTAGTTAAAATTGGGCCTTAAGACACTTATTAGCAGTGTGACTCTGTGCAACTCACTTAACCCCATTTGCCTCATTTCCTCATATGTAAAACAAGGACACATTGGAGAAAGAAATACCAAACCATTCTGTTATCTGTGCCAAGAAGATCCCATGGATTTTGTCATATTGAGTCATACAAGACTGAATGACTAACTAACAACAACAATGAGTATCCTAAAGAATATTTAGGCACCTGAATAATGGAATGTAGGGGTAATTCACATATTCCATAAAGGATCTAGGAGCCAGTAGCAACCAACCATTAATCTCCTCTTCTAAAAAAAAATCTTCTCCATATCACAAAGAATACTACCAATCCCCAAAATTATTCTTCCAAAGGAGCTTTGTTCCTCACACCAATGTTTTGGGAGACTTCTAGGACTATGAAGTTGAAGCTTACAATATCCACATAACTCATTGGATAACTTATAGTCAACCTCTTCCCAGCAGAGGCAATGAAATGTCAACCAAAGAAGCTTGAGAAATAGAGACAGTATCTTTATGCTTACTCTCATTGTAGCTATTTTGATGAGGCCCCTAGGCAGAATTGTTTGAAAACAGAAATTAAGAGACAATAAATCATGTATTTATTTACTTTAGAGTAATGTAATAGGGAAGCTTATAATTGGAAGATCTAGTTTCAAGTCTTGCCTCTGATAATTCCTACCTGTGTGGTCTATCCATATGAAATATATGGCTTCTAAAGTCCCTTTAAAGCTCTAGATTCTTGATCCTTTCCCAAATCCCTCTTTCCTCTGCTATACATAATTGTTTGTACTGTATCTTCCCCATTAGATTGTAAACACTTTGAGAGCAAGAATCATTAAAAAAAAAAAAAAAAAAAAAAAAAAAAAAAAAAACCAAAACACCTTTGTTTCCTCAGAGTTTAGCACACTATCTGGCATAATGTGATTACTAAATGAATATTTGGGATTTGGATTATTGCATTTGTACTCAACATCTTAGGAGAAGGGAAGGAAGAAAAGAAGGAAACAAATGTGTATTAAATGGCAATTCTTTATGATGCACTTTACAAATATTATCTCTTTTAATCCTCACAACAATCTTGGGAAGGAAATGCTGTTATTTTCCCCATTTTAGACTGAAAAAACTGAGGAGTGTGATAAGTGACTTGCTCAGGGTCACAAAGCTAGTATCTGAGGTCACATTTGAACTCAAGTCTTTTTGATTGTAGATCCAATGCTCTCTCTGTCTACTATATCACCTAGTTGCCTAGCAAATGCATTGGTCAAGGGTGATTGGGAGGGACCATTTAAAAGAATGGGGAAGATTAGGCAAAATAGGTTTATTATTAGCTTTCAAATATCTACAGGAAGTAAAGAACCTAGTTCAGCAGTAAAAGGGAGAAGATGGTGGGTGATTTTAATCATTCCAGTTCAACAAACACTTTTTAAGTTCCTTTATTTGGTATTAAAGTTAAAAAGACAAAAAAGAAATAGCTTTCTAATATCTTATGTGACAAGGCAGATAAACCTTATTTTTCTATATTACTATTTCTATATTTCCATATTATTTCTATATTACTGAAATGAGACAACCAACAAGCCAAGATAGATAGAAAAAAAGAAAGACAGATCTATAGACAGATAGATAGAAACATGTATTAAACATTTATAATTTGTGGATCACTGTTCTAACCATTATGGATACACCAAAAAAAGATGTTTCCTACTCTAACGTAGCTTCAATTCTATTAGAAAAGGAAAAACACAAAGGGGGAGATATACAAAGGGGGAGATAAACAGAATGGGGAGGGAGAAAGGGAAACATGAGTCAAGGTAGTTGGTGTATACGTAGGGCAGATTTGAGTCAGAAGAGAAGTAAATAGCATGGTCGGGACCTCTGATGATATGGTAACTCCAAATCATTCATATTATTTGCTGTGGGGATAGCTGCTCTCAAGTACAAAATTTGATTGTGGTGAATTACAACCTCAATGTGTCTCCAAAGGTCTGCCTTTCCCCTAGGTGCTTCTGTTGAAGGAAGTCCAATTTAAAAAGGTGATGACATAATTTCAACATTTCAGACTGCTTTGGAAACAAAGCAATATGTCTGGCTCCTAAACTGTCTGATTCAGCTCTTGACCTCAATATATGAATCAACACTGAACATAAATTGGATCTAATTTTATCTTGTTCCTGGGGGTGTTCCCTTTCTTCATGCCTCCATGTATGGATCTTATGATTGAATAAATCCCCTCCAAGTCTGATAGTTGGAACCAGAATCTATCCCCCCATTCATTTTTGCCTCTGGTCTTTCCTTTTTTCATACCTAGGCAGTGCTGAAAAAGAGCATTTCTTTTAAGGTTGCCACAATTGCAGAACAGAATTCAAACTGTCATTTGGGAAATAAATTTGTTTGGATTTACTTGATTTGTAAAGTTAAATAAAAGTTTACACTTATAAGACTAGAATTGTGCTGTTTTATTATGTTTTCCCCCACCCTGACCTCACCCCCATTCCTGATAATAATAATAAAAAGTGAAGAAGAGAATAGAATAAAAAAACAGAATGGCAACTGAGAAAAGCTGCTTCTTCCAGGAAAGCCTAGATTCTAACTAAAGCTATAAGGAGCCAGAATTATTATTCTTTGACAGTGAAAGGAAATAAAATATTTAGGGGGAAACTTTCAAACAGCTTATATGGTTTATGTTGCCTGAAGTTAAAGAAGGAAAATATCTAGATGCTGGGGAACTTGGGTGCACCTAAAATATTTTTCACTAACTTGATTCAGAGCACTTTTTAAGATTTTTCTTTCCTTTCTTTCTGTCTCTGACTCTCTTTAAATTAGAAGAGCAAGTTTTATAACATGGTTTGAAAATAAACATGAATCTAATTTATAATTGAATAAGCCAAGAACTTTTTTGGCAGATGAAATGAAATGAGTCAAAATGTTTTATTGATTGAGGAAGTAGGCTTTATATTTTTTGATATTGTAAAGAAAGTAATAGGTTTTTTAAAAATTCTCCAATCATAATTAATATCAATATTGTTGACAAGAATCAAATAAGAGAGCTAGGCTAGATGATTTCTGAGGTCTCTTTTAATTCTAAATCTTTGATCCTATGAATAATAACTAATATTACTCCAACATTTTAAGATTTTGCAATGCCTTTCACATATATTACTTAATTTGATCCTCCTAACTATTATAACTTTTTTTCATTATACCTATTTTACAAATGGGTAACTAGATAACACAATGATAGACCTCAGATCCTAGAGTCAGGAAGAAATGATTTCAAATTTGACCTTTTATACATATTATCTGTGTAACCCTGGGCATGTTATTTGACCCTGGGCAAGTCATTTAACCATGTTTGCATCAGTTCCCCTATTTGTAAAATGATTGGAGAAGAAAATGCAAAATACTCTAATATCTTTACCAGGAAAACTCTAAATGGGGTCACAAAGCACTGAACTTAAGGGAAAGTGACTGAACAACAACAATTTTTATAGAGGCATCTGAGACTCAGAGATTAAGTGACTTCCTGAGAGTCTCATGAATAAGAAGTGCCTAAGAAAGGATTGGAATCTAAGTCTCCTCGACACCAAGACTAGAACTCTATGCATTGTAGTTGGCATTAATGTTCGTCCATGTCTTAGTAGCCATCTCCATTTGCTGATTAATTCTTTCTATTTTTTTTTTTTCCCCATTGAATGCCTGTTAGGTATAAAACACCATTCGTACTGGAGGTCTAAAAATGAATAAGACACAGTTACTCTTTTCAAGGACCTTAGAATCAATAGGGGAGAAAAACACTACACAAATAACTAAAATATAAAAACAGCATGTGATAAGATCAAAGATTTTAAACAACAATTTAAGCTAAAATAGGAGTTAAAAACCCAACTAAACCAAAGCAGTCCATCAACCCCTATATTAGGGATAAAATAGAAATCTTAAGAGTGAATGATAATGGTGAAGGGAAGAGTATAGCCAAAAATGTCTTAAAGGATCACCAAGCATGATTGTCAATAGCATGATGAAATCCTCATGGAGAGTACTGGTGTGTATTGTCCATGAAGTCACAAAGAATAGGAGGTGACAACAACAAATAACAACAACATTACTCTCCTGCATTATGACAATAGCTTCTTTACAGATCTTCCTGTCTTATTCACTTGTGTTGCATCTCACTTCACCCCATCAATATATTTAACAAGAATAGTCTCTCACCCATAATTATAAATGAGTTATCTATTTATTAAAGTAGACCTGGTGGGGACTTTTGCTGAAACATCATTTGAGATCAATTCAAAATGTTTTATGTAACACAGCCACAAAATTATTTCTGTTGTTTTTTCTCCAAAGATATAAAGTTCAGGTTAGTCCTTTCCCTTACTACTTCAAATCACCTATGATTTATTCATTTGTGCTATTTTTTATTTCTCAGAGAGCACTTAAAGACCATGGATGAAATTTTCCTTATGGGCTGCCATATCAAATAATGGGCTAATTAATAAAAATTATAATGGATAATTGCAATGCCTTATTTTGGATTTATAGAAATGGGATATGCATATTATATAAACACATGAATACGTACATATATGTACATATTTATATGTGCATTGTATGCATGTGCATATGCCTGTATGTATATATGCATTTGGTATTGTTTTGCAAAGGATTTTGGCAGTATAAGGAAATTATCTTTTGTGCCAAGCCTTAATTACTTCCAATATCATTTGGAAGCATTTATATTGACCATTTATGGATTGATCTGGGCCCAGATTATTAATTAAGTTCAACTTTATTTCCTTGAGGGAATATGCTGTTATTGCACACTATAGAGATTAGACATCTAGAATTTGTTTCCCTTTATTGGACACTTCAGAGAAAGAATTAAATGCAACCTAGGGAATTAAAATTTAGATATTGATATAATGTACCTTAGGGCATCTAAGTGACATAATAGATTAAAGCACTGACTCTGAAATCAAGTGGACTTGAGTTCAAATCTACCTCAGACACTTACTAGGGATCTTTGTAACCCTGGAAAAATCAAATAACCCCTTTAACTTAGTTTCCTCATTTGCCAAAATGAAAAGGAGAAGGAAATTGCAAACCATTACAGTATCTTTGCCAAAAAAAAAAAAATAAAAAAAAAGCAAATGAAGAGTTGGAAACAACTAAAAATAACTGAACAACAATAACAAATAATGTATCCTGATGTTCTTGATGCAAGTTCAAATTAAAGAAAGGGTATAGGGAGAAGAGATGGAGGTTCTGCTGCCCTATGTAGTGTTTTACTTCATTCTATTAAGAAGAGATTTGGCCTTATGCCAGTCTTACTTGTTTGGAAACATAATTTTAATAATGAAGAGATTTCTTTTGGAAATTTCCATCATCACACTACAATTACAGAGAGTCTTTAAGAGAAAATAGTGAGAGGTAGCAAACCAAAATCGTTAGCAATTTAAAGATTTGAGTTGTGTGGAGAACAAGAATTGTTCATCTTTGACTTCCTTGTCTTTTTTTTTTTTATCTTTGCAAAGGACCAGGGGTCCTTTGTTTTGATCAATAAATCTCTTTCAGGAAGAAGTTCGAGAACCCCTGGGATTTGTAGCTTCTATCAGAGTCCATGAGAAAATAAATCCTGCAGTACACTATCTCTTCAGGGCTGGGGAAGCTGTCACTACTCCAATACCAGAACTCTCCTATAGGTCTGCTATGGTAGAGACAGAGGGTGTGAAATCGCCAAGTCTTAAACAGGACTAGCCTCAAAGGCCAGGATTTCATATGTCAGCCTTTAAAGAAAGCTCAGACTCTAAAGGAACCTGTAGGGACTCTGCTTAGCCTCTTATACAGTTCCTAGCCATGCTAAGAATATCAGGATGGCAGAAGTTATACTAGAAGCCTTTGGAGAGATCCTGGGAAGTAAATATTTATTCAGGTTCATATCTTAAACATATAGTGATCAAGAACAAGGGTTAATACCCCCCAAAATAACAGTAATGGCTAACATTTCTATAGCACTTGTAGGTTTGCAATATACTTTACACACACCATTTTATTTGGTCCTCACAACTATGCCATAAGGTGGTGCTATTATTACATCCATTTTTTATAGATAAAAAAATTGAGTCTCAGAGGTTAAGTAACTTGACCAGTGTCTAGAACAGGATTTAAACTGAGATCTTCTTGACTGCAGATTCATCCTCAGGTAATAAGCTACCTAATTTCTGAAAGCTAATTTTCTTAGCTATTTTTCACTGATTGATTTTTAAATAAAAGAATGAATGACTTGCTCATGAACTATAGTAATATATTCCTGGATTGCATTATTTAGCAAGTAATCTTTTTAAGTAGATTTTTTAAAACTCCATCTTGGTGGATGCCAAAGAATCACAAGAAGACTGTGTACTCCTTGATATGGGGAATTGTAATAGGTCCCACCCTCATCAAGAGACCCAAATGATATTTTACTCTAAAGCTGAATCAACAATGAATACTAAGAAGAGAAAAACAGAAGAGTACAATTGTGGAATCCTATTAGTTTTTTAAATCATTTAAATGGAGCAAATAAGCTGTTTAGGCTGATCACTCTATGACTAGGTTGTCATTTCCTCTACATTCCTATATGGGTTCTTGACCCACTTTGAGGTCTGCTCATTGAAACTTGTCCCTTCACTATTTGGAAGTAGGACATCTAGTAAGAACTTTCTGTTTAAAAGCTGAGTGATGAGAAAGAAAGAAAATAATTTTTTTCTTAAAGTTTTTTATTTTCAAAACATATGCATATTTAATTTTCATCATTCACCACTGCAAAATCTTTTATTCCAAATTTTTTTCCCTTTCTTCTCTCCCTCCCCACCTCCTCTAGATAGCAAGTAATCCAATATCTGTTAAACATGTGCACTTAGAATAAACTTTTAAAGGAAACCAGTCCACTTTAGCAAGCATTTCTTAATCCCTTAACTTTATGCTGGGCACTGTGCTAAGGCCTGGGGATACAAAGAAAGGAACAAGACAGTCCTTGCACTTCTGGAGTTCTAATGGAGGTGGAGGCAACATATAAATAACTAAATATGTGTGTGTGTGTGTGTGTGTGTGTGTGTGTATCCATATATATGAATACATATGAGATAAACTGGAGATAACCTCCCCAGAGAAGGTAGACGATTAAGGCAGATAGGAAATGCTGAGATTTTAGGTGGAGGAGATTTAGAGGAACTAAAAGAGAACAGGAGATAGAAATCAGAAGGAAAAGAATTTCAAACATGGGAAACAGTCAGTCAGTTTTCAAGAACAGAAAGAAGGCCAGTGTTGTTGAATTGCAGAACAGGTTGCATATATGTTTAGAAAATTACTCTTGCCAAGGTGTCATAAAACAATAAGACTTGTCCAAAATTTCATAGGTAAAAGGAAAGAATATGCAAATGGAATATCTTCATTCTCTATTTACCATCCCTGTAATTTTTCAAACTGAAATGAACTGGTTTCCATATATGCTATCTCTGTTATTAGAATGTAAGCTCTTTGAAGGGAGTATTTATCTTGTTTTTGGTGCATGTATTCCCAGAACTTGGCATAGAGCCTATCGCATATTAAATGCCTAATAAATGTGTTTCATCTGTTAAGTCCTTTACCTGGTGTGTTTGGAGAAAGAACTGAGAGGAGATTTCAGTCTTGAAAAGGTTTTCTTGGAATACAGTATTTTAGGGGGAAGGAAAAAGGGAATAAGCATTTATTGAGTATGTGTCAGGCACTGTGTTAAGTACATTTACAAATATTATCTCATTTGATAGGGGGGCAAGAAGTCAGGTTTTTATGAATGCAAGAATATGGGAGGAGTAGAAGGAGAAGAGATAGAGGTGAGTCATTGAGAATATCATTCACAATAGAACAGGTATTGCAGAAGATATAATGGACAAAGAGGAAAGAACAGGAAAAGAACTTGAGAATAGTAGGATAAAGTGAATATAGATGAAAGATATGGAGTGCTAGCAGGTTAAGAACATTTTCTACTTGGCAGCTGGTGACTATGATTCACAGAGGTAGAATCATGAAGGAGGAAGTGAGCATTTTGTGGCCACAGGATAGAAAAGAATTATGTTATTGGAAACCTTACTCTCAAGTGCCATTGATTTGTTCTCCCATTAAAACCAGAAAAGGGAGATTGAATTGGGCACATGAGTAAATAAATGGATGATGGTCTTGTATTAGAAGCCTAACTGAAGGTGTTCCACATATGGGACTTGATTTCTGGTGTTCCAAGTCCTAGGAGCATAGCTTCTCATCAAATTCTGTCTTGTGAAGATTTGAGATGGTTCTATATTCCCTGGAGAAAAATTCTTCTTGTATCTGATTCCTGGAGATTCAAGACTGATGATAGTGGTTGTGAGTCCTCTTCTGAAGTAAAAATGATATAATTTCCTATTTAATATTTTGAGAAAAGAATTTCACTAGCTTTGAACTTTTCTCACTAAAATATTATTTACATCATGTACACCAAATAGAACTTGAGGAATATTGGACTAAAATGCACTTCTAGGTCAAGTATTTACTTCCGGAGTAAGTGAATAAATATTCACTTCCCAGGAACTCTCCAAAGGCTTCTAATATAACTTCTGTCATCCCAATGTTCTTAGCATGGCTAGGAACTTATGAGAGGCTAAGCAGAGTCCTTACAGATTTAGATGTTTGCTCTCATAGGAAGTGGGGTCTATTTGGTGAGAGAAACTATGCCTTGAAGAAACTTTAAAAACATCACACAACATTTTGACAAGTACCAAACAAAGAGAACAGTAAGACCCCCACTTATGATAATAAGTGACATTCATTTAATCCATAGGTCACAGAGAAACATCACTGGCTTTTGAGCTCTTGGGGAACTTAGAAATTGTTTTAGCTCTATCTGAAACTTGACAAAAAAGTCAAATTCTGGGCCATTTTGAGCTAAATTCTTTTGATTTCAAATTCAATAGTGTTTCCACTGTGATAAGCTGCCCTCTACAGGGAAGATATAGTACCACTATCAATATAGAGGCAGATTTAGAATTCTGGGTAAATTTTTTTTTAAACTGATTTAACATAACTTGGTTGTTTCATTTATCTCTGTATTACAGAGGAACAGCAAATCATAATTCTAGGGCACTTTGAAACTAGGAGAGCTGTTACTGGTCAAATATGCATAATAAAGGCAGACATTTAGAGTAAATAATTTTGGTAATGAACAAGGGGGCAACAATATGGGATGTAAGTTTTTGCTTGGTCACAATCCTTTTATTTGCTAGAGTAACCAATGGCTCTTAGGAGTTTCTAGCTCTTAGCTAGGAAGAAAAACTGGGATTTAGTGTTATACAAGAAGAATTCAAAAGACAAATTATGGTTTGTGGGATGTTCTGTGTTCCAAAAATTGTGGCCTCTGAAGGCAAAAATTTCTCTTGCAGAAGGAAAATTGTCCCCCCTTCCTCAGATGACCACATTCCAAGTGTATGAAAGTCTGTCTTGTTTCCTAAAAGAGATAAAGAGGTTTGATCATTTGGCCTGTAGTCAGAAGGTAGAGCTCACTATTATGCAAATAGTGAAGATTCCAGCTGAAGCCAGAAGCTGAGTGTGGAAAGTATCTTTGCAACCAGTTATTTAGCACATCACAGCTTCATGGGAATTGTAAGACCGGGGACTACTACCTCAAATAGATCAATAGGCAATGTCTTGCAGAAGCTATAGGCCATGCCCACATATGATTCAGTATTTCTCTATAAAAGAAGAAAGACAATAACATCATCAAACTCAGAATGTTGTTATAAAGAGAGAACTAAAAAATACTTTTAGTGATTTTCTGAAACATAAATAAAGATGTCACATAGAAGTTATCCAAAGGGATTGTTTTGAAATATGCTTATCAGGTATTATGGATCTCCAAATGTAGTACTTTTCAAAAGAAGAAATGAGAGAAATGCTTCTGAGACTTGTGATTGCCAGTTGTAGAGAGGACAATGTTCCATCAGTAGCCACACAAATTGTGTTATCGTTTACTTTGTAATTAAATTTGCATTGACCTACAACATATCTAAGCAGTGAATGAAAAGCCCAGGCCCAGGTCCAGGACTGGCAATGAGACAGTCATCATGTGCTTTAATTTAGACCAACACAGTGAATACATCTTAGAAACTCAGTAAATGTCAGCCGTAAGTGACTTTTGATTATCTGCAAGCAGATTAGGTACTCCTTTGGTTGCTTGTGGGAAACGTTAATCTCAGGCAATTTTTTTCCCTGTTATTCAGAGCCTTCTCTGCTGAATATGTACTTGGAGAATGCAAACTTATTTTAATCTTCATCCAAGCAAGGAATAATTAGGAAGTTCACCTTATTGTTGTAGCTGAAAACATCAGATTATTGATCCCAAAGCCAGAGAAAAATAATTCTGCTTCAAAACTACCTCAAGATACTCTGGATGGTATATCAATTTTTTTCTGATTAGACAGGTCACAGGTCTTTTCTTATTCAAAGCAAACACCCACTTGAAAACTGCAGAGCTCTAATCTCTTTCCTCATTTACTGCTCACCAATTAATTTTGCTAACATATTAGAAAATCTGCCAATCCACAATTCAAAATAAAAAAAGTTGGTATTTTCATGGTAAGAGAGACCATAATCATTTTCCTCAATAGGAAAAGTGACTTCATTTAATAGAGCAAGTTTTTGTGATTTTATCTTTAGTATCACAGAAGGCCAAGTTTCTAAATTGCTATGAGTTCTTAAGAGCTTAACATGGTTCTTGAAATTTCTTTGATAATGGGCCTTAGACTTGGCCAAGATTGAATGATGTATTGACAAAAAAGCACTGGATTTGTGGCCAGGAGATCTGGGTTTGAACCCAGCCTTGATATTTCTGTGTGATATTTCTTCTGGGAAAGTCACTTGATCTCTCTATGATTCAGTTTCCTAAAGCTGTAAAATGGATATAATTTATACTTATGCTAACTGCTTCAGATTGCAGAACTGTGTCATTGTTAAGACCTGTGCTTTATAAACTTTAAAATTCTAGAGAATAGGAATTATGTTCACTTAATCTTCCTAATGAGTAGAGCTATTCAAAAATGGAACAAGAGGTATTGATTTCTCCATTCCTAGAATCTTAATCAGAAGTTGGATAGATTCAGGGATGTTGCAGAGGGAGAGAGGGAATCCATGCTTTGTTGGACTAGATTCCCTCTGGAGGTTCCTTCCAGGTTCCTTCATTAAGTAACGTAGTATGTTTAGTTCTGAGGATAAACAAATTGAGACATCATGCTTCCCCTCAAAGAGCTAACAATCCCATGTGTCCAGATAGACATTGAACAAATTTGATTTAAAATTATTAAGAAAAACACAAAGTTCTCTGAGATTTGAGGATAAGAAGATCACCAATAACGAGAAAGACCAGTGGAGACTTCATGGAGGAGCTAGCATCTGAGCTGATCCTTTAAGGTAGGTAGAATTCAGTAACCAGAGATGGTGGAGTTCTGGATATTAGGAATGGCATGAGTAGCAGCTCAAAGGCTGCCAGACACACAACTTATAGAGGGAAGGGTGAATAGTCCAATTTGTCTGGAATCCAAAGAAAGTCATAAAGTAGAATGTATGAAGTAAAGCTAGAAACTGGAAATTATAAATCATTGGTTAATTTAGTAGGCTTATATGTTATTCCATACTCCAAAAGATCTATGACTACAGTAGGGTCTGTTCTTCCTTAATAAAAACAGATCCTAAGCCCTTAGCAACAAATATCTATGAACTTCAAGGCAAAATATATCTGCCACTATTGCCTTTTATTATCTTTTGAATTGGTATAGCCCCCAGTTCAGTACCTATTAGTTCATCTCTAAACTTGAAGAAGCTGCTTCTTGATCAGCCTGTTTGTAGCTTATGATGGACCCATATATGTTTGTGCTAAATAGGCCTTTAATTAATATAATATTTAGGGAATCACTGAGCTAATTGAAAAGTGATTGAGGAGAAGCAGATTCCACCAATCAAGGATCTGACAATATAAATACCTAATATCTGATGTCTAAATCTATGTTTCCATTATTTCAAAAAAAAAAAGAGTCTTTAATATAAAGGAATGACTAACCTCATAACAAAATTCACAAATGAATTGTGGACATAGTATCAGGGCATGAAAACATTCTATTTGTCTTTCAAATCAACCCATGGAGATAACTGTCAAGTCTAGGTATATTTCAGATAAACCCTGCTTGATGGTTCCAAAATTGTTTCCATCCACAAAATGAAATATCCTTGGTTTAGCTGAGTGGATCTCAGCCTTCTAATGAGTAGTTTGATTATTGTGGTATCCCATTTATTCTGCAAGTAAAGAGCAGAGTTAGAAGCAAAACACTCAAATGATGTGTCCCATATTGCAAAAGACATCTAAAGAGGGTTACTCTAAGGGCATCTATAGTAAGCAAGAACAAGATAGATTTAAAATGTGTTTCTTCTGGCACAGTGAACTGACAGCATAACCTCTGTTAAAAACCAAGGATAAAGTTTTCTCCAAGCCTCTTTAAGTAAACTGAATTCTTCTGGCTGGGAAAAGTTTACATGCTCTCAGCATCCTCTCAGACCCTGAATTTGTTCTGCTACAATACCAAGAGCAATATTCCTTTGCACATTAGTTGGCATGAAGGATAAGAAATTTGTAACAGATCTATATTTAGGCTGTGCTTCTCAGGCCTTGTGCTTCAAGGTCAGGAGTGCCAGTACATCTTGGATTCTTGAGGGGAATAATCATCAATACTGGAATGAGTTTATCTGGGCACTGAGAGCCCCCTCTGGGGTGTTCCATCCTTTGTTTTATTAGGTATTGAGAAAGAATCCACAGACTGAGATCTCTCCTTTTTGGCATAATAACATCAAATAGCTTCCTAAGGTTTAGTTTCCTACCCTGCTTAACAGCTTTAATATGACAATGCAGGATAAATTACCCCAGGCAACAAAAGTTGTACCTGAGTCACAGAGTGAGATAAAATCTCAAGCTATTCCCACTGTCAGCTTCACAAGGAACATTACTATGAGCCGAGAACTGTGATGGCTATTTCCCTCAAAGTAAATATTGAGAAAAAGAGATTTGGTAGGTAATCATAGGAGAACAAATTTGCAAAGATGAGAGAGGGGGGGGGGAGATGGAGACAGAGAGAGACAGAGAGATGGAGACAGAGAGAAAGAGACAGAGAGATGGAGACAGAGAGAGAAGAGAGAAAAGAGAGACAGAGAGAGAGACACACACACAGAGACAGAAAGAGACCAAGAGAGGCAGAAAAATAGAGACAGAAAGACAGAGAAATAAATTGCTAAATTTCCATTAAAAGTTAAGGAAAATAGAGAGGTATTTTTTTTTCATATCCAAGTTCATGAATTCCTTCAAATCTATTCAGATAGAACCCTGGACTTATAATAAGGAGAACTCTGGACTTGTAGTAAGGGAAGACCTAACTTCAAATCTTACCTCGGATAACTGTTAGCTCTGCAATTCTGGGCAATTTACTTAATCTTTGTCTAACTCAGTTTCCTGATCTATAAAATGGATATAATATCCATTTTACATGGATACATCTTGAGGTTGCTGTGAGACTCAAATTGGATAATATATATGAAAAGCACTTTCCCTTGAAATTAGAAATAGCTTCTTCAGGTTTTTGATAAAACGATTGAAGTTTTCTTTCTCTAGCCTTTGTTCTTATATCAGAATTGTCTATACACCTATCTATACACCTGATTCTTATTTCTTTTTTTACTCACAAACCTTTATCACTTATTCCCCAAGATCCTCACTACTAAATGAACCAACACCCTCCACTTCTCTTCTGTAAAATGAGAGATTAAATCAGCGATTCTCAAGGTTTAGGCCACAACACTGATTTTTCCATAAGTTTTGTTAAGAATTCCATGAATTTCATCTTACTTTTACAGCTGCATGTGCTTGTGCATGTTTCTTAGGTTTTTCATAGTGTTGCCAACTTGAATGCTCAATTTTCCATGATTTTTCATGGTGAAGAATAATATTTGGCTGTGGATCCCTTCTCCAACACTCCCATCTTCAACTCTAAGACTTTAGAGTTCTTTGTCCTATTTCTCTACAACAAATGCCTTAACTTTCAAATCAAATAATCCGTTAACTTTCAAGGAAGAGTCCATTGACTAAAGTCCTCTGCAATCAAAATAATTATATCCCAAACTGTACTGGGGTCTAGGTACAACATGTAATCTGCATCATAGGTTCTACAAACACAGTTCTAGTTTTAGCAAGAACTATTTTTTATCTGCAAAGAGAAAAAAAGAAAAAAACAAAGAAACAATCATCCTCCCACATTGCTAACACATTGTATTTTTAAAACAGAATTTCATTGTCTATTTTATATCACATTTAAATGCTACTGGGGCAGAAGGCACAAATATTGACAAAGCCTTCCTATTGCCATTCCTAAAGCTGCCATTAGCAGTTTTGCAAGCTGCTAATCCCCTTTTCTCTTCCATCATCCTTTTACTATGGTTTTCAAAAAGAGCAATATTTCTCATACATGATATCTACCCAAATCTAAGAAATCATAATGTACCATTTTAAAAAAAGCTTCCATTTTAATGCAATTAGACATTAATCTGACCCTTTGCTGTGCCATTGAGCTGATGAAAATGAATTTCTAATTCCATTTAACCATAGATGACACTATTTTATACTACACTGTTTAAATCTAGTTTTGTGAAGATGAAAATATTTAATTGAATTCAACAAAAATTTATTAAGCACCTACTATGGGTAAGATAAGATGCTAAGGATGCTTCATTCCTTTAACTGGGAAGAAAGGGATGAAAAAATGATAGTCCTTGAGGGAATTTATAGTCTAATAGATGGGATAATATACAAATAACTGCAATGAAAGTTATAATATGTTTGTTGAAGAGGTACAAAAAGAGTGATACAAAAGACTGAAGGATAGAGAGAGCACTTCAGGAAAAAATATAAGTACATGGGAAAAATGAATAGATTTTGCAGCCCATTTGCATGATCAGTGAAACATATACTTAAGTGGTAGTGTTAATCAGTTGATCCAAGACTGAAGTCTATTGCAGGGGGAAAAAAATCCTTATATGCATGAGTAAGACATTTAATAAAATTTGAATTCAAACTATTGGCCTAGGAATTGAGCTAATGAAGTGGAAACTGGGGAAAATATAAATCTTAATTAATTTTTTCAACTGAAAAAATGTTTTAAAACCATGGAAGAGAAGAGTCTACTGAAAACTATTGATAAGTGAATAACTGACCCAGGTTTTTACCCTGGCAGTTATGGTAATAGGTGACTTAATTTTAAAATTTATTCACTTTTGCGCTATTATGGATCAAATGGATGATTAATGGGCTACATTTTGCCAACTTTTGTTTAAAGGGATGTCTCCTTTGGAAGTTACATAGTATTTCCTTCCTTCCATTCTTTTGGATGTAGATAGATGCACCAAATGGGAAGATTATGATGCATTTGTCTTTGTGGATTCAGAATCCAATCCTTGCCTAGAAAAGTGTTGGATTAGTTGTCAAGGAACAAGTGAGTATCAGTTTTCTTTTTATTGAATGGATTTAATAATCTCTGGCTTTTAGCTATTTTATAGAGTTGTTTGGAGCAATAGAAAGAAATAATACTGATGATAATAATAAGTACCATTTATCTCTTCATTGAACTATTGTATTTATGTAATACATCTTGCCAGCACTGCTGTAGCTATTTCCAGTGTGAACCGGGAAGAAAGAATATTTACTACATCTAACTGAAATTGCCAGAGGGAATTGAAAGGAGAGAGAATGCAATTACCTGTATTGAATGTGAGCCAAGGCACCAGAATTAGTGCCTGCTCTCTTAGGAACAATGGAGACTCTTCCATGGTCCAAATATTTCAGTACAGCAGTGCTGCCAATATTGGACAGTTCAAAGATTTCATATAGTCCTTTTAAAAACCTCAATTCCCCAGATCAACTCAAGCCACTAATGAGGCAATAGAGAACGATGGTTGTAAGAAGTTCCTTTTTGCAAATGGCTATCAGTTGGCATAAAGTTAATTTTTGTTTGCTTACAATTTATTTCAAATCCTAGTTTTATGGCTTGGGATCTTTAGAATCTTTTGTGATATTTGGAGGCTAATTTCTATTAAATATCATAGGGCATTAATTTTTTACTTGAAAAGCTTGCTGTTACCTCTGTTTTGGAAACATTAAAAACTGCATTCTACCCTTTCCCTCAGAGAAAGGGACAGAGGCTGAGAAAGTGTGTAGGAGAGGCATATAATACTGACATGTAAGAATATCTGCATGATTTTCTCATATGCCTTGCTGCTACACAGTTTAGACCACTAGACATTGCAGTATGACCTTGCAATACACTTTATAGTCCCCTCTACCTTGCTGTTTGGAGAATTAAGTCTCTAGTTAATGTGTAATTTGATTTTTAAAGACAGAATAATAGTCTACCAGTGATTTTCTTCTCCCACATTTCAATCCTTTATACTCACCACCTATTCTCTTAGTTGTAACAGTTAATCTCAGTCTACTTAAGGAGGAGAAAACGCTAAGGATCCAGTATTTAATCATAACAAATTGTTCTCCAGAATGTTTGCACTAGTTTCCTTTATTTTTCAGGGGAGGCAACTAGAGTTCAAAATGATTAAATGATTTGCCCAAAATCATATAAGTCATAAATGGTAGAAATAAAATTAAATTCTATATCTTTTAAATTCAAGTTCAGTGCTCTTCCTACTGTACCATATTGCCTCACTTTACTGTATTCATAAGTAGATAAAGTCTAAACCAATTCTACTCCATCTTGAATTTGTGTGGTTGCTTATGTTTTTAATCTCAGTTCAATATTTGATCCTACTTTCTATGGAATTTATTAGCCTTTCTCAAACTAGTGTTCCAGCTTTTAAAGGTAATTTTAAGCCATGATTCTGTTATCTATCATATTAGCTATTTCTCCCAAATTTGTGCTATAGGCAGACCTGATAAGCATACCTTCTATTTATTCATTCAAGTCACTAATGAAAATGTTACACAGAGTAAGGTGAAGGACATAACTCTATAGCATTCCCATCAGGTGGACAGAGAGACATTAATTAACTATGTTTGGATAAAGGTTCAAATTGCTGTGAAACTACTTAATTGTACCATTACTCAAATCATATTTCAAGTTCTTACCTATAAATATGTTGAGAGACTTTGCCAAATGCTTTGATGAAGTCCATATTACAATGAATGGATGGTATTCCTCTGATTTACCAATCCAATCACTCCCTCCACATCCTCTGATTTACCAACCCAATTACTCCCTCCACATCCTGCAATTTGGAAAGTTTGGCCTCCTTATTTAGGGAAAATATGAATTCAAGAGAATTACAAAATGGTAGAGCTGAAAAAGTCATTAGAGGTCATTTGGTCCAACCTTCTTTTATTTGTAAAGATCAATGAATAGATTTGTGATTTGCCAAATGTCAAAATTCTTATTTGAGAAAGAGCCAGGTCTGGAACCAACCTTTGATTACCCAAATCCCATGCTTTCTGTTATACAATGCAGTAAATACTGATTCACTGCATTCTTTTCTAATTGCTGACAAATCCTCACTCTGATAATACAGTATAGAATGTTTCCCAAGGACCAACATCAAGTTCATCAGTATTTAAATTTTATAATCCACTCTCCCCAACATTTGCCTGTCATTATACAATCTTCTGTACCTTTACTCATTTTTCATTCTTAGAAACTATGGAAAGCATCTGGAAGCTATTTCATTATTTGAGGAAGTAATTCATCTGGGCTGGATCACATGGGACTCATTTAAAACAGCCAGCTACTTTATAAACACTTACCTTTCTGGGCTGCAATTCCCTTTTGGCATTTTATTTTATCCTTTCTGGTTTAAAGATCCTTCTCATATCTGGACAAAATGAAACTAAATTAGAAGTTCCCAGAATCACAGTATTTTCTGATTTGAAGGGGGCCCCAAAGGCTATCTTGTTGCTTGAACAAAAATCCTCATTACCACATATCTAACAAATATTCATTTTCCCCCACCTTGGCTTGAAGGCCTCCAATGAAGACCTCTATAGCTTTCAGTGTCTTATTTGCTTCAGTCCAATGTTCAAAGATATTAAATCTTGACTCTTCCATCTTTTTAAGTTTTAATTATCCCTGCCAGCTTTGTGTTGTTTCCAAACTTGATAAGCAAGTCAAATGCCTTGATCATAGATAAAAATCACTGATAAAATATTGACTATAAAAGCAAGCCAAGATCCTTAGCACATTTCACTAAAGACCTTTTCTGTAGCTGACATCAAATCATTAGTGACTATACTTTAAATCTGGCCATTTTAAGAACTCTGAATTTCCTTAACTGGAAGACCTTTAAAAACTTTCTCAAACATTTTGCTAAAATCCAAGTAAATTAAACCTACTTTCCTCTGATCTACCAACTAAGTAACCTTGTTAGAAAAAGCACATAATAAATTTAAGGGCCAACTATTCTTGATAAAACTCTCCTTTCAACATTCTGCCTTTCTCAGCATTAAGTCATCTGCCTGAAATAATTGTCCCATTCCATTTTTCTTCTTTTTAAAATGCCTGAAAGTTTCTCTTTTTGTTTCTTTTTAGAATATGTCACATAAGCCTCAGATCCTCAGCCTTTATGACAATTATTACAAGCTTGTGCACTCTGTTTATTATCCTTGGTTACCTTTCTTTCTTTTGTACACATCCTTACATGTGAGCTTCCTGTGTAGTCACATGGGTTTCTTTAGAAACTTTCTTCCATTCTTTCTCATTGATATTGTTCAGGTTTGCATTGTCCTGCTAGATGATCACACCAACTTTTGTCCTATCCAGCTTTTGTAAAAAAAGGGGTTCAGAATGTCTATGTGAGATTTGAATTCTAAAATCCTTGCCATCAGTATATAGGATTTTCAGCATGAACAAATTAAGCTTTCTTATGGCCAAATCCTAAGCACTTTGTGCTATATTTTTTGAACTATAAGAAACATTTTATACCACCCAAAGACTAAAATGAGGCTTAGCTCACTAGACCAGAAAAGCATAACCTGTTTCAAAAAGAATTCAGTGCCAAAATTCTGAAGACAGCCAATTTTGAAGAGCATTGTTGTATTCAGGGATTAGAAAGCTTCAGAAGATTTGTAAGTTTTAAATGTTTTCTGAGGTCTTTGGGGACTCTTCTAAGATTAATAGTGCTTACTGTCTAGAAGAAGCCACCTTGGCATGGGGGTATGTCAGTTTCTCATAGAAATGAAAAGTTGTGTGATCCATCATATTTATATAGCCTTATCCAGTTTGGTACTCCAAAGTGCTTTGCACATATTATCCTGGCTAGATGTAATACTACTCAGTGTACTTGTAAAGCAGTCTCCTGACCTGTATTAGAATTCTCATTTCCCCAAAGGAAATCCCTTTATGTCAGCTTTGTATGGACATGTAAACTGATCATATAGTTGATTCTGACTTGACTGGCAGGGTTAAAATAATACAAACCAATGTTTGCATACAAATCTAGATTCACAGTCTAGAAAAGTAAGTAAGATGCACATTTATATTGACCTTACAGATTTACAAAGTGTCATCCTTACAATAATCTGTGGGGTAATTGGTACACAAGTAAAATAACTCCCATTTTTAAAGATTAAGAATCTGAATATCTGTGAGCATAAGTATTTGCTTAACTAGTAAATATTAGCTCCAAAAATGAATACAGGTCTTCTAATGCCAATAACAATGCTTCTTCCACCATGCCACATATTTACCTATTGCTTTTGTACAATGCTTGTTTACTAAACTAATAATTAATAATAACTAGCATCTGTGTATCACTTTTTAAATATATGTTCTCTCATTTCATACTCATAAAAAGAATACTGTAAGATAAAAAATATTATAGTATTTTTCCATTTAAAACAAAGAAATTGAGTCAGAGAAAGATTAAGTAACTAGAAATCTGATGAAAAATTCAAATCCAGGAATTTTTTATTCCAAGTCCAATATTAAATTTAAGAGGGCCAACTAACTGTGAATTTCACCCTCAGAGTGTGACATTGTTTTTTTTTTTTTTAATAAACTCTTTAATTTCTTCCTTTCCATTGACTCATTCTTCTCTGACTTCTTAAGGTTTTCCACATATAATATTTTATTTCTACTGCCTTTATATTTACTGGCTGTCTTTCAACCCAAAAATGCTTTCTCTCCTTACCTTCTGCCTTTTGGAATCCCTAGTTTGCATCGAGTCTCAGATTTAGATGCACTTCATGCAAAAGGCCTTTTCTGGATCCCCTTGGTGACTAATTCATACAATCTCTGTTTAAACCCTTTGTTAGGCTAGCCTCTTAATTCTCAATTGTCCCTGTATTTGCTCTTATCCTTAGCTTCCTAGTTTTATTTTGGTTTAACTGAATCTATTTCTCCATTCCACCACTGTCTGTAAACCAGTTTAACATATTGACAAGCTTCTTGAACAAAACTCTTTTCCTTCATCACTCTTTCATCTCCCAAAATCTGCCTTCTCCCTATATCTCTCAACTCTCCAAGGTCTTCAATAATTTCCTTACTGCTTAACCTAACAAATAAGCTCTTCTATTCTTTTATTCTCACTGTCTTCTCTCCTGTGTTTGACACTATTAAACAATCAAAAAAATTAAACTTTAATTCTTTGACTTTGTTGAGCCTTTAAAACTCTGGTTCTTCATCTTTCTCTATGATTTTATTTTATTGTGAGATTTTTCTCTACCCCTTAACTTGAAAGATTCCCTAGCCTTTAGATTTCCTTGCTGTGTCTATCTGCCACTGTTTGTCTTTCTACAGCCCCACACTTCTGGATTCACTGTTTGTCTTTATCTGTCTTGTCACTCTCTCTTTCTGTCTCAATCTCTTTGTCTCTCTATCTCTGTCTCTATGTCTTTGTTTCTTTCTCTGAACTACATTTCTCAGTCTCTGTGTCTGTTTCTGTTTGTCTCTACTTCTATCTTTCGGTCTGTTTGCTTTTTGGTATTTCTCTTTGTCTCTGTGTTTCTCTGTCTCTGTCTCTCTGTTTTCTTCTCCTTCTTCTTTTCCCTCCCTGCCTTCTTCCCTCCCTCCCCTCTCATTTCCTCCATCCCTCTATTTTTCTCTCCTCCAGCCCAGTTTTATGGGTTTCAACTTTACTTCCATATATCATTTCCATATATATCATATATACTTCCATCAGCCTCTACCTTTTAATACCCAGATCAAATGATGTCTCTCTAATGAATTCTACCTCAGGCCAATTACCATAGGGATAACTAATTGTTGCAATGTATAGAATATCAGTTCTGAATTCAGAATGATTCATTTTCCTTAGTTCAAATCTAATCTTGGACACTTATTAGTTGTGTGACCTTGGGCAAGTCAATTAATGCCATTTACCTCAGTATTCTCATCTGTAAAATGATTTGGAGAAAGAAATAGCAAACCACACCAGTAATCCAACATAAATTAAATATGTGCATTTCCTCTAAACATATTCTACATTTATCATGCTATGAAAGAAAAATCAGATCAAAAAGGAAAAAAATGAGAAAGAAAAAAACAAGCAAGCAAACAACAAAAAAGATGAAAATACTATGTTGTGATCCACAGTCAGTCCCCATGGTGCTCTTTCTGGATGTAGTTGATACATCCGTCACTAGACTATTAGAATTTTGCCCTCTCTGTTAGCAGCAAAAAGGCTTAAATGAATCAAAAATATTTGGAAGCTACACTTTGTTTTTGTGTTTCCTTTTTTTTCTTAATAATATTTTATTTTTCCAAATATATGCAAGATTTTATTTCAAATTTTTTCTCCCTCTGTCCTTTATCTTTTTTCCTCCCCAAGACAGCAAGTAATCTTATATAGATTGTACAGGTGCAATCTTTTAAACTTATTTCTATATTTGTTATGTTTTGCAAGAAAAATCAGACCAAAAGGAAAAAAAAACCACAAGAAAGAAAAGCCAAACAAACAAGGTGAAAATACTATGCTTCAATTCACATTCAATCTCCATAACTCTCTCTATGGATCTGGGTGGCATTTTCCATCCCAAGTGTATGAGAAGACTCAGGAACAGCATAGTTGATAATCATTCAATCTTGCTGTTATTGTGTACAATGTCCACCTAGTCTGTTCACTTCACTCAATATCAATTCATGTCTTTCTAGGCTTTTCTGAAATCAGCCTGCTGATTATTTCTTATAGAACAACAATAATTCATTACATTCATTGTACCACAACTTATTCAGCCATTCCCCAATTGATGGGCATCCATTTAGTTCCCAATTTCTTGCCACTACAAAAAGAAGTATTACAAACATTTTTGTATATGTAGGTATTAACCCTTCTTTTATGATCTCTTTGGAATACAGACCCAGTAGTGACATTGTTAGATCAAAGGGTATTCGTAATTTTACAGTGGGAGCTACATTCTTTAGACACACTTTTGGTCAGCCAAATCATTTTTATGTCATTATAGAGAGCCTCTACAACTTTTTCACTTATAAAAAATAAAAAAAAATTGATTTTTTCATTATCCAGATTTTTCCATTATCTTTCACTCTCCTGGAGAGTCATCCCCTGTGACAAAAACTATTATTTAAAAGAAAGAAAAATGAGCAAAACCAATCAACATATAGAAAAAGTCTGAAAATTTATGCAGTATACTGCAAATGAAATAGTTTCTTATATTTCTTCATTGTAGCCAAGTTTGTTCCTTTATAAATTTGCAACATTCACTCCTGATTGTCCCTTTACATTGATGTTTTCTTGGATCCACTTACTTTATTCTATATCACATTATCTCTCCCAGTATGAACCTGTATGATACATACTCCTGACTCATTAAGGGGAATTGGTTCACAACTAATCTCTGAGCCAGGTATTGCAATATTACTTTTCTTCACTTGTTCTGCATTACCTAAACCCAACCTTGTCCAGTTTTCAATTTTTTCTAAAGTACAGAATTTTAGATTTAGAGATATTTTATTATAATGCTTACTACTTTTCTTCTTTTCAATATTGCAATTGTGCCATTAGTGATCATGTCCAGCATGATCATTATTGGTCATGTCCAAATTTGTGTGTTATCTGGATTGATGCTTATGCTGACATCTGCATACCTTTTACCACTCTGTGTGGGAGTCTGCATGGATAGCCAGTATCCTTATTTTGTAGAAAACTGAAGACCAAGATCAGTTGGTTGAACTGGTTATCAGAGTGTTGAATGTTGATTCAAATAGGTAAACGCAAGCTGTACAAATAAACATACTTTTTTTTCCCAAGAGAAAGACGCCTACTTTTTTCACATAGGAGGAAACCCATGTAGGATATTTAGTTTATTTGATTATTTTCACCTATTATTTGGATGAATAGCTTATGTTCACTTTCATTTTATATTTGTCGATCATAATCATCTGAAGCAATCTATGCATTAGTAGCAAGAGTTAATATCACAATATGACCATTAATTCAATATCAACTATAGCTCTTTAGGGTCATAGAAGAGTATATCTTAATTTCTTTTTTTTGGGGGGAGGGGGTCAGAAATAGACAAATTTGAGGCATTTAATTCTCACTTATATTTGCTAGCAAGCTAATGTGCCTTGTACTTTCTCCATCCAGTCGTTTTTTTGGGGGGGAGTTTATGAATCAAATTGGTAGGAAAAAATCAGAGCAAAGGGGAAAAACATAGGAGAGATAAAAAAGAGAAAAAAAAAGTGAACATAGCATGTGTTGGTTTACATTCAGTCTCCTCAGTTCCATTTTTGGACAAAGATGGCATTTTCTGTCCAAAGTCCATTGAGAATTGCTTCGGATCATTGAAACACTGAGAAGAACCAAGTTTTTCATAATTGATCATTGCACATTCTTGCTGTTATTGTGTACAATGTATTCCTGGTTTCTGCTTGTTTTACTCAGCATCACTTCATGTAAATCTTTCCAGGATTTTCTAAAATCAGATTGTTATCATTTTTATAAAACAATAATATTCCATTATCTTCATATACCACAACTTGTTCAACCATTCCCCAAATGATGAATATTTATATGTCTTAGTTTCCTAAGGAGAAGATATATTCCTATTCAAACTCCAACTATTTTCAATTATTTCTTGGAAGCTAAAAGATTTACAAAATGGCACAAAGATAAAGATGGTGGAACTTTTGATAATTTAATTATATAGTTCACAGACCTGTAACATAATTCTCTCATTTGAAAATGGGATTTTTACGTCCTGCATTCTTAATCTCAATTAATACTATGACCTAAGAAATGCTATTAGCTAAAGGGATGATAGGAAGTAAATCACTAATAATCATAGTCATGGCTCCAACTCAGATGCCGTTCAGAATAACAATAATTAATGTTTCCCATCTTTCTTTTCTATCACCTTGGTCAAGCAAAATTCTAGAAAACTGGGATCATTGCTGAATTTGATAAGTCAGTGCTGAACTAAAAATATTTCATTTGCTTAGGCTTTTTCTTTGGTGTGCACTCAAGAAATCTATACCAGCAACTTAAGTTTCAAAGAAATATAAAATAAAATATTAAAATGTGCCAACTATTGATATCAAAGAATTATTTTCTCCAATTATATTATGACTAGGATCACATTTTTAGAAATATTAAATCAATTCCTCATAAAATATCTAACTCCTTTTATTTGGGTGGGAATGTCATTTTTTTCCAGTGTCTTTCATTCATAATAATGTGTGTACCTAAGCCTAATCATTTCATGGTCACTTGCAAAGTCTGAGAGCATAACTAAATATACTATTCCTTTCCCACTCCTTACACCCCTCCTCCTTGGGTCCAGGCCCAATTGAAGCTTATGCACAAGGAAGGGGGTGTTAGTGTTAGTTACCAAATATCTCTATGTAGCACAGTGAGTAATGGCATTTTCCTCTAATATGAAAATGCTTTGAAGGTATCCTCTGTGAAGCATGGAGTGTTTTTAATTTGAAAGTGTCAGTGAGATGCTCTGACCTTTGGAAATGGATGAAAAAAGGCATTACAATACATGCTCCTGCAAAACTAGTTGCTTCACCAGTTAAACTCAATGCTCGCATCCATATAAAGTATCTACCTTGAATCTCAGATTAGGCTTGAAATCTTAGGTCTTAGATCAATACCTTCATTAAAGTAAAGAGGCAATTGAGATCCAGAGCTACTGAGTGACTTGAACAAAGTCACACAGGTAGATAGAATTTTAATATTTATAAAGTATGTTTATTCATCTTTGGAATAGCATCCTCTGGAGCAGGAGAAGGAAGGAAAGGAAAGAAGGAAGGAAAAATTAAGCATTTATGAAATTCCTCTTATATTTCAGTTATTCTAAGTACTTTGCAAATATTATATCATTTGATCCTTATAACAACCATAAGAGGTAAGTCTTACTGTTAATTCCCTTTTACAGGTGAGGAAACTGAGACATATACAGGGTGATTTGTACAGAGCCACAAACCTAGGAAACTTTTATGTTCAGATTTAAACTCAGGTCTTCTTACTCCAGCATCAGCATATTATCTATTGTGATATCTAGCTGCCTTATAAAGATTATTATGGCGATTCTATAAAATATAGATTAGGAGGAGAGAGAGATTGGAAAGGTGATGATGATAAGGACTTATAGAGTCTCTGACATGTCCTAGCTGTGTGATATTGGGCAAGTCACTTACCTTCATTCTCCCTCAGTTTTCTCATCTTTCATAGATTTTATATGAGGATAATAACAGCATCTAACTTATAGGATGGTTTTGAGGATCAAATGTGATAATATTTATAAGACACATGGAAGAATGCTGGACCCATAATAAATAATTAAAAATATCTATTCCCTTCATCTCTTTCCTCTATAAGAGTAGATACAATAAACAAGACTTGGAGAGAAATGAGAGATAAGGAGGTGGTAGGGAAAGAAAAGAGTCAAGGATGCCTAAAATTCCAAACTGGGTTATTAGAAATATGAAAAAGAATTTCTATGTTTTTGGGAGGATTCAGATCTGTAATTTCATTAGCATAGAAAATTCCCATTGGTGAAACCCCCTCTATATCAACATAGAAGCACAAAGCACCTGCTTTGCAATTTATAGTGTTTGAGAATTACCTAACACACTGAGCCATTAAGTGACTTCTGTTCAGTCAGTTTTAGCCTAATCTTCATGACACCATTTAGGGTTTTCTTAGCAAAGATTTTGCAGTGGTTTGTGATTCCCTTACCCAGTTCGTTTTCAGATGAGGAAACTGAAGTAAATAAGCTTAAGTGATTTGTCCAGAGCCACAGAACTGGAAAAGTATTTGATGCCCTATTTGAACTCAGGAGTCTTCCTGTCTCCAGACTCTGTACTACATTCACTGTATCGTTTCCCCAGGTTCAAATAGTAAATATTAGAGGAAGGATTTGAAACCAGAACTAAACAAAAATTTTGATCTCCAAATATAGGACTAGAGAGCAACATAAAAAGGCAAAAAGAAATCTTGGGAACAATATTTCTGTTATGAATATACATAAAGAACACATGTATAATTTGGTTTTACAGTTATAATATAAAAAAGAAACTAAAGGTGGAAAGAAAATTGTGCCAGAAAAAGGGTGAAGTGGGGGTACTACATCTCACAAAGATGCCAAGGAAACCTATTATATCTGAGGGAAAGAAGGGAGGGGGATGAACATAGTGTGTATCTTATTCTCATCAGAATTGGCTTCAAAGAAAAAAATATTAGACATATTCGATTTACAGAGTAACTTCTCCCACCTCATTGAAAAGTGGAAGGGGAAAATTGAAAAGGGAAGGAGTAAGTGAAAGGGAATACAGAATTTGTGAGGAAAAGGGGTAAGAAAAGGGAAAGAATCCTAAGGTGAGGGAGAGATCTTAAAAAGGAAGGGCTGTGAGAGGCAAGTGGTATGCACAAGTTTAATACTGGGGAGGGGGGAAAAGGGAAAGAAAGGAAAAAAGCATAAACAGGATTAACAAGATGGCAAGAAATACAGAATTAGTAATTTTAATCATAACTGTGAATGGGGTAAACTCCCCCATAAAGCAGAAGCAGATAGCAGACTGGATTAAAAGCCAGAATCCTACAATATGTTGTTTGCAGGAAACACACTTGAAGCAGGGCAATACATACAGAATAAAGATAAAAGGCTGGAGCAGAATCTACTCTGCTTCAGGTGAAGTCAAAAAACCAGGCATAGCCATCCTAATCTCAGATCAAGCAAAAGCAAAAAATTGATCTAATTAAAAGAGATAAGAAAGGGCACTGTATCTTTCCAAAGGGTAGCATAGATAATGAAGCAATATCAATATTAAACATATATGCACTGAGTGGTGTAGCATCTAAATTCTTAAAAGAGAAATTAAGAGAGCTGAAAGAAGAAATAGACAGCAAAACTATAATAGTGGGAGATCTCAACCTTGCACTCTCAGAATTAGATAAATCAAACCACAAAATAAATAAGAAAGAAGTTAGAGGTAAATAGAATACTAAAAAAGTTAGGTATGATAGATCTTTGGAGAAAACTAAATGGAGGCAGAAAGGAGTACACTTTTTTCTCGGCAGTTCATGGAACCCATACAAAAATTGACCCTGTATTAGGACATAAAAACCTCAAATTTGAATGCAAAAAGGCAGAAATAGTAAATGCATCCTTTTCAGATTATGATGCAATGAAAATTACATTCAATAAAAAGCCCAAATAGACCAAAAAATAATTGGAAACTAAATCTCATCCTAAAGAATAATTGGGTGAAACAGCAAATCACAGATATAATTAATAATTTCACCCAAGAAAATGACAATAATGAGACATCGTACCAAAATGTGTGGGATGCAGCCAAAGCAGTAATAAGGGGAAATTTTATATCTCTAGAGGTTTACGTACATAAAATAGAGAAAGAGAAGATCAATGAATTGGGCTTGCAACTAAAAAATCTTGAAAAGGAACAAATTAAAACCTCCCAATGAAACACTAAACTTGAAATTCTAAAATTAAAAGGAGAGATTATTAAAGTTACAAGTAAAAAACCTATTGAATTAATAAATAAAATTAAGAGTTGGTTTTATGAAAAAAACAACAAAGTAGATAAACCCTTAGTAAATTTGATTAAGAAAAGGAAAGAGGAAAATCAAATTGTTAGTCTTAAAAATGAAAAGGGAGAACTTGCCACTAATGAAGAGAAAATAAGAGCAATAATTGGAAGTTACTTTGCCCAACTTTATGCCAATAAATCCAATAACTTAAATGAAATGGAAGAATACCTTAAAAATATAGCTTGCCCAGATTAACAGAGGAAGAAGTAAATTGGTTAAACAGTCCCATTTTAGAAAAAGAAATAGAACAAGCTATTAAGCAACCTCCTAAGAAAAAATCCCCAGGACCAGATGGATTTACATGTGAATTCTACCAATCATTTAAAGAACAATTAATTCCAATGCTACATAAACTTTTTGAAAAAATAGGGATTGAAGGAGTCCTACCAAATTCCTTTTATTACACAGACATGGTACTGATACCTAAATGAGGTAAGTTGAAAATAGAGAAAGAAAACTATAGACCAATCTTCCTAATGAATATTGATGCAAAAATCTTAAATAAAATATTAGCAAAAAGATTACAGAAAATCATGCCCAGGATAATACTCTATGACCAAGTAGGATTTATACCAGGAATGCAAGACTAGTTCAATATTATGAAAACTATTAGCAAAACTGACTATATCAATAACCAAATTAACAAAATCCATATGATCATCTCAATAGATGCATAAAAAGCATTTGATAAAATCCAACATCCATTTCTAATAAAAACACTTGAGAATATGAGAATATATGGACTTTTCCTTAAAATAGTTAGGAGAATCTATTTAAAACCATCAGTAAGCATCATATGTAATGGCGATAAACTGGAACCATTCCCAATAAGATCAGGAGTGAAACAAGATTGCCCACTATCACCATTATTATTCAATATTGTATTAAAAATGCTAGCTTCAGCAATAAAAGTTGAGAAAGAGATTAAAGGAATTAGAGTAGTTAATGAGGAAACCAAACTATCACTCTTTGCATATGATATGATGTTATACTTAGAGAACCCCAGAGATTCTATTAAAAAGCTATTAGAAATAATTCACAACTTTAGCAAAGTTGAAGCATAGAAAATAAATCCACATAAATCCTCAGCATTTTTATACATCATCAACAGAATCCAACAGCAAGAGATAAAAAGAGAAATTTCATTTAAAATAACTGTTGATAGTATAAAATATTTGGGAATCTATCTGCCAAGTGAAAGTCAGGAACTATATGAGCAAAACTACAAAATATTTTCCACAAAAATAAAGTCAGATTTAAACATTGGAAAAATATTAAGGGCTTTTGGATAGACCGAGAGAATATAGTAAAGATGACGATACTCCTTAAACTAATGTATTTATTTAAAGCTATACCAATCAGACTCCCTAAAAACTATTTTAATGACCTAGAAAAATAACAACAAATTCATCTGGAAGAACAAAAGTTCAAGAATTTCAAGGGAACTAATGAAAAGAAAAATCAAATGAAGGTGGCCTAGATGCACCTGATCTAAAACTATATTACAAAGCAGCAGTCACCAAAACCATTTGGTATTGGCTAAGAAATATATTAGTTGATCAGTGGAATAAGTTAGGTTCACAGGACAAAACAGTCAATAACTACAGTAATCTAGTGTTTGACAAACCCAAAGATCCCAACTTTTGGGATAAGAACTCACTGTTTGACAAAAACTGCTGGGAAAATTGGAAATTAGTATGGCAGAAACTAGGCATTGACCCACACTTAACACCATACATCAAGATAAGATCAAAATGGGTTCATGATCTAGGCACAAAGAATGAGATTATAAATAAATTAGAAGAATATAGGATAGTTTACCTCTCAAACCTGTGGAGGAGGAAGGAATTTGTGACCAAAGAAGAACTAGAGATCATTATTGATCACAAAATAGAAAATTTTGATTATATTAAGTTAAAAAGCTTTTTTGTACAAACAAAACTAATGCAGACAAGATTAGAAGGGAAGCAATAAGCTGGGAAAACATCTTTACAGTTAAAGGATCTGATAAAGGCCTCATTTCAAAAATATATAGAGAACTGACTCAAATTTATAAGAATTCAAGCCATTCTCCAATTAATAAGTAATCAAAGGATACAAACAGATAGTTTTCAGATGATGAAATTGAAACTATTTCTAGTCATATGAAAAGGTGTTCCAAATTATTATTGATCAGAGAAATGCAAATTAAGACAACTCTGAGATACCACTACACACCTCTTAGATTGGTTAAGATGACAGGAAAAGATAGTGATGAATGTTGGAGGGGATGTGGAGCAACTGGGACACTGATGCATTGTTGATGGAGTTGTGAATGGATTCAACCATTCTGGAGAGAGATTTGGAACTATGCTCAAAAAGTTGGTAAACTGTGCATACTCTTTGATCCAGCAGTGTTACTACTAAGCTTATATCCCAAAGAGATCTTAAAGAAGGGAAAGGGACCTGTATGTGCAAAAATGTTTGTGGCAGCCCTTCTCATAGTGGCAAGAAACTAGAAATTGAATGGATGCCCATCAGTTGGAGAATAGTGGGTAAATTGTGGCATTCAAATGTTATGGAATATTATTGTTCTGTAAGAAATGACCAGTAGGATGAATACAGAGAGGCTTGGAGAAACTTACATGAACTGATGCTAAGTGAAATGAGCAGAAACAGGAGATCATTATACACTTCATCAATATGATATGAGGATCAATTCTGAAGGAAGTGCTATCTTCAACAATGAGAGGATCCAAATCTGTTCCAGTTGATCAGTAATGAATAGTCAGCTACACCCTGCAAAAGAACACTGGGAAATGAATGTGGACCACAACATTTGCATTCTTTCTATTATTGTTTGCTTGCTTTTTTTTTTTTCTTCCCAGCTTATTTTTACCTTCTTTCTAAATCTGATTGTTCTTGTATAGTAAGACAAGGGTATAAATATATATATACATATATTGTATTTAACATATATTTAAACATATTTAACATGTATGGGACTACCTGCCATCTAGGGGAGGTGGTGGAGGAAAGGAGGGGAAAAGTTGGAACAGAAGTTTTTGCAAGGGTCAGTGTCAAAAAACTACCCATGCATATGTTATGTCAATAAAAAGCTATAATAAAAAAAAAAGGAAAAAAAAAGAAAATCTCAAATATGATCTATCTAAATCCAGTCAAAAGCAAGTTTTTTTTTTCCTTATTCAGACTTTCTTGTCTAATGTTTCACCTCCTTTGAGAACTCATCTAGTGATTCATTTGATAATATACAGACTCACATTAAGATGCCAGTAGCTTAATATATTGTATCTCCTCTGAGTTATTTAGAGTTGGAAAAAGGACTTTGGAGATATTAGTGAATTATGGCAGAAGAAATGAATCTTTAATGGTGAGATTTTAGGAAGGGCAGCAGGTATGGGAGGTAGGATACTTTATTTCAATTTTTGCTAAAACTGAATTTTGCTAAACAGACCATTCTAAAGAGGATTCAGCTGTTGAGATACGATGTGGCAGCAGTTCTCAAAATGAGGTGCAGGGATCATTGCCTCCCCACCACCATTTCAGGAGGCGACATGGAAATAATACTGAGATATTGTAGTGTGTGATGATCACCTTAGCACCCTGATACTTTCAAATTAGTTGGAATCAGAATAAGCGAAAGTCCTTGATTTTTATTCTTTATTGAAGGGAGAGGAGAGCTTGTGGACACAGGAATCTCCTCTTTCTTCTCCTGCTCAGAGACACCTTGCTCATCCTACTCCACCCTCCAAATCCTCCACTCAATCTCTCTATACAACAGATCAAACCTGCACAGAGTAGTGGGCGGGGCCTTTCTTTTTCCAAACATGCTAATAGAGTATTGTCCAATTGGTAATTAGCCTTAGGTGCTCAGACCTCAGTGTATCAACTCAGTTTCAGCCTATTACAGTAGTGTCTAAAACAATAAATAATTATAAATACAACCCATATGAACAAAAAATCTTTTTGCTTCCTTAATATGCTTAAAAGTGGAGTCTGAGAGAATTGCTTCCTTAAGGCCTAACAGGAAAAAAAAATGGATGGACTTGGAATCAGTGATACCAAAGTATATTCTGCTCTGATTAGACTACAAATAGAATACTGTGATCAATTCTAGATGCCACATTATTAAGAGGAAGACTGAAAAGTTGAAAGCCCTGAGGAGGACAACCAAGAGGAGATATGGGAGATCATGACATGAAGATGAGTGCAAAGAATAGGGAAGATGTAGCAATAGTCCTTCAACATTTAAAATGTTATAATGTAAAAGAAAATCTAACCTGATTCTCTTTCCCTCAAAGACTTAAATAGAAGCAACTAGCAGAAGCTGTAGAGAGGTAGCTTTCAACTCATTCAAAAACATTCTTACAATGATGAGATTGAGCTGCTCCTCCTTGGTCTTGAATTGGAAGCTGTAAACCCATTCATTGATGACCCTAATTGGGTAACTGATCAACTCCATAAGTGGAGATTCCTGTGAAGGAATTTTGAGATCTATGATCTTGAAAGAACTTGCCCCTTCTGATATTCTCTAAGACTCAGGCCTCAAATTGAGTTCCAGATCCATAATTTATAAGATGGTGATATTGGGAAGGTTGTTCAACCTTTCTGAATTTCATTTTCCTCAAATGGGAATAATAATATCTATCTTCCTTGTTAAAAAAGATTAAAAGGAAAATCAGATAATATTATGGAAGCAGGGTGTTTTATAACTATTAGATGCTATGCAGTTATCAACTATTATTATGAAGAACATTTTTCTTTCAGAAAAAAAAAATTGTTCACTGTTATTCTCAGCCCTTATTTATTGAGCTGAGTATGAAGCATGATACTAGGCAGTATTCTTAGATTCCAAATTCTAACTAAACCTTAGACCTCACAAAAACAAATGAAGATGCACATGACTATACAATTTTACCATATACCTTTTCTGTTTTCCTAATTTCAATATCGTACAATACACACTTTTGTACATTCCTTCCAATGTCACAGCACTTTCCCCTACCCTCAATATTTTATTAGCTAGCATAGGGATCACTGAAGGCAATGGGTTTTTAGATTTCTCATTCATCAAATCAGCTGAATAGTACTACAATTTCTCATTGAAATGATGAAGAATATGATTTAAAATATATTCAGGCTCATATATGAACCATCCAGTGATAGTTGTACAAAAATATGGTGCTCACTAGCTCTAAAGATGATGTGGAGAAAGAAGCCTCTCTGTTCTATCTTTAAATTACTGTATTAAAGGAGTAGACAAGAGGGAAAAATTCATAGAAACAACTGTAGTCCCTTAGGTCTAGAAATTTCGGTGTATTAGTATACATTGACAAATACAGTTTTAAACCAGCCATTTGGCTTCAACCTTTTACTTGACAGAAAGATCAAATAAGGGACAAATGGATGGTATGAAATAGAATTGATAAGCAGCTCAATTTTCCCTCTCCTTATTTTAAATGAAAGGTGATCAGTGACACATCAACAAACATAGATATGCTAAAATAAAAGGGCCACAAGAGAGATGTCTTTTCTTCAGACATGTGGAAAAAATACACTGTCATAAAAATGTGGAAAGACACATTCATCCTAATATATCCTTATTAGTTGGAAAATTCTACTCTAAATTACCTACAGATGGTGTTCTTCTCCTGGTCAGGAGCAGATAGAAAGAGGAAGAAAGTTGTATAGTATCACCATGATACTTGCCTCTGAAAGTTTTATTTAGAGAAATCATAATGATTCTTGATATTTACATAGCACTTAACATTGATAAAACATTTGTATCACATATAAAGCTTACTGCTTTCCTGTGAAAGCTCAAGTACAATGTAACATCTAAACTTGTTTTATAATGAAAGTGGCATAAGCTGCTAAATTAGAGGAATGTCTAAGTGTAATAGATTATTATCCAGTTTCTCTGGTTTCAGTTCAATCCAGTTCTTCCTTCTGGAAATTTATAAAGTAAATCCTGTATATAAGGAACTGTATATAAGATTTTAAGGATACAAAGATAGATATAACAACAGCCCTGCTCTTAAAGAATTCACATTATATTAGAACATTTCAAACACAAACAAACACAAAAATAGCTACAATAAAAGGGAGTTAAGTACAAAGGAGAAGTCCAGGAATATATGATGACAATTGTGAGAAGAGAGAGTTCACACTTTAGTTTGGAGAAGTCAAGGAGGAAATGGAATCTGAATAAGTCTTGAAAGATAGAAAATATGTTGATCATGCAGGACAATAATGACTCACTGAGGCTGAGATAAAGAATATATGAAGGGAATAGCATAAGTGTTAGGAATTATATTATGCCAAGATTAGGAATTGATAGGCAATGGACAGCCATGGAAAAATTTTAAGTAGACTGGCAAAATGACAATAATTATATAGTAGAAGATTGTTCAGGTAGTACACTAGAGAAAGGATAGAAGATTATAGAGCCTGAGAAAAGAAATACTAATTAAGAGACTGTTATGACAGTTAAAATGAGTAAAGATGTGTGCCTTAAAAATGTGCAGTGAACGTGTCAAAAAGGGATCTGATACAAGAAATATGGTACTTGTTGATTGGGTAGGACTTGGCAAAAGGCTAGATGCATAAAGAAAGGGAGAGGAAAATGTCAAAACATTAACAAGTTTTTACAAGTTAGGGAGACTCAGATGTTATTAATAAGAATAGAGAAATAAAAAATTCAATCCAATGCACATTTACTAATTAATTACCTACTGTGGTCTAACATTTCCCTTTGAGGTATGGAGAGTACTTTTGATAGGGACCAAAGATAGCTCTGGCTTTCTTTCATGCAAGAGTCTGCCTTCTTCCCAGATTTGCATTGGGAAGGAAGGAGCTGAGAATGTTGATTTTAACATAATGAAAAGTCTTTTCAATTCAAGGTTATAAGAAACACGAAAATAAATGAAATTTGTCCAAAAACCTCCTTGGGACTAGGTAATAATGTTTAAACATAATATATCTATTGCCTTCAAAAGTAAAGTAAAATTTTAGATCACATTTTCCTTTTAGTTAGTGGTATTTTCATGTTTTCCATATCTCATTAAGGAAGTCAAACCTGAACATGAAAGGTTTAAATGTCTATATGCACTCAGTATGACAAAGAAATTCTTGAAATATTTAAAGCTCTCTAACCCAAAGACAAATATATATATATATATATATATATATATATAATCTTGATCTAGTAACTATCTTTCTTATCCCAGTTAAAAGGGAAAAGAACTATTTCCACTTGGTATTAGTAATTGGCAGAAGCAAAAAGGGAACATTATATGTCACCTAACTCAGATGGATTTTATCTCAAGATACTGAAATATGTGACAAATATGATGGATTAGCTATTATCAGTAATGTTTAGAAGATTGGGTCAATATGATGGCATTGCAAAATTGGAAAAGGGCAAAGATTGTGTTGATTTACAAAAATGATTCACAAAAAATTGGAGTCCACAAACAATACAATAGCTAAGTGAGGTTAGCTTTGAGTACTAGACAAAAAAAAATTAGAATATATTATTAGAGGGATGTTTAGAGAACATCTAGGAAAGAAAGTAGTTACTGCCGAGAACTAGCATGATTTCATTAAGAACAGTTCTTTTTTACAATATTCACTTTATTTTCTTCTTTGATGAGGTTACTAGATTTCATCAAAGTTGAATATCCCTTAAATGATAATGGAGATACATGTTAAGCATCTACAGGTGATAACATTACAAATGAGAAATTTTGTGAAAGAAACAGGATAAACTATATCACAAAAGATGTTATAAAAGATGGATTGATCTCATAGTGAAAGTGAAGTATGGATATTGTGTACTTCACTGATATCTATAAAATGACAAGGAATGTGATAAAGGTGTTGTTCAGAATGTTGGATAATACATACCTAACAAATTTGTGAAATTATATCGGAAAGAATCACACAATCTAGATAGGTATGAATGTGTTGAGATATGCATTGTGAACTCCTCAAGCGTTTGGGATAGTTTTTAGTCTCTTCAGCATTTAGCATAATATATGTATATATATATATATATATATATATATATATATATATATATATATATATATAGTGGGTACTTAATAAATGCTTATTGACTGACTGACTCAAGGAAATACCCTCATTGAGAAGAATATAGATCTATTGAAGTATTGGACTATTAGAGATAAAACTGTTAAGTCAGGTTATTGCTGTAGATCTAGGATATCTTAAGTTTTAGCAAAATATTTGACAATGTCACCTGTGCTAGTGCGATGAGGCTGGTAAACAGGAATCAGCAACATACCCCACTTCTGCCTCCTTTTTCCTTATTGAAAATATGGAGATATGTGAAGTGAATAGATTGAATAAATGAATCCCAAAAGTAGTTGTTAAAAGTTCAGGGTCATCACAGAAGGATATCTTACATGGAATGTTCCAGGCATCTGAATTTTATCTATCCAATTATCATATATTTATAATATTTGAAAAGGACCCAAATCTGGGAAGAATAGTTAACAAACTAGATGACAGAGTAAGAATCCAAAAAAACATTAACAGGGATTAATGTTGGACCGAATAAGATCAAATTTAATAATTAATGTAAACTCCTATACTTAGCTTTTTTATTTTTTTTAGATAACTTTAAATAACTAGAGAGGTATGACTAGACAGCAGTTGATCTCAAAATGATTCAGGGATTTTCATGGACTTCAAATTCAATATAAATCAAAATCTTTTATTGCAATGAAAAAAAAAGAAGCAAAAAAGGACTAAATGCAAGCTTACAGCATAACAAAAGGTGCATGGATGTTATCTAGGACTGGGGAAGAATAGTACTGCTATACTGATCAATACGCACTTCATTTGAAGTATTTTCTTCAGGACTGGCCACCACATATTAGGAAGGACATTGACAAACTAGAGTGTACAGAGGAAGGTAGTACAGAGGAAGGATGGTGAAATGAGTGGTTTTATGTCACATGTTGAATGAATAAAGTCATAGATCAACAAGTATTTTATGTATGTGCAATAAACCATGTACAGGGAATACAAAGACAGACCCTATTCTCAAAGAGTTTATCTTCTAACCCTCAACTTTTCAAACATCACCAAAATTAAATCCCTCAGCGGCCTGTGAAACAAATCAATACCAAACAACCATCATCATCCTCCTCATACTCCTTTCCATAGGAGGCCTGCCACCTCTACAAGAAGAGATGAAATGTACCTTTATATGCAGAATAAACTCAAAAGTAAATACAAGGTAGATTAGGGAAGGAACAAGTAGCAGTTGGGAGTATTAGGAAAGGCAGCATATGGAACATTGTATTTGAGTCAAATCCAGAAGGAAATAAGGAAACCTATGAAGCATTTGTAGAGAAGTTCAATTTATACACGTGGCACAGCTTGTATAAAGAAGCAGAGGTAGGATATGGTAAGAAGGATCCACAGATTTTCAACCTGGAAAAGAGTTTTATAGGAAGAGTAGACATGAGAATTGTTTTCAAGAACATAAAAGATTGGCATGTGGAAAGGGAATTACATTTTTTTCCTCTTGGCCTGAGAGGATAGAACTACATGCAACTTGTACAAGATATCAAGAAGCCAACTTAAGTTTTTAAAAACAAATATTTTCCTAATAATTTCCACTACAAAAGAGGGAATGGGCAGGGAGAAGGCAAAGGATTCCACCCTTCTGAAGCAAAGCTTTATGACCAATTGATTGGTAGGTTGCAGTGGGCATTCTTTTTCATATTCAATTTGAATTAGGCAGGCACTAAGATTCCTTCAGACAATTGAAATTCAGTGATTCTAGAAATTTTCTTCATTAAGTCAACTGCCTCTTTTGTGCACAATCTGTCATGAAATATGACTTCACTAGTGACAGAATATGTTATTCTTAAGTTTCTCTTCTTGACAACCATGAATGAAAAAAGAATTGTTCAAACATTCAAGAAAGTTCATGTGGAATTATGTGACATTTTTTAAACTAAAAAAAAAATTACCATTATATCTACCTGACGCAAAAGTAAACTTTTAGAAATGTTTGTTGACCTACTGATCTTACTGGACTTGAAAGCAAACAGACAAAGCAGGCAAAGGTGGACCAGGCTTATGAATTCAGTTAAAGATGAGGAGTATAAAAGCCATTATAGGGCAGGGAGACAAGGGAGATCAATTAAGACAGAGAGGAATAGATAAGTATCATAGGTCAAGGAAAGCACAGTGTCCAAAAAGATCAGCTAAGGTAACGATAAGAACCTGAGAAAGATAAGTATCTCAAAAGTAAAGCCTTAAGATTAAGGAGGTATGAGAAAGAATCCTCTTTTTTTATTCAAGGGTATATTATTTTTCCAAATACATGCAAAGATATTTTTCAACATTCATCTTTGCAAAACATTCCAAATTTTTATCCCTTTTGTCCTTCCTCCCTCCCTCCTTAAAACAGCAAGCAATCTAATATAGGTTAAATGTGTGCAATTCTTCTAAACATATTTCCATATTTATCATCCTGAGCAAAAAACAAATCAAAGGGGAAAAAAACTGGAGAAAGGAAAAAAAAAGCAAATAAACAAAACAATAAAAGGTTAAATTATAAAATATTTAGACATTGGAACAGTTTCAGAATAGTCATTGTAGGGAATTCCATGGGAATACCAAAAGGATTGTAAAGTAGCAATGAAGGCATACATGAAATTAAGCAAAATGGGCCCATTTAGCATAGCTTCATAATTTTTTGGTATCCCAGGAGTAAGAACAAAGGAAGTGGGCAGCAGACCTTAGTTGATATTTGGAGTAGACACAATAGGAATGGAAAAAGTGATTCCGGAATACCAACAAGAATATCTCTGAACTAATTGATCATACTCTATGTGATGAGTAGAGAGACAAGTAAAGTCAAAAAACTAGTGATATATTGGCAGGTTATGGAGTGTGCTTTTAGAGAAATTGAGGCTTTAATGACAGTTAAGAGTAGATTCAGTAGAAGTTGGAGAAGTTGGAGGGAAGAAAATAAGACAGTAGAACTTAAAGTGATAGGATCTATTTTTGAATCATGATTGTTGATTACTAGCTGTGTAGACTATCTGTGAAAGGTAACTTAATCTGTCTGTCTCAGGTTCTTTATCCATAAAATAAGGAAGTCAGACTAAGTGGCCTCTAACATCCTTTCTACTTCTAGATTAATGATACCATCAGATTATAGACTTGAAAAGATCTGTTGAAAAAACATATAGCAGCAGATGGCTTCTGTAATTCAGATGAAATAGAGACAACTCTGTATACTTTCTAAAATAAAAGAAATAGAAATGCCATCCTAGATAATTCAGGTTACATAACTGGACCAGGTGTCAGTGATTCAGAAGGAATAAAAACAGAATTCTGAGATTGGGGATATCAAGAAGCTTTCATTTTATCAGAGTATACAACACATATGCAGCACACATACACCTACATACATACATGCATACAAGTGCCTACAAAATACATACTAAGTAAATAAAATGGGATTTGAGGGGGAAGTACTAACAATGGTATGTGCTGGAGGGATAAAGAAAGGCCTGATACAGGTGGTAAAATTGAGCTAAGTTTTGAAAGAAGGTAGCTACTCTAATACATAGAGGTTTGGAAGAAGTAAATCCCAGCTGTGGAGGATAATGGTCAGATTGGTGCTTTAGGAATATTCCTTTGATAGCAGTATGGAGATTGGATTGGAAAGAGGAAAAACCTACAACAGAAACATATATTCAGATGAAAAGTGATAAAGTACTTTCAACTTGAGTGGTGCCCATGTTGATGAAATGATGGAGCTAGATGTGAGAGATATTGTGGAAGTGGGATTGGCAAGATTTAACCACTGAGGATATAAAGATCAAGCAAGAAGCATGTCAGCACTGACTCTAAGATTGTTAATGAGGATGATAGGAGAGATGGTGGTGTCTTTCATAGAAAGTTAGAACTGAAGAAGAGGGATAGGCTTTTGGGTTGTTTTCAAAATGTTTTGGAGTTGTTTTCAAAATGTTGATTTTGAGATACCCATGAAAAATCCAGACAAGAACAACAGAAGGAGCTGGAAGTTGGGTCATTCCTAGCAGTTACTGGCACATAGTAGGCACTTAAAAATGCTTATTAGTTCATCAATCTACAGTTTTGCTTTGTGTCCAAGTATCATGCAAGTGGAGGCTATTTCTGCATTCTGACTAAACCGAGAAAAATATAAGACTGTTTACTTTTGTAACAATACTTTGCCTTTGTATGATTCAAGCGATTTTCATTATACAAAATTGCTACAATTTGTAATAGGCTGAATAGATATTGCCTTAGGAAAGCTAATTTGTTTCTAACCATTCTTTTACTTGAGGCCTACAAAGGTTTGAAGTATGAAATAACAGGATATAAATTGATAAGTCATAAAATGCCCCAAATGCAAACCTAACTGAAAATACAAAATGCGTGGAAATTGCTGCATCATAAAAATCAATTATTCTAGTGAATATGCTCTCAGAAAGTGGTAAATAATGCTATTTACTCATAAAATACACTTAAAACTAGAGAGAAGTATAGTCAGTTAACATAAGCAAAAGATAGCCTTTTCAGGACTGAAATGGAGAAATATTTAGATGGCATAAAAAACAGAGGGCATCAATAACTGTAATAATTCATTGAAGCAACGTTTAAGTAGAGAGAGCAAACTGAGCTGGAAGAAAAAAAAATCATTCTTTCTAGGCATTTCCATGGAGTATTCAAGCAGCCATGACATGGATCCAAAGAAACCTCAGGAGAAAGTTAGGTCATCCAGTATCACACAACTGTTTAGTGTCAGAGACAAGAGTTGAATACACAGGTTCTCTAATTCCAGAGACAGTATTCTTTCTACTATTTTATCATTCTGACTTCTAGACATACAGATTTCAGTTTCTGGCTACACTGAGACAACCTGACAATTAGGCATGTTTTAGTTTCAGATGCAACAAGATAGAGGTATATGACAACAAATTGTCAGGTTCTTTGCAATCTGCTTTTGGTAAGGCTATTTTAATAATGAAGTCACTGGAAAAGGAAGAAGTACTTACAATATCCAAAACTTAGACAATGTTTGAAGCCACCTGGAAAGTATTCTCTAGCCCATGTTTTAAGTTCCAGCTTACTAAACTATGGTTTGTGGCTACATTTGAATGTGGGTTTCCTGAAATTATGATTTATTACCAATAAATGTTTGATTTGTCTACCTGTTTTATATGCCTACATATCCAGGATCACAAAAAAATTACTTGGATGAAAAGAGGTCATAAGTGGAAAAAATTTAACAAGCCCTGTTTGTTTTAAGGGGTTAAGGGACTACAAATGGTGACTTCTGGTCAGGATGGCTAACTAAATGGAATCAGACTATCCAGCTATTGCAAAAATCTGAAATACATACCAGGCTGGAAAATGATCAAGGAATTCAATGAGAATCTATAAGTGAATTCTTCCACTCTAGATATGCACAAAAAGTTAGCCAAAAACCCACAGGAAATGGAAAATGTAGCTGCTAGCATATCTAGCAAGAGCCAAACAAATCCCCTCCCAGGTCCACTGGAGATAGGCCAGAGCCCTGTGTAGCCTGCAGGCTCTCTGGAGGCATCTGAAGCCTACTCCCCTGTATTTCTAGAAAGCTGAAAGGAGCTTTCATGGGCATACACACAGTTTGATGTGGAAATACATCATTACTGTAGAAATACATCATTACTACCTTCTACTTAGTTCTTTCCCCAATTAAAAAAATTGTAAAGAAAAAAAGTAAGAAATAAATAAAGGAAGTTGAATGGATCATTTTTAAAAAAAAATTACTGTTGATCTAAACTCTTTGATCTCATTAATGGGGGTACTCCTAAAAATATGACAGACTGCTACAATCATGTTTTCTTGTTTTGGAGAATTCTTCTTGATGAAACAAAATAGAAAAGCTATCAAAGTCCTAAATACCCTTTTCTAGATCTTTAGGTATTCTATGAGTATGAATTCAGCACAATCTAACTGTAATTTTTTTTTTTTTATTTAATAGCCTTTTATTTACAGGATTTATACATGGGTAACTTTACAGCATTAACAATTGCCAAACCTCTTGTTCCAATTTTTCACCTCTTACCCCCCCCACCCCCTCCCCTAGATGGCAGGATGACCAGTAGATGTTAAATATATTAAAATATAACTTTAACTGTAATTTTTTAATAATATCATGGGATAAGCCCCCTTTCCATACAGTTAATATTTTTTCCACATGATATTTTTAAGTATTCTTGCACGTAAATCATTTTGGTAATATACCAAAATCTATTTACTCCTACCATGAATTTCTCCATTGCCTTTTGCTTCACTTTTAATTTTAGTTCATAGGAGATTTTGACATCTAATGATTTGTAGCTATATAGCATCAAGGGAAAAGCTTGATTTTAAAAAAGACATTTTGTTGTTGTTGTCATTATTCATTGTTTTCCCCAGAGGGATGGTTGAAAGAGATGGACAATTTCTCATATTCAATTGACTGCTCAATTTATAGTTTATGAGCAGTGCCTACCTCTCCAATATTTGTGTAACGAGGACTAATTCATTGAGGTCCATCTCCAACTATTTGTTATAGTCTGCAATACAGGTATTCTTTATTCACTATTTTTTTCATGTATGGGTTGTTCGGTTGATTTTGGACCTTATCAAGGAGTCTGGGTTATATTTTCAACCTTGACAAAGGTTGTACAATATCAGCAAATGTTATTGTTGCTCACTCTCCCTTTTTTAAAAAGGAATTAAGACATCATGGGTGATGTTTTGTCTAGCTCATGAATGAAACAGAGAAGCAAAATTGTCACTCTCGCTCTTCTAGAGTCATCAAAATCTAGTGGCAAGACAAAATTCAAGATAACTGGTGATGGAAGGCCTGGGTTGCAGTAGATAACTTTGGAGTCTTTGATGTCTGACTATTATTTAAATGTTCTACAGTACCTGCTTCATTTGCCTCCCTGGATGCTGGAACAAATTGTTTCTATTGACTTATTTTGATGGGGGAAATCTTCATATGCTTGAGTAGCCATGCATCTAACTTACCAATGGGTTGAAGGGTGTTATAAGAGAAGTCTAACATCTCTGTAGTGAGGTTTTGATAAATTCTTTTCAGGGGATCTCATCTACCTTTGTATCTATCTTTTACCTATTCTTCATCTGGTCCCAAGAGGCTATATTATGTTCAGTGGCCACACCAGGGTAAATCCATCTCAGTAGAATGGCTAAATTATCAGCAAATGGGAGCATGTTGAAGACTTCAACATTTAAAAGGTACATTTTCCCCATTTGAATTCTGCAGGAATTCTCCATCATAATGGAAAAAAGGTATATAGCTTTATTTTACATGATAATACCTGGGATTTATTTTAAAATGTTTTATAACTTAAAAAGTATAGTGCTTTTTCTAGAATCCAGTGAGAATTAAAGGTCTGAGAGTAAGACAAGTGGCTCTTTCTTGTGAAGTGCCTTCTGGCTCTCACTGGTTTTATAGAGAGAGATGGAAGTTCTCCTGGGAAAGAAGACACTTTGACCTTGAAAACAGTGGAGAATAGCAATTAGCTGAAGTGTTAGAGCAGATTCCTAGCTTGAGTGTAATGCTATATTTTGTCAGCAAAATTCAACTTTCCAGTTGAAAATTGTGGAAGAACTACTTCTCCCCTGACAACGTTGAGAAGAACCCCAGGCATAAAGGATACACAATGGAAAGAAGAGACAATATAGACATTGTTAGTACTAATGGAGCAAGAAGTAAAGAATATTTGTTGGTAAAACTAGCTGTCTCCAAGACCACATACACACACTCTGAATCTCTATCTATTTCCACATTTACCCCTTTTACTAGAAAATATAGTGGGGTAGGGGAGATGAGGAGTGGAGAAAGTTCCTTCTAATATAGACTGAGGCATTATGATTTAGATTTGTAACTTAAGCACTATTTGGGGAGAGGAGGTCTTGAGTTATATTTGAAGTTGTATTGAAATATATAACTGAATATGTGCCTATTCTACCCCCAAATTTAATAGATATGAGCATTTATTTGAGAAAGAAGATATCCATGAGAAGCTAGTTATTCCTCTTAGACTTTAATAAGGGTATGATAAAATATGGTAAGACTATCTCTACCACCACCCCTATTTCCATATACACACATACCCAGTGGATTTTTTGGAAACATAGACCTAGTACATTTTTATGCATAAGTAGATAGGTGAGTTGAAGCAGATGGTGATTTTTTATTTTCCCTCCCCAGGTGGCAATATACACTCTATTTTTAAAAGGAAAGATAAACTCCAGAACAGAAGAAAAGAGTGAGATTCCTAGACATGCACAGAGAGGGTCCCAACTTCAGGAATGATGGAGAGCTTAGATTGCCTTGCTATGTACTACCATTTGGTGATTCTGCATGTATAATCTCATTTGAACCTTAGGATGATTCAGTGAAGTAAATTGTATAGACCAATGAAAAATTTGAATAAAAGATAAGAGTAGGTGACTTTCCAAACCAATATAGCTAGTAAATAACAACAGTGGGATTTAAACTTTTGACTCGAAATGCATTTCTTTTTCTAAAGAAATGCATTTCTTTTTCTAAAGAAATGCATTTCGAGTCAAAAGTTTAAATACATTTACATTTCAACCTCCAAAGCTCTAAAGAGCCCAGGGTTATTACTATATCCATGTTGGAGTATCAGAATAGAATTTTAATGATAATTTGATAACAAAGATTATTATTTATGGTGTGCTATTTTATATCTGCATCTTCCCAACTTCTTTATTTTGGTTAATGGCAATAGACATTCTTTTAATTATCCAGATTGTAAAGCCCTAGAATCATTGATGACTCATACTCTTTGTCTTCCTCATTCAAATTAGTATTTAAGGCCTACTGGTTTTTATGCCTATCTCTTCCTTTCCATTTTCACTGCCACTATTCAAGTTCTATCTCTCACTCTTATTCACCTTGATTATTACAATAACCTTCTTAATGCTTCCATCACCATCACTTCCATCCAATCATCCTATTATCAACTTAATCTCCCTCATATAGGTCTGGTAGTATCACTTTCAGTTAACTATCACTGATATCAAATAAACTTCAAAATCCTCATCCTGGCATTTACCATCATCCATTTAAAGGCTGCTGTAGTTGTTCAGGTAATAGTGCTGAGGCCTGGAATCAAAAAGACCTGAGTATGTTATATATGGCCTCAGAAACTTATTAGCTACTTAGTCCAGGGCAAATAATTTCCCATTGTCTGCCTCAGTTTCCTCAACCATAAAATGGGAATAATCATTGCACCTACCTCACAAGGTTGTTGTAAGAACCAAATAAGAACATTTGTAAAAGTTTTTAGGACAGTATCTGGCACATAATAGGTGCTGTATAAATATTTGCTCCTTTCTCTTATTTTTCCACTTTGTGGCCAAGCCATATCTAAGACTCCATTATTTATATTTTAGTTAAATCAGTCTATTCACTCTCATATAAATATATCCTTGCATATTCACCCTCCATAACTTCCAATTAAATTATTCTTTCCTGAAATTTCTTCTTCTCCACTCCTCCCAACATTCCCTGTCCCTTTAACCATAACCACTTCTTTAAAAATAATACGTCATACATATCTTTCTCATTTCTATGAAAGCAACTTTTTTATTCTTCTTAGTATTATCCACAGAACCCAGAAGAAGATTTTAGCAGTTCAAGAAATAAAGAATTTCCCAGAAGTTTAATGCAATTTTATGCTATTAAAACAAAGTTACAACAAGATTTTGGGGATATCCTCTATGTGATTTAAAAAAAATGAATGAAACCGAGAAAACTCATCCTTTCTCAAATTAATTTTTCTTACGAATCATATCTTCAATTCAATAAACATATGTTAAGCACCTAGTATGTACTGGGCTTAATGCTAAGTGAAAATCTAAGCTTATTCATAGGTATGGTGATGAATGATTGTAAAAGTGCTCTGAAGAGCATTAGGGCACATGAGATAAGATTTATAAAGTTTTAGCATCTGGATGATATCAGCTCTCTCTCTGACAACAAATAAACCTCCTCAGGAAGCAAATAAATATTTAGAAAAAGGAATATATGCACATTGAGAACAAGTTCCATCCTTTTATTCCTTGTTTGTTTTGAAACATTGATTTTGAATTATTGAAAGAAGATTTAGTGCTATCAAAAGACCCCCAAAATAACCCTTATTGTTTATCAATTAACTCAATTTAAGAAAACAACATTTATTCCTACTGTGGACCAGACACTGAAAACACCAGACAAAAATCCCTACCCTCATGGAACATATATTCTACAAAGGTTAAAATGAATCCAAAATTAGAAAAAGAAATAAAAGTTCAGCAGGTTCTCATATTTCCATAAGAAATCCAATTTTGCCAAATAAATTGACCATCTTATTGAAAGCATTCACTTTCAGGGTAATATTTAATGATTTGTTGAGGTTCCCCTTAACCCCAAACTCCATAAATATTTATGTCATTTCAAAGAACTTTTCTGGATCTCAGATCCTCTGAAGCATTAACCCATACCCACTCTATGATTCTAGTAAAATATGCTTTCTGTATAACATTTAAAATACTTGGAATATTGAAAATTCTTACAATGAAGTTCCACAAAATATATCATAAGCACCATGTTTTGCATCAAAGATATGTCAATAATGATGGTTGCTATAAAGCAAGGAGAAGTTAAATGGTTTCACAGGGGCATGGTAAGTGGGCAATGAGCCCAGATTTCTTAGTCTGGGGAAAAAGAATTAGAAGCAGCTAAAAATACAGATGCCATCTCCTCATGAACTAGAAAGCTAGTCAATAAAATTTGCAAGAAACATATTTTCTATTAACTCAAAAAAGATTTGTGGCACATTTTAGAATTCCAAATCCATATAATGTAAAAGTAGAGGAGGAAGTTACTTCCAAAATATATCAGAAATAAGTTCCTCCTTTTCCAAATTTTAAAAATATTTTGACCTCTTCATGTATAGTATAGTATTGCCAAAGCCCAAAATAAAGAATACACATTTTAAAGAATATTGGAATTTTTTGTGTATAACATAAATGAAACAGAAAAGTAATTTAAGTGGGAAGTCCTTGTATTTTGTATGGAACAAAAGCATGCTATTATTTAAAAATAAACATTTTTCTGAGCTTTGGATTTTTTTTTTTTTTTTTGCTAGCCTGCCAAAGGACTTATTGGGGAGAGGATAAATGGAGATTCTAGACAGACATGAGAAAACCTCAGACCTTCCATTTTTCTCTCGGTGGTATGAACCATATATAGCATGATACAGGCTATGTATACAAATATAGGCATGATACAAAGTCCACAAATGCTATCCTTACAACTCTCCTCTTACAGTTTGCTATATTGAATTAATGATATACCTGGACCTTTATGATAGAAACAAGAGGAGCCATCTGGTATACATGTTTGAATCTTCAATAGGCAGGAGCATCATTGATTTCTTAAGTTGACTTGCTGGGATGTCTGAGTTTTTTTGCTGTTGTTTGTTTGAGGAGCAATGGAAAAATGGTGTGACATTATAGATAGAAGGCTGAGCTTGGACTCTTGAAGATGTGGGACTCAATTCCTGTTTGATACATGCTAGCTATGGGAATGAGTAGCTTTCTCTATGCTTGTCATTAGTAGAATTAACTACATGCATGAAATCATAGGTTGAGATGAAAAATGTAAGTAGATAGAGAGGAAACAAAGAGACAATATGGTATGGTTGAAATCACATTGGATTTGTTAATTCTCCTAAGGGGAGAGATATAAATAGAAGAGACACAGATTCAAATCTCAGCTCTGGCACTTAAGTGGACAAGTCATTTCTTAATTCTGCTCTATCTCAGTTTTCTCATTTGTAAAATGGGGATAATAATCCTGAATACTATCTTCATCTTCTACTTAAATTAAGTATAATGAAGATGATGATAATGATGATAGCAGTTATAAACTAAGTTTTGCAAAGTATTTTATATAATGTTAACTCCATTTCATCCTCAGAACTCTTCTATGAGGTAAGTCCTATTATTTCTCCATTTTACAGATGAAAAAAAAATGAATCATAGAGATTTTGAGTTAGTAAAGTACTTTCTAAACCATAAGGGTATATAGATACTCCTACTGTGAGTGTCTCTATTGCTTTTTGGTTCAAATCCAATTTTATCTCATAGGATATTTTGACACATTGACATTTTCAAGGCTCATATTTTATATTATACATATATATATATACTATATACATAGCCCTTTGATTGTACAAAATGGCATAAAGAAAGCATGTATTTATATGAAACTTGGATCTATGAGCTAGAATGTGGCTTCATTCCTGTACAATCTGAACTATAGTGGATGGCATTGGAAAGCTAGACTAATATAAATTTCCTAGGAAACCACAGTACATTTAGTACAAATGCAGGCAGGTGGGCATCTCTGACATTTAAAATGGACTTTTTTGTTCCAACCAGTACTGATGTTCAAATACCCTCCCTTTGTTTGGAATCTGGCTTTCTATAATTAAAAAGTCATTTGTATAAATTGGATTATGCTTCAAACAAATCAAAAGTGTGAGCACCTGCAAACAAGCATTGAACTTCTAGTGTTCATGCAGTTTGGGGATGAACATGACTTTCCTTATTGAATGCCAATCATCAGTGGCACCAATCACTACATTTAAAGGAGGAAGGCAAAATGCTGGCAAAAGCCAACTGGCTAATGTTAAGGAAAGAGATGGTCAATCACAGCCAAAAGGATGATGGTTAGTCTGATCATAGACCTATAAGATTTAGAATTGGAAGTAACTTGATAGATCATGTAGTCTGATCTTCTAGTTTGAAAGAGGAGGAAATTGAGATCCAGATAGATTAATAGCTAATAAAATCTAACCTAAAATGTTCTGATTCTAAGATTATAAATCTTTTCCCACTTTACTATGATATCTCTCAAAGATAAGAGAAGCAATATTTTTAGGGCTGGAAGGAACTTTTAAAATAATTTGGTCCCACTCCACATTTTTAGATGAGAAAACTAAGAAATGAGGTGTTTTGTCAAGGTCATGCAATGGTCACACAATTGGAATTCAAACCCAGTGGCTCAGACTGAGACTCCACCAAATTATATTCCTCCTCTTAGAAAGTCAACAAATCTAATGTGATTTCAATAATATTCCTCTTTGTTTCCTCTCTATGTTCTAAAATGAACTAGCTATAGAAGTGGGTTTAAAATAAGAATATTGATTAAATGAATTAGACTAAAAACTCTTCTACAGGGACTTGAAGAATGGACTAAAGGAGAAAAAAACATGACAACCAAATGCTATTTTCTTAAATCTCAGATTACCCCCTGTCTTGCTTTTTGAATAACAGACTTTTTATAAGTATTCCCTTTTAAATTGTATTTTATTACATCACTTTTCCTAATTAATCTGTCAATAGTAAGTTAAGATTTATTTAGTGACTGCTTACTATGGACCAGGCACTGTGCTAAGCACTGGGGATATAGATACAAATAAATGGTATTGATGAGAAGTGAATTCAAGGTAGGCTCCTAATGATGAACTTCTAGTCAAAGGAAAGCCTGATAGAAAATCCCAGAGAAGTCTAAAAGTAGGCTGAATAATGTTTGCATTGTGATTCTTGTGTTATAGGTGAAAAAACAGCATCAGAGAGATTAAATGGTTTATGTATGACTAGTGAATAGAAGGGATCCAAGATCCAAACTCTGACTACTAATCCAACACTGTTTCTATTCTGCCTAGTTTGGGCAATAATGTCATTTCCCAGGCATTTTATCTATTCCCTACTAAATACATCCCTTAATAAAATGTGTTTTGAAATCAATCAAGAAGGTTAATTCTGCCTCAAGTACATAATAATACTGTTTTTGGATCTCTGTGGATGATTTTGGCAAATGCCAGAAAATTATTTTATATAACTAGACACTGGAAGACAAATCATATAGATCTCTATTTGAAATTGGTAAGACATTGTTTTTCTCGACTGGAAAAGTTTATCTTGCATCAATAGGCAAGTGCTAGACATTCTAGGAATAATAATTCCTAAATAATGCAAAGATATGCAGGTATAGGAATCCCATTGGATCTCAGCCATGTCCTCCAATTTCTTCCCTTCAGTTTTCCTTCTAAACAAAGAAAATAAGTTGGAAGGGAAAAGTTTGAGGCAAAAATAGAAATAAATGATAGCAAAATGGTTGTGTCTACTCTGAGGGTAGGAGTAAGGAAGGATATGGATAAATATTGATGTTTTGATAAGTTTATGAACTCAAACTAAAATCTAGTAAAATTCAGTTTTCATTATCTAAAGCCAGGGTTAAGCTATTGACTTATGACATTGTTATGATGAAGTGACTGCATCCCTAGCTGAGAATGAGGGATAGGTATTTAGTCTTTTCTTGTGTTGTGGAATGAAAAAAAAAAACTACTTACTCATGTTAACATGTTCAAAATTTTAATAAACATTTGAATAACTTCAAAAATCATTTTATTTATAAGGTCATTTCTACCCTCTCAATGAATCAAAGCTTCTTATATACCTTCAGGAATAGGAAGAGAAAACAATTATGTATCAGGCATTAGGATATCACTAGATTCAAACCTTACCACAAGGTCTTAGACATTAGTAAAACACAGGCAGTTATTAGGAGTAAAGTCATAAACTTCAGAATTACCTAAAGGTCATTTAAATTAGGCTGACTTTAATAGCTGAACATCTTCCCTGTTAAAGAAATAAATAATTTATGGGGAAAAAGTACAGAAAGAGAGTCAGAAGTGCTTATGAGCAAGAAATAAGACAAACAGGAAAAAGTTTTAAAATAAAAGTGATTATACTAATGTCTGCATTGACCTTTGACTATGTTTTTCAGCTACATTCAGCCAACAGTGGTGAGTCAGTGGTGGGCCCACCTAAGACCACAGCTTTAGGATGACAATGAGTCTAGAACAATAAGCTTTAAAGTTTTGAAAATACAAATCCAAGATACTCCTTTTGATCAGTATTTTATTATGGTTCAGAGTTGATTTGGTATAAATGGAAGACTTTGTGTGTATGTGTATGTATGTGTATGCATTTTATATGTATATATAGATGTAGTATTGCATGTGTATACATATATATATGAATTTGTACATATGTACATTGTATTGTTTTATAGTTATAAATATATAAAGTTCAGAACAAAAAAGGAGGAGGAAAGATGGTAAGAACTTTTTGAGAGGCTCATACTAGGAAGGCTTCCAGCAAAGAACAAGTTGGTACCACTCTGAAGACCCAAGATTGATAGCCTTCACACTCAAGAGTTGTGTCTTGCTCATCTTTTGGGAGTCAAGGGGAGGCTTTACCAGGCTTTGGCCAGTGGATTGAAGTTGAACTTCCTAAGTACCAGATGCTCTAGAGAAAATTCCTTACCTAAGCCCTAGTATGCCATACTGATGACTCAGAAAGCAAATGTTTGAAGGCTACAGTGGATCCCTAATAAACCAATATTATCATGGCATAGTCGTATTATTGTTATCTGGGCCAAATTAAGGTCCCTTTAAAGAAGCATTTTTGAAAATAAAGGAATTAAGGAGAAAAACAAAAAGCTAATGAAGGGCCAGGATTAAAATGTAAGCAGTTTTGTAAGTTGTGGACCATTAGCCTTTTCACAGAAAAATAATACTTAATAATAATAGTAATTTTGTTGTTATTAAGATTTATTATATAAGGATGGGGATTTTTTTTTCTCAAAAGAATACTGTGAGATAAGAAGAGTACAAGTATTATTGCCATTTTTAAAAAAAAAAGATATAGGAACTGATATTCAGGATGCATTTTACATAATTTTCACAGGTAGTGAACTAAATACCAAAACCAAAGTTTGGATCCAAATTTCATAACAACAGTTATATTTACTTTTCACTATACTATACTTCTCAAAAGCCAGATTCTTGGTTGTTTTCCTATAATGTCTCAGATTAAATTCCTTTTACATACTTGGCTTTTGGTGAATTGTTATCAAGAATCAGAGGGAGGAGTGGAGCAAAGAAAACCCTATCTGGTCTTGTGAAGTATAAAATAATATTAATCTAATTATGTCATTATGTTATATTATTCTTAAATTATTATACTTCAATAAATGTGTTGTTTTAAATTGAAAAAAAAAAACAAAGCTTGCTTGTGAAAGTAGGCACTAGAAGGGTTATACCTTGTGAATTGTTTTAAAGAAATAGTACAATTTTATGTGTTCTTTTGCTGTTTCTTGCAGACAAAACATAAAATTATATTATGCTCAAATCTTTCCTAACATATCAATCACACTGGAACAAACTCACATTTAAAAATATGCCTTATAGCAAAACTGACTAGTTTGGGAGGGCTAGAAGTAGACTGTGAAGGAGGATCAGGAAAGGCTTCAAGGGGATGATGGTGCTGAAGCTGCATCTTTTCAAAAGAGAGACTCTTAAGAAAGATGTGAGAAGTGACTGCATTCCAAATATGTAGGAGAGTGAGTGCCAAGATACAGAGCTAGAAGACACAGTCTGTGTGAGAAACATAGCAAAGGCTAATTTAGCTATATTATAGAAAATGGGGAGAGGAGTAGTTTCCAATGAGACTAGAAAAATGGGCTGCAGTCCCATTTTAAGTAGGCTAAACATAGAAAGTTATATTTTATCCTAGAGACAAGAAGAAATCTCAAAAAGTTTAAGAGGAAAGTTACATGATTAAGTCTGTGCTTAAGGAAATTTACTTTGTCAGGTATAGGGTGGGATAGAGTAAGGCAAGGAAGGGAGACTAATTAAAGGGTTGTTACAACAATCCCGGTGAAAGGTGATAAGCTCCTGACCTAAAATGGTACCTGCATGAGCAGATAGAAGGAGATATGGGTCAGGGGATTTTGGTGTTCAGGAGGTCAGTTGAAACCCATTCTACCACAAAAGGTGAGTATAACTTTCTTTTGACTGGAGGAAAGTACCTTTTTAGAATCAAACAATGATTTTGGTGAATGATTATTATAGAAGGAATCATATTAAATAATTAGAGATTCTTTTTATTTGGGTACAAAGAAGAGCTAGGAAAGAAATAGTCACTGCTTATGGCAGTGGACAATATGTGGGGCCTGATGTCATATATTGGGGTTTAATTTCACTTGTGAACCATTTGCAAGCTATGTGTATGCCAGTCTAAGTAATGTGTCCATACTGTTTATCTTAGTGGGATTTATTAATGACATATACAGAAATCTCTGGAATCTGGCCAACCTCTTTTTCAAGGGAGATAGTAATTTCTGCCTAGAGGTGATAAAAAGAACTGTGAGAAGAATTAGAAGCTAGGTACTTTGGCCTTCCCTTATCTGGCTTCAAGATAACTCTCATCCTAGAAATATATATCTTTTAAATATTTCTGGTCTAGAAATATAAACCTATTTCAGCATAAAAGCTTCCTGGTTGCTGGTGTTTTGCTTGTGTACAACAGTAAATATTTGTAACCCAAAACACTATTACAGCAAGGATTAGTAAATAAATAGAAATCAGAAAAATATTAGAATATAGTAGAAAATATGCAAATAGATATGGTATTTAAATTGAAGTCAAATAAAATCTCAGCTCAACCAAGAGAAAGGCCCCAATCTTACCCAAAAGAAAACTCCCTTTTCAAAGACAGTATGGGGCAAGCTAGAAATCAGGGACATGTTGAGAAGCCTTCTTTTCTTACATTTCTTCTTGCTTCTAAAGACTTTTTTTTTCTTCCTTGGAGTTGTCTCTCCCAAAGAGTATGTCAATCTAATTGACATGTGTCTCTTTCTTCCAAGAAGCTCTGGCATCTATTCTTCCTTTCACGTGCCCAAAGCACTGACAGCATTCTTGATGCCATGTAGAAATCATGCCCTCCTCTACATCCCTTCTGTAAATCTAGAATCATGCAAAACACCCCAGACTTGTTTGTTAGTCTGCTTAAATAAGTAAAATTGGTCCCTGGTCACCAGCCACAGTGTCTTTCATTCTTAGTGAGGCTATATTTTATTGGAGATAACTATTCATAATCTATATCAATACAAAGTTTGTCCTAGTGTTTGGAATCAGAAACCTAACTTTTCATACAAGCTTTGCTATTTAGTTGCCTGTGTTATTTTGAGCAAATAACAGCCGCAATTTCCACATCTTTTAAAAGGAGGGAGTAGCCTTAAGGTTCTTTCCATCTAAAAAAGGTATAGTCTAATCCTATGAACATGAAGAAAGGGGAGCTAATAAAGAAAAAAGAAAAGCTCAATAGGATTTTATAAAGTTCTTTCTCCCTAATAATTGTGAAAGTAAATAGTAGAAAATATTGTGATTTATTTAACCTATGTGAGATTATTTGCTGTCTTGGAGAAGGAGAAGGTAAGGAAAGGAGGGGAAAAATTTGGAATACAAATACTTACAAATACAAAAGACTTACAAAAATGAATTTTGAAAATTATTTTCATATGTATTTATTTTTAATTTTTTTCTTTCTTTTTGCTTTATTTCTTTCTTTGTATTTGGAAAAATAAAGTACCATTGAAAATTTAAAAAAAGAAAATACTATGATTGCTACTTTGTTGTTAAAGTCATGTCCCACTCATCATGACCCCATTTAGAGATTTCTTGAGATTCTGTAATGGTTTGCCATTTTCTTCTCAAGCTCATTGTTTAGATGAGGAGAATGAAGCAAATAAGTGACTTGTCCAGGATCACACAAATAACTACTAAGTGTCTAAGGCCAGATTTGAACTCACAGAGATAAGTCTTCCTGATTCTAAGCCCAGTGTTCTACCTAGTGTGCAATCTAGCTGCTCAGTTGGAGATTCTGAATTATTTGTGATGTGCCCACCTGGGCTCTCTGAATGAAGCTAATTTCTGTTTCTGTCATCTTTGAGTTATTATCAGCCAATCAGGCTGATTGTTTGCAGATTTCTGATTCTTCTCCACACAGCTAGCAAGTGTCTGAGGGCAGATTTGAACTCAGGAAGAGGAGTTTTGCTGACTTCAGGCCTGACACTCCATCCACTGTGCCACTTAAGCTGTTTCAATGGCCACTTTACAGATAAAGGAGAAAAAAGCTGAGGCTATGCAACTTGTGCAAGTTAACACAAATAAGAACTAAGGCTCCTAACCACTGGTCTCCTAATGTCTCCTAACCAATGTCTCTTAACAACTGGTGCATAGTCCTAGCATATACTATTGACTCTCTTGGATAAATACACTTGAGAATACAGTTTTGAATGATGTTTTCAGTCATTCTCAAACTAGGGCAGATTTCAACTGGGAAATCAGAAACCAAAAAATCTTTGCAATCTCCTGACAGGTTCTTAGACTAATCTATCACTATCCCATCCCCCATTTTTAAAATATTAAAAAAAAACCCCAATAACTTGGTAGGTAAATTTTAGCCTCAGGGAATATTTACTGTCATGGCATGAAATTTAGAAAATAGAGTTTTATCATGAAGTGTTAACTTTAATTATAGTAGAGAGAAAGCAGCATTATAATTAACATGTAAAGCATATGCAAATAGACAATTATTATGTAAAAATCAAGCTGAGGTTCAGGGCGAAAAATCTGCATTCTTAGTAAAAACAAATAAAAAAGAAATATGATGAAGTCTCTGCAGCCTTAGGGAAACCTCAGAGACTAACCAGAGATTTTTATAGAAATATCTGACAAATTTGCTTGGTTGGATATATCCATTGTATAGGAAATGATTACGGCTTATTGAAGCAACATAAAACAGTATGTCACATGTAATTTTAAAAATACCAACCTTCTTCAAGACATTTGGATTTTTCTGGTGAGATCAATACCCTTGAAGGGCAGTGGAAACAAAAGTATAAGTAGTACAAAGGACAATCTGATGAGGACAAGAACAATGATTTAGAACATTTCCAATGGTGGAGAGGGACTAAACAGTTTCTCAGGAAATTCTTTGGGGATGGTTGCTCTCTAGACTTAGATCTCAGACTGTGAGTGGGTAGACAATGTAGGAGAAAACATATCTTTTAGATGTCATCACCCTGAAGCACCCTTTGCCCAGCTTTGGATACCACTTTTGTGTAGATCTCATTGCACTTGAGAAAGTCCAGATCAAAATCTAAAGAAGTCAGAGTGATATATAAGGAGATCAGGCTTGGACAAACTTGACCCTACAATTGGATATCACAATCTTCCTCTAGGTGCAGCAGATCCAGTTCTAGAATAGTGGATGATATATGTGAATCTCTGGATACAGATTCTACAACTTCTCTATAAAATTCTGAGTTCTGGGGAAATAGTGGCACAAATAGAATACCACAAAAAAGACACAAAAAGATACAAAACTCAATACCTTGCTGTAAATCTGGTTTGATCAATAACTGGTACTTGTTTTGCTATTATATTTCTCCCTCCTCCATTTTTCTTGGAGCTGGATCAGTGATTTCATTAGTGTAGATTTTATTAGTTCATTTAACAATTATTATTTAATTATTTAAATCATTCTTTTCAACTTTTGAATTCCAAATTCCCTACATTTTCCTTATCCCTTCACAATCAAATGAGAAGACAAGCAATATAATATTAATTACATATGTGAAATCATGCAAAACATATTCTCATATTACTCATATTACAAAAAAGCAAGAAAAATAAAGTGAGAAATTTATACTTCAATTTGCATCCAGAGTTTCTCATCTCTCTGGATATGGATGACATATTTTTCATCAGGAGTCCTTTAGAATTGTCTTAGATCATTGCGTTGATCAGAATAGCTATGTTTTTTGACAGCTGATCATCATAAACAGAGTTTCTTCCTTTTCTCAGTGCATCCCTCTTTCTCACCTCATCTTTTTTTTAAGAGATCATCCCAAAATAATTGAGTCAAACTTATGCCCTAAAAATAATAAAGTTCTTAGGACTTATGTGTATCATGTTTTCATATAGAAATGTAAACAATTTAAATTTACTGAAACTCTTATGATTACTTTTTCAGTTTACCTCTTTATGCTTTTCTTGAGTCTCATGTTTAAATGTCAGATTTTTTATTAAATTCTGGTCTTCTGAAAATATTGTATGTCATGACCTTCTGGTTCTTCTCATTTCACTTTGCCTCAGTTCCTATAGGGGTTGCCTCTTTTTCCCCTGCAATCTTTCCCTTGGTTGTTTCTTATAGCATAATAATACTTCATCAAAATCATATGCCTCAACTTGTTTAACTATTCTCCAATTCAATTTGCAATCTTTTGTCATCTGAAAAAGCTGCTATAAATATTTTTGTACATATATGCAATTTTCTTTTTGGGGTACAGTTCTAATAGTGGTATTGCACAGTCAATTGGTATGGCCAGTTATATAGCCCTTTGGGCATAGTTCTGAATTATTCTCCAGAATAATTGGACCAGTTTGCCACTGTACCAATTACTGTACTAGCATACATTAATGTGTTCATTTGAAGTACATTAGTGTACCTATATTCCTATATCCCCTCTAGCATTTGTCATTTCTTACAGGTGAGATGTGGTATCTCAGTGTTGTTTTAATTTGCATTTCTCTAATCAATTTTGGTATAGAACATTTTTTCATATGAATATAGATTGATGTCCTCTTCTAAAAAATGTGTTCTTATTTTTTGACCATTTGTCAAATGGGGAAAGGCTTATCTTTAATAAATTTGACTCAGTATTTGAGAAATGAAGCCTTTATTAGAGAAATTTGCTGTAAATTTTTTTGGTATTTCTTCATTATTTATGGTACATTTTAGCAAAATATAGTTTCCCTGCTTGGTGCTTTTAATTATGTCTATTTTTGCTTTTACTTTGTCTGAGATCATGATTGCCATTCCTGCCTTTTTTTAAATTTCAGCTGAAGCAATTAGATTCTGCTCCAGCCTCCAATTTTAACTCTGTGTGTCTTTCTGTTTTAAGTATATTGCTTAAAAACAACATATTTTTAAATTCTGGTTTCTAATCCATTCTATTATTTGCTTCTTTATTATGGATGAGCTCATCCCATTCACATTTACAATTATGATTACTAACTTTGTGTTTCCCTCCATTTCATTTTTTTAATCCTGCCCCAACTCAAAAGTCTATAGATCTCTTGATAGACTCTCATTTCTTATCCCCTCCCCTCCTATTTTCCTTTTGGTGAAGATAGATTTGTCTGCCCAGTTTTGTGGTGTACACATGCACATATGGGTGTATCTATGTGTATTCTTTCCTCTTTGAACTAATTAAGATAAAAATGAGATTCAGGCATTACCTGTCACCACCATCCCCATTCCTTCCTCTGCTGTGAAAGCTCTTTCTTTAATACTTCTTTTACATGAGAAAAATTTCCCCTATTTTGCTTCTTTCTTCTTCTCAGTGTATCCCTTTCTCATCTCTTAATTTTTTAAAAAAGATCATCCCAACAAAATTGAATCAAACTTATGCTCTAAAAATAATAAAGTTCTTAGGAATTACTTGATCATTTTTTTCATACAGGAATGTAAACAATTTAGTTTTACAGAATCTCTTTACTTTTTGTTTTACCTTTTTGTGCTTTTCTTTAGTCTCATATTTAAATGTCAAATTTTCTACTAAGCTCTGGTCTTCTCCTCAAGCATGCATATAAGTTCTCTATTTCATTAAATGAACAAATTCACTATCATGCTATGAAACTAAAATAAACTGTATAAGGAAATGCTAGCTTTAATAAAAGACCACTTTGGGGCTATCCTGACTTTCCCACTTAGGTATAGTGGCTCCAGTAGATGAGTTGAAACTCTTGATCTGTTGATGTTGGTAGTGGGTTGGATGATCAGGCTGCTCAAAAGTGGCTCTCACTCCTACTTTCTACTACTTTGTGCACCTCCTTGCTCCAGTGTGAAATTCCCATGAAGACATAATGGAAGGAGAGTAGCAGATTTCCAATTTTGTATGGTGCTGAGTGTGAATGCAGTGAGCAGGTAAGGGAAAGATCCCTGAATTATGTTTATCTATGGAAATAAAATAATTATATCTCTTCTTATACTTTCTTCCTGTTTGTGATGAGTAAGCACAACCATTATTTTTCTCCTTTTAAATGAAGTTTGAACCTAGTTTTTTGTAATTAATGAATGATTAACTTGGCTAATTTTTATCTTATTGGTAGAAATATTATTTAAGAGCATATTTTAGGCATACTGTCTCATTGTCTCATTTGACCTACACTCCATGTTTTAATTGTCTAAGCTGAGGAAGGCAGGGAAGGCAAGGAGAGAGAAGAAAGAAACAGATAGACATAGAGACAGAGAAACTCAGAGAGGAGATTATTCAACTTCAGTGAATGAAGGCAGCGTGAGCTGCAAAAAGCACTTTGAGAAATCTGACATTTGAGATGCCATACTGGATTTCCATGGTAACAACATGAGGTTTTAAAAAGTTTTCTGTCTGGCTTTTAATCTAAAATCCTGAGTCCACCCATCACACTATTTAAAGAGAGAAGAGGAAGGGAGGATATTAAGCAACAAATGTTAATCCACTTTCCCCTACAAGGATCATTTGGAGAAATCAACTACAGGGTGAGTATCTACTGAAGATTCAGTTAGAATCAAGTTCTTCTTAGTTTATTCAGAGGGACAAGTACTTTGAAAGTGAAATGTCATTTAATTAGAACAATGTTTATCTCTGTTTTTAAGTCAACAAGTGGAAGGAGTTTTGATGGTTAGCCCAGGAACATGTTGAATATTCAAATTATAATGGAGTTATGAACAATTTGGCAAAAAAAAAAGTTGATGTTAGAAGCTTGCATAATGTTCATTCTTAGATGGTAATGTGTACTATGAGTTAACAAGAGTAACAACAGTATAAGAATGCTCTAGGCAGGCATGAGAGAAGTGTTTTCTTTGTTTCTGATTTTTTAAAAACTGAGTATCTCCCCAAGGTAGGAAATGGATGGCTACTCATATGCCCAATTCTGTTTCTAAGTATGAGACTTTTGACTCATTCTGTGTCTGATTTAAGCTGGTTTATTCCTCTTTAGGCAAACCTGGTGGACCTTTGCACTTGGAAGCTCATCACATTAATACTGGAGTTAGTGTGGATACCCAATTAACATACTGAAGCCCAGCACTCCTGAGCTCAAGAGATTTGCAAACCTTATCCTATCTGGTAGCTGAGATTAGAGGAACGCTTCATCAGGAGTGTTTATAATACCTAAAACAGGGCTCTTATTTAGATTAAGAAATAATAGTTAAGACTTCTATAGAAGTTCAGAGGAGAAAGAAGTTAAGATATCCATAGTTTCACAAGAGACAAAGTCAAGAAAAAAAAACAGTAATATAATCTCTAAGTTCAATTATCTATACCCAACTAAAGTTGACATACTAAAAAAGAGGTACTAGAAATCTTTTTTGTTGTTGTTGTTTTGCTTTGTTGAGGCAATTGGAATTAAGTGACTTGTCCAGAGTCAAACAGCCAGGAAATGTTAAGTGTCTGAGACCAGATGTGAACTCAGGTGTTTCTGACTTGGGGCTGGTGCCCTATCCAATACACCAACTAGCTGCCCCCATACTAAAAATCTTAAAGCAAGAAGGGAAATTTAACCTCATAGTTATCACTGAGGCTTGGTAGGGTTACACTTGGAATATGATTATTGATGGATATAATCTATTTTAAAATGGGATAGATAAAAAGGAGCTAGTATTGGAATAGCATTGTGAATTAATAAAGTATATTCTTTTAAGTAAATCTAGCAACCAGAGAAGTAAAGCATGAAAGAGAGCTTTTGATAAAAGTCAATGGAAGAAGAAAAAAAAAATTATCACTTTAGTATACTACTGACCATTTAGAAAGAGGAAATAGATGAGAAAATTGATAAAGAAGGAAAATACAATATTGATGAAGAAGTAAAATTGTAAAAATCTATTTGACTTTCCTTAATAAGTTCAATATTCAAAAATTAAAGGAACCAAGAAGGGAAAATACTGTATTTTGGATTTGATTTTCATTAGCTTGGAGAAACTGGCAACTGGAATTGAAATGCTGGGCACTCTGACTGGTATATCCCAAAGTTTGCAAGGAAGTACAATGTTCCAGAGAATGGAGCAAATCCTCATCTAATTTGACACGCATCCTTGAGTATGGGAATGAAGATGTCAAGAGGTTCAATGAAGAACAAGTTGAATCCAGTAGACTTAAATTCTACCAGAGAAGTCAATCCAAGAGTCACAGGTGAGGATAAAAAAAAATTCTAGACACAAAGGAAACAATCCCAATGAAGAGGAAAAATGATGATGATTGAAGAGTTGTGTATACACATGGAATTCATAAATCAACCTAAATTTTCAAAAGAAAGTGTGCAGAAAATTTAATGAGTCAGGCAATAAAGATAAAAATATGACATATTCATTTAAAATTATAGTAGAAGTATTAAACTAGTATAAGTTGAAACTGATGAGAGCAGGCAAGGCTCTCATAATTGGAGAAAAAGACCAAAAGAGGGATGGTATTTCTGTTTGATGTGGTTAATAATTGAAACAGAAAAACTAATAGTATAACAAAACAATTGGCAATAACAATCTTCATTTTGCTTTTCCCCCTTTTGCCAAGGAATCATATTTGCAATGGAAATAAGAAAATAAGAAAGTCAAATATTCTTTATTTTCAGAGAGGACCAATGACATCATGAGATTGATATCTGGATTTATATGAGTTGGATTTAAGTGAAGTAGGGCTACACAAAGTCATCAGCTCCACTCTCTCTTCCAGAATCATCAAAGTATACTATAGCAGGAAAAAAAAAAGTCAAAATTACTAGCAATGGTCCAGGGTTCAGGGGATGACCTTGACATCTAAATACTCCACAACACCTGCTTTAGTTGTTTTCATGACCATTGGAGTATGATGTTCTTATCTGCCCATTCCATTAGGGTAAGTCTTCACATGCTTAGGGTAGATATTCTTAACTCACTGATGGGTTTGAGGCCTCATATTAACTTTAACCTGCTTAGCCAATATGTTGAGAAGGTTTGTGGCCACTGTGCATGCTACAGTTTCTTGGAGTCACAGATGAGAGTTGGGTGAAAGGATGCTCATCAAAGGTAAATGAGCAAGCCCTTACTCTAGAGGTGCTAGTCCTCCCTAAACACCCCCCATACCTCTACAGACAAAATAGACAGGAATGGATTAGATAGTAATATAGTTTGATTAGGAACTGATCAAATGGGTAGAATTAAAAAAACAAACAAACATGATTTAATGCCATTGTTGCAAAATTTCTTCAGTGGAGAAATCCCAGATTGCTTTGTGATTGGCCTTGTGACAGCTAATATTTATATCAATGCCTTAGATAAAGGCATATATGACATACTCATCAAATATGAAGATGAAACTAAAATTTAAGGAATATCTAAAACTCTGGAAGACAGAATCAGAATCTAAAGAAATATTGATAAAATGGAGCTTTGGGGCTGAATATAAAAATAAAGTTAAAAGAGATAAATAAAAAACCTTAAAATTAAATTTAAAATTGATGTCACCAATACAAGATGGAAGAAGCAGAGTTAAATAGTTGGGTTTTTATGAAAAAGGAGCAAAGCATTTCATGGTGCTGCATGTTCAATTTGAACAATGTGATATGGAAACCAAAAAAGGGCTAATGCCAACTTGAGTATCATTGGGAGAGTAATAATTTCCAGGAATAAATGGTTGATGATCCCTCTATTTTCTCTTTATTGATCAGACCATTTATGGAGTATTATGTTCTGTTTTAGATGTCAGGATTTAAGAAGAACATTGGTAAGTTGGAGGGCATTCATTGGAAGATGACCAGTATGGTACAGATCCTTGAGTTCATACCATATGGTGATTTGTTGAAGAAACTGGACATGCTTAATCTGAACATCAGAGGACTCAGAGAGGATATGATTACTGTCTGGATTTAGAGGGCTATCACGTGAAAGAACAAGAATTGTTCTACTTGGAGCTTGTTCAGTTGTGCAATGAGCTTTTTGAGAGGTGATAGACACCTCATTGTAGGTCACCAACAGAGACTGGATGAGCACTTGTCATTCATGTATGAGGTTACTTTTGAATATTAGTTGGACTAGATAGCTGCTGAGGTCCTTTCTAAATTCTCAATTTTATGATTTTGTGAACTAGGAATAGTGTGTCTTTATTTTCAAATATTTGTTGGTTTGTTTACTGTAATAGAAGTCGTTCATATATTGAGCAGAAAACAGATGTTCTCTTTGGCTTCTTCACCCTGTCTCAGTGGAAAATACCAATTAACCTTTGATCCTCTACATCCCACAGGAATACAAAATTTTCAGGGATAGCAACTACTTTGCTTATGTCATTGTGGCTTCAGTACCCACTGTCTGGTACTTAATAAAATCATATTGAATTGAATATTCACAAATTACTTCACCTGAGATGAGAATTCATTGTACTGAAATAATCACAGCATAAATAGAAAAAACAGCATAGTAATGCTGAAGAAATATATCAACAACATGCTCTCCCAATACCCATAAACCAAGATAGCCAACATATTTCATTCCAAACTTCTAGCAAAGGCATCCATTCCATTATGAGAAGGGTAGCAACAGGGTTGGAAAAGGGGTCATTTCAGGAACATGTAGAAAGAAGTTCATACATATTGAAAGCAAATTCATACATACTGAAAGTAAATTTGAAGAGCACTGCCACCAAGAAAATAATTTGCATAAAAAGCCTTTTCTAATGCTTCCAGTCTGGAGGAGAACCAAGCTGTTGGCAGTACTTTGGTAGGGTAGAAAATCTTGTGAAATTATCTAACCAGTTATTCTTCCTCAGAAAGAACCTTGCTATGCAAATGGAGAAGGACCAGCTGTTGGGAATATTTTTATAAACCTCAGGAAAAGTCACTATCATCCTTCACAAAATATCAAACATGTGATATTTTGACAAATTTGAGATGCCTCTAATGGTGAATATAGCTAGAGTCCCCCAAACTGAAAATTACTCATAAGTTCATAAAGAATATCATATGACCATAATGGTCATATTTTATGTGACCAGGAAATAGTTTCTGGCTTCTTTGTTTTAATAAAGTGATAGGGTCAAGAACTACTTTTTATTTTCCCCAGATAAAAACAAAATGACACAATAAAGTAGATCTCTGAATGGGAAATCCATAATTATGCAAAGAGAAAATTTAAACTTTTTGAGGATGAAGACTGTTGTTTTTCAGTCTTTCTATCTCCGGTACCTTGAATAGTGCCAAATATATATTGTGTTGTTTAGTCATTTCAGATTCTCTATTTCCTTATTTGGGATTTTCTTGGCAAAGATGCTGGAGTGATTGTTATTTCCTTCTCCAGAACACTTTATAAATGAGGAACTGAGGCAAACATGGTCAGTGACTTGTCCAGGATCAAACAGCAAAAAATGTTTGAGAGGAAGCAATCTATCTGAAGGCAGATAGAGGACAGACACCTGCTATACATAAAGTCAATTCTTAATTAAAAAAAAAGTCTAATGGAATTGAATTAGGTACAAGATACATAGGATACAAAAGAGAGGTGGGCTTTAGTTTCTAAATTCTCAGAGAACTTGGCTAAAGTGTTCATTCCTTTACAACATCTAACATCCTAAGTTTCAGAGAGAGAGTTGTACTGACAGGTAGTTACATTAAAACAAGCAAGAAAAGCTTTGAGCTCTATGCTGTTTATAGCTGTAGCTATTTATGCTGGCACTGGAAAGGTGAAGCTAAGGTTTTTGTCCTGTTGGGCACAGATGTGTTAACGAGGGAATTGTTTGCTTATCTGCAACATGTATGCTTTCAGTCCCTGGACAGCATGCTTTCTGCACCCTGGCAGTTCAGCACCACAAACAGTGTCTGGCAGCTGGTGTCAAATACCAAACTGCTTTAGTGATTAATTTTTGCAGTAATCCTAAGCAGTGACAGGTAGTGCTTATTCTTTTCCAGGGATACATTCTTCAGAATATCAGTTTGTTGTTTTGGATAAGAAAACTGACTCCAGGTATATCAAATCTGGGATGTCACATTTGATATACAAGATATACTGATGAAGTAATGAATTTGGGTTTATAACTAACAATGGAACTTGTGTTTGTTTTGTCTTGGTCACAGTTGTACAATTTTGAGTACAATTTGATTATTCAGATCTAGAGGGTTTAAGTAACTAGTACTTTTAATAAAAACATCTGATAATTCCCAGTTAAAAGGAATGGGTAATTCAGTAGTCAATGAAAAAAAAATAGCTTGGGAAAATGAAAAGATTAGAAATAACCTCAGAGAAAAAACATTTGGCAAGGGGGAAGTCTTTGCTTAAGAACTTCTCTATAAAAATCCTAAGACTATTTTTTTCTTTTTTTAATTAAAGCTTTTTATTTACAAAACATATGCATGGGTAATGACCCTTGCAAAACCTCCTGTTCCAAATTTTCCCCTCCTTCTTCTCAGATCCTCCCTGAGATGGCAGGTAGTCCAATATATGTTAAATCTGTTGAAATATATGTTAAATCCAAAATATGTATACATATTTATACAATTATCTTGCTGCACAAGAAAAATCAGATCAAGAAGGAAAAAAAAACCTGAGAAAGAAAACAACATGCAAGCAAACAACAGAAAGAGTAAAAATGCTATGTTGTGTTCCACATTCAGTTCCCACAGTAGATGGCTATCTGGGTGTAGATGGCTCTCTTCATTACTCAGCAATTGGAACTGGTTTGAATCATCTCATATTTGAAGAGAGCCATGTCCATTAGAATTGATCATAGTGTAGTCTTGTTATTGCTGTATACAATGATCTCTTCATTCTGCTTATTTCTCCAGGCCTCTCTGAAATCATGTTGGTCGTTTCTTACAGAACAATAACTTTCCATAACATTCATATACTATAATTCATTCAGCTTACTTTTTGTGCCTAGTTTCTGCCATACTAGTTTCCAATTTTCCCAGTAGTTTTTGTCAAATAGTGAATTCTTATCCCAAAAGCTGGGGTCTTTGGGTTTGTCAAAACAACTAGATTGCTATAGTTAATGACTATTTTGTCCTGTGAACCTAACTTATTCCACTGATCGGCTAGTCTATTTCTTAGCCAGTACCAAATGGTTTTGATGACCACTGCTTTATAATATTGTTTTTGATCTGGTACAGCTAGGCCACCTTCATTTGACTTTTTTTTTTTCATTAACTCCGTTGAAATTCTTGACCTTTTGTTCTTCCAGATGAATTTTGTTATTATTTCTTCTAGGTCAGTAAAGTAGTTTCTTGAGAGTTTGATTGGTATAGCACTAAATAAATAGATTAAAAATTATTTTTTCATATAATCTTCTTGCCTAAAGCTGTACCCCTAATCAATCACTTGGAGCAAAGTTTTCTTCCAAACTTTCTTTGTTCTTAGTAATTCCAGTTGTCATTACGGGAATTTTAAGGTTATGTCAACTTCCCTAATTAAGCCAATATTTTGGCCCACAAGATTTATTATTACTTTTGGCTTCAAGTATCATTCACATTGTACTGAGAAGAAGCTATCTCAAAAAAATCAGTAAGACTTTGTGAGTTCCACATTGCTTCTTTGGCAGCCAGGGTCATAATCATTAACTTCATAGCACAATCTCACCTACCAAGGGTATTAAAAAGAGCAAACACTCTCTTCCCACCCAGCCCAAATAACTAAGCCCTGTACTTAAATGTTTAAAGATCATCCATGGTAGTTTATAGACAATATAGCCCACATGCTCCTCAGCTTCTTCTAGACCTTCCCAGAACTGGCTGTTGCCCATGCTTCTATCCAGCAATAACTAAGTCCTAAACTAGGATGTTACTACTGCCTCTTCCATGTTTTCACTGCTAAGATAGGGGATAAAGATGCTGTCTACAAATAGAGTTTCATTGCTAGAGTTGTTTGTCCCATTACCCTGCTATTGCCGGTGCTATCCAAACTACTTTCTTCTGGTTAAATGCCATTACCTTTTTGAACACCTGGTCTCCAAACCGAGGGTCAGTTACCTCTTTTCTTTTACTCTCTACATTTTTTTTTCCTGAAAAAGCAATTTCAGCATATCTCATATTTAATTTCCCTTTTTCCTAGTTTGTACTTTCACATCTACTGCCATGGATCTGTGAGATTTAATTTATTTGAACCTCTTATACTATTCTAATAAGTAATAATAAATTTGATATAATCATATTGAAGTTCTGTAAGTAAGGCCCTGAAGTTATGAGGTGCAGATTCCAAGTTCATTTGCTTAATTATAAGAAGTTAATTAAAAGCCCTCTACTCTTGTTTTTCTTGTCATGATGACCAAACCCAGAATGGTGGAGCCAACTGAGTCATATGAAAAATACCCCAAAATATTTTTAAACCTCTGGACCAATCTCTTATTCAATAGAAACAGGTGACCACCTTATGACCACTTAGATCACTGAATGTGATAGCTTGTACTATTTTCTCTTGCCTAACCTAAGGAGATCCCTGTCCATTTAGTGTGGAGATAGTCCTTACTTCGCCCAACTTGGTACCCTGCTGACATTTTTTTTTTCTTATTTTAGCTTATGTGTCATGTGTCAATTGATGGAATTATTCTGTATTTGGTATAGCTGCTCTTGAATGTCTGTATGTCAAGCCCTATAAAAATAGGGCTCTGGAAAGAGGAAGTATCTCAGTTCATGAGAAACATTTGGGGTCCACTTCATTAGAGGGAACTATGGACCATTTAATAAAATGCCATTAATTTAGAGTTCTGACTTGTTTTCTTTTACTGTAGGTAGGATAATTTTAATCCCCATGATCCCTAAAAGCCCAAGAATTCAAACAAAGTATCCCTTCAATAAAAGTATCCAACCTTAGGTAATAGGTGATTACCCAGAAGGTGATTAAAATTAAGAATAGGAAAACAAAAGCAGGGAGAAAGCTACTAGCAATAAAATGAACATTGACAAGGAAGTCCCCTGGGGTCTCAGGAATGCTTCCAACAAAGTCCTGAAACTGTGTATAATCATCTTGCCCAAAGTGTCTATAGGTGGATCCCAAAACAAACCACCAAGGAGGCAAAATTAATTTAAACTGCCCCAGATTTGCTCTATGGATTCTTCTTGAACAATAGCTGTGGTTATTTCAACATTATACAATGGAGAGAGAAAAGTAACACAAAGCACAATATGCAATATAAAGCCACTATATTTTATTGAATAGGAAAATGATCATATCTATAGCTTAGGATATGACTTTGTGAGAGAATAGATCTGAGGTATTGAGGTATTGTTGAGGTAAACCAGTGCTGATTCTAATTATGTTCATCTTAAGATATATTGATCCACAAGATACACTGAATACTGGAGAAATAAGGTTAATATTTAACATGTGATTCATGCATTCTTAGAAATTATCAAAAAACCTATCAGTATTTACTCTTTTGTCCAGTTTTAATAGCTGTGCTAAATTTAATAAATCACTTAGTAGAAAAAGCCCAGAGATTATGCAAATAACTAAGAAGTTGTTTCTAATTTTATTGAAATCAGCAACCATATTTTCTATTATTCTGTAACCAATTATCTATACTGAAATTTCTCTGAATCTAGTATTTGATGTGTTTAAACAAAACAATGACTTTATGTTCTTAACTTTATAAAATAAGACCTGAACTTTGTTAATGTTGTTTTTATAAAATTCTGGAGAAGGAACCTTAAATTATAAAGTTTTGCCAAAAGCTGAATAGTAATTTCTTCTTGATAAAGTCTTGATTCAGTATCTTCTTAATTGTCCAGAGATTTTGATATGTCTCTCTGAAACATCAGTCTGAAGGGATGATGGGGATAGACATTGAATCTGGGGGAATTGGGAAATTAAGAAAGGGGGGAAAAGTGAAGGAGAGCTACTGACGGAGCTTGAAAAGGGAAATCTAAAGCAACAACAACTAATAACATTTTTATACAATATGTTGAGTTTTATAAAGCACTTTCTATAAATGGTTTTGTCTCCCAATGTTGTTTTTCCTAGATAGTGTGAAAAACATAATAGAATATGAGCTTATTGAGGAAAGAGGCTGCTTCATTTTTGTTTCCACATCCCCAATATCTAGTCTAGAGTCTAGTCTAGGGTATGGTACATAATAAGTACTTAATAAATGCTCTTTGACTAATTGCTTGATTGAGGAGTGGCAAGAACAAAAGATTTGCATCAACAAGCTCTTAAAGAGTGACAATAATCTTTTAAATTTACACCTCAAAATTTGGCATGTAGCTTAATTTATTTTTTTCACTCACTCATTCAAGTAGGCATAGGTTTGAATCCTGGATCTTTTACTTATTTACTGTATGATTTTAGAAATAATTTAATCTCTTTAGACCTTAGTTTCTTATATGTAAATAAAGGGGTTAGATTAGATAATCCCTAAAGTCTTTCCAACTTTTACTAAAGCATTAATATTCTTGTTTTATGTTCTGGAAAGCTAAGGTTCAAAGAAATTAAATGATTGAATTCAAGTCCTTGTGATTAGCATGTGTCATAATCAGCTTTTAAGTCTATATATTATGACGAAAAATCCAATTTTTTTCCTTAATAGTGAGGAAATTATAAACTAATCATTCTTCAAGTAAATTTGCAAAGCTGTTTGATTTTAAGATAAACTATTTCCACCCCAGTGTATAAACTTCTGGAAATAAGTAAAGAAAGCTTTTTTGGAAATCTCTCTAACAAGCTGCATTAATCATTTAGCAAAGGGCAATGCAGTAGGCTGGAAATATTAAGTGCCCCTTTCTCAGAGCAGTGGCATCCTTTCAGGGTGTTACAGTAAAAGAATCTGATAGCTCTATATTGCAGAGGTAACTTTTACTAGTCAGGGGAATGAGTAGATTTGAGAACTCTTTGTGTATATGGGTGTGTGTGTGTGTGTGTGTGTGTGTGTGTGTGTGTACTTCACTAGACTAACAGAATTGTCCATAATACACGAAAAGGTGAAAAGCTATGATCTACTTAAGATTTTCATTTTACAATTGGGGGAACTGAGATATGGATTGGTGAAATAATTTATATTATATAGTATATATGTATATATATATGTATTGTATAGTCATAGGGCTAGTTAATGATCAGGAACACAATTAAGTAATTTTAACTTTTAAATTACATATTTATTAATCTTTGAATAAATTATAGTAAGAGAACTTGTAGTAGCATTACCACAGAGGAAGGGCACATGTTGAAAATTGGGAGTACTTTGTCAAAACTTATCTTTTATCTTATTTAAAAATTCTTTTATTTCAGGAATAAAATTTAGGCCTCTTGTCTTTTAGCTTGTTGATTTTTTAATATTCCCAAGTTTATTTCATCTTATTTCTCTGAAAACACACACACACACACACACACACACACACACACACACACACCCAAGATTTTTGCTTTATTTCACTTTTATTTGTAAATATATACCTTTATCCTTCATTATCAATGGAATTATCACTTCTAATATAGAATAATAAAAAGTAAACATCAGCTTATAAAATTAACTAATACATTAAACAAATCAGTTAATAAACTATTTCACCTCTTCAAAGAAAAAGATAAGCTTATTCTATAATTGCATTTAGGTGATATGATTTTTGTTGTTTTTCCAATCATTTTTCAATTATGTCTAACTTTTTGTGATCACACTTGCAGTTTTCTTGGCAAAGACACTAGAGTAGTTTGCCATTTCCTTTTCTCCCTCATTTTACAAGTGAGAAACTGAGGAAAACGGGGTTAAGTGACTTTCTCTGGGTCACACAGTCAATAAATAAATGTTTGAGACCACATTTGAACTCAGAAAGATGAGTCTTCCTGATTGCAAGTCCTATCCTATAGCTACTGCACCACCTACTTATCCTGGTAATATAGTATTCAATGGCTAAAATTAATTGAAATAAGAGTAGATACTTCAATGAATATTTTATTCATGAATCTTTGCCTTGTCTATTTTTGGTGGGCTTGTGAGATCTTAGGGAATGTGTCTTTGAGCTTGGTTTTTGCTGAATCCCAGAAATTTTAATATGTGGTTTTAGCATTATCAATTTTTCAAATAATTATTGTTTCTATGATTTGTTTTTCAATACACGTATTATTTAGAATTAGATATTTTAATATATTTCTGTTAATATAATTTGTTTTAATATCATTTAAATGGACCCATGTATTTTCCCTCTTTTTTTTACTCTCCCAGAGAACTAGTGAAAAATTATAATTTTTAAAAATAGAAGAAAAAAGCAATCAACAAAATTGATCAATACATGAAAATAACATAAAATATATACATCCTGCCACTTGTGCAATTGTTTAAGGAGGAGAGATTGCATATTTCTTCATTAAGTACATGTTTATTTTTTTTGCAGCATTCACTTTTGATTGTATTGTCATCGTTATTCTTTCCATTTACATTGTCACTATGTATATATTGTTTTGTTGGTTCTGCTTACTTCACTCAGTAGAAGTCTATATATTTCTGTATTCATAGTTGTTATTTTTCAAAGTACAATAATCTTCTATAGCATGCTTGTACAATAATGCTTCTATAGCATTCATCCTCCAATTGATAGGCATCTAATTTGTTTTTAGTTCTTTGTTAGCGCCCAAATACAGCTATAAATGTTAGTATATATCAGGACTTTCTTTTTTCTTAGCAATTACTTCATTGCAACATATACTTAATAGTAGAGTCTCTGAATCAAATAGTATGGATATTTGAGATAAAGCTTTTTGGATAACTGCAAGAGCTTTTCTCAAATGATTATATTTATAATACAACAAGGTATAACTTCCCAAAATTAGAGGCAGATTGATACCACATTAGATTGAGTGGTAGGACTAGAATTAGTAAGACAGTTCAAATTGGGTTTCAGCCATTTATAAGTTGTGTTGACGTTGGCAAAGACATCAAATATCTCTTTATTTCAATTTCCTCTTCATAGAGTTGTGGTGATGATCAAATGAGCTGTTATTAATGAAAACACAGCATTATACCTGGCACCTAATAGGTATTATATAAATGTTTAAGACTCTTTCTCCTTCTTGACTATTCTTTTTTTTTTTTTAATGATCATTAAATCATTTATTTTTTTTTTTTTTTTTTATTTAATAGCCTTTGATTTACAGGATATATACATGGGTAACTTTACAGCATTAACAATTGCCAAACCTCTTGTTCCAATTTTTCACCTCTTAGCCACCCCACCCCCTCCCCTAGATGGCAGGATGACCAGTAGATGTTAAATATATTAAAATATAAATTAGATACACAATAAGTATACCCGACCAAAACGTTATTTTGCTGTAGAAAAGAATCAGACTCTGAAATATTGTACAATTAGCTTGTGAAGGAAATCAAAATGCAGGTGTGCATAAATATAGGGATTGGGAATTCAATGTAATGGTTTTTAGTCATCTCCCAGAGTTCTTTTTCTGGGCATAGCTAGTTCAGTTCATTACTGGTCCATTAGAAATGATTTGGTTGATCTCGGTGCTGAGGAGGGCCTGATCCATCAGAACTGGTCATCATCTAATATTGTTGTAGAAGTATATAATGATCTCCTGGTCCTGCTCATTTCACTCAGCATCAGTTCATGTAAGTCTCTCCAGGCCTTTCTGAAATTATCCTGTTGGTCATTTCTTACAGAACAGTAATATTCCATAATTTTCATATACCACAATTTATTCAACCATTCTCCAACTGATGGACATCCATTCAGTTTCCAGTTTTAGCCACTACAAAAGGGCTGCCACAAACATTCGTGCACATACAGGTCCCTTTCCCTTCTTTATAATCTCTTTGGGATATAATCCAGTAGTAACACTGCTGGATCAAAGGGTATGCACAGTTTGATCACTTTTGAGCATAGTTCCAAACTACTCTCCAAAATGGTTGGATTCGTTCACAACTCCACCAACAATGCATCAATGTCCCAGTTTTCCCGCATCCCTCAACAATCATCATTATTTTTCCTGTCATCTTAGCCAATCTGACAGTGTGTGTAGTCGAGTATCTTAGAGTTGTCTTAATTTGCATTTCTCTGATTAATAATGACTTGGAGCATCTTTTCATATGACTAGAAATAGTTTCAATTTCTTCATCTGAGAATTGTCTGTTCATATCCTTTGACCATTTTTCAATTGGAGAATGAGCGATTTTTATAAATTAGAGTTAATTCTCTATATATTTTGGAAAATGAGGCCTTTATCAGAACCTTTGACTGTAAAATATTTTCCCAGTTTTATTGCTTCCCTTCTAATCTTGTCTGCATTAGTTTTGTTTGTACAAAAACTTTTCAGTTTAGTATAATCAGAAATTTTCTATTTTGTGATCAGTAATGATCTCTAGTTCTGCTTTGGTCATAAAGACCTTCCCCTTCCACAGGTCTGAGGGTAAACTATCCTATGTTCCTCTAATTTATTAATAATTTCATTCTTTATGCCTAGGTCATGAACCCATTTTGACCTTATCTTGGTGTCTGGCGTTAAGTATGGATCAATGCCTAATTTCTGCCATATTAGTTTCCAATTTTCCCAGCAATTTTATCAAACAGTAAGTTCTTATCCCAAAAGCTGGGATCTTTGGGTTTGTCAAAGACTAGGTTGCTATATTTGTTGACTGTTTTATCCCTTGAACCTAATCTATTCCACTGATCAACTAATCTATTCCTTAGCCAATACCAAATAGTTTTGGTAACTGCTGCTCTATAATATAATTTTAGATCTGGTACAGCTAAGCCACCATCATTTGATTTTTTTTCATTAATTCCTTGAAATTCTTGACCTTTTGTTTTCCATATGAACTTTGTTGTTATTTTTTCTAGGTCATTAAAATAGTTTTTGGGAAGTCTGATTGGTATAGCGTAAATAAATAGATTAGTTTAGGTAATATTGTCATCTTTATTATATTTGCTCGCCCTATCCAAGAGCATTTAATATTTTCAATTGGTTAGATCAGACTTAATTTGTGTGAAAAGTGTTCTGTAATTTTGCTCATAAAGTTTCTGATTTTCCCTTGGCAGATAGATTCCTAAATATTTTATATTATCAGTAGTTACTTTAAATGGAATTTCTCTTTGTAACTCTGACTGTTGGATTTTGTTAGTGATATATAAGAATGCTGATGACTTATGTGGGTTTATTTTATAATCAACAACTTTGCTAAAGTTGTGGATTATTTCTAATAACTTTTAGCAGAATCTCTGGGGTTCTCTAAGTATACCATCATGTCATCGGCAAGAGTGATAATTTGGTTTCCTCATTGCCTATTCTTATTCCTTTAATCTCTTTCTCAGCTCTTATTGCTATAGCTAGCGTTTCTAATACAATATTAAATAGTAAGCAGTGATAGTGGGAACCTTGTTTCACTCAGATCTTATTGGGAATGGTTGCAGTTTGTCTTCATTACATATGATGCTTACTGATGGTTTTAAATAGATGCTGCTGATTATTTTAAGGAAAGTCCATTTATTCCTATACTCTCAAGTGTTTTAATAGGAATGGATGTTGGATTTTATCAAATGCTTTTCTGCATCTATTGAGAGGATCATATGGTTTTGTTAATTGGTTATTAACATGGCCAATTATATTGATAGTTTTCCTAATATTGAACCACCTGCATTCCTGGTATAAATCCTACTTGATCATAGTGTATTATCTTGGAGATGATTTTCTGTAGTCTTTTGCTAATATCTTATTTAAGATTTTAGCATCAATATTCATTAGGGAGATTGGTCTATAATTTTCTTTCTCTGTTTTCAGCCTACCTGGTTTAGGTATCAGTACCATGTCTGTTTCATAGAAGGAATTTGGTAGGACTCCTTCATTTCCTATTTTATCAAATAATTTATATAGCATTGGGCCAATTGTTCTTTAAATGTTTGGTAAAATTCATGTAAATCCATCTGGTCCTGGGGATTTTTTCTTAGGGAGTTGTTTAATTGCCTGTTCTATTTCTTTTTCTGAAATGGGACTATTCAAGCAATTTGCTTCCTCCTCTGTTAGTCTGGGAAGTCTGTATTTTTGGAGGTAGTCATCCATTTCACTTAGGTTATCAAATTTATTGGCATAAAGTTGAGCAAAATAACTCCTTATTATTTCTCTAATTTCCTCTTCATTGGTGGAAAGTTCTCCCTTTTCATTTTAAGACTACTAATTTCATTTTCCTCCCTCTTTTCTAATCAGATTTACCAAAGCTTATCTATTTTATTAGCTTTTTCAGAGAACCAACTCTTAGTTTTATTAATTAGTTCAATAGTTTTTTACTTTCAATATTTTTAATTTCTCCTTTTTAATTTTAGAATTTCCAATTTAGTATTTGATTGGGGGTTTTTAATTTTGGTCTTTTTTAGTTTTTTAGTTGCAAGCCCAATTCATTAATCTTTTCTTTCTCTGTTTTATTCAAGTAAGCCTCTAAGGATATAAAATTCCCTCTTATTACGCTTTGTCTGCATCCCACAAATTTTGGTATGATGTTTCATCATTGTCATTTTCTTCGGTGAAATTATTAATTGTATCTATAATTTGTTGAATCACCTAATCATTCTTTAATATGAGATTGTTTAGTTTCCAATTAATTTTTTGTCTATTTTCCCCTGGCTTTTTGTTGAATGTAATTTTATTGCATTGTGATCTGAAAGAAATCTGCATTTACTATTTCTGCTTTCTTGCATTTTAATTTGAGTCTTTATGTCCTAATATATGGTCCAATTTTTGAATAGGTTCCATGAACTGCTGAGAAGAAAGTATATTCCCTTCTATCTCCATTCAATTTTCTCCAAGATCCAACATACCTAATTTTCTAATATTCTATTTACTTCTTTAATTTCTTTCTTATTTGTTTTGTGGTTTGATTTGTCTAATTCTGAGAGTGCAAGGTTGAGATCTCCTACTATTACACTTTTGTTGTCTATTTCTTCTTGCATCTCTTAACTCTCCTTTAGGAAGTTGAGTGCCATACCACTGGTGCATATATGTTTAATATTGATATTGCTGTTATTTATGCTGCCCTTTAGCAGGATGTAGTTTCCTTCCTTATCTCTTTTAATTAGATCAATTTTACTTTTGCTTGATCTGAGATAAGGATGGCTACCCTACTTTTGACTTCACCTGAAGCATAATAGATTTTGCTCCAGCCTTTTAACTTTACTCTATATGTATCCCCTGTTTTAAATGTGTTTCTTGTAAACAACATATTGTAGGGTTCTGACTTTGGTCCAGTCTGCTATGTGCCTAATCTTTATAGGGGAGTTCATCCCATTCACATTTACAGTAAAAAATTACTAATTTTGTATTTCCTGCCATCATAATGTCCCCAGATTGTGCTTTACTTATTCTTGCCTCCCCAACCCTCTTTCCCCTTTTAAACTTATGTCCCCTCTTGTATCGATGCTTATCCTCTTTATAATCCCTCCCTCCCCCTTTGAGGTCTTTCCCCTTCCTTCCCTTATTACTCTTTCTTTTCCTTTTCCTCTCCCCCGTTTTAATGGGCGAGAGGAATTTTCTCTAAAACAAATGTCAATTATTTTTTCTTTGAGCCAACTCTGATGAGAGTAAGATTCACACAATGTTCCTCCCTCTCTAAATTCCCTCAGATATGATAAGTTTCCTTAGCCTCTTTGTGGGATGTGGTTTCCCTCTTTTATCCCTCCTTCCCACCTTATTCTGCCATCATCCCTTTTCCATATCTACTTCCCTTTTTATGTTATACCAGTACAATCAAATTTTACATGTATTCTTTTGTATATCCACAACAGAAATACAATTCTCACGAGTTATTTTTACCTTTTCTGCATCTCTTGAGTTCTATTCTTGGAGATCAAATTTTTGTTTAATTCTGGTTTTCTTCAGAAACAAATGGAATTCATTTGTTTCATTAAATGTCCATCTTCTTCCCTGGAAGAAAATGCTCAGCTTAGCTGGGTAGTTTATTCTTGGCTGCATCTCAAGTTCTTGTGCCTTTCGAGATATCATATTCCAGGCCCTTTCCTTTAATGTAGAGGCAGCCAGATCTTGGGTGATCCTTATTGTGGCACCTCGGTATTTAAATGGTTTTTTTTGGCTGCTTGTAAAATTTTTTCCTTAATCTGATAGTTCTGAAATTTTGCCACAATATTCCTTGGGGTTTTTATTTTAGGTTTCTTTCAGAAGGTGTTGATGAATTCTTTCAATGCCTATTTTACCTTCTGATTCTATTACATCTGGGCAGTTCTCTTTGATGATTTCTTGTAAAATAGTATCTAGGCTCTTTTTTCATCATAGTTTTCAGAAAGTCCAATAATCCTCAGATTATCTCTCCTAGATCTATTTTCCAAGTCTGTCGTTTTTGCAAGTAGATAATTCATGGTTTTCCAGTTTGTCATTTTTTTGTTTTGCTTGACTGATTCTTGTCTCAATGAATCATTAGTTTCAATTTGTTCAGTTCTAATTTTTAAAGATTTTTTCTTCATTAGCTTTTTACTTCTTTCTATATGTCAATTGAGGTTTTTGAATGTATTGTTTTGGTCTGTGGATTTTTCCATTTCACTAATTTTTTTTTAGTGAATTATTTTCTTTCAATTCCACAGATCCTACTTTCTTCGTGTTCTTTGTCTTTTCCAATTCATGGATCCTACTTTCTTGAGTTCTTTGTGCTTTTCAATTCACAAATCCTACTTTCTAGTGAATTCTTGTATTTTTCCAATTCACAATTCTTACTTTCCTGAGATTTTTGCTTTTCCAATTCACCAATTTTGTTTCCCTGCACTTCCTGGAATTTTTAACTTTTCAATTCGTATTTCAGGAAGTTGTTGCTCTCTTGTAAGGCTTCTCTTTCCTTTCCCCATTTATCTTCTAACTCTCTTTTGGACTTTTAATGGTCTCTTCTATGAGAGCATCATGTAAAGGAGGACAGTCTGATGCATTTTTGCTGTTTGAGGTCTCTTCAGGTTTGCTGACCTGCTCTTTTTCTGCATAGAAGCTGTCGATCATTCTTTTCATCTTTTTATTCATGTTTTAAAGCCTTTAGGGTGGGTCTCTAGGCAGGGTTACCAAGCTCCTCTGCAGAGCAGGGAAAGATGTAAACCGATTTCGGCTCCGAGGTATGGGAGTGCTCTCTAAGTGAGAGTTTTCCTTCCCCAACAGGAAGTGGATTCAGCACTGGCCGACCTATCAAACTGCTTGAGTAGGGCTAAGTGGGTTAGCGATTGCCCTCGGCTAGAGACTAAGGGTGAAAGTGTCACTGCCCCAGGCGGAGCCTCTTGTGGGACTGTGAGTATTGCAGCTGACCGCGGGACCGCTGACCGCGACCGCAGACTGCAGACTGCCGGAACTCTGCCCCAGTGTCTCTGCCCAATGCAAATCGGCCCTGGAAAGCTCTATGGCCCCAAGCCGAGCTCCCCTGCGCAGATTGGAGGCTAACCGGACTCGCCTCCTGCGTGCAGGATCACAACTGCCCCAGGAAAGCCGTGCACTGCGGGTTGGGGCTCGCGCAATGCTGAGATCTGTGCCTTCACCCTCGGTTTGAGACTCTCCTTGAACCTAATTTCTCTCCCGTCTCAGCCAATCTCCCCTGGCCCCGGAACCAACCTTTTTGGCGAGATTGCAGATTTTCTTCGGCGTGAGTTGTTCTGCTTCTTATCTTTACAGTTGCTTGCAGTCAAGACTATTTTTGAGGCTCGATATAATATTGATAAAGAGGGTAAGAGAGGAGCTTAGAAAGTCGCGTGTGTCTTCTCCGCCATCTTGGCTGAAATTCCATCATTTTCTATGCCATGTTCATATTACATTATATTCAGATATAAGAATTTGATTAGAAATTTCCTATTAGAAAAATATTACCCTTCCCTCCTCAGTGTCCAATTTTTGGCTACTGTAAAGAGATATTATAATTTTTTTTTGTACATTTTGATCCTTTTCTTCTTCCTTGGATTTAATTTAATTTAATTTTTTTGGTTATAGACTTAGTAGAGGCATAGCTGGTCAAGAGTATGTTCAGTTTCATGACTCTAGGCAGAGGTTCAAACTCCTCTTTGGAATGACTGAACCAAATTAACAGATTCACCAACTATTCATAATTGTACCTGTTTTTCCTACAGGTCCTTCATATTTGTTGGGTTTCCTTGTGTGGTTTGATCTACCTATGGGCAGCTAAAGTTATTTCTGCAAAGCATTTTATAATTAGATTACTAGAGTCTATAGGGTAAGTATAGTCTATACCTTGCTGTGTTTCTCCAGTTATTTTGAATAGAATTTCTCTAATTCTTCCCTTTAGATTTTATTGGTTATATTGAAAAACAGTGAGAATTTATGGGATTTATTTTCTTTTCTCTTTGCCTATGCTTATTCCCTTAACTTCTTTTCCCTTTCCTTCATTCTTTTTTTGGTTTAATTGCTATAGCCAGCATTTCTAATGCAATATCAAATTGCTGTGATAAAGGTGAACTCTACTCTTGATCTTATTGGACATGTCTCTAACTTTTTTTCCATTATATTTTCTCATGGATTTAGATATTTCACACACACACACACACAATAGTTTTTTAAGAGAAATAGTGGATTGATAAGTTCTTTTGGCATTTACTCCTGTAACATAGGGTTTTTATTATATTATTGGTATGGTTTAGATGTTGCTTGTTACTAATTGTGGGATTTTATTCTTATCCAGTCTATCATTTTCTTTCATTTTATTGGATTGTCTAATCCTTTTAGTGTGCCACTTGTATTTTTTTTTTTTTTTTATAATTTTGTTGTTTTTCCTATTCCTCCTCCTAAGGCAATATGCTGTCCCTATTTTTGCTAATCTACCTAAAGGAAACTATTTTTGTATCTTCTTTTCTCCCTCACCCTCAATTACCTTTTCCTACCTTTGTTTTTTCTGGGTCTAGCTTGGAGTTTTACTAAATTAAGAACTTTTCTTTCTTCCTTTTATTTAACTATCCACTCCATCATTACACTTTCCTGTAAATGAAAATTCCCCCATCTTTTCCCACTTGCTGTTTTTTCATTTTGTTTTTTTCCCTATATGTTTTATTCTTGTCATTCTCTTTCCTTTCTGCCTAAACTTATTCTTTGATTCGTATTCTTCATACTTATATGTATTTTTAGTTTATATTCTTCATGGAATTAAGGCTCTAAAATAATAATTTTGAGTTCCATTTTCTAAATAATTTCTTATTGCCTTCAAATCTTTCTTTTTTTTTCTCTTGTTCTTTATTCTTTGAAACATCAATTAGTACATGTAGTACATAGTGTGGATTGTCCCTTGGTAGTATTGTCACTTGGTAAAAAAATTTCCATGTGTCCTTGCCTATACATTACAATTCTACTCTGTGCTCTTTCCATGATTATATTCCATCTGTCATTTAGTTTCCTCCATGAGCTCTCAACCTTCTAGATGCCAGTTGCCCAAGGATCTTTGATTTGGATTGTCCTGAGGCAGCAGATTGTTAATGGAAGCACAATACTTTTACAAGAATTGACATTCCTGAGAACCAAATGTGTGAATCAGACTCACTGTAAGTTCTTTTATCTCCCACTATATAATATTCCCCTGTCCCCACCCCTATATGGATGTATTTGAATCATTCCCTTTGTTATTTCTTCCATTCTTCTGTATCCTCTCTTTTTGCTGAAGGATTACTGAGTTATTTTCCCCTTACTGTTTACCATTAAGGGAGATCAAACATTCTCCTCTTTTCTCCTTTTTTGTATGTTTTTATTTTTCAGTTTAGCACCACAAAAAATAAGGATAAAAAAATCGCCTATAAGAGGACTGTTGTGAGGATTATGAGTCTATAGTGTTTCAGCCCTGTTTCTCTACCAAAACTTCCATTCAAGTTTTGCTTTCACCCCTTTTTCCTTGGAGATTTTTTGGGAAAAATATACCAAGTGGTATTATTTTGTTGTTGTTGTTGTTGTTGTAGGAGCACATGTGCATGTATATGATCTTATTTTGGAAAGGAGCAGGGCATTATCTCCATGTGATGGGGTGGAGATATAGAGTGAGGAATCCAATTAAAATGAGGGCAGGGGGAGAGAGTTCTTGCCAATGGGTCTGGTTTTTCTTTTTTTTTTTTTTTCCAGTAAAATTATCAGGCAAGGGGGAAAAGAAAACATAGAAGGTTTGAAAAGGGATGAAAATGTTTGGGAAAAGTCACTGTGGTAAATAGGATATTGAAGCAAGTATGGAAGTCTAAAAAGTATTAACTTCCCACAGTGAGAGCACAATTAACAACATGTTAACATAATTTTATAATGGACTCAGCAGGACTTCATATTTTCTCCAACATTATTTGGAAGCCTATAAATAGCAATGAAGACAATACATGGTGTGAATAACCTAAGTTGGGGCTTGGCAGGGCATTGTGGTAATAGGATAAAGGAGCAAGGGACTCAGAATACAGTATAGACTTGCTTTAACATCAAGGAATCAAGATGAGAACAAATGAGGGTATAGTCAGGAGAGGAGTGATGATCTGAGAAAGAACTGAAGAATCAAAAGATTAAAGATCATAGGACAAAGAACAGGGTGTGGAGCTGTAAGCTAGAGGGAAAGGTGGAGTCATGACAGACTGTGATCAGATACCAGAATGCTGGGATTCATGAACATGAAAGTGGTTGAAATATTTGTGAGTAATGGCAAGGTCATGGGTAGGGCCTCTGTGTATAGCTGAGATGAATTAAGTACTTCGTGGAAAATGAGTAAGTAGAAGAATTGTTAATTTAGGTGTTTGAGAGAATATCATTATATATATATATATATATATATATATATATATATATATATATATATATATATATTGAAGTCCTCAGTTTAAAGACAGGAGACGTGAAGGGAATACCGTGAGCCAGAATCTGAACTCATTGAAGGAGAAATTAAAGTGTCCTAGAAATCTATAGGTAAGTTACCCAGAATCTTGATTAGGAAATAATGATTGAATGAACAACCAAAATGGAGGAATTATTAACAATGGCAAAAGGAATCTGGAAGAGGCAAGGATAAGGAGTATTTCAACTCCATTACTACAGCTAGTAAATTAGAGGACAGGATATGAATGAAAGTGCAACCAGTGCTGGAAAGGGAAATACATAAAAAATATGTGTGTGTAGGAATCTATGTACATATGTATATACCATATATATTTGCATACTATCTATATAAATACATATATATATATACATATATATATATATACACACACACATCTATATGTATTATATATCTATCTATGTAGAAATCTATCACATATCATAAGGATACTAATGGTATTTATTTTTGAATCAAGACTTCCTTTTTTAATAGTGTGCTGCTTTACTTTGTGCTTCAGTCTTATTGGGTTAAATGAGAAAGGATTTATGGAATAGCAACATGTTTAATCCTGTTTGACTATAAGATATTCTCTTTTATTTTCTTGCTTCTCATACAAGGAAAACATTCTCTTCTGTTAATTCAACTATCTTTAATGTACAGGGAAAGGCAAAGTCTTGATTTTGAATTTCAGATAATAGCAGACAGTTGAACTGAAATTCAGCTCAGTACTACCTCTATAAGATTCCAAGAATCACCTACGCAGAGTTACTTTCCTTGCTTGGCATAAATAAGGTCTTATATTGTTACTTTCTGCTGAAAGAATTCAACATCCAGGATTGTCTTTCCTTTCTAAATGATCATATCTTTTGCCTGTATCTTACAGAATGTACAATACACATCAAGGTGATGAATCAATAAATAATTTCAAAATAGTGATTAAGTTGCCTTCTAAATTATTTTCTCACAGCCAAGTGACAATTCCAACCATATTAAAGAAAATATACTATATACTGCTACTTCTCTTGTCCCAAAATGATAAAAACAAAACAAAACAAAACAAAAAAAAAACCCTAAGCTTCCTTAGTTTTGAAATCCTAAAGAAAATGAAACGTTTTCCTTGACATTTTTACATTACAATTTTCCTGGGGAAATGGAAAATTTCAACTGAGTGCTTTCAGAGAAATTTGATTTCATAAAAATCCAAGCCACAAGCAACAATTTCGTGAAGAGATCTCTTTTAATTTTGTAAAGGCAAGCATAAAGAACAAAACTCCATTTGCTCAATAATTATATAACAAATAAAATATACTGGAAAATATGAATCTTGCAATTTCAAACTCCAGGGTTTGTGTTTATTTTTCCTTTTAAAAATTTTCTGAGACATGCATAATATGACATTGCTTTATAATAAATATTTAAACATAGGAATATTCCATATTATCAGTGTCACTTATTTTAGTGGTAGAGTGAAACTCAAAGAAATATGTTTTCTGGAATGTAACAGCATAAATGATAACCTGTTTCCATCTAAATTTTGGAATCTCTCTTTTGCACTGGCTACCTTAAAAATATGAAGAAAAACTTTTATTACAGATGATAATTCACTTAACATGATAATGTAATGGTCTAATTATAATCAGAAATTTAACTCTGAAATATTTTCATTTATAGGGAATAATTAAAACTGCTGTGCTCCTAATGTTATAGGGAACATAATATAAATAAAACTACATAGAGGGTCAGAGGAACCTAAGTTCAATTCTGGTGCTACTACTTACCTCAGTTTCCTCATTTTCCTCATTCCTAGAAGAACTCTGAGGTTCTTTCCACCTTTAAAACTATGATTCCTACTTATTTTGAAGGCCACAGTTTTCCTGTTTTCTATCTTCTAGAAGTTTTGAAAGCCTTTAAGTTAAGGCAAAAGCATTTCTAACCTATTCTTCCTTAAAGAAATAACCAGCACATGTAGTAACAAACATTATATGAAAATTCTAAGTGAATCTCTCCCCCCTATTTTGACAATATACAACGATGTAAATATTTCAGTGTGACCACTTCTCAATAGATTTTGAATTCCAATTCCCTCAAACAAGAATTAAATATCTAAAATAATATTAAACATAAAAATGGATCATACAAGTTGAAAATACAGCAGTTTTATTTGATTTCAGTAAGCTTTAGTTGCAAAGACTACTTAATTTTTAGCCCTTAAAAACATATTAGTCATCAACACCTTATTTTCAAGTAATATTGTTGAGACTAAATAAAATATTTAATGTTTTCAGTCATGAACCCTAGCAAACACTATTCCTTGAAAGCTAGAGTACATCAACAGTACAAATAGGTTTCTTTTTCTTTAAGGAAGAATAACTCACCAAAGCAGTTAAGGCAAAGTCACACCAAAAATACAAGGACACTAGGCAAATTTTAAATTCCATAACATTTAGGTGATGTTACATAAAAAATATATATTCCCTTATTATTTTTTATCACATTTTTTAAATGCAGAGTTATTGATATCTAAACGATCCTAAGATCGTATGGAAGAAAGCAATTTTTTTCAATTTAGTATAACTACTGGGGAAAATGACAGAAATGTGCTTGTTTAAATTGATACATTACTCTTCTAACATAATCTGAATTGAGATTTTGAAGTAAAATCATCAGTGCAAAAATGTGTTTATAAGTTCTACAGAAATAAGGACCATTATATATGCTTAGAGGAATGGACTGACTAAGTCAATTAAAGTGCATGGTAAAGGATTTGCTTGTCTTTTAAAATGGTTTATTACAAGTCAGCTTGCTGTGGAATGTCAAATTCTGAAAAAAACCAGATATAATGTACTGATAAAGCTTATCAACAGACTTTTTTTTTTAAAAGCCACCGATGTTAAATATTTTTTTCCTCAAAAAGTCATGTGATGCATAGTAAAACTTGTTATGCTTGTAAATATTTGCATATTTAGGTTAGGAGAGCATATTAAAAGGTAGCTGATGTGACTCTTTAGTCACTAATCACAAGTCAAGAAGAAACTTGTGTATTAAAAATAGGATCCCATATATCTCATAAGTAAAATACCTTTGCACTGCATTGTTAGTAAGATAACAAATTTATGTAAGAAACTAATTCATATATACATTGAAATTCACATTCCACTTTCACATCAAATGTTTTTTAAAGCTCTGTTTTAAAGAAGTTAAGTGGTTACAGTATATTCCAAAATTATCTTAAAAAGATTAGTAAGCATGGTTTGCTATAGCAGCAAATTATCTACAGTAGAAAACTCACATGTTAAAAACATAAACAATTACTTATGGGTGCTATCACAACCTATGTGCTAGATTAGTAATTATGTCAATCTACTATTTTGCATTAAAAGCTAATCTGAATTTAAATTAATTAGGTAAATTTCTTTATCCTATTCCCTGTTATACAAGAAATCTTAAAACTATGTTGTTTGAAAAGCATGCTGAAAAAAGAACCTGAGAGATACTTTATAAACTATATTTCATAAGATTCAAAGCAACATGACAGGAGAAAATATTCTCTAAAACCTCTAAGAAGGTTAGATGATGATTTCAAGGGAAATAGAAATTATTAAACTGGTATCAATTAAGAGACCAATCACTGATTCCCTTGAAGAATAACTTTCATTAAAGCTCAGAGAATATCATAAAACAATTGTTATTTGTCACAGTTCCAATAATTATTTCAGCAATGATCAATATTGGTAGTAGCTATTTTAATAAATCCAATGAAAGATTAATAGATATAACCAGACTACATTTTGCAGATGAAAGTTATCTCCTTCTCTTCAGCTTCCACAACACTACTTTGTAATTCTCTTACATTCTACTTAATACTAATTAAGATTTATTCTATGTGTTTCACACAGAATCTAGAACAGGGCCTCTCACCTAGGAGGAACTTGAAGAATATTTGCTAATTGAAAGAACATGGCAGGATGTTATCCCTCCAGCTGCTTATGATATTTACTTAATCTGTTGATTTGACAGAAATGACCTGACACAATGGAAAAAAAACTGGCTAAGAATAAGAGGACCTGGATTTCAATCATCTTTCTGTCACTTATTACCTACTGTGTGACCTTGGGTAAATCATTTATTCTCTGCTGGCTTCAGTTTGTTCATCTATAAAATGGGGGATTAGCTTAGATGGTCTCTAATGTTCCTTCTAGCCCTAAATTCATGAGAATAATTTTATTTTTCTGGAGGAGGAGGAAGACAATGAAATACTCGTTTGCTTGATTCTCTATTAAGAATATTTAGTCATCAGCATGGTGACAACTGGGTCCCAATGAGATTGTGAACAGTAATGATTTAATAGGGCCTATTTATCTTTAGGAAAATGGCAAATTCTCAGACTACAAACAAGTTTACATTAAAATAATCCGGTATACTTTCAAGATTACAAAACTACAGTACTGTTTTATTTTAGCGTATCATTTTAAAATGAATTTTACGTTTGTTATTTGATGAAACAATCTTTCTCTCAAAAGGTGTTATTTTCTCTTAAGAGGCTTCAAAGTAAATTTAATTTCTTTTTAGGAGAGAACTAACATTACCTGGTCACCGCTAGATAATTTACTCTCCAACACCTTTTTTATAAACATATTTTGGTATTTAACTATTCCTGTTTTAAAGCCCAAACTCTCACAAGAAAGAATCCTTTGTGACTTCAAAATAAAATTTGATTTGGCTTATTTCCTGAACAGTTCTAATTATTTTTAGAAAACAAAGATATTAGAATTATTTTAGGTAAATGGCTTACTAGAAAATATTCTTCCTCATTTCTCATTAGCTTATCAGTAGAAATCTTAGAGAATACTAAGAAAATACAGAGGTAGCCTTAATCTAAGTGTAACATGACAACTACATACCCCAGTAAAAATGAAAGATGTACCTTTGGAGAATAAAGGCAATGAAGATGTGTTAGTTAAAATGAATAATATAGATACTCAATAAGAATTTAAAATACTGCAGTGGCACTGTGGAAAAAGCATTACTTTAAGAATTAGGAAAACCTGGGTCTAATATAGCCTCTGCTACTAATTACCTATCTGACCTTGAATGAGACAGATTGTTTTATCATCTATAAAAGGAATGGAAACAGGTGGTGTCAAAGGTCCCTTTCGTGACTGAAATTATATGATTCACTGTAGCTCTTACATAATCAAGACATGATTTCAGCTAGGTGTTTGTTAAATGATGCTTAAAAAATAAACCAGGATTTATTATACTGAAATACAAAAGTATCTGTGACTAAGGAATTTGAAAAACCCTGTTCTACCTGATGCTTTGAACCCTCTGCTTAGCATGGGATTATACTGTGTAAAGTGATACTAGGTTTTAGATTTTTTTTTCTTTTTAGCATGTAGAATTACTTGTAATCCCCTGCTTCTGCCCTCCACTTACTTTAAGTAAGGCTATAATTTCTGGATGGAGGTCTTTTACCTGCTACTCTCTCCAAGTTATTTTCCTCACAGTAGTGCCTTTGTTCACAAGTGCAACCAAGAACTAAATCACAGAGTGAAGAGGATACTTATTTCTGTATATAATCAAAATAATTTATTACATTTGTGTTATTATGACTCAAAGAATATAAAGAGATAAAATATACAATAACTACAAACTTTGCCTTCAATCCTACTTTATGAATACAAAATGTATTTGTTATTTCAGAATAATCTTTCTGTGGATTATTGTGTTATTTACTATTTTCACCACTAAAACTCAACCTCTTTAACAAGGTTTTAAGAATATAAAGTTCTATTTATCCCCAGGTTTTATCAAGGTATGAAGGTTTTTATTAAAGAAGGACAAAGTGTGGTGGGTCTTTCCAAATTGGGAGGGCTTCTTATAGATGTCACCAGACTGGTCACAGGGTAATGGGATTTTCAATCATCACAAGATGCCTTAACTTCCAAGTTTTAGAATATGGCTGTGATTTATATGGAATAGGACACCCCAACCATGATAAAGTTATTTATCTCTGGAAATATTGCAGTAAAAATAAAAATTCCACAATTTTAAAAAGTGTAAAAAATCTTGTACTGGCTACCATCAAACCTAACTGATATGATACAAAGCTGCAATGGGAAAGAGTTAAGTCTTCTTCCAAATATGAAATACATATTTGTATTATACACAAGGCCAAGAGCATACACACACACATACACTCATTCACTAATTCTCCCTTAGTAAGAAAAATAAATCAAAAATTTTGAAACTTTGTTGACTGAGAAACCTGTCTTGCCTTAAGATTAAATAGTCAATTCTCCACATTCATGAATTTAATTTTCACAACTTCAAACATTTATGTGCAATTTTGTCCCCAAAGAGCAGAACAAATCCATGGGGCTCTAAAGACCAAGAGTGCAGTCAGTGATGCTTTTAGTTGGGGGGAAGGGAGGAGGAGAAACAAACAAAAAAAAGTGTTAGATAAATTTTGTGCTGGAATGTTGGCTGTGAGTTTGGTATTAAAGAATTAATGATTCATCATAGCCATAAAAAGAATACAACATCATTACACTGCCATCTAATACAGTGAAAGGTAAGCTTCAGGTAAAAAAATGTTTTAGTTTTAAGAACTGTGTTTGCATTACAGTATTTACACGTGTTATGAGAAGTGAATACTATCTGAAATCAATTTTAAAAAATTCAAATATAACCACAAAAGATCACAGTATTTTGGGGAATTTCTACTAAAAAATGTCATTATGTTACCAATTTTATTTTGTGCTCCTCATTTTATGAATTATTTCATAGTTATGTTAGGAAAAGTGAGTGCATATTTATTAGAATTAATGCTTTGTTATAATTGTATGCAAAAATGCATTTTCAGCAATCTCAAACTTAATATTACAGTTATTGGTGGTTATGCAAATCTAACCTCCTATTTCTCATTTGTGTTTTTGACTTTCATATTGTTTTCACGAATGATATCCCTTTGAAAGTTGAAAATAGACTATATAAAACTCTGAATATACAACATTAGCACATGGCCTTGTAATTGTAAAAAGAATATAAAGATAAATTAAAACTGTACTGATAACCTATAAGTAACTTTTAAAAAATAATACCCTTAATACTCAAGTTGAATTTGGGATAGCTTTTTTGGAGGCAGAGGACTGGAGTCATTTCTTTCTCCTAAAGATGGAATTCACAAAGTAATTTAATTGAATGTTTTGGTTAAGTGGGATTTACAGTGAAAGTAGTCTTAGCTGTGGAGGGAGAAAATGCAAGATATAAGAATCTCTGTAGCTGAGCTATAAAATGGGGATAATAACATTTGTACTACCTACCTCATATGACTTTGTGAGGATAAAATGCATAATTTATATAAAATGTTTTGCAAACTATAAAGTTTAAAATAGTATTAGCTATTGTTATTACTGATACAAATACCGTGTTCTTTTAATTTATTCCTGTCTTTTTTTTTTTTTTTTTTTGATGTGATGAAGGCACTGGATACATCCCTATATATCAAAGGACATGTAAAAATGATTAAGCTAGACTACACTATTGTTGATTTTTCAATTACCTGTGATAACCTCCCAATCATTACCACCTGCTCCCCATGTCCAAATAAATCAAGGACAAGCTATAATGAGGGTCATGATGCATTTACTTTTGTGTCTGAATGGGAATTTCTGACTCCTTTGTAAAGACAAATATTGATACTTTAGATGACCTAATATTTATTGTATATTTTATTCTTATCTCTTCACTTCTACAAGAGATTCTATCTTTAACTATTGCTGTAATCATGGATTCAGTACATTTTACTTACTGGGATTTCAAGTTTATATTTACAGTACTTGTTACGGTTGCATTTAAAAATCCTGGTTTTGATAGTAAATTAATAGATAAATTTAAATTCTATGAGTGATTTTAAGAGATTACTCTTAAGTAACAAATATCTACTTTTAATGACCATTGATCTCCATGTTTAGATGTTTTAATTCTCAGATTAAAGATGCTATGAAAGTGCCAAGCACTAAATTTCAGATATATTTCAATATATTGAAAGAATTAACACTGTTCTTGTTCTCACCATAATAAACCACACTTGGATAAAAGTAAAATTATCAGAATAAAATTAACCTAAATTCTTCATTCGGTTTTTTTCTATATACTTAAATAATTTTATACAGTATCATATCAATCTATATAGGTCATTTCCTAAAAAAGACTGCACCTTTAAAATTAGTATTGACAATAAAATAATATATATATATATAAATAATGACTATAAGCTATACTCAAGCTTTACATCAATTAGATATGTGGGGAGAAAAAGAAATCTTGCAATCAGATTATTTTAAAATCTCATTGCTGAATTCAATCCAATGATAATCATTTCTTTCATAAACTTAAGGAACAATAATAATAAAATGTGATAACTATCATATAGTTTAGGGGAAAATGATTTTTTTTTGCACCGAATTTCTTTAAAAATAATATATATGCACACTCATACATAAATATACATAGATAGGCATATATGATAGAGAAGAACTTGTATATTGTACTTTACTAATCATTTTATCTCTAAAATTCAGGATAGTAAAAGATTCAAAATAAAACTTCTTCTAACACAGAGAAGGCATTTATAACTTGCATAGCATAGGTACTTAGAAAACAGCAAAATGATAGTATACATTGAGCTTTGCACAAAAGGCCCTTTATCTTTAACAATGATTTAGTAATGCTAACTTAAGGCAGAGATTGCATGTACATTGTGTCTTATAGAGATTTTTTGTTACTTTTGGTTTCTAGTAATCAATAGCCTCATTTCTTAAGAAAATGTGAAGCTAGCTAACTGAGTCACTGGAGGAAAATGGCTTTCAAAACTAACGAAAAAAACACATGCATTAGCAATTCTTTTAAGTACCTTGCTTTTTTACCACAGTGATTTCTACCACAGACAAACCAAAACTGGTTTTTGTGTCCAGAAAGCAAGTAGCCTCTAATTAGATGCTAATTACTTTCTGCACAATGGGCTACAAAATAAAAATTAAGTTGTCATAAATGCTGAATTTCAATTTCAGTCATAAATGATATAAACTATGCTAATACTGTACATAGATGTTTCACAAATTATCTTAAAGAGGTTAGTTAAATCTGACTTACAGAATATAAAAACTTGCAGTTTCCTTTTCAAATACTTTCAAAATATAACCCCCAAGAGGCTGACTTTGACAATATTGCCATTTCCTCTTTACAAAAACCTATATTTATTCTAATAAAGATACAAGAATAATGCATATTAACTTAAAGATTTCTTCTGCACACCTAACAAAATACAATCATAAACATCAAAGTGTTGTAATTATGAGTACACTTTGGACTAAATATATTAAAATGCCCACTGGATTCACTTCACATAAGCCACTGTTCCTTTTCCTTATTGTATTTTTCAGACCATTTACGAGTGAGTTCCAGATAAATACTTGGCTTGTGAGGTTGGTAATCAAGGTAAACTAAGTGTTCAGTTCTCTTGGGAACTGCTTTTTCAATTTGAGTCCCTTCGTGCCACTCATTAAAGGAGGTGATGGAAATGACATCAGGTCGTACCTGAAGTGCAGCACTGAAAGCAGTTTCATAGTACTTCCCATTGACTCGGTTCCGAGTATTGTGATTGTTCCAGGGTCGGATGTTGGTATCTATATATCCTGGTCCCACACTTGGGATAAAAAGTAAGCTGTTGCTGTCACAAAAAGCTTTTAGACCTGCCCAGTTATGATGTGATGAGCCATAAGAAAAGCCATTTGTGGCAAAGTATGTGTAAATTCCATCAAAACCACTTCTCTGGATTTCCTGTTTGTGTCTTTCTTCTACAAGAAGAGCAATAAACAATCCATCATAGGGAGTGTTACGAATACTCAGGGGTCCTGAGGCAGTTAAAAGATTGGCCCAGGTTTCTGGCTCTGTGAAATAGGAATCATATACATAAAACATGGGCAAAATTCTTCCAGTGTTGGACTTATATCTGTAAAAAGCTGGATGGCTTCCATATCTACAAAATAAACATATAAAATACTAATGTAAATAGTCAGAAACAATGAGAGAAAAGTATTTCTTTAATCAACCTGAAGATTATTAGATCATTTAAAAGACAACACTCAACCAAAAGTAGCACTATGAATTTTTCGCAAAGTAAAAATTAGATCTCAGAACAGCAAATTATACATAAATAATCCTTAGACAAACATGGAAACCAAAATTGGTAATATTATTAAGTATTCTAGTAGAGCTGATTAGGTTGTTTGGAAAAGTGTGATATATCTGTTATATTCTTTTATCCTTTCAGAAGAAATATCACCTTTCCCCTCTACTTGAAGTAATTTTAAGTGAGTGCACTATAAATCTTTCAATTTGTGTCACAGCAGTCAACATACCATGCTATAATGCATTTTTTTTAAAAGGTAGAACTTTTAATACGGCAATAACCTGATGATAAAAAGTTAAACATATTCTCATAAAAGAAGTCTAAAGAGCTAATAAAATAAATGATAAAAACAACTTGTGGTTTTTTTCCATTTATTTTGTTGCTGTTTAGTTGTTTCAGTTACATCCAACTCTTTGTCACTCCATTTGGAGTTTTCCTGGTTGATACTGGAGTGGTTTGCCATTTCCTACTTCTGTTCATTTTACAGATGAGAAACTGAGACAAACAGGGTTAAGTGGTTTGCTCACAGTCATACTGCTTATAAGTATATGAGGTTAGATCTGACTTCATGCATAGCACTGTATCTACTGTATTACCTAGCTGTCCTATCCCTTGCATTTATATTGTAATTGAATATTTTGGTCCTTCCGAAATGTTTCACTTTGTTATTTGTGAGAAATGGCTCATAAATTATAATGAAAAATCACTAAATGACAATTTTGTTGTAGATTGTGAAACAACTTTAAATATTATTAAGTAAATATTATCTTGTTAAAAGAGATGGTAAATGAGCAAACAATAATAATAATTGCTAAAGAAACTCACTTTTCAATAATGTACTTGATATTTTTGTGCATACTATGATCATCTCGATTCTTATATGGTTCAATGTGGAAAGTGACCTGAAAAAAATAATTAGAATATTAGAAAAGAAGGACAAGATAGAAATTTTCTTAAATTCTCTCTGATATCAAGTGTAAGTTAATTGATATTTAGTCCTAACTTTCAATGAATGGTTATGGAATGAGTATCAACTACGGTATTAATTGCATAAATTAATTTCAGCATTAAATTAGCAGTAGGCTACACTTGCTTTATATATTAGGGTGATACATCATATTAGGGTGATATATCTTAAATATCTAAATTGTATTAGGGAAAAAATCTGTAAGATAGTTATTAGCATCCTGATGCTATTATAAATAATGCAGTAGGCAAAAGAAACTGAAAACAACAGAATCGCTCTATACAGAAAATTTTGGATTATTTAACTAAACAAAGCTAGTCGATTTACCTCACAATAAAAATTGATTATAGCTGAGGAAAGCTTTTTATATTGCATTTCTGTCTAACAATGCTGAGTAAATGTTTATGTAATATTGCTCTGAAGAGAAATCAAGTCATGAAAACAGATTTTAAAAACAGAATATAAAATGTAACAAACACATCACTAGCAATAAAAATACTTAAGACAATTTAATATACTGTGTATCACTGTTGTGTATTTTAGCCTTCAGGCTAAATGAAAAAAAAATGTCTCAGATAAACTTCAGATCATTCTAATGCAAAACTTTTGTTTTCAATTGCCCAATTAAACTAAATACCATTTTACTTTAGTGGTACTAGTTTTCACAGAGGCTATTTTAAAGTCAGACAGCATTTAATGAAAATGCATTATGCTCCGATATATGAAACACTGTTAAATTACAAAAGAAAGAATTAATTTTTGTTCATCATGAACCAAGGTCAGATAATTCTAACTAGAATTGTTAAGCTTCCCCAGTTGCTATAATTTTTAAAGTCAGAAAGCATTTAATGAAAATCCATTATGTTACAATTTATGAAACACTGATATATTACAAAAGAATTAACTTTTGTCCATCATGAACCAAGGTCAGATAGTTCTAGTTAGGATTGTTAACTTCTCCAGTTGCTGTTATTTTTTTAGCCTTAATCTAATGGAAAGATAGATTATATTTGACAAGGGCACAGTTAAAAACTCTAAATTTGCAAATATGATTTTCTTTTTTTGACCATTATTTTTATTTATTTATTATGCAAGGCAATTGGGGTTAAGTGACTTCCCCAGGATCATACAGTTTGTGTTAATTATCTGAGCCCAGATTTGAACTCATGTCTCCTGACACCAGGGTTTGTGCTTTATGCATTGTGCCATCTGGCTGCCCAATATTTTCTATGTATGATATTTATTATAGTCAAAAAAAGCAAAATCCATTTCATTTACATTGTGCTTTCTTTCAGAGAATATATAACTTGCTAAGGACCTTAGAAATAATCTAGTTCAAACTCAACCTAAACCAGGAATCTCTTACAACATCCCTGGAGAGGCCAGCAAGAGTCAAACTCTGAAATGGCTTGGTTTTTAAAGTAGAAAGTCTCAAAATTCTCCATTTTATGGAAATACCATGAAAAGGACAAACATAAAGATAACGGATGGTAAATAAACAACCTTTTATTAAGTGCCTATCATGTGCCAGACATTATGTGCTCACTAGGAACACAAAGAATGATTTTTTTATGTTCTTACTCTCAAAGAGATCCCAGTCTAACTAAGGAAACAACATGCAAACAATAATGTACAAGTCAAACATAAAGAGGACAAATTCAAACTATTTAAAAGAGGAAAGACATTAGCATTAAAAGGGAATAAGGAAAGGCTTTCTGAATCTGAAAGTGTTTTTTGTTTGTTTGTTTGTTTTTTGGCTCTTGAAGGAAACTAGAGAAGCTAGGAAGTGAAAACAAAGAGGGAAGAATTCCAGGCATGAGGGAGAGCTACTGAAAATGCCTGGAATCAGTTCATGAAACATTTATGTGTGAGAAAGAGCAAACAGACCAGTATTACTGAAGATATAAGAAAATTAGAAAGGTAGAAAGGAGCCAGGTAAAGTGGCAATAGTAGTAGATTTCGCATCAGGTATACTGGGCTTTAGTCTCTGGTTGTGGTACTGCCATGCTGGGTCACTTGAGAGACTTAATCATTTAATCAGATATTCTTTTTCTGCCTACTTTATAGGTTCTTGCAAGATAATGGAACTTTAATTGTGGCATTCAAAAGAGGAGAATCTTTCTTTAGAGACTACAGATCTCTGACAGATACCAAATATTTTAAGAAATTGTAGATTAATAAATCAGGTAATGGAAAGAGTTATGATTTTGGAAATCAGAAGAGACAAACTCCAACACTGACTCTACTGACTTACTCAGTGAATTGTCACAATTCTCTATTTCTCTGGGACTTGGGCTCCTCAGTAAGAGTACAGAACTAATGGATTTCTATAGCCTTTTATAGACTTAACACAATGATTCTGAGAAGGAAAAACAAATTTTGAAAACAGAACTGTTCTAGAAATATACCATTAAAACTTTTCTATCAATTTTCCCAAATTGATTATACTTCTACATTACAGTAATTCATTGCATTATATAAAGTTCCTATTTATTGGGGATAATATACAGAAAGAAATAAACCTTTTATAGGAAGTGTATATATATATAAATGTATCTATAGTTATCATACACACACACATTCTCATTCTCTCTCTCTCTCTCTCTCTCTCTCTCTCTCTCTCTCTCTCTCTCTCTCTCTCTCTCATTCTCTCTCTCTCTCTCTCTCTCTCAGAAAATATAACAGCATTCCCCTACAAAAGTACTGCTTACTTTCTAGATTTCAACACACCATACCTTATCCAGGAACACAGTTCACCTATGCTGGCAATTAGACATAAGAATGAAGGAAATGAAGGAAGAAAGTGTAATGCTGGAGAAACTGAGGCAAGATAGTGATTAAGAGTATTTAATATTTTATTTGAAAGGGAGATTTACTGGGACCAAATGGATCCATGGTTTGGTCCCAGGACTGAATGAGACTATCGTCGCCAAGAATCTAGCCAATAATGTGACATTTGTCTACATGTGGCTCAGATTCAGGGGGTAGACTGAGGTAGGGGTGGAATCAGGTGCTGAGAGCGGGAATGGGACTCTGACAGGGTGAGGGAGCCACCAGAGAGGGGAAAGGGGGATGACATAATGGGGGGAAGCACTCTGGAGATGGGGAGAGGCATCTTGATAAGACTGTATCTGATATTCCCATAGCTTGGGATGGGGAGAGGCATACTGATATTCTAAAATAAAAGATCTTTTATCCTTATCAAATATTCTGATTAAGAGGGAGGGATGGTTTCACAAGACTGAGCAGAACAATTATAAACTGAGGCAGAACAATTAGGGAAAATGAGGCAGGGCACTTTAGAGAAACTGAGTCAGGACAATAAAAGAGAACCATGGTATAACAAAAGGAAGGAAGGAAGAAGAGAGGGAAAGGAAGGAAGGAGGGAGGGAAAGAAGAAAATAAGAAAGAAAGGAAGGGAAGAAGGAAGAAAGAAAGGGAAGGAGGGAGGGAGGGAAGGCAGGCAGGAAGGAAAGGAGGGAGCTGTTTCCCAGCTGACCAGCTCAGCTGGGTCACTAATGGGGCAGTTCTACTCACATTTCATCCAACTCCCTCCTGTGGCTTCAAGAAGCTATAGCAGCTACAGCAGACACACACTGGTAAAACCATCTTGACAGATAAGCTAACTGAGATGAGACTAATCTCAACTTTGAGACTAATCAACAAGTTTCAAACCCAGGAAAAATTCTTAAAACAAAACAAAACACAAAAACAAAAATAAAAGAACTGAGACACAGAGAAACAACAGTAGCCAGATTAGGTGTCCCTCAGAGAGATTGACCTTTGCCCAGCTCCACTTGTCAGACTCCTCTCCTGTCTGGTGGAGGCAAAAGTGTATATGGATGGGAGTAGGGGCATAAAGGAAGAAAGGAGAGAAGGGATTAGAAACATTCCTTAACTCCTTACTTTCCTCTTATTTGCCAGGAAATTAAATTCAGATTATGGAAAAATCACTTCATAAGGAGGACTTTTATAATTACCTAATGCACTGTATACTTCGAAGTCAGTTGTTTAGATCTTGTCAAAGAATTCTCCCAAAGAAACAATTCTGACTTTGCTTGTTATAGTTTTAGGAAGATCCTAAATTATTGGGTATAGTAGTAGTATACAAACAGTACTACAGAAACTACCTACCATTTGTGTTTCCATGGGAATTCAAGGAGAGACAAAAAAATAAACATTTCTGTCCAAAAAAAAAAAAAAACAAAAAAAAAAACAAATCCCTCTGAAAATGCTTCTAGAATAATGGAAAGGATCAAAAAGAGCAGATAATCTCCAAAGAGAAAAAATGTTAAGAAAAACAACAGCAAGGTAATTCTGACAGGAAAAAAAGAAAAACAAATTACACAGTAAAATATAATCATACAAACTATGAATCTAGGGACATCAGTGATAAGGGAGCCAGAACCTCAACCTCTCTACACCATCCTGGATTGTGAGAAATGATAGAATTCACTTCCATTGTGCAATTCAGGACTGTGGGAAGAGAAAGAACAGAATATGAGCTGAACACAGTGTCTCTACTGAGATTCCAGAGATCATAAAAAAGGGAAAAGGACCCACATGTGCAAATATGTTTGTAGTGGTAAGAAACTGGAAACTGAGTGGATGCCCTTTAATTAAGAAATGGTTGAATAAGTTATGGTATATGAATGTTATGGAATATTATTATCCTATAAGAAATGATCAGAAGGATGATTTCAGAAAAGTCTGGAGAGACTTACATGAACTGATGCTAAGTGAAGTGAGCAGAAGTGAGAGAACACTGTACACAGCAGTGCAGTATCTCTGCAGTATCTTGTATTCTTATAAATTTGAGTTAGTTCTCCCTATATTTTAGAATTGAAGCCTTTTTCAGAATCACTGACTGTAAAAATTGTTTCCTAGCTTTCTGCTTCCCTTCCAATTTTGTCTCTATTAAGTTATGTTTGTGCAAAACTTTTTAATTTAATAAAAACTGTCAATTTTGTATTTTATAAAATTATCTACTTTTGTCATAAATTCCTCCCTTCTCCAAAGATCTGACAGGTAAACTATCCCTTGATCTCCTAATATGCTTATACTATCACCTTTATGTCTAAATCATGAATCCATTTTGACATTATTCTTGTTATAGGATATAAGACATTGGTCTATGCCTAGTCTCTACCATACTATTTTTCCTGTTTTTCCAGCAATTTTTGTCAAATAGTAGGTTCTTAACTCAGAAGCTGGAGTCTTTGGAGTTTCTCAAACAATAGATCACTAGTCATTCACTATTGTGTCTTATATATCTACCCTGTTCCACTGATGCATCATTCTTATTTCTTAACTAGTATTATATGGTTTTGATGAATGCTGTTTTATAATACAGATTTTATAATTCAGTGGCCAGGCCACCTTCCTTGAAGTTTTTCCCTCATCAATTCCCTCTATATTCTTGAGCTTTTCTTCTTCCCAATAAATTTTATTATAATTTTTTCTCTCTTTAAAATGATTTTTCAGCAGTTTGGCATGGCATTAAACAAATAAATTTAGGTATAATTGTCATCTTTATTATATTACCTCAGCCTATCCATTGAGCAATTGATATTTTTTCAGTTGTTTAAATCTGACTTTATATTTGTGAAAAGAAAGTGTTTTGTAATTGTATTCCTATAGTTCCAGGCTAGTCTTGGCAGGTAGAGTCCCAAATATTTTATATTGTTTACAGTTGTTTTAAATGGAACTTTTTTTTTAATCTCTTGCTGCTAGGCTTTGTTGGTAATATATAGAAATGTGGATTTATTTTATATCCTGCAATTATCTCAAGGTTGTTAATTATTTCGATGATTCTCTAAATATACTATCATATCATGGGCAAAGAGTGATAATTTTGTTTCCTCATTACCTACTCTAATTTCTTCAAATTCTTTTTCTTCTCTTATTGCTAAAGCTAACATTACTAGTACAATGCTGAATAATAGTGGTGATAATGGCCATCCTTATTTTACTGCTGATCTTAAAAATCTTCTAGCTTAGAGATATAATTCTTGCTGATGGTTTTAGAAATTACTTATAATTTTAAAGAAAAATCCCAATTATTCCTGTGCTATATATTTTTTTATATATATTTAAATAGTCCCACCCTACTGGGATCATCTTTGGTGTCCCTGGGCTGAGAAGTCTAGAAGCCACCAGCACTGCCACTGATTCAGAGGCCCGGCTAGGGGTAGGCCTGTGCTAGGGCAACCTGGCCAGGACTGCATGCTAAACTCCTATCCTGGAACCATAAATTTTTTTTCTGTTGAGCTTCTAAGCCATCTTTGGCTGGATCTTCTTTTTGTGTATTCTTATGCTCTAAAATTTGCTTAGAGTCATTATTTAAAGAAATTTGTAGTAGTATGGGGGAAGAGGTTGGGTGAATTCCTGACTTTACTCAGCCATCTAGGCTCCATCTCTCAGATTATCATTTTTCTTATTGTGGAACCACTGCCCACTACTTCTATTATGCATTCAACACAAATGAGGGCTAAGTTTCCTTAAAGGCTATTTCTTAGTCTAATAATAGTCATCTGAATTTTACTTTTTTATGAATCTGGATAATGGGATCATTAATTCAAGGCTAGAAGGATTTTTAGGGGTTATTTGGTTCAACCTCCTCAGATAAGGAAATTGAAACCAGAGAAGTGAAGTGACTAGTCCAGTAGTAACACAAATAATAATAAAATGCAGGGCTAAAATTTGAGTCCATATCCTTTTATTTAATAAACCAAAACCCAAAAGTATTCAATTGTATCAAACTATCTTCATAATGTTTATACTTTACTTAATGTTTAAATACTACTACATGAGTAATATAAATTGTTCTTTTTAATATATTACTATTACCTCATTCCTAAAATTGAATCAATTATTTTTACATTAAAATGTGTGTGACAGGTCAGATACAAGACCCCCTTCCCAGTTAACTAATCAGAGACATCATCAGGTACAAAGAGAAAGCATTTATTTAATCCCGGCAGGGAGAGGCCCAGACACACCTGGGAGCCATCCCATGCTCCCACCATGTGCTCCTGGAACCTGACCTGCTTCCAGCTTGTGCAGGGCTTAAAAACAAAAGAATTGAGCCTTTCATTGGATACACTAAACAGATGTAACCATCCTTCATCAATGGTCACCAATGTTGGCTGCCTCCCACAGGTCACCTCACTTCCTGCAACTTCCTGTATCTCCAGGTTCAAAGTTCATTCCTCCAAAGATCAAATGATCTCCCCAAGGTCCCAGAAGGATCATGTGACTCAATACTAAGAAATACTCCATCCAATCAGTCTCATTCATGTTCAGGTCTGAAGGGGACAGAATGAAGTCATTAACTATTTTTCATAGTAAGTTAATTAGCATTTCCCCTTAAATACTGAGATGCTATGCCTGCTAGGCCAGATTTTAACTTGGGTCCCCTGCCTGGCTCTTATCTATTGCATCATGTAGATGCCCTGAAGTTTTCTTTTAGGACTTGGGCAAGTCATTAAGTCTGTATGCCTCAGTTTCTTTAGTTCATGGAATGGAAATAATACCTGCCTCCTAAGGTTGTTGTTAAAATCAAATGAGGCAATATTTGTAAAATACTCAGCACAGTGCCTGGAGAGGGATTTTCTCTTCCTCCTTTTAATTGATCTTTGTAATTAGTACTTAGCTCATAACTTGTTTTCTTTTACCCTGTGATGATTATTAATGTCTATAATTTCTTTTAAGCTCTCTCATTCCACATCTACTCTGCTGTATATTATATTTCTAAATTTTTTTATTTTGCTTTTTGTTATGAGGGGTTACAATCTTTCATGTTCATGAAATGTTTGTTCCCTTTATTCTAATTTTTTTTATTGTACCACTTTTCTGAAAAACAGTAAGCTTCTGAATCGTCTTTCTCACATCACTGAGGATATGGATGGTCTCATTTATGATTTGCAATCAATATTTGTAAAATACTCAGCACAGTGCCTGGCAAATAGCAGGGCCTATATAAATGTTAACTATTATTTCCTTTAAAAGGTTTCTGTTTTATCAATGTTTTCTTAAACAATCTCTTCTAATTTTGAATTTTTATTATTCTGATAGTACATTTTTCCATGTTTTGTAATTGTGTTCATAGAGTTCTTGAGTTTGTTCTGGCAGATAAACACCCAAATATTTATTGTCTATAATCATTTTAAATGGAATTTCTCTTTGTATGTCTTGCTGCTGGGCTTCGTCAGTAATATATAGAAATGCTGATGATTTGTGTGGGTTTATTTTATATCCTGCAACTTTGCTAAAGCTATGATTTTTTTAAAGTAGGTTTTGGGATGATTTTCTAGGATTCTCTATCATAATATCTGCAAAGAATGATGGATTTATCTCCTCACTGTCTATTCTAATTTCTTTAACTTTTTTCTTTTCTTATTGTTAAAGCCAACATTTCTAGTACAATGCTGAATAATAGTGGGGATAATGGACATCTTTGTTTCACCCCAGATCTTACTGGGAATGCATCCAGCTTCTCTCCATTACAAATAAAGATTGTTGTTGGTTTTAGATAAATACTATTTATTATTTTAAGGAATGCTCATTTTATTCCTAGACTCTCTAATGTTTTTAATAGGAATGGGTGCTATACTTTGTCAAAAAGTTTTTTTCTGCATCTATGGAGATTATGTTATGATTTCTGTTGGTTTTATTATTGATAAAATTGATTTTGACAGTAGTTTTCCTGATATTCAACCAGCCCTGCATTCCTGGTATAAATCCCACTTGATCACAGTGTATTATCCTGCTGATAAGTTGCTATAATCTCTTTGCTAATATTTTCTTTGAAATCTTTGCAATAATTTGGAACTATGGTCAAAAAGTTATCAAACTGTGCATACCCTTTGGTCCAGCAGTGTTACTACTACTGGGCTTATATCGAGATTTTAAAGAAGGGAAAGGGACCTGTATGTGCAAGAATGTTTGTGGCAGCCCTCTTTTTAGTGGCCAGAAACTGGAACTTAAGTGGAGGCCCATCAATTGGAGAATTGCTGAATAAATTGTGGTATATGAACATTATGGAATATTATTGTTCTGTAAGAAATGACCAGCAGGATGATTTCAGAAAGGTCTGGAGAGATTTACATGAACTGATGCTGAGTGAAATGAACAGGACCAGTAGATCATTATATACCTCAACAATAATACTATATGATGATCAATTCTGATGGATGTGGTCCTCTTCAACAATGAATCAGTTCCAATAGAGCAGTAATGAACTGAACCAGTTGCACCCAGCGAAAGAACTCTGGGAGATGACTATGAATCACTACATAGAATTCCCAATCCCTCTATTTTTGTCCACCTGCATTTTTGATTTCCTTCACAGGCTAATTGTATACTATTTCAAAGTCTGATTCTTTTTGTTCAGCAAAATAACTGTTTGGACATGTATACATATATTGTATTTAAATTATACTTTAACATATTTAACATGTATTGATCAACCTACCATCTGGGGGAAAGGGTAGGGAGAAGGAGGGGAAAAGTTAGAACAAAAGGTTTTGCAATTGTCAATGCTGAAAAATTACCCATGCATATAGCTTGTAAATAAAAAGCTATAATAATAATAATAATAAAATCTTTGCAGTAATATTCATTAGGTAGTTTGGTCTGCAATTTTCTTATTCTATTTTGACTTCCTGGTTTAGGTATCAGTACCATATTTGTGTCATAGAAGGAATTTTGTAATACTCTTTACCAATTTTTTCAAACAATTTACATAGTATTAGAATTAGTTGTTGTTTAAGTATTTGGTAAAATAGACTTGTGAATCCATCTGGCCCTGGAGACCTTTTTTCTTATGGAATTCATTAATGGCTTTTTTCAATCTCTTTTTGTAAAATGGGACTACTTAACTAATTTTTTTCTCTTCTGTTAATCTAGGTAATTTATATTTTTGTAAATATTGATTCCTTTCTGCTAGATTGTCAGACTTGCTGGCATACAGTTAGGCAAAATATCTCCTAATTATTTCTTTATTTCTTTTTCATTGGTAGTAAAGGCACTTTTTTCTTTCTTTTCTTTCCTTTTTCTAATCAAATTTACCAAAGGTTAATTAGTTTTCTTAGTTTCAATTTTATTAATCTCTCCTTTAGGGAGTTTCAGAATTTCTAATTTGGTATTTAACTGGGATTTTTAAATTTGTATTTTTTTCTAGCTTTTTTAGTTGCATGCCTAATTTATTGACCTCCTCCTCTTTCTCTATTTTATTCCTGTAGCTATTTAGAGATATAAAATTTTCACCAAGAACTGCTTTGGCTGTATCACATAGGTTTTGGTATGTTGTTTCATTATTGTCATTCTCTTGGATGAAATTATAAATTGTTTCTGTGATATGCTGTTTGACCCACTCATTTTATACTTAGATTATATAATTCCCAATTGGTTTTTAGTCTTATCTTTCCCTGCTCTTCTATTGAATATGATTTTTGTAGCACTGTAACATGAAAAGGAATCATTTACTATTTTTGCATTTGATTTTGAGGTTTTTATGCCATGACTGATATATGATCAATTTTTGTGTAAGAGCCATGCCCTAACAAGAAAAAAGGTATTCCTTTCTGTCCCTACAAAATTTTCTCCAGAAGTTTACCATATATAGGTTTTCTAGGATTTTAATAACATTCCTTGTTTCTTTCTTGTTTATTTGGTGGTTAGATTTGTCTGATTCTCAGAAGGAAAAGTTGAGGTTCCCCTCTAGTATGTTGTGCTGATTTTTCATTCCAGAGAGGGCCTTAAAATCTTCTCTAGGAATCTAGATGTTCTATACCACTTGTTGCATATATATTTAGTATCATTACTATTTCACTGTTCACAGTATCCATTATCATGATGTACTTTCCTTCCTTAAATAAAATCTATTTTTACTTTTGCTTTATCTGAGACCAGAACTGCTACCCGGTTGTTTTTTTTTTTTTTTTTTTTGCTTCAGCTGAAACATAATAAATTCTTTTACCTTTATGCTGTATGTGTCTCTCTCTGTCAAATATGTTTTTGTAAACAATATATTATAGGATTCTGTTTTGCAATCCATTCTGTTATTCACTTCCGTTTTATGGGAGAGTTTATCCCACTCACATTCACAGTTATGATTACCAGCTTTGTACTTCCCTCCATTCTATTTTTTCCCTTGTATATGTTTTTGTTCTCTTTTTCCACCCTGAACTGTTTTTTTACCCATCCCATGCACTCTTATCTTCTATCACCCTCCCCCTTCTCTTTATCTTTTCCCTAGTACTTCTGCCCTCCCCTCTATCCTGCCCCTCCCTTTTCTTTTCTCTTTTTCTTCCTACTTCTTTATGGAGTTAGATACATTTCTATAGCCAGCTGAATGATTAAGTTATTTCCTTTTGGAGCACAAAATAATGAGGTCAAGTTTAAGACAATGCTCATTCCTCCCTTTCTTTCTTTCTCTCAATTGTAGTAGGTCATTTACACCTCTTTCATGTGAACTAATTGTCCCATTACACCTTCCCTTTTCTCTTTTTCCAGTACAGACCTTTTTCCTCCCCCTTAATGTCTTTTTCTTTGATGTCATCACATCAGAGTCCATTCACAACCATACTCTGAGTTCATGTGATGCTCTTCTGTCAGCCTCAGTAACATACAGTTCTCAACAGTTACAGATATTGTTTTGCCATTTGGGATATAAACAGTTTAAACTTTAAGTAACTGTTTGCCTTTCTATGCTTCTCTTGAGTCTTGCGTTTATACCTCAGTTTAGTTTATACATCTATTTAGTTCAGTTTTTTTTTTTTTTTTTAAATAGAAGTAGTTGAAAGTCTTTTAATTCTTGAAAATCCATTGCCTCTTTTGAAAGATGATGCTCAATCTTTCTGGATAGTTAATTCTTGGTTGTAACCTCAGGTCCTTTTGCCTTCTGAAAATTGGCATTCTAGGTCCTCCAATCCTGTACTGTAGAAGCTGCTAGATCCTGGGTAATCTTGACTGTTTTGAATATTTGATATTTGAATTGTTTTTACCTGGCAGCTTACAGTATATTTTCCTGGAGATTGTAGTTCTGGAATTTCGCAAAAAATGTTCCTTGGGGTTTTCATTGTGGGATCTCTGTCTAGAGGTGATCAATGGATTCTTTCAATGAGTATTTACCCTGTTTTTAGAATCCTGGGACAGTTTTCCTCAATGACCTCTTGAAGACGGCTATCCAGGCTCTTTTTTTGATCATGGTCTTCAGGTAGAACAATAATTTTTAAATTGTTTCTTCTGTATCTACTGTCCAGGTTCACCTGTTTTTGCAGTGAGGTACTTCACATTTTCTTCCCTTTTTTTTTAAGTTTGTTTGACTAATTCTTGCTCTCTCCCAGAGTCATTAGCTTCCATTTGTCCCATTCCAGTTTTTAATGTGTGATTTTTGTCAGTTAGCTTTTATATCTCTTTTTCCATTTGCTTAATTCTACTTTTGAAGGTGTTATTTTCCTCAGCAGATTTATTTATTTATTTTTGCGGTTGACCAATTGTATTTTTTAAGGATTTGTTTTCTTCAGTCATTTTTTTTCCTTCCACAAACTGTCGACTCTCTCATGCATGCCTCTCATTTCTTTTCTCATTTTTTCTTCTACCTCTCTTATTTGCCTTTTGGAGTCAATTCCAAGAAGCCTTTTTATTTGAGACCAATTTATTTTCTATGGAGATTTTGTACTTGTCCGAGTTGGTATTTTGGTCTGCCCTATCACCACAGTAGCTTTCTATGTTCAAGGTTCTATTATGTTTCTTGCTTGTTTTCTTTCCTTTTCTTTTGATATTTCCTCTTTTTTTTAACTTTTAAAGTAGAGCTCTGCTCCTTGGGTACAAGGGGCGCTGTTCCAAGCTTCCTCTGTGCAGCTCTGAGCCTCGACTTTGGGCACAACGCCCCCTTGTCTTAGCAGGGGATAGCTTTGCCTGCTCTGTTCAGGAAACAGTCTGGTTTCCCAGTTTGCCTTCTGAGCTGGGACTGGGAGCTGCCCCGCCTGCTGTGCCCCACTTCTGAGCCAGAACTGAGAATCTCAGCTGTTAATTTGCTGTGGTTAAGACCCTTTCCCAGAGTCTGTCTGAGCTGGGCTGAATACCCTTTTCATCAGTGAGACTGACTTTTCTTGATGTTTTTTCAGTCTGTCTTGAGTTGGAGAGAGGTTTCATTTCATCAGATTCTATTTAGAAGCTTGATTTCATGTGGTTTTTGAGGGAAACTCATTATTTGTTGAGTATGAACTTATATACAAAAGATTAAAATAAAGTTTATTTATATGTCCAAGAAAAACTATAATTTGTCTATCAAGAGGCATTCAAAGTGAGAAACTGGGTAAGTGGCTCAGCAATGAAATGCATATGGGGTCTCCAGGTAGGAATAGACAAATGAAAAAGGGCCCCAGAAAGCTGCTAAAATATGAGGGGAGATGTGTCTAAGGCCATTACCATCCTTTCTTTTTCCCGTCTATCTCCAGCACTGCAATTGTAAATAGATCTTAGAAAGAACGGAGAAGTGAAGTCTAAGTGCTCAGAAAAGCTTATACCAGGCAGCACCAAAGGGAGTTCTATCAGCTTTTCCAGGTAGCCATATAGACATAAAATAATAGACAAGGCTGATGCACAGAAGTAAGGACAGATTTAGTGGCAGATATTATAGCAAAATTGTAGGGCTTATGTAAATATCGTTTTTATAATAATGTATTGCAAATACAAAGCTAAATATATGTTTAATAATTTTTTCTCAGAATTACACATATGGCAACAGGACTAGTATGAATAAAACATGTGTGAATTTAATCCACCAAAGACAATTTACAAAAAAAGAAAAAAAATAAAAATTTAGATATCATTTTTCCATACCACATGTCAAATCACAGCTAATGAATTTTATATGCATCTTATAAGTTAATTTTTTCAAACTGTATTTTAGAGTAAACTTTAAGCATATCTGGCTCAAATATCCCTTTACATTCTTCTGTTAGAGAAAAATGTCGAAGCTTGTAGGTCCAAGTACCCATAATATATGTGAAAGTTGTTAAGGAAAATTTATAGGTAGAAATAATAATTTTAATGGATCCAGACTTTTTTTTTTTAAACCCTGGATGCAGTGCACAATAACCAAATACCTGGTGTAGAATCTTTGTCCCAGAGGAAAAGGTTCTAAACCTTTTTGTGCCATTTTCTTTGGGGAATTCAATGGAATTCTCATTTTAAAGGTATAAAATAAAATACATAGGATTACAAAGAAAAATAACTAATGAAAGATAGCTAGACATTTATGTACATAAGTAAAATGAATGTATACATTCACATATATAACATGCAATACATACATGTATATATGTATAAATGCATGCTGTCTGTGTGTGTGTATATAAATTCACATGTGTATATAAACACATGTTCAGTTCAGTAAATTAAGACTCTCTATCCTAAGCTACTTCTGGGCTTTTTAACATTAGAAATGTGTATTAGGTAAGTATATATAATTAGAGTAAAACATGATGCTAAATTAGAAATATAATTTCCCACCATTTTTATACAAGTTTTTTTGAGATTAAAGAAATGTCACAAGATCTTAAGTAATACGCATAAATTTTAGAATTCAAAGAGGAAAAATAAGGATAAAATATTTAAAATTAATATCTTTATTTGATTTTCATATATTCAGTAATTTCAGTTCTGTCCACTTTTCTTGGCAAAGACAATGAAGTAGTTTGCCATTTTCTTTTCCATGTCATTTTAGAGATGAGGAACTGAGGCAGATATAGTAAAGTGACTTTGCCTAAGGTCACACAGCTACTAAATATCTGATGCCATATTTGAACTCAGAAAGATTAGTCTTTTTGATTCTAAATCTAGTGTTCTATCCACAGTATTACCCAGATACTCTTCAAACCCTATAACAGAACCAAATTTTCATTATTCATTCATTTTCATCCACTTTGTTGTTCAAATGTTTGTGATTATCCAGAAAGATATTAATACATGTAAAATGTATTTGAAAAAATATTAATAATCTTAAATTCAAATGAAAAAACCCAAGAGATGTGAAATTCAGCTCCAAATTATATTTCCCTATGAACAGAATATCAAAAAAATATAAAATATTTTGCTATGTAAATTAAGATTTTAATTGAAATAACTATTGAATGTATCTATTTCATAGAGTATAATTATGATCTTATTAAAACTTTATCTAAATCTTGGTGAAAATACCTTCAGATTATATTTATGCGCATTATCCAAAATAGCAGGCACCAGTTCATCAGTAGATTCCCCATTATCATCAGATAAATTACGTGGGTACCAAGACAGGGCTATCACACCTAAAAGACAAAAAAAGAAAAAAATAAACAAAAGAGAGAGTAAGAGATGATTGTAGGTACTACATAAATTGAAAATATTCATTTCTTCTAATAGTTTAATAATCAACATTCAAGTGGAAATGTTCTTTTGAAAGCCATACCATAAGATCATTCTTTACATAGAATATAAGTACAAAAGAAAAACATCCACTGACAAAAGTTGTTATGAATCTATGTATTAAAAGATCTTTCATTATAAATGCAAGCTGAATTACCTGAAATTATTTAAAGTTGTTTGCAATTATTTATTTATAAAAAGGAATATATTTTCATTTGATGATATTTCAATATTCAATAGCACTTAGTGAATTATATTTTAGGTAAAAACCACTTTTAAAAACATGGAAAGACCCCAAAGAGATATAGAAGCAATTCCTGTCTTGAAGGACTCTGTTATCCAAAATATGTTATAGAAACGTTTTAGACTTTTTCAAGGATTAGCTCTACTCTTCCAAGAAGTAAAAATGGAAAGAATAACTTTTCCCCCCAAAAAAATCTTTATAGAATAACACCAAGTAGATCTTTATTATGATTGCTTTCAGTATTCATGTTATAGAACATGAAATAATAATGATAATAAGAGCCAGCATTTATATAGGGTTTATATCATGTGCCAGGTACGGTACTATAAGCACTTTACAATTATTATGTCATTTGATCATCACAAGAACCTTGGGGAGTAAGTGTTAATTATTTTCATTTTACAGATGAGGAAGCAGAAGCAAATAGAATAAGTGATTTGCCAATGGTCACACAACTAGTAAGAATTGAACCCAGGTGTTTTTGACTCCAAGTTCAGTTTTCTCTCCAACACATCATCCAGCGGTCCACCAGGTGAATACCTCTAAAAATGTGCTTATCCATTTTCATGATTAAGATGCTGTCAGGGGGTCAACAGGCATTCAGTAAGAGCTCATTGCCTAACAAGCACTCTGCTGAGCACTAGGGAAACAAAGACAATTAAAAATACTGTCCCTCCTGGCCATCCTCAGTAATGAGATCAACCAAATCATTTCCAATGGAGCAGTAATGAACTGAACCAGCTACGCCCAGAGAAAGACCTCTGGGTGATGACTAAAAACCATTGCATTAAATTCCCAATCCCCATATTTATGCCCACCTGCATTTTTGATTTCCTTCACAAGCTAATTGTACAATATTTCAGAGTCTGATTCTTTTTGTACAGCAAAATAACGGTTTGGTCATGTATACTTATTGTGTATCTAATTTATATTTAAATATATTTAACATCTACTGGTTATCCTGCCATCTGGGGGAGGGGGTGGGGGGTAAGAGGTGAAAAATTGGAACAAGAGGTTTGGCAATTGTTAATGTTGTAAAGTTACCCATGCATAGAACCTGTAAATAAAAGGCTATTAAATTAAAAAAAGAAAAAGAAAAAAAGAAAAGAAAAATAAAAAATAAAAACACTGTCCCTGTTCTCATGGAGTTTGTTTATATCATAAGGGAGAAACAATATAAATAACTATGTACATGCAAGAACAGAAAGAGTAAATGGAAGGAAATGTCAGAAAGAAGGCTCTGGGGTGAGGCTGAGGAAATGGTTAGGGGCGGAATGTACAAGAGTCCTTCAAAAAAATTGAAATTTGAGTTAAGTCCTGAAGGAAATCAGGAAAGATGAGCATATTTTGGACATGGGAGAAAGACTGGACAAAAGCAGAATGTTATGCATATAAGGAATAGCAAGCATCTGCTAGATCCCTAGAGTACATGGATAGAAGAATTGGAAGGTAGGAAGCAGAAAGAGCTATAAATGTCTTTAAATGCCTACATAATGGATTTTATATTTTGACCTAGAGGTAACTGGGAATCACTAGGTTTAATTGGATAGGGGAAGGAGTAGAGGTAAGGGGGACATCTGCATTTCAGGAAAATCACTTCTCAGCTGAGTGAGGGATGGATTACTGTGGGGAAAACTTGAGGCAGGATGACCTATTAGAAAATTGTTACAATAAGTATAGGAAAGAGGTATTGAAAGTGTATAACAGGGCTTTTGTGAATGGGTAAGAAGGAGCCATATAAGAGATATTGGGATTGGACAGGTTAAGAGATTGGACAGGTGAAGTTCGTTATGTAGAGTCAAGGATGATACTTAAGATTTATATCCTAAGGACCTGAGTTCAAATGTGACCTCAGACACTCAAAACTTCCTAGTTATGTGATCCTGGGCAAGTCACTTAACCCCAATTGGCTCAGGAAGAAAAAAAAAAGATCCTGTGTTGGATGACTTAGGAAAATGCCAATTCCTTGCCAGTAGTAGAAAATTATAATTGGATATGTAAATCTGAAATAGCTTCTGCAAAGGGACAATAACTAAAGAAAAAGGCCTTTGGACAGTACCGTTTATAGGTATGACCTGGCTAAAAATCCAACATAGAACAATGATAATAAACTGTCAGACAAATAGTAGAAAGACCCTGGAAAACTCAAAGATAACAGTGACATGAAAACCTAGAGAAGTGTCATGGTCAAGGCCATAGAGAAGGAAAAAAACAAAAAGAAACAAAAAGAAAACCACCAAAGATAACTGAGAAATGATTATAAGAAGTTCAGTTTCATCTCAATTTTATCTAAGGATTGGGGTATCAGGACAGATCTCCTCTTATGAAGACATCCTTTAAAATTCTGATTAGATCATATAATCTAATATACCATGAAGCATGCATTTCAAAAAAGATTTTAAAAAAAAAGGAAAAAGGACCTTATATGTACAAAAATATAGCACCTCTCTTCTATGGGGAAAGAACTGGAAGTTGAGGGGATGCCCATCAGTTGGGGAATGGATGGATAATAAATTGAGGAATGTGATTATGATGGAATTTTATAGTTCCATGGGAAATGATGAGCAGAATGCCCTCAGAGAAAACTGGAAAGTGCTCCATGAACTCAAGCAAATTAAAATGTACTATGTACAAAGTTAATAGCAACATTGGCCATGATCAGTTATGAATGGTTTTGCTATTCTTAGCAACACAATGATCCACCATAACTTGGAAGAACTCACGATGGCAAATGCTACCCAAAGTCAGAGAAAGAATTGTGTGTGAGTAAAAAGTGAAGCACACCCTTTAAATTTTTTTTAAGTTTTTTTTTTTTTCTTTTTTTGAGGGAGGAATCTATGTGTTTTCTTTCACAAGATTACTTTTATGGAAAGTTTTTGCATAACTTCACATGTGCCTTCTTAAAGTGGCTGGGGGTGAGGAGGAAGAATCTGGAGGAAGATTCTCTCCAGAGGAGAATCTGGAATTAAAAGTTTTAAAAACAAATATTAAAAATTCTTTTACATGTAACTGGAAAAAAAAATAAAGTTCTGATTAGAGAGAATTCCCTAAATAATTTGTTTACATAAAAACAGAATGAGTATAAAATCTCAGTTCAAAAATCAGTGACCTTTGCTTGACGATCGCCACCAGAATACTTTGTCCTCTAATTTTTATTATATGATATTTATTATGTAATTCTATAATATTTTTTTATATAATATCCAAATACACCGGTAACATTGATTTTGTAAGATCCAATTACTGAGTTGGTTCCTAAGGAACTTAATGTCATTCATGTACTATTTTGGCCTAGTTATATGTTTCTACTCAAATCAAACACATCCTAAAGCATCTCTTTGATGATAGCAGCACAAATTTAACCTCATTTGGTTTTTCTGTTGCTTCAGTATCACTTTTTTCTACTAAGTTGTGCATTCTGTTGCAATAGTGTTCCTGACTCCCAGAATTTAGATCTTCCACAATTTACATTATTAAATATTTTAGTGTTTTAACACCAATTTATATTTTCAAATTTAGCATTAATTTAAGGAAGCATGCTTATTTTTCTTTGAGTTTTAAGGTTAATTTAAAAACAAAAGTTTTTCCAGTATATTTTGAGGGAAAGGGGCATAAGTGTAACATAATAGTCTAGTATTGTTAACTTAACTCTGTATCTAAGAGGCACCCATAAATATGCCTATTAGAAAAGTACCTTTGAAATTCAAAAACTATTCAGAAATACAAGCTTATCTTCATTAATAGTGACTTTGAATCACTCCTTAGAAATTTATCAAGATCAGAGAAACTTGGAAAGACATACATGAACTTATAAAGGGTAAAATAGAGTAGAAACAGAAGAAAAAATATATTGTAATAACATTAGTAAAGAAATGAAACTTTTAAAGATAAGAATATCAAAGGCTGTAAATTTCAAAAGAAATATTTGCTAAATCACTAATAATTAGAGAAATGAAAAGTAAAGTAACTCGGAGATTCCATTTCACATATATGATACTGGAAAAAAATGACAGGAGGAAAATGATAAAACTCGGTCCTGCAGGTCTGAGTTACTTTTGGGTAGGGAACTCTTTCCCAGAGTTGAGTGAGATATAAGGCACACTGTTGTACTACTAGTGGAACTGTACACAGGTTTAATTATTCTGAAAAATAATTTGAAACTAAGACCTAAAAGTTACTAAACAATGTGAACTCTTTGATTCCCTAAAATATCTACAACTACTAATCCACATTCCAAAGAAATCAAAACAAGAAGAAAAAGATCCATTTGTATAAATATATAAAAGATTTTTGTTGTAATCAAATGTTTACTAACAAAGGATGCGCCCATCAACTGGGAAATGGCTAAACAAATTCTAATATACGAATATAATGGAATATGTACCAAAAGGAATGACTATATGAAGTTTCAGAAGAACTGAAAATGAACTGATATGTCTCAAAATAAACAGACCTAAGAGTTCACTTCACAAAATAACATTATGAAGAAAAATATGGAAAAGCTTTAGAACTCTGTGGTCAATCAAAGGATAAATGAGCATAAAAAGAATGCAGTTGAGACACACTACTTTCCTTATTGAAGAGATGATGAACATAAAGTGCAGAAACATACATTCATGGACATGGACAACATAGGAATTTGCTTTGTTTATGAATGTACATATTGAAGTTTTTGTTAAATTAGAAGAAGGGGATGGTAGGAGGGGAAAATTAATAAAAGAAAAATAGTGAGGACTTGTATTAGAGGGAAATTGGTAAATAGTGACAAAATGGTCTCCAAAAGGAGAAGAAATGAAAAAAATCAGCATCAATGAAATATTTAAATAATCACAGATGAAAAGTTCAAAATGGGATAAAGACATGCTGCACATTATTATGGCAATTTTATATTTAATCCTCTTTTCTTTTGTTATTTGTATATTTACAATGCTATTGTTTGTTGATGTCTATTAATTTTTTAAAAAATTACATCAATTTCTATTATTTTTAAATTGTTTTTAAATATTTAAAAAATGATTTAGGAACTCTGATCAATAAAATGATGAACAAAAACTACATAGAAGCAATTAAAAGGCATGGTAATTATTCTACGTTACAGAGATACAATGGAGTCAAGATGCAGAATAATATATATATATATATATATATATTTTTTTTTTTTCCCCCTGTACATGGACATTGTGGGGTTTTGTTCTGCTTAATTATGCATAAATTTTTTGTAAGAAGTTTAGTTTTTTTCTTTTAATTTTTTACCCAATGAATGTAAAGAATGTAAGAGATGGGATCAGGATAAAAAAGAGGAAAAAAAAAAAAGGGAGGACACAAGAGAAGGTCGGAAGGAATCTTATACTAGTAAGCCTACTTTGTAAATTATACACTTAATTTTAAAAAGTGGATTTCATTCTTGAAAGTTCAATGTAGGGGGTGGGGCCAAGATGGTGGAGAAGGCACACTTTCTAAGCTCCTCTCATGCCCTCACCACCAACATTAAATTCAGCCTCAAAAACAGCGCTTGACTGGTAAAACCCATGAAGATTAGCAGCACAACAACTCACCAGCCGAAGATAATCTGGAAGATCCCCAGGAAAGGTTTGTCCTGAGGGGCGCAGACCAGGGGCAGGGGTGACCTCTGCGACTAGAGATGACTCTCCCATAGGCTAACTGCTTTGCCTTAATTATAAAGCAGTAAACCGGCAGAGAAATTAAAGCCAGATAGAGGGTACACTCTAAAAAATGCCAGAACCTAACAAGATCTGGCTGAACCCCCCAAACCCAAAAGTGACTCAGGCAGACCCGTAACACAGCCCTGCAGCCACCTCCTGCAGTTCGGGGCTTTTGCGGGGACAGTTACAAATCTGCACAGCAGGGGGACACAGCCCGGGACAGCCTCTAATCAGCACAGTGTGGGGCTCAGCCTGGGGAAATAGAACTTCCCCAACAGGACTGTGCTTCCCGGAGCAGAGACACTTCTGGTCCCTGGAAATCCATTCACTGCTCAACTGCTAATACCTACAACCCCAGGGCAGGATTTGGCTTGTTGTAGTAAAACTCTCACTGCTCAGTGTCTAGCCCCAGAGCAGTCGTTATCCCACACAGCAGGGTTCTTTGCAGGGCACTTTCCAAGGTTGGCCCTGCAGGCCTGAGTTACTTCCAGGTGGGGAACGCTTTCCCAGAGCACTCCAGTACCTTGCTGCTCTATGTAGCCGGCTGGCAGGACAGCTACTGGTCCACACACCTATCACTGCTCTGCAGAGGAAGCTGGTAACCTCCTGGCCCTGAAGGCAGACCCTACAGGCTTTAATAAAATTAGTAAAAAAAATCAAAAGGACGATCAATAGCTTCTATACAGAAAGACAGCAACTTTTCAACCCTGAGGAGACTAATAGCAGACAGTCTCCAGACAATTATTGGTCACCAACACAAAAGGCTCTCCTAGAAGAGACTATTAAAAACCTTAAAAGAGAACTAGAAGAAAAATGGGGAAAGGAAAGAGAAGCTATCCAAGAGAGCAAAACTTCCTGAAGTGTGAACTGGAAAAGGTAAAAAACTCCCAAGAAGTGCAAGGAAATAGAATTTATGAATTGGAAAAGGTTAAGAATTCCCAAGAAAGTAGGATTTGTGAATTGGAAAAAGAAAATAACTCACTAAAAAATAAAAATAAAAAAAAATTAGTGAAATGGAAAAAAATTCCATAGAGCAAAACAACTCATTAAAAAAACTCAATTGGACATATAGAAAAAGAAGTAAAAAAAAGCTAATGAAGAAAATAACTCACTAAAAATCAGAACTGAACAAATAGAAATGACTGATTCATTGAGACATTCATTGAGATTCTTGATGTCTCAATGAATCAGTCAAGCAAAACCAAAAAAAAGGTCAAATATTTACTTGGAAAAACAACAGACCTGGAAAATAGATCTAGGAAAGAAAACCTGAGGATCATTGGACTACCCGAAAATTATGATGAAAAAAAGAGCCTAGATACTACTTTTTAGGAAATCATCAAAGAGAACTGCCCAGAAATAATAGAACCAGAAGATAAAATAGGCATTGAAAGAATTCATCAAACACCTTCTGAAAAAGACCCTAAAATAAAAACTCCAAGGAATATTGTGACCAAATTTTAGAACTATCAGACTAAAGAAAAAATATTACAAGCAGCCAGGAAAAACAGTTCAAATACTGAGGTGCCACAATAAGGGTCACTCAAGATCTGGCTGCCCCAGCATTAAAGGATCAAAGGCCCTGAAATCTGATATTCCAAAAGGCAAAAGAACTTGGGATGCAGCCAAGAATAAACTACCCAGCTAAGCTGATCATTTTTTTCCATGGAAGAAGATGGATATTTCATGAAACAGGAATTCCATTTGTTTCTAAGGAAAAAGCCAGAGTTAAACAAAAAATTTGATCTCCAACTACAAGACTCAAGAGAAGCAGAAAAAGGTAAAACAAAGTTCAATGTAGTGAACTTCACATCATATCACATCACATCCTATCTTTTTTATTTATCAATCTATCACAAAGTAAAAAAAAAAAATGAATTGTGAAAAGACATAAAAATCTTATTATGGGAGACTAATGCTTCTCTTTCAAAGAAGGACAATAAAACAAACAACAAAGAAAATATTCAACTGAAATATCTGTCGGAGATGTTAAGAGCTGAAATATGTAAGACATTTTCTGAATGAGAATACTAAAGACTATATGTTATTTTTTTAAGTGATATGTAAATGAAATGAAAGTGCTTGAAGAAAGAAGTAGAAAGAAAATGAGAACTACAGAGGAAAGATTTGGAGATAATTAACTGCTCAGCACAACAGATACAAAATCTTATCCAAGCAAGAGACTCCGTAAAAAGTAGAATGGACCAAAAGACTCTAAGAACAAAAAATACTAAAACAGAGTCAAAAGACTGACCATAAAGTATAAACTAAATATTAAGGCATAATATATAAAAACCAACTTACCTGGAAAACTGATTAAGGACAGATCATTTAAGAATCATTGTGCTACCTGAAAATTATGATTTAAAAAAAAAAAGCTGAATAGTTTATTTCTAGAAATCATGAAATAAAATAAAACTTCTCATATATATATATATATATATATATATATAATTATTATTATTAGAATAAGAGGACAAATTGTAAATATAAAGAATCCACTAGTTACCTCCTGGAAGAGAGGCCAGCAAACTATGAGGGACCAAATCTAATTTACTGTATGTTTTGTACAGCCTAGGAGTTAAGAATGATTTATACATTTTAAAATAAACCTAAATTTTATTTTTAAATGTAAAAAAAAAAAAATAAGCTTTTGGGCTGTACAAAAACTAAAATAGGCAGAGAAGTCTGGATTTGGCTTGTGGGTTGTAGTTTGCTGACTGTCAAATGCACAGAATTAAGTAGTAAACAGAGAGCAACCAGGAAAAAGATAAAGCAACTTGTGGACCAGCCCAGAATTCAAATGTTCCTTTGACATCAGTCAGGAACAAAAATCTACCAAAAGATATAGACCTAAGAGAAGACTTAATAACAGTATCATGAATCATGAGTGTGTCAAAGACCAAGTTGCAAAAACATAATTATATGAGTGATAATAAGGCATCATTATAAAATTTCTGAGATATAGTTAAAATAGCACTTTGAGAAAAAGAAAATCGTGAAAACCCAAACTAAAAATAAAGAGAAAGGGATGATTAAAAATATGCAATTAAAAACAACAAAAATAACAATATGCCCAAAATAAGAATAAAATAAATTTAGATTTAAAAAGACTACAGAATTATTCAACAGAACTGAAAGCTGGTTCTTTGAAATGATTTGAAAGGAAACCTACTCCCAAACAAGAATTTTGTAAAAAACTTAAAGAACAAATAAATGAGTACTTCACAGAATATGTATTTTAAAAATGTAAAAGAAAACACTATCAAACTGTTTATGGAACATAGATACACCCATAATTAAACCAAGGAAATAAAACACAAGAAAAGAGAACTATAGACCAAATATCACTATGGAATATTCATGAAAATATTTCAAATAAAATCCTAGCAAAACTATTTCTGAAATATAGCTAAAGGAATATTTCTTATAATAAAGTTGGATTTTTGCCAGTGACACAAGAAGAGTTCAATGTGAGGAAAACAAGAGGAAATCTTATTAAGAACAAAAAAGGGGGAGGGGGGAGCCAAGATGGCAGGGTGAAGCCAGGAAACTGCTTGAGTTTTTCCAGTTTTCCTCAAAAACCACATGAAATCAACCCTCTGAACACAGTCTGACAGAATGAAACCTCTCTCCACCTCAAGAAAGATCAAAAGAACTTCAAGAAAGGGGTAAAATTAAGTAAAATCAATCAAATGGAAAAAAATACAAAAACTAACTGAAGAAAATCACACATTAAAAACCAGAATGGGGCAAATGGAAGCTAATGACTCTATGAGACATCAAGAATCACTCAAATTAAAAAGACTGAAAAATGGAAGAAAACATAAAATACCTCACTGCAAAAACAGATGATCTGGGAACTTAATAAACACAGAGATAGAAAATGGAGACAGTTTAAAAATCATTGGTCTGCTTGAAAACCATGACCAAAAAAAAGAACCTGTTTAGCATTCTTCAACAGATCATTAAGGAAAACTGTCCTGATATACTAGAAACGGATATAACAGAAACAGGAAATAGTCACTGAAAGAATCCATTGATCACCTCCAGAAAGAGATTCCAAAAGGAAAACCCCAAGGAACATTGTGGCAAAACTCCATTAGTACAATCTCAAGGAAAAAGTACTGCAAGCTGTCAGACAAAAACAATTCAAATATCAGTAAGTCAGGATTATCTAAGATTTGGCAGTGTCTATAATAAAAAACGGGAGGGCCTGGAATACCATATTCTGGAAGGGAAAGTACCTGAGGTTACAATCAAGAATTAACTACCCAGAAAGATTGAGCATCGTCTTTCAGGGGAGGTGATGGAGCTTCCATGAAGTAAGAGACTTTCAATCGTTTCTTTTGAAAAAACACAGGACAAAACAGAAAATTTGACCTGAAAGCACAGGACTCAAAAGAAGCATAGAAATTAAAACAGGGGAAAATATATGTATTATTGAAAGATTAAAGCATTTATGTGCCCAGATGGGAAAATGATATCTGTAACTCTTGAGAACAGTATTTGTTGGAGCAGTAGGAGGGGGATGACATGAATAAAGGGTGAGATTGTTAATGGATATGATGATATCAAAGGAAAAGACATTCAGAAAATGTCTTTCAGAAAAGGGGTACTGGGAGAAGAAGAAAGTGAAGGTATAATGGGAAAAATTTGATTGCATGAAGAGGCACAAAAAAACCTGTTTTAAAAAAAGAGGGAAAGAAGGAAAGGGGATGAGCACTATTGGAAGCTTAATCTCATCAGTTTTGGCTCAAAGGGGGAATAACTTAATCACTTAATTGGATATAGAAATTTATCTTATCATATGAAGTAGGAGGAGAAAGGGGAAAGAAAAGGGAGGGGCTGAATAAAACAGGATAAAAACACTAAGAAAGGAGTAGGTGAAGGGGTAGAAGGTGGGCGGGGGGAATAGGTTAAAAATAAAACACTATTAAGGAGGGACAGAATGGAAAGCAAAAGTATACACAGAGGAGAAAACAGGATGGAGGGAAATAAAGCTGATAATCATGACTGTGAATGTGAATAGGATGAACACTCCCATAAAACAGAAGTGAATAGCAGAGTGGATTAAAAAACAGAATCCTATAATATGTTGTTTAGAAGAAACACATTTGAAACAGAGACACATAAAAGATAAAGGTAAAAGACTGAAGCAGAATTATTATGCTTCAGGTGAAGTAAAAAAAAAATGCAGGGTTAACAATTCTGATCTCAGATAAAGCAAAACTAAAATTAGATTTAATTAAAAGAAATTAAGGAAGGAAAGTATAGATCTATTAAATGGTACTACAATGAAGAAGTATTGATACTAAATGTATATGCACTAAGTGACAAAGCAGCCAAATTCCTAGAGAAGATAATAAGCCAGTTACAGGGAGAAATAGACAGCAAAACTGTATTAGCGGAAGACCTCAACCTTCCCTTCAAAGAACCAAACAAATCTAAGCACAAAATAAATAAGAAAGAAACTAGGGAGGTTAATAGAATCCAGAAAACCAAGATATGAGGCCTTTATCAAAGGCACTTGCTATAAAGAGTGTTTCTGAGTATTTGCTTCTAATCTTGGTTTCAATGGGTTGATTGTGTAAAAGCTTTTTAATTTAATATAATCAAAATTAACTATTTTACATTTCCATCTCTTGTTAGTCATGAAGCTCTAACTCACTTAATTTGTATCTACTTTGTGCACGTTTATTGATATTACTCCAGTGTCCTTCATACCTTTTAGCAAGATAGTTTCCTTCCTTTTCTCTTTTAATTGTTTTAGTTTTGTCTGAAACAAGAATTTTTTTTCCTTCTGATTTTTCTTCCCATTCAGCTGAAGCACAATAGATTCTGCTCCAGCCATTCATCTTCACTGTTTGTATCTCTGTGTTTAAAGTAGGTTTTAAACAACATAATGGTGGATTCTGGTCTTTGATCCATTTTGCTATGTGTTTCCATTTTATCCTATTCACAATACTATAGTTTGTTCTTTCTTTTCTCCTCAAATCTCACATCTTACTTGGGTTTTTCTTGTTATTATACTTTTACAAAATTTTTTTAAAAATACAAATTATGAAAAAAATTATACATTTGTAAAAACAGCCAAAATCCAAATGATGCTGTTAAGGCTACCAGTTCTCTCTGAAGAGCTCCTCTCTTTTAAAACTCAACGTACATCAGGCACTTAACAGATATTTAAGCTAAAGGTATGAATTCTAATATTAAGGAGGCTCTTCCCATCCTCCAAAAAATCATGCAGGCTAAATAACAAAATCTGTACCAAGTGCAGTTCTCAAACTTGAATACTCAGTAGTTTTTGAGTACATATACTAGTTGTCAAAGGTATCACTAAAAGAAATGTCATATCTTTAAGAAGAAAAATAAAAGGTTGAAATGGAAAACATAGTCAAGCAAAGCAAGTTCTACATTAGCCATGTCCTAAAATGTATATCTGATGTTTATTCATTCCATTGATTTTTTTGTCATGAGAAATACATGGCTAGAGATAGCATATATACCATAATTTGCCTTTAGTACTTTCAAATTATGGAATGATCATATGGGTCGGATATTTTTCTTTACAACGTGTCTTGTATAAATTTTTTCTTCTTGTTCTGCTTCCCACTAACAGTTCATAAAAGTTTTTCTAGCTTTCTATAGGATCTCTTTAATCCATTACTTATCAAAAATTGGTACTATTTTTTTTCAATAATTCACAATTAATTAATTTGTGGATTTACTGTGTATTTAGTTCCTTTTTATTGTATACTAGCATTTCTACCATATAATGAGACACCTGGGAATGACTAGTTGGCTTTTATCCCTTCAAGCTATATTGTTTAGGATCTTTCTTCTTTTTCTCTGCCAAGACCAAGAAAACAAACACTAATTTATGTATATTCTTCCTATTACCACTTCCTTTCTCCTCACTCATTTCATACTTACTCCCCAATTATCTGGTTATAACTATCAATCTAACAGAACTATTTTCTCTAAGGTTACTTGCTACAGATCTGAGTAGAAGAAATTGAACATAGCTTATTTTCACGTACTCCTTATATCATGAACTCAGATGACAATGTGATATCCAAGTAGAACTGTCCAGGAATTTAAGGCAAAAATAAGAAATGAATATAGAGATTTTGGGTCTTTCATAGAGTTAATAAACAAATCACTTGAATGCTGACAAAACTGCCAAGGGAAAGAGTACATAAAGAGTATATAAAGGATCTAGGATAAGAGGGAGCTGACAAACATATTTCTTTAGATTTCAATATATTTTGTTTTTGTAGACAAATTGTGTTTTTGTTGACACATCTCTGAACATGAAACTTCCCTTTGGCATTGCTGAAAAGATGTACCTTCTCAGGGATGAGATACCCCATTCTCTTTTAGATACCTTGGTTAGGAAGCTTTTTTCCCCCCCATATTCACCTCTGCCTCTGCAAATTCTACTCATTCTTAGCTGAAGACAATCACCATATCTTTCCTAAGGCTTCACGCTTCCAGGTCAAACATCCCCAGATCCTTCAACAAATTCTGAAAAAGCTAGATGACAAATACATTCCCCTTCTCTCTTTGTTCTCTTTTGGACATGTTCCTATTTATTTATATTCATATTTTCCTCTGTTCCTTTTTTATAATAGTATATTAAATATTTTTCAAAGGTTTCACTAAAATGAGAAAATTCCTGTGAAATCTAAGACTATTTTGTATCTATTCTTATAAATCTTTTATTTGGTCTGAGACTAAGACCTTTTTTTTTCTAGACCACATGGAGTCTACTTTAATTGTATTCACTTAATTAGTTCCCTTGGTTACTTTACAATTCAAGTGAAATTTACTGATTTGCTATTGTACTCAAGAACTATAAAATATTCTTAGATCCTAAGAGTTAGAAAAATTCCCCTGGCATAAAATTTCTATGGAAAAATAGAAATGAAGTCTTGAGGTTAAAGTAACATATCTCTAGCTTCTCTAATTTTTAACAGGGATTGGAGTTATATAACAATAGCCTATATATAGTGCCATAGAATAGCACACTTAGAAATCCATTTTAGCTATAGAGATCATTTTGTTCTTCTTCCCTATGAGGTTAAACTTCACTAATGAGAAGCAATTTAACTGTTTTTATCACCTTTTAACCAACAAATCAATCAAATATTTATTGAATGTAATTAACTGTGCTCGGTGATTTAAAAGTGGGGAAAAAACAAATCATAGTTCTTTTTATCAAGGGATTTATAATTCTGCTGAGGGTAAGCATCTCAAGAAGTTATAAAAAGTATTTAAGTGCCTATTTTGTATAAGATACTGTTCTAAGCACTAGAGATATAAAGACTAAAAAGCTATTTCTTTCTAATCAAGGAATTTTAACTTTACTAGGAAGATGAAATATGTATAAATAAATGTAAGGTAATTTGTAAAAAGGATATTAACAAATGGGGACATCAAATCAAGCTTCACAGGGAAGGATAGGGAGAGGGAAACACTGAATTAGAAGAAAGCATTAAGGACAACTCTGCAGTGATGAATCTAGGTGAATTGGAAGATGACACAAACAGGAAAGACTGTAGGTAGAGGATTCAGGGATAAAGATAGTCATGTAGGGAATGTTATATATATGTATCTCTTATACTGGCCATAAAGCAGATGTTTAATAAATAATAGTTGATTGCCTATTTAATTTATAGAGACCTTAAAGCCCCGTAATTTCCTGAATCTTACAGATGAGGAAAAAGGCATCTCCCTATAAAAGGAGACTAGTCTGCCCAATGCATCATTGGTAGTAACAGGAATAGGGTTCAAACTCAAGTCCTTTGATTTCAAGTCCAATTCTATAAAAGGCTAACAGTACCATTTTAGACAAACATGATATAATGCTGTTGGGTCTATTGTAGTCCTTAAGAAATGATCCACTAATGGTCCATTTCATTAATGAAAATTTCTCTAATATGTAAATGAATGTTAATCTGTTTACTGAACCACAGAATACTTTAAAATCAGGAGACTGACTCAAGGCAATTGAGATTTGGAATTAGTATTATACAAAGATGTAATCTTTCGGTAATAATCTCACCTAAACTGCAATTTCAAAAGTTTTATTACCTCATCTTTTTTTAATCGGTAGGGAGTATGTTTCATGGAATATAGACCATTTAGGCTGCAGCTTCACAAACTTAAATTCTATTAAAAACATTTTGATCCCCTCATCCAACTATTAAAGTCAATATTCAAAGTTAATTCAAAAATTCCTCCCTCTGTATACTATTCTGATAAAATTCATTGTGTCAAGGAAGTAACTAACCCTAGTTTCTCAAAGGTGAAGATAAGCGAATACAAACTCTAGCAGGCCCTACTAAGTTATGAAGGCTTTTCTTATAAACCTTCTGTGGTTATCATCTAAAGACTAACTCAGTTTGGAAAAGCTTTTCACCAGGTTAGATGTGACAGTATAAATGTGTATAACCACAGTTACTCTGCACACTATCTGTTATGAGCCAGAAATTAATGGAATATGTATTATGAAAGAAAAACTCACACTGACAATAATCATAAGTCACAAGGTCACAGGTTAAAAAAAAACCCTTCTACCATACATTTGCCTTTAGAATATTTTTGAGAAGATATTTATCATAAAATGTCATCAAAGTTATAGATAAGCTCACATCTTTCAAATGAGTTATCACTGACAATTAATAAAGTTACCATAATTCAAGGAGTCTATAGGCTTCAGATAGGGTTCACACTCCATAAAGAATTCAAGAAAATCAACAAATATCCTATAAAATTGAAGCAAGAAAAAAATCATCTACAACAATAACAAAAAATGAATAAAATTTGCCCTCTAAAAAATAGATCATTTCTGCAAATATAAGAAAGGAGACCTAGGATTAAGTCATGTCTCATGGGACATAGTAGGTAAACAAATAATCAATCTGATTTTTGCAAATAACTAACTCCATGTCCTTGGATTTTAATTCATAGGACTTTAATTATCTGTAACTGAAGGCACTGTAACAGGTAATATCAAAAGTGCTTTGAGATTCTAATAATTCATGAATTTAATTTAGAGTTTATAAGCAGGGTTGTTATTGAGACTAGAATGCTTCCCAAAATCTTAAAGGTTTCAATGATCTCTCAAATCCCACTAGGGAGATATAAACCTTACTATAAATAGAAAAAATATAAATTTAAAAAATGAAATATTAATGAAATGCAAAAAGGATAATAGTTAAAAGAATACAAATAGAATATAAAGATGACTAAAAGAATGAATTAATATTATTGAATTGTTTCTCTGTCTCTCCATTCATTCACTACATTTACTAAATGCAATAATGGAGTAAATGTAATTTCAAAGTTAATTTAGTCTAGCAGGAACTAACCCAACTCCCCACCTTCAACAAGTGGTCATAGCCTCTTCTTAAAGACCTCCAAAGATGTGAGTAAATTCCCTACTTTATGTGAATTCCATTTGTAGTTATTTCTAATTAATTGGAAATACTTCCTCATAGCAAATTGAAACCTATCTTTTTTGCAATATCTATCCATTGTCCCTATAGTTCTATCTTCTGCTACAAAGTAAAATAAATCTAATTCCTTTCCAACCTTTCCAAATTCCTAATTCCAATTTAAGAAGCAGCTTAAATAACTGAAGGCAGCTAACATGTTCTTAACTTCACCCAACCTTTCCCTCAAGACTCATCAGCTCTAGATTAAAGTTCCTTCAAGTGAGAATTATTTCAAATGGTTTTGAACTTTTTCCTATATCATACTTCCTCTGGTATGAAAACTGTACAATATATAAAGGAATGCCAGATATTTCACAAGATAGTATTATGATTGTCAAATACAGAAAAAAAGGGATGTAAATTGAGAAAAATATTATTGTGAGCTGGGAAGACATTCACAGAGGTAATATTATTGTGAGCTGGGAAGACATTCACAGAGGTAGGAGGATGACCTCAGTCTTAGAGATAGCTAAGATATGAAAAAAGAGAACTCGTAAGTGGAAATAATGTTCTTATTCTTATGTAGTACTAGAAAAAGCATGGTTGTAAAAAGAAAAAGAAAAAATGCTGCTAAGCTTAATACTTGACATATAAATATACCAGTTATATGGCCTTCACCAAATTATATAACTTCTCTTGATCAGTTCCTAATAAGAAACATTACTTTCCTAATTTTCTAATAATAGGGAATATTAATTTGCTAAAATAATATTTATATAGTGCTTACTTTGTGGTAGACACTTAGCTACTAGTGCTTTATAATTATTTCATTTAATCTTCATAACAACCCTGAGAAGTGCTATTGCATTAGGAGAGCAGGTTGCATAGGCAGGAATTACCTGAATATTGGACTGGTTTTTCAAAGGAAAAGGTTTTATTGTCATATAAAACCTGACTAGACCAAGCAGCACCAGGGGAATGCTTTTTGTAAAGGGAGGATGCTTCAGGATGGGTATTTTATAGAGAAAGGTATTCTTTGCTGACTGGTCAGACTCTCTCAAGGGAGATGTTTAATTTTTAATCACTGGCCAGATTTTGGGAAAAACTAGGAAAAGAAACATGTAGCAAGACCCAAGCTTCCTGGAATCCTATTTACTAGGACTCAAACTCTTTGCATCTGGATATGTGGTTAACCACATCCTGTTTACCACAACCCAAGCCCCCTCTGTATCTGTCCTGGTGGGCAATACTTTGTTTTCTTTCTCCTGCCCCTAACTACAAACAGGCTCTGATGAGGCCCATTCCATTATGAACATGCTTACTTTACAGTAAAACTGAGGAAACTGAGGCAAAACAGGTTAAAGGTCACACAGCTAGTAAGTAACTGAAGCACATTTAAATTCAGGTCTTCCTGATCCCAGGCTCGGTGTTCTATCTACTTCACTGCCTAACTACTCAGCACTTTACAAATCTTCAAGCACTATATAAACATGAATTAGTAGTGATAGAAGTGGTAAGGGAACCAATATATACAGAAATGAATATATGATACAAATTAATAGCATTTTAATTTCTGAATTAGCCTTCTGTGATCTAATTTACATGAATTGGTTTCTCAGAATATGCTCACCTAGATGAATCTTATCTGAATTTACAAAGCTGATAACTAGACCTTGGACTTGTGATGATCCCATTATGGAAAAGATTCAAAGAAAGCCACCAACTAGCTACTCACAACATCTCAGCTACAAAAAGTCACTAATTCCCTTTGAAAATAATATCTTCAGTAATTTTTCTTTATCTCCAATTGTTCCTTATCCTGTCTGTCGCACCTCCTTCTCAAGGAATTAAGATGTCTTTCTCTACATCTTGATTTACAAATTTATTTTCTTATTAATATGATGGTCTCTACTTATCCACTCCTATATGCTGTAGAACCATTACTGCCCTCATCCTGTTTAAGCCTGAAAAAATTTATTCATTAGCAATAGCAGAATGAGAGCTAATGGCTTATGCAAGGTTAATAAAATCATATGCTAAGTATCCAACATGCATAAAATCAATCACATTCTCACATTTTTATAACTTGCTGGTTCACAGAGTAGGGACTGTATCTACCGTTATATTCCACACAATATTTAGCTAATGTTCAATAAATATTTATTACCAATAAAATGACAGTAGTGATATATATATCAACATAGCATTCTAATATTTCTATTGGTCTCATAATGATTAACAGTAAAAATGAGATAAAGAAGATGATAGTCCACTTTTATTACTCCAAAGTAAAATTTATGAGTATGATAAATAGTGATTATCAATAAAGATATTTAGGGACTTACTGATTTAGGATATAAGCATAAATTTGCCTCTCCAAGAATCTTGTGCAGTATCTTAATATATTTACCTAATTCATATAGTAGATCAAAACATCAAAGTTATTTAAATACTTTTATATTTCAAAAGGTACAGTAAACAATGAAACTGCTAATTTGGATTTAATCCTGATTTATTAGGAAATGGCTGCCAAACTAGAAATAACAAAAATCTTGAGAGGAAATGATCTCAGATTCTTAAGAGTTTAAAATGGATAAAATGGGGAAAGGCAGAAAAGTAAGCCAGATATCTTTTGAGAAAGAAGATATCAGATTTCAGAAAAAGCATAAACCCCTGGGGCTCACATGGTTCATGAGAAATAATAGTTCAAAAGGAATGGTATCCCTTCTAGGAAGTTATCCTGATGAAGTGAATGGAAAAAATTCTGTTTCTGTAATTCAGTTTAACAGTGAGAACTCTATACAAAGCACTGTGCTAAGTTGTCAAGTGATGATATAAAAATAGATGACACTGGCCTTACTTTAAAAGAATTTACAGTCTAATGAAAGATTAAACAAATGTACATAACAGTAAAACTGAAAGATCTTCCCCGTAAGGAGAATAATGCCCAGATAGTAATGCATGTAATAAAAATGGTTAACAGGGAATTAAGACCCAAGATAAGAAGACTAGATTTTCAAGGATAGAGGAATAAGTGTATAGTGAGGAAGTTGAGACTGTAAGTGTAAATGAGTTTAGAGTAAAAGAAGAGATATGATAGCTTGAGGGACAATCAGGGACAAATGAAAGTCAGCATTATTGCTTTTTAAATGCTAGGAAAGATCTGAATATAATATATGTAGGTAGAGGTAAAGAAAGCAGAAATCAGGGAGAGAAAGAATGTGAATGATTGGACAAGCTGACAGAAGACTAGAGGGGACCAAGGGCTTAAGAATGAGGGTCAAACTTGGAAAAGGGAAGGGTCACAGAGGAAACAAGATATGGGCCAAAAATCAGAGAGGTTTTAAAATAAAGAGTACCAAAAAAAAAAAAATGAAAAAGCTGATGAGAGGTGGCCTCAGCTTTTTTTTTTCCCCTCATGCAGCTGAAGGACGTTCTCTATTGTGAGAGATGGTAAAGAGAATGGTGTTGGAGGCCTGATGACTAGAAAGCTACCATGAGCAATGTCAGTCCAATTCAGAGACTATTCATTTCAAAGAAGGAAATAGCTGATGTTAGGATGATAGTCCCACTGTATTCTAAATGGGTAAAACCCCTTCTGAAATGGAAAACTTGAATCCAAGCAAATGAAATATTAGTTGACAGTACTGGAGATATTTATTTTTAAGAATATGATAGGGGGTAGCATGATCGCGGTTCTCAAATATGGGAAGGATTGTCATACGTAAGAAAAACTGGACATGTTATATTTGCTTCAAAGAAATTTTTGTACAGAAAGATTTGAGGAATATTAGGAAAATCTCTATATCCACAAGACTCTCCAGAAATGGAATGGGCTGTGTAGGAAGGCTGTAAGTTTTTTCATCATCGGAAGTCTATAAGTAAAGGAAAAACAACCACTTATAGGTTTTATAAAGAGATCATTGCTCAGTCTCTTTCAATTATGAGATTCTATACTTCAATACATAATTTTCATATTTTGCCTAAAATTGTAGCTTTCTATAAGCTTAATATCTTCCATTACATTGTAATCTACTTGAAGATTCATACTTTATCACCTAACCTATACTGCTCTTACATTTAGATATTTAATTAGTATCTGTTGCATAAATGAACAAACCAATGGAGAAAATTATCCCCCCCCCCAAAAAAAGGTATTTCTTAACCAACTTTTCAGAAATACAAAAGAAACCCCTCTGTGTGGTATTCAGAACATTTTACACTATCTGCTGTAGCCATTAAAATGCTGAAATATCTGAGAACATACAGCATATAGAGATATGCCATAATATCTTGACATGTAATGCATTGATTTCAGTAGTCACATACTTTCCTACAGACATAAAAAATGAACACTCTTAATTTTAAAAATATTTTTTGTATCTATATTTTTTTCTTGAGGCAATTACAGTTAAGTGACTTGCCCAGGGTCACACCGATAGGAAATATTAAGTATCTGAAGCTTAAGTGAACTCAGTCCTCCTGACTTCGGGGCCAGTGCTCTATCTGCTCTGTCATTTAGCTGCCCTGCATCTATAAATTTTTTGAAGTATTAAGATTTCTCTGATGATAAAAATGGAAAAGGCCTGATGTGATAGAAATTCATTTTCTATTTTCTCACTGTGATCATAACACAAAGAAATGTGCTCCAAATAATCTTTAATCATTTTGTTCAAATGAATACTTACAATTGATGAGTATAATAAGACAATCAGTTAAACTCAGAAATGAAAGCTGTTAGAATAATAAAATGGCCTTGTTTTGCTGTAGCAATAAAATGATCAAGTGTAATAGCTTCATTTAATAAAATCATCTTTCAAAAGCTGTTGCTATGAGTATTTTTAGCCATAAAATGTCCTAATCTAACGTATTCCTCTCTCTTTTGCTGTTGGTTGCATACTATATTGGATTTGATGAGTATTCCAACATTCCAAAGTATGCTAAGTTCAAAAATCAGTGTAAACATATTGTTGAATTTACAAATACTATAAAATGTATGTTTTCCCTGGAAAGAAAAGAAGATTCAAATAAAAGTATTGCTATTAAAAAAATTTTAAAAAACCTTTTACACTCTAACCAAAATCAACAAGTATATTTATTAAGCACATACATATGCCAGGGATCATCCTAGACACTAAAATCACTAGGGGCAGCAAGATAGCACAGTACCCAGCTTTAGAATCAGAAGGACCTGAGTTCAAATACAGTCTTAGACAAGATTTAGTCTTCAGTCTCACTGTGTTGGAAACAAAATCATGAACCCCAAATAAGAGCGCAGTAAATTAACAACCTCAGGATAAGTGAAGCAGTTTAAACTTTTTAAATATATTCCTGTAGGAGCAGATGTGAAAACTCAGAATGAGTTCACATACAGTTTTCAGGAGCAAGAGAATAATCTATTATCCTTTATCCTAGCAGTGAAATCACTCCTCTATCTCACTAGTGGCTGGGGAGATGAGACTGTGAGAAATACTTAAAAGTTAGGTTTCTATAAAATGTTTCAGTTTCAAGGTAATTTAAGAAAACCAGTAATTCCAGCCAATCAGCTTTCAGAAGAAGGAACTACCCTAACCACAAAGTCCTGATGAAAGGGGACTAAGCCATTTTCCAATTGATAAATGGTCAAAAGATATGAACAATTTTCAGATGAAGAAATTAAAATAATTTTTAATCATATGAAAAAAATACTCTAAATCGATACTGATAGAGAAATGTAAATTAAGACAACTTTGAGGCACCACTACATACCGCTCAGATTTGCTAAGATGATAAGAAAAAATAAAGATGAATGCTGGAGGGAATGTGGGAAAACTGTGACACTAATTCATTGTTGGTGAAGCTGTGACACTAATTCATTCTTGGTGAAGCTGTGAACTAACCAAACCATCCTGGAGAGCAATATGGAACTATGACCAAAGGACTACCAAACTGTGCATACTAGCAATATCTCTACAGTATCTATATCCCAAAGAGATCATTAAAGGGGGAAAGGGACCCACATGTGCAAAAATGTTTGTAGCAGCCCTTTTTGTAGTGGCAAGGAACCAGAAACTGAGTTTCCAGTTGGAGTTCCCCTCAGTTGGAGAATGACTGAATAAATTATGATATATGTTATAGAATATTATTGTTCTATATGAAACAATCAGCAGGATGATTTCTGAGAGACTTACATGAACTGATACTAAGCGAAGTGAGCAGAACCAGATCACTGTACACTGCGATAAGAAGATCATGCAACAATCAATTCTGATGAAGGTGGCTCTTCCCAACAATGAACTGACTCAGGATAGTTCCAATGATCTTGTGATGAAGAGAGCCAGAGAAAGGACTTGTGGGAACTGAGTGTGTTTTACAACATAGTATTTTTACCTTTTTTGTTGTTGTTTGCTTGCTTTTTTTGTTATCATTTTTTTTTTTCCTTTTTAATCTGATTTTTCTGGTACAGCATAATTGTGGAAACATACATAGAAGACTGCACAGGTTTAATGTATATTGGATTACTTGCTGTCTAAGGGAGGAGGTGGGGGAAGGGAGGAGAAAAATTTTGGAACACAAGGTTTTGCATGCAAAAATATCTATGCATGTATTTTGAAAATACAAAGCTAAAAAAAATAAAGGAGGCTAGGTTAGAAACTGGTTTAAATCAACCAGCTTCAATGTTCTGAAGGCAGCTTTTTTTTTTTTTATTGCTTGCTTAATAGGCTCATTATATATTATCTGACACATTTGAGCGCAGAGACAGTCATCATTTTTATATTTGGAATGTATGACCAAGGCAACACGTAAGAAGTAGATGAGGAAAACTGTGAACTGGAAGGGCTCTGGTAACCAGAACTCTGAAGGAAGGAGAAGGACTAATCTTAAGAGTATAAAAATTTGTTCTCCTTTCTGTACTAGTGTGTGAACTCATGGAATTTTTACTTCTGTAGGAATATATTAAAAGTTTAAAATGCTTCATTCACCCTGAGATTTTTCATTTAATTCACCCTTTTTGAGGCTAACATTCTTTCCTGATTCTCCTATCATATATATATATCTATATCTTAATATGTCCTCTTCTCTCCTCCCACCCCCCTGGCCCTCAACATACATTGCATGACTATTAAAATGAGCCATACTTCCTCCTGGAGAGAAGTTAATATTTATGAAGCAATTAAGCATGCACATTCTAGTTAAGCTACTGCTTCTGTTCTACTTTTGGTGCTTTTTACTATACAACTAGCCCTGTTCACTTTTCCATATAGTTTCAACTGGTTTCAGGAGCTTCCCTGCTTCCCTCCTCTGGGCTTCTGGTTCCAGACTTCTAGTTTTCCTCTGTATGGGAACATAACTATTATTTCTCACAACTATGTACTTTAATCACTCCACAATCCAGTCAGTTTAGCCTTTTACTGTTTCTTACAAATAATACTCTTATTTCCATTTCTGTATTAATGTGTTGCTATGCCCCAACATGCTTGGAATGTACTTTATTTCCTTCAAAACTCAGCTCAAGTGCCACCTCCAACATGAATCTTAAATCTGCTTCTATAAGCTCCTCAAGGGGAAGAAAAGTATTGCTTTTTTCCTTCTATTCCCAGAGTGCCAGGAACATAGTAGGCACTTAATAAATACTTCTTGATTGAGAACTTGATTGATTAAATGCAGTAGACTGGGAGACAGGTGGATATCTAAAAAGCTACATACAAAGGAACATGGAGACATTTAACTCTAAAGAACAAAAATTCTCCTTATTTGTCTAGTTAATATTTCTCTTAGAAATTAAATCTGAAACAAGGGATAGCTAAGCCCTGTGAACTCCTAGCTAAAAAAATTTTGGAGAAAAGATTCTAGAAAGAATATCTTCAAATGCCTTCTCCTAATGCTAAAAGGAATATTAGTATACAAAGGAAGAATAAAATGGTATGGGGCTTTTCACTGCCAACTTCTTGAGAATTTCCATTTAAAAAACTGCCTTGAATCAAGCACCCAATCTGGGTGCACTTCAGCACATTTAAAACAGGAAAACTATGAGCTCTGATAGCACAAGCAATAATGCACAAAAGGTTTTAAACTTACCTGAGAGGCAGAGTTATATCTCATCCAAAGAATACATAAATAAAAATAAGCTTATTACAAATGCAATTATTCCACAACAGAACTTTAAGGACATCATCAAATTAGGTGACATTTAATAAGTGACATTTAAACTTGAAAATGTAGTTCATCTAATTATATTTTCCATTTCTACCACTTCATTTCATGGTTTTCTAAGTCACCAGGTCCAGAAATTAGAATTCTGACCTTTTGAAAGAAAGGATATGATTATTTTAACAAATAATCTAATGCTGATTTCTAGTTCCAGTTTTTTAAAATAACTATTATGAAGGACAATAGAAATGAAGAAGAAAAGTTAAAATAATTTTTTAGTTGTAAAGTAGTAAACTGAGATTTTTTTCTACTTAAGTAGAAAATAGAATCTTACTGATAATCCTAGAATAACAACATGACAGTATAATAAATGATGCAATCATGTTTCTAATCTTCCTGATGTAGGAATTAAGGGGTTTCAAAATAGGCATTATAAGTCTAATAGCAAAGCTACAATACAACAGATAGTAGATTAGATTAGATATGAAGCTAGGAAAAGTGGGATTGAAATCCCATCTCACACTATCCATGAGCAAGACATTTCATCTAAACCTCAGTTTCCTAAATGTAAAAAGAAGTTGGAATCAGTGAGCTCTAAAGTCCCCTTCAACTATAAACATATAATCTTATGAATCTATGAGAAGGAAATCATTCAAAGGTCCTGAGGCTAAGAAAGATGTCCAGAGATTATTTTAGCAGTCAAGTAGGTAAAATATTATCTCCATTTTAAAGGTAAAGTAACTGAGACCCAATGAGGTTAAAGGGATTGCTCAGGGTCAATGGAAGGAGTAGAACAGGCAAAAAAAAGTGCTATTACTTTACAAGTTATGGTAATTTTGAATGGTTTATTTTAAATAATTCAATGTAACATTTATGCTTATATTTTATCTACCATACTTTGGCTAAAAATATTTAAGATTGTGAAATATAATTAATACAGAGAGTTTCCTAGCTTGAAAGCAAAGTATCAAGCTGGTCTTTGTTATATTATACAGATAGAAACTCTGTGGTATCATAGTGTAATTCATTCATATTACTACTGAATGTTAGAATCAAATAAAGTATATTTCTATTAAAAAAATGCATTTAAAGATAGAATCAAAACTGGTTCAACTCTCACAACTGGCTGTTGTTGTTTTTTAAATGTCACATGTATTTTTTTACTTCAAATGTCTAAGAATTTAGTCTATTAAAATCAGGTACCATTTGCCCACATGAATCTTGAGACAGATATCCTTGAGAATGAAGTTAAATGGGCCTTAGGAAGCACTGTTAATAAAGATAATAAAGATTCCAGCTAAGCTGAAATTCTAAGAGATTATGGTGTGAAAGTGTTGCACTCAATAGGACAGACAGCAAATTTAGACAAACAATGGCCAAGGCATTGAAAAAAAATCAGTTTACTTCCCAATCCTAAAGAAAGGCAATGCAAGGAATATTCAAATAATTGAACAACTGTGCTCACTTCACATGCCAGAAAGGTTATACTTAAGATTATTCTGCAGTTCAATCTTCAGCAATTCTGAGAATTACCATTAAGAGCAGATGAGTTTTTAAAGAAGTAGAGGAACCAATGACCAAACTGTCAACATTTTACAGTTATTGCAACCACAATAAATATTACAAAGCTATCTAGTCATTTCCCGAAAATTTAGTTTAATACTAAGATTTGGATGCAATTACATATTCAGACTATAATAGCTGTATATTGAAGATATAGTAAAGAACAACCCACAAGATGATTTTCTGTTTCTACATAACATTGTATTTTCATGTCAGGTTATGATATTTAAAAGATTTTTTTACTGCTTATACATTAACACAAGGCTCAAAGTTCAGGCTCCAGATTATCAATTGGTGAATAGATAATTTTTTATCATGATATTTTGTATTTTTGAAAGTAATAATTAGATGATAGTAAAATGTGAAGACAGAGATTTAAATTCTAATATTAAGCTATATCATTAGTGTATTCAAAGTATTGTTAACAGCATAAGATTCTCTCAAAAGGGAGAACCCCCCCAGCTGTCCTGTACATCTAGGAGAGAAAACAAGAGTTGCTTAAATCTACTGCTTTCATGTCCTGAGACTGCTACTGCTTGTTGACATGATTTGGAGGAGTTAGTGCTATGCTACTATGTCTAACTACCTGTTAGAAATCATAATTCACACTACTGTGTGTGAGTTAGAGAACTCAAACTTATTTCTTCACTATCACGATTCCATCCCAACCCACTCCTCAACTCAAAATTAATCCTCTTCATTTTCTAAACATCCCAGCTGTCCTGACTTCTTTATACCATTTTTAATGCTGAATGTAAAGACTCTAACTCTTTCTGCTCATGCTCCCCCAAGCTGGCAAATCAGACTATATCAACTTCCCAGATCCTCCCTACTTTTATCTTGAAAGATCCCATATCAAGTTCATAAAGCTCCCTTTAAGAGATAAGTGCTTTTAATAGATGTTCATAATTCCAAAATATTTAATTGATGATATTACAATAATATAACAGGAATTTGGGGACAGATAGGCCACTGCTTAATAGGCTGATTCTGTCTGGAACATGGTTACTGTTTCTCATAACTTATTCACACCTTTACTTTGAAACCTTCAGATTCCCTAAGAGTTCCAAGTTGTTTTTTCCTCCACTTGAGAATTCACTTAAAGTAAGGTAAATTTCTAAATTTTTAAGATTATTATCTTAGAGAATGTCGAAGTTCTAAAAATTGAGATTTACATAGCGAAAAATTAAGAATAATTATTTACTTTACAAAAGAGATTTTCAATAGGATTCTTTTGAAAAACATTCAATGCATTCAAAAGAAATACTTGAAGCAACCTGAATTAGAAAAATTTAAATCACATTACAAATTTTTTTCTTGTCACTGTCAACTTTTTATACCACACCTTTTATTAAATCAAGTAAAAATAGGCACATCATTAACTAATTTGAAATTTATTACTTCTACCTTCTCTCTGGCACTATTAAATAATTTTTTAAATATGCAGAATGAAAAGAACAGAAGAAAAAAATGGAAAAGAAACAGAATTTGTATAACTAGCAACAGTCCTGAAAGGTAATTTCCCCTGGGTTTTGAGAAAACTGACTATAAGTCAAAAGGTTTTAATTTCGGTTAGGGTCACAACAACAACAGCAATAACATTTTAAAGTGTTTATAAAAGACTTTCTTCACAAAAGCTCTGGGAGGTAAATAATGAAAGTAATATCCCTACATAAGACATCATAGGATCAGGAATTTAGAGTTGAGAGGGTACATAGAAATCATCTAGTTTAACCTCTTAATTTTACAAGTAAGGGCTCAAACCCAGGTAGAAGAAGTGTTCTTTTTAGGGTTAGCTAACAGCACCGGGTTTTGATCTGGTTCTTTCCTGTAACTCTTAAATCCAGTATTCTTTCCACTATATCATGAGGAACTTAAGTATCTTAAGTGATTTGGCCAAAGTTACTGTCAGAATTGGGATTAAAATTCAGATTTTCTATATCTAGTTCCAGAAATCTTTCTACTATCCCATAAATGCCTTTACACATAAAGATACCTTATAAACTAGAATATGATTACCAATATATAAAGTCTAATATCAATGTATTGACACAACCAAATGAAAATAACAAATAAAGAAATCATTACCAATTGAAGCCGAGCGCATTTGTCTCATATGAGTCTCTATGATGTTAGCGTCTCTGGAGCTGTAAGTTCCCAACTCAGGGTAAAAGTTGGAACCAATGTCATCTGGAGGAATGTGGATGCCCTCTGGATAATTTTTAGCAATTTTAGGATCCCAATGTGGCAAGATGGGATGATTCCAATGTAAATATTTACCATCAAATTGTGGATTTCCATACCAAGTATAGTAAAACACATGAAAATTATAGTTAGGGGACGGAAAGTCTTCCATGTTTATCTCAGGAACCACTGGAATTTTTAGGTTATTGGCAGCAACACTCTTTATATTCTTGCTGTGTGTTATGCTATCATCCCTGGCACCATTTGGCATGTCAGGTTTAGTTTCTAAGTGGACTTTGCGTTGGCGAAGTTCTGGTAGAAGGTCAAGTCCAAATGGATCCCCAAAAACAGCTCTATCAGGTCTCAAAGTTTTCAAAGCCATCATCAGGGAGCAAATAAACAAAATAAAAAGTGACAAAATGATGCACGTTCTTCTTCGAAACCTTGCCATGCTGACATTATTTTAGAATCCAAAGTAACAAATGTCCAGCTGCAATTTATTAAAGAAAAATAAATTAGCAAATAGTATTAATATAATCAAAATTTGAAAAATATATTCTTTAATATTCATACATAAAGAAACTCAGGAAAAAGTATGTAAATACTAATTTAAATATCAATTTTGATGAAGTTCTGAGCCTTATACGTTACATGAATTGTAAAAATAGTCTGGAGTTGTCAATTTCATTTAAATGCTAATCAAATGTAGTCAGAATAAGTGAAATCTATTTAACTTTTTAAATATAAAGTACTACTAAAAGAGGAGAAATCCTATTATCCATGTATGCTAAAATTTCCCAATATTATTTTTAACAGGAAGATCTAATAATTAATTAACAGAAACTACCTCTAGGTTAATTAAGTTTGTATTCAAAATTCCACATCAAAGTGATTACTCCATATCTTTCTTCTAAAGAACAAGAGTTTTTACACACTATAAATTATGTGCTGGTATAGAATATGACCAACGGAAACGACAGCCTTTTAATACAAAGAGGGGAAAAAAAAGTAAAAGAAAGATATTAGTTCCTAACTCAATGAAAGTCTTAGTGAAAACCATTCCTAAGAAATGGGTAAGTATTAAATGTTCACAATTTAAACTGTTAATTGGAGCGGGGGAGGGGAGGGAAGGAGGAGGAACGGAGAAGGAAGTTAGCTGATAGCAAGCCATTTTGGAAATTGCAATTTTGTTTTTGCTATAGAGGTTTACAAAAATATATTTATTCACTGGTTATCTAGTATTTAATCATGTATGTTCTAAATTAAGAGAGTAATTAAGCACTTGATTACCTGCCTTTAAGCCCTGTTTGCTTAGAAAATTTCGATAAATAACTAAAAGAAGGCATAGCTTCATCAATAAGTAAATTTTCAACTCTCTTACAATTGCCACCATCCTAATATAAGTCTTTGTAAGTTTAAACTCTTTTATCTAGAATTCCTCTATCTATATTTTCCATGGCCAGGCCTGGGTCTGATTCTCCTTTTGTGTAGTTGGCAGGGTGATGAGATTACCCAGTATAGAAGTCGGGCAAGGTTTGGAGATGATATCCTTCTCATGTGATGTTCACAATATTCCCATGAAGCAGAGATACTGAGAAGTAGAAATAGTCAGTGAAATTATTTCTTATGATCACATGGCTGGTAAAGCTCAAAATCAAAATTCAAACGCAAGCATTTTCTGCTAATAATTATTTTTTCCTAAGTTATTTTAAAGGGCTAAACAAATAGCTAGCATTTCTTCAGGGAGTTGTCTATGATTCTCCAGTCAATTAAAACATTTTCCCTCAAACCTTACAAAGTAAAATGACTGTACTTTCCTGATATACTTTTGATATTTCTGAAAGAAAAAAAAAATTCTGCGAATATAATTTATATGCAGCCTGTGTATGATAGTGTACATAGTGTTCCACAGTTCATTGTATCTTCATCCCTAAGATAATGAAATCAGATATCAGAAACTAGAATATGCTACTGAAATAATAATGAAAAGAAAAGAAAAGAAAAGAAAAGAAAAGAAAAGAAAAGAAAAGAAAAGAAAAGAAAAGAAAAGAAAAGAAAAGGCTGAGGAGGAATAGACAAGAAATATCAATGAAACTAAAGAAAAAACATATTAAGCCATCCAAGGGTAGTACTATACTTTCTCATGCTGAAGGGATTATGGTACTGAATAGATGAGATAGGTCTTTTTGATAATTTCAGGTCACTTATGATTACCTAGTAGAGAGTACTTGAGGGAAACAGCCAAAAAAGAAATCAAGTAGCTTTAGGAGGTTAAATAATTATTTTCTGCTAAGAGTAAATATAATGTCTCACACTGTGACCTTTTCCTTGTTTAAGATAGCAATAAATGTTACTTAAAATTATCTTATCTCGCCAAAATGTATTTGACTTTTCATTTATTCTTACTACTTTTGTCCATATCATGGCCTCCAATTCCTTGACTCCTCAATTCTTTCCCTATCTAGGACTCTTGGTAAACCAATCAAACTCTAAATTGTCCTCTTCTCTTGAATTCCTGCCCTTTGTCATTTTACCACTTATGTCCTGCCAAATCCTAGCCTTGGATCATCCCCACCATTTGCCATCTTTGCTCTTACATGTGCTACTTAAGGAGAAAATCACACAATCATTCTGATTGAGTGCACTAAAAATTTGTGCTAAAACCTCAAATGGGCCTCACTGCTAATAAGCAATCCTTCAAGTACCAGCCTTAACAATTCACTAATCCCATTTTTAACAACATTTCCTTGAGACTTTTTCAATCCCTCCTCAAACCTCCCATTGTTCCTCTCTCACCTTTTCAGTTGAGAACTTTGCTTCATATTTCACAGAAAAAAAACTGAAGTTTTTAGATGTGAATCCCCTCTTCTGTCATCTTCCTCATCTTATATATCACTCCTATATTTTTTCTGCCATCTTCTCCCATTTTATATATGAGAAGGTGGGCTTATTCCTTATCAGGGCTAATTTATTACTAAGGAGTTGCAGTCCATTCCCTCTCTTCCAACAGATTGCCCTCCTTATTATCCCCACTCTTATTTCTTATTTTCAATCTCTCCTCATCTGTAAATTCCGTGCTAGCTCCCTGGAGATCTCAGGATCAGCCAGAGTCAGGATAAGCAAAAGTCCTTGGTCTTTTAGGAGGAGAAGTGAAGGAGACAGACAAAACTGCCACAAACTTTCCACCAACCTTCCTTCTCCTAATTCTGCTATACGATTATCTGTATACACCAAAACATCAAGCCAGCACAGAACAGTGAGAAAGGCCATTTTCCCAAACATATGCTAATAGTCATTGTCCAATAGGTAATTAGCCTTAAATGCTTGATTGTCTGATTCAAGCACAGCTTTTAAGAGTTTCAGCCCTTTACACTCATCTACTGGCTCAATTCCCACTACTTATAAACATGACCACATAGCTCTCATCCTCAAAAAAACTTCAGCTTATCCTTCCATACCCACTATTGTCCTTTATCTCTTCTGTCTTTTGTGGCTAAACTCCTTGAAAAGGTTATAACAATAACATTCTCCACTTTTTCTCCTTTCACTCTCTTCTGAATCCCTTAAAATCCTGCTTCTGTTATTATTCTACTGAAATTGATCTCTCCAAAATTACCAATGACAGTTTACCTTAACTTTTGTCTTGACATTGGACTTTGAAGATTCTGGGAAACTGAGGCTGATGACTTTATACTTCTCTTAAATCCAATTCACATGAGAGTCAAGATATCACCTGTGATGTCAATGGTCCTTTTTGAAAATGAAGGATAAACAACAGTTAAATCCAAAACAATGTTTATATGTTGTCTTATTTGTTGCATTCTTTGATCAAATTATATGTTTTTACATTTTTGACCCACCTATTCTTTAGGCTAATTGTACAGAATCCAATTAATCTTATGGTGCTTATTACATCATAGTCAATAAAAGATGTATTCACTGTTTTTCCTTAAAACAAATTCATATTTTTTTTTTTGGTAAATGTATTATTAAATGCTTAAAACTAGGTACAGTACTTTCTATTCCCATTTATTAGTCACTATAGATCTATGACATAATTTTAAAAAAACTTTTATTCAGGTTTTTAATTTATTCTTTTAATTAAATCTGTTAGGATCCTAAAGGGTATATAATGAGGTCTCCAGCTATTCAGGTTTTATTATTTATTTCTGTAATTTTTCTTTAAATAGATACTATGCCCTTTGGTGCATATATGTATACATATTTATAGTACTGATGATATACTGATAATATATATTTAGTATTGATGTTTGTATATTCTCTCATTTCTGTTTTTTAAAATTGGAACTTTTGCCCTTCTCCAATCCTATGGTACTTCTGCTATCTCAATAATCTTTTAAACAAAACTCAGTGTTTCAGTAATCCACTCTTACAATTCTTTCCACTTCCTTTAGTATTCAAAAATAAAGCTCACCTGGACCAGGGAACTTCACTTTATCAAAGGCAGCTTGGGGCTCTCAATCTCCCTACTTTATGTTTTATATTCCCAGCAGAATATAAACTCCTTGAAAATAAAAAATTAAAATATTTTTGTGTTTGTATCAAACCTTAGAAGGCACATGCACAGAGCACATGTGCAATGGATACTAAAAAAAAAATGTTCATACAAATTGAGAAGAATTAGTGTGAATCACAGCCATGGCATTGGGATAGTATAAGAATATAACCATGTCTAGGTTTAATCATGGTGACACCCACATGTGCAAAATTGTTTCTTTGTAGCAGTCCATTTTGTAATGGGCAAGGAACTGGAAATTGAGCGGATGCCCAATCAAATGACTGAATAAGTTATGGTATTATTGTTGTATAAGAAATGATGAGCAGGTTGATTTCAGAAAAGCCTGGAAAGACTTAATAAACTGAACTGAGTGAAGTGAGAACTAGGAGAACACTATACACAATAACAAGACTATGTGATGATTGTGAGGGACTTGGCTCTTCCCCAAAAAATGCAGTGATTAAGATAAGTCTACCCAACAGACTTGGGATGGAAAATGCCATCCCCCTCTTGATAGAACTTTAAAGAGTAAAAAATCATTGAAACAGTCTTTTCACCTTTTTTTCGCTTTTGTTTTGATTTTTCTTGCACTGACAAATATGGAAATGTTTTTAAAATCTGCACATATTTAACTTATATCAGATTGCTGTCTTGGGGAGGGAAAAGGCAATGAAAGGATGGAGAAAAAATTGGAATACAGAGTCTTACAAAAATGAAATGTTAAAAACTATCTTTGCATGTATCTAAAAAAAAATAAAATACTATTGAAAATTAAAGACTATATTTACTGGGGGGAAATAGGGGGGAAAAGGGAAAAAAAAGGAATCAAGGTTTACCACTTAATAAGAGAGTACATGGAAAACAATCAAAATGACTAAATAACTTCTACAAGTGAATGAGTAAAAGTACATTTATTAAGCACTTAAAATGTGCCACCATCTATATTACCTGTTAGAGACACAAATATAAAAATGAGACAATCCTTACCAGGAAAGAGCATAAATTCTACTTAAAGAATACCCATAAATGAGTGGTAACCAGAAAAGGGTCACAAAGGTGGCCAGTTGATTCATAAGGCAGTTAATTTACACGGCCTTTTCAAGAATAACATTTATTTGATTATAAAGTCCTGATCAAGAAGAAAAAACAAAAACAGCTACTGGAGGGAGATGGAGAGAAAAGGGAGAGAAGAAAAATGTCAAGATGGCCAGATCGGAGAGCTAAATGGTATGTTTTTGAAATGGTGTATATTGAGGCAGGCTTGTGGCAGGGTAACTGAATCTGTTTGTGTTCAATCAAAAAAGAACCCTTTATGCCTGCAGAGGACAGAGAACTTCTCTCTTGCTCCCTCCATCTAACTCCTAGCCTGGCCTAACTGCAGGGGAAAAAAAGTTATTTGGGTAGTTTTCCCCATAGGTTTCTGTTAATTGAGCTGCCTAATATCTATGGAAGACATTAGTCCTGAGGCAGACAGTCTGATGATGCTAATAACTTTATGTTAATCATTAGGCAATAATTAACAAACTCCCAAACAGCTATAGGTGGCATAGCAGAGTGGGCCTGGAGAGAGGAAGATTCCTCTTCCTAAATCTTCTTAAATCTGACATGACATTTACTAGCTATGTGACCCTGATTGCCTCAGTTTCCTTAAGTATAAAATAAGCAGGAGTAAGAAATGGCAAATCATTACAGTATCTTGGCCAAGAAAACCCCCAAATGGGGTGATAACACAATGGGGTTAGACACAACTAAAAATGACTAAACAAAAAATCCAGTCATATGCCAAGTAAGTGACAAAGTAGAACACTGGGCCTAGATGACCTGAGTTCAAAGATGACTTTAGACATTTACTAAATCTGTCTACCTCAGTTTACTCAACTATAAAATGGGCTATAATATTCAATAGCACCTACTTCTCAAGGTCATTGTGAGGATCTAACAATATAATATTTTTGAAGCATTTAGCATGGTGTCTGGCACACAGTAGGTATTTAATAAATTCTTTCCTCATTATCCCCACATCACCCCCCACTCTCAACCTCAGTTCCCTTCCTCCCCATCCCAATAATCCTTAACCCAAGCCTGTCATTATTGAAACATCTTATGGACCAGAACTCTGTACTTGAAACAAGGATTCTTACAACAAGGTGTTAAAGTCAGTGGAATTGATAAGACAATGGTTTTCTAGTTTAGCATGGTGAATAATAGTTCTCCAAGTTCAACATGATTGAATTAATCTTACAACAAATAATGGTTCCCTAGTGATATAATGATTGGCTTATACTCAGTATACTGCATATAAACTGGGACAAACTCAGCCAGAGAAGGGGCTTGGAGACAGACTCAGAGAAGACAGAGCCCTGGAGCCAGGAGCTCAAGCTCTTGAAGCCAAGGAGAGACATTCATTGTATCTCTCACCTTTGTGGTGGCTGGAGGCTGGAGCACAAGCCCTCGGACTGAGAGAGACTTCAAGATAGAGATCGTCCTGGCAGTCCTCCTGCCCCCTCCACAGAAACCAAGACACATTTCGGAGGACCTCAGGAAAGCTGGCCAGGGACTGTGAAGGAAATAATAAAAGAATTTGGACTTTAACACCCGGCTATTATTCTCCTGGTGATTACTCTGCTGAAAAGAGGCTGGTCCAAAGACCTCCAGAAAACTAACCAGAAAACAAAAACCTCATTCTCTGTGTTTACACTATTTCTCTTACTCCAATTCCATTCAATCTAGTCTTCACAATAATTCATTGGAAAACAACCACACCTCTTCTAACTTACATCTTTAGAATGTATGCTCAGTAGGTAACAAATATTCATCTTAAATCTCCTTTCTCACTCCTTTCATATTCTGCTTCTCATTGAGACCTAGCTCCTTCCTGATGACACATACTAGCCAGCCACTCTTTCTAGCACTGGCCGTACTTTCACTCATTTTCCCAATCTACTATAGGAAATGGGGAAGTTGGAATACTGCTTATTCCCCACTGCCACTTTCAAGCTCTTCTTCTATGTGCATCACTTAATGACTTCTTCTTCTTCTGAGGTTCACTCAATCCACATATTCTGCCCAAGCAAAATTCTTGTAGCTATTACCCATCATGCTCTAGGCCACTCCCTTTCTTTTCTCAACTAGTTTGGGAACTGGTTCACAATCTCTCTCTCCTCTTCAATTCCTGTCTTTGTATTAGGGGACTTCAACCTACGTTTGGTACTCCCTTAAACACTTTTACTTGTCAGTTCCTCAAATTGTACATTTGCCACAAACTACTACTCCACCCCCACCTCAATTACAAATGGTTATAATCATAATTTCATCATTACTAACAAATATGCCACTTCCATATTTATAAACCAACCAGCTGTCATAACACTTCTCCCTTTGCCTTGCAATTTCAAACTATATCCTTCATCCTTACCATGACATGATATCCTTAGTTCATTCCTAGACCATCACACCAAGCCACTGGCTACACTGTACTTTATTTTGTAATAAACCAGGTGAATTATACACTGTTCTCTTCTCCACTCCCTCCCTCTTCTCCTTAATCCTAATGCCAATCTTACCCTTCCAATCCTTAGATAGCCATAAATCAATACCACCATCTGCTGACCTCACTCCTGCTGAATTCAAAGGCAGAGAAAATCATAAAACTTATGACTGTATTTGCTAAAAATTTGTTACATAATCTCAACCAAGGCCTTGCTGCAACAAGACAGCTCTTTTATATCTCTCTAATTAACCCACTATCTCATTCACCAAAATAGCCTTTTTTTTTTTTCATCTCTTCTTACCATGATACACTCTCTTCCCACCATCTCGACTGAGAAGTATACTTCAAGTTTCATTGAAAAAAATTGAAACCACTGATTAAGAAATACTTCTCCTCTCCTCCTCAACACACTTACCTTAAATGCCTTCTGCCACTTTTGTCTTCGTCAACACTGGATAATAATCAGGTCCTTTTCCACAGAAAGGCAATCCCCTCTCTCTCTGCACAAGTGAATCCATTCTATCTCGGCTTTTTCTAGCAAATTACTTCCTCTATTACCTCCTCCACTCTCACCTATTTTTCATCCCTCCATATGAACCTTTAAAAAATGAAGATATCTGAACCAGGGAAGAAATTTAAACAGTAACTATAAAACCAAAAAACTTTAAAAGACCTAACTATACCAATGCAGAGATCAGCCACCATCCTCAAAGATCAATATAAAGCAACTATCTATTTCCTAACACAAAGGTGAAAGATTCAAAGTTCAGAATGAGATATACATTTTTGCAAATGGCTAATGCAGGATTTTATTTTGTGTGAATGTGCTTATTACCAGTGTGTCCCCTATCCATCATCCCCCATAAAACAAATGCTTGATGATTGAAAACAAAACAAAACAAAACATCTTAAAATGTTAAAACAAACAAAAAAAAGAGCTGTGATGGGAAGGGTATAGGAAATCTATAGTCTTTAGGCTAAAAGAATATGGCAAGGCTTTCTCTTTCCCTAGAAAATGTTAAACATTTCATGAGTCAGAAGTTTAAGATAGCTAATAGTGTTGGGCAAATATGTGAGAAAGCAGTGTTCAGTCCAACAGCACACATAATTTGAATGTTATCAGTCAGTGATTATGATACTAATATAGTGGGGAATGAGATTTATAGAAATAGTATAACCTCTTAAGAAAACAGCAAAAGCACTGAATCAGAAACATGAAATATTACTCCACTATTTACCCTAGCCACAAGTACTCTCTATGCTATATGCTCTTCTACCTGTGTACTCCAACTACTATTTATATTTACTTTCCTAATCAAGTATGTCTTTATGAAACCTAATAACTATTGCTTCTTGTACCATTTCAAAAAATGCCTTTACTTTTTTTTTTTATTTAAGAGTGGAGATTATTTGATGATTTCCTGAATAACGAATAAGTGGATCACTGGACAAATCATAGAAATACTAAATAGCTATGTAGTGAAAAAGATTATGAAAACTATAAGCACATCAAAATTTATGGCACGCAGCTACGGCAGCATGCTGGGAAAATTTTTCTTTCTGAAAACATATAGTAAGTCAGTTAAGAGACTTGGTGCACAGAGTACTGGAATTAGTGTTTGGAAAACATGAGTTCAACCTACCTCAGATATTGATTAGCTATATAACTAGTTGATCAAAATAACAAAGAAAAGAAATTATCAAATTTTAAAAAGTGAATAAGTGATTTTAAAAATCAAACTACTAAACACAATTCCAGGCCAATAAAACTGAAAATTAACAGCAAATGGATTGTTACATAAAACATCCTAATTAACAAAACAGAGAAAATAAATGAAACAATCTCAGATATATAAATTGAACAAGTCTTATATAAACAAAGCTACTATATAAACCCTGTCCCAAACATATTTAAGTGAATTTTATCAAATGTTTAAGAGCAATTAACACCTACATTACTACAACTCTCAATAACTTGTAGAGGGACTTCTATTAAACACCTTTTAAAAGACAAATGTGGTTTTATTATTCAAGACAAGGCAAGACAAAAAAGAGAAAGAGAACTATAGGTTAATTTCACTAATATTAATATAATAAACAAATAAATGAAATCTTAACAAAGTAGATAAAGCATACAATTGAAGGGACCAACTCTGTGTCACTATGGCCTCCAGAGGACTATAAGAACTGAACTATCTAAATATTCATTGAAGTCATTCAGCTAGCTGTTACTATTAGTCTCTGTAGTGTATGGCCTTTCTAAAGAAAGAGACTACAATCTGAAACTAACAGCAGTTCCTGAGAGAGGGGAACTGAAATTTGAGATGACGATACAAGAAATTTAGCTCTGGCCTATCCAAGAAGTCAGGCCCAGATAATGAAAGCATTGCAAGATCATACCCTTTACCTTTTATACTATTATCTTCCCAATACCATGGGTGATGAATATACCAAATATCAGAGTTCCTAATAAGTAGCCTTGGGAATTCAAAGATAGAATCATTCAAAACTTTAAATTTCAGAAACTTAAATATGAGTTAAAGTGAGACAAAAGAAAAAGTTCTTCAAATATAACATATTTTATAAACTATCATACTATATAACAAGCATGTTCCTTCAAGACTGGGAATAGTTTCTGCTGCTAAAACACTCAAATCTCCACCTCAGACTTATACTTTAGTTCTTACTCATTCATTGCCACAAGTTTCAGAAGTGGGCTTGACATTCTGAATCTCTGCAACACCTGGGTTTCAACATACCCTTTTCTTCCATAAATTCAAATAAGATGTAGTCAGGATTATTATTTTTTATGAAGGAAATAAATAAACCAAAAATAATATACAAAGGCTTATGGATTACCAAGATATTTTATAATTTATTAAAAGTCTTTCATTTGGGGGTGGAGTCAAGATGGTGGAGAGGACACATGATTCATTCTAAGATCCCCTTCTACCCTTACTACTAATTACCAAATTCAGCCTCTGAAATAGTGCTTGACTGGTAGAATCCACAAATATTGGGAGTACAACAAATTACAAGCCAAAGATAATCTGGAAGATCGCCAAAAAAGGTTTGTCCTGATCTGTGGGTGGAGGTCAGGGGAGGCAGGGAGGTAGAATGCAGAGGCTAGCACACTGAGCAGATGGGGCAGAGGCAGTCTCCATGGGGTGTAGAGGGAAGAGGGGAAGAATTTGCAAGGCGCATTCTACCACAGGTTGGCTACTCTGCTTTGGTTGCAAAGCAGCAGATCAGCAGAGAAGTTACACAAACACCAAAGGTAGAGTGTACTCCAAAAAACGCCAGAATTTAACAGGACCTGGCCATATCCACCCAGCACCAGAAATGAGTAACTCAGCATAGACCAAAGCACAGCTGTGCAGCCACGTTCTGCAGCCCGAGGCTTATGCCCAGAGCAGCCACAATTCTGCAGTGGGGAATAATGGGTGGGTGGGTGGGGGAACAGTAACACTTTTGCTGCAGGGCTCTTTGCAGGGCACTTCCTCAGCTCAGCTGCTCTTTGCAGCCCATTTGCAGGACAGCTACTGTCCATCTATCTCTCCCTATTCTGTAGAGGAAGCTGGTAACTTCCTTGCCCTGAAGGCAGGCCCTAAGGGTTTTTATTAAAAATGAGTAAAAAAGCCAAGTGAACTCTAACTATTGATAGCTTCTATACAGAGAAATTTCCAAACCCGAAAAGACTAATATTAAATAGTCTCCAGACAAAACCACAAAGGGGGATATAATCTGCTCCCCATCACACAAGGCTCTCCTAGAAGAAATTATAAAAGATCTTAAAAGAGAGCTAGAAGAATAATGGGGAAAGGAAAGAGAAGCTATGCAAGAGAGAACAGAAAAAGCATACTCATTAAAAGAAAAATTTGATAAAAGAAAAAGAAAACAACTTCCTTAAATGTGAATTGGAAAAGATAGAAAACTCCCAGGGAAACAGAATTTGTGAATTGGAAAAGATAAAGAACTCCTAGAAAAGTAGGATTTGTGAACTGGAAAAAGAAAATTAACTCAGGAAAAAAAATTAGTGAAATATAAAAAAAAATTCCATAGAGCAAAACAACTCATTTAAAAACTCAATTGGACATATACAAAAAGAAGTTAAAAAAAAAAAGCTATTGAAGAAAATAACTCATTAAAAATCAGAATTGAACAAATAAAAATGAGACATCAAGATGTCATTTAGACATCAAGAATCAGTCAAGCAAAACCAAAAAAAAAAAAAAAAGAAAAAATTGAAAAAAGTGTTAAATATCGACTTGGAAAAACAACAGACTTGGAAAATAGATCCAGGAGAGATAATCTGAAGATTAATTGACTTCCTGAAAATTATGATGAAAAAAAGATCCTAGATACTATTTTACAGGAAATCATCAAAGAGACTGCCCAGGTGTAAAAGAATCAGAAAGTAAAATAGGCATTGAAAAAAATTCATCAAACACCTGCTGAAAGAGACTCCAAAATAAAAACTCCAAGGAATATTGTGGCTAAATTTCAGAACTATCAGACTAAGGAAAAAATATTACAAGCATCCAGAAAAAAAACGATTCAAATACATAGGAGCCACAACAAGGATCACTCAGGATCTAGCTGCTTCCACATTAAAAGATTGAAGGGCCTAGAATCTGATATTCTAAAAGGCAAAAGAACTTGGAATGCAGTCAAGAATAAACTACCCAGTGAAGCTGAGCATTTTCTTCCAGGGAAGAAGATGGACATTCGATGAAACAGGTGAATTCCATTTATTCCTAATGAAAAAACCAGAGCTAAACAAAATACTTGACTTCCAAATATAGGACTCAAGAGAAGCATAAGAGATAAAAAGTATTCTTGAGAGCTGTATTTGTTATGGGTATACATAAAGAGTGCATAATTTGATTTTACGGTTATAATACCAAAAAAAGGGAAGTAGAAGTAGAAAGGGGATAGTATCAGAAAAAGGAAAAGGGGGAGATAAAAAGAGGGAAATTACATCCCAGAAAGAGGCAAAGGAAATCTATCACATATGAGGGAATGTAGCGAGGGGGAGGAACATTGTGTGAATCTTACTCCCATCAGAGTTGGCTCAAAGAGAAAATATTAAGATATATTTGGTTTACAGAGAAACTTCTCTCACCTCATTAAAAAGTGGGAGAGGAAAAGGGAAAAGGAAAAAAGTAATAAGGGAAAGGTATAAGAAAGGGGAAGAGACTCAAAGGGGGTCGGAGGGATTCTAAAGAGGGAGAGCTGCATGAGGCAAATGGTGCCCATAAGTTTAATACTAGGGAGGGGAGTAAAGGGTGTAATTAAAAAGGAAAGCATAATCTGGGGTAATAAGATGTCAGGAAATACAGAATTCGTAGTTTTAACCATAAATGTGAATGGGATGAACTCTCCCATAAAGCAGAGGCGGATAGAAGACTGCATCTAAGCCAGAATCCTACAATAAGTGGTTCACAGGAAACATATTTAAAGCAGGGTGATACATACAGAGTAAAGGTAAAAGGCTAGAGCAGAATCTATTATGCTTCAGGTGAAGTCAAAAAAGCAGGGGTAGCTATCCTTATCTCAGATCAAGCAAAAGCAAAACTGGATCTAATTAAAAGAGATAAGGAAGGAAATTAGATCTTAACAAAGGGTAGCATAGACAATGAAGCAATATCAATACTGAACATACATGTACTAAGTGGTATAGCATCTAACTTCCTAAAGGAAAAGTTAAGAGAGTTGCAAGAAGAAACAGACAGCAAAACTATAATAGTGGGAGATCTCAACCTGGCACTCTCAGAATTAGATAAATCAAACCACAAAACAAGTAAGAAAGAAGTTAAAGAGGTAAATAGAATATTAGAAGTTACCAAAATTTGTGGGATGCAGCCAAATCGGTAATAAGGGGAAATTTTATATCTTTAGAGGCTTACTTGAATAAAATAGAGAAAAAAAAGATCAATGAATTAGGCTTGCAACTTGAAAAGCTAAAAAAAAGAGCAAATTAAAAACCCTCAGTCAAATGCTAGACTTGAAATTCTAAAATTAAAAGGAGAAATTGACAAAATTGAAAGTGAAAAAAACTATTGAATTAATAAATAAAATGAAGAGTTGGTTTTATAAAAAAAAAAACAACAACAAAATAGATAAACCTTTGGTAAATCTGATTAGAAAAAGGAAAGAGGAAAATCAAATTGTTAGTCTTAAAAATGAAAAGGGAGAACTTTCTACCAATGAAAAGGAAATTAGAACAATAATTAGAAGTTACTTTGGCCAACTTTATGCTAATAAATTTGATAACCTAAGTGAAATGCATGATTACCTTCAAAAATATAGGCTTCCCAGATTAATGGAGGAGGAAGTAAATTGCTTAAATAGTCCCATTTCAGAAAAAGAAATAGAACAAACTATTAACCAACCTCCTAAGAAAAAATCCCCAGGACCAGATGGATTTACATGTGAATTCTACCAATCATTTAAAGAACAATTAATTCCAATGCTATATAAACTATGTGAAAAAATAGGGATTAAAGGGGTCCTACCAAATTCTTTTTATGACACAGACATGGTACTGATACCTAAATCAGTAGGTTGAAAACAGAGAAAGAAAATTATAGACCAATCTCCCTAATGAATATTGACGCTAAAAGCTTAAATAAGATATTAGCAAAAAGATTATAAAAAATCATGCCCAGGATAATACTCTATGACCAAGTAGAATTTATACCAGTAATGCAGGGCTGGTTCAAAATTAGGAAAACTATTAGCATAACTGACTATTATCAATAACCAAATTAACAAAAAACATGATCTCAAAAGATGCAGAAAAAGCATTTGATAAAATGCAACATCCATTCCTCTTAAAAAAACACTTGAGAGTATAGGAATAAATGGACTTTTCCTTAAAATAGTCAGTAGCATCTATTTAAAACCATCAGTAAGCACCATATAGAATGGGGATAAATTGGAACCATTCTCAATAAGATTAGGAGTGAAGCAAAAAGTAAATAAATAAATAAATAAATAACGGTTTCACCGTTACTATTCAATATTGTATTAGAAATGCTAGCTTCAGCAATAAGAGTTGAGGAAGAGATTGAAGAAATTAGAATAGCTAATGAGGAAACCAAATTATCGCTCTTTGCAGATGATATGATGGTATACTTAGAGAACCCCAGAGATTCTACTAAAAAGCCATTAGAAATAATCTACAACTTTAGCAAAGTTGCAGGATACAAAATAAACCCATATAAATTATCAGCATTCTTATATATCACTAACAAAATCCAACAGTTAGAAATACAAAGAGAAATTTCATTTAAAGTAACTGCCAATAGTATAAAATATTTGGGAATCTATCTGCCAAGGGAAAATCAGGAACTATATGAACAAAACTAAAAGACACTTTCCACACAATAAAGTCAGATCAAAACAATTGGAAAAAAATATTAAGTGCTCTTGGATTGGTCGAGCGAATATAATAAAGATGACAATACTACCTAAACTAATATATTTATTTAGTGCTATACCATTCAGACTTCAAAAAAAAGCTATTTTAATGACTTAGAAAAAATAATAACAAAATTCATCTGGAAGAAGAAAAGGTCAAGAATTTCAAGGGAACTAATGAAAGAAAAATCAAATGAAGGTGGCCTAGCTTTACCAGATCTAAAAACTATATTATAAAGCAGCAATCACTAAAATCATTTGGTATTGACTAAGAAATAGACTAGTTGATCAATGGAACAAGTTAGCTTCATAGGACAAAATAGTCAATAACATTAATAATCTAGTGTTTGTCTAATTTATAAGAAATCAAACCATTCTGCAACTGATAAATGATCAAAGCATATGAACAGATGAAGAAATTGAAACTATTTCTATAGCCATATGAAAAGATGCTCCAAGTCATTATTAATCAGAGAAATGCAAATTAAGACAACTTTGAAATACCACTACACAGCTCTCAGATTGGCTAGAATGACAGGGAAAGATAATGCGCAATGTTGGAGGGGATGTGGGAAAACAGGGACACTAATACATTCTTGGTGGAATTGTGAATACATCTAGCCATTCTGGAGAACAATTTGGAACTATGCTCAAAAGCTATCAAACTGTGCATACTCTTTGACCCAGCAGTGTTACTACTGGGCTTATATCCCAAAGAGCTTTTAAAGAAGGGAAAGGGACCTGTATGTGCAAAAATGTTTGTGGCAGCCCACTTTGTAGTGGCCAGAAACTGGAAACTGAGGGGATGCCCATCAATTGGAGAATGGCTGAATAAAGTGTGGTATATGAATATTATGGAATATTATTGTTCTGTAAGAAATGACTAGCAGGAGGATTTCAGAAAGGCCTGGAGAGACTTATATGAACTGATGCTGAGTGAAATGAGCAGGACCTCCAGGAGATCATTATATACTTCAACTACAATACTACATGATGATCAATTCTGATGAACGTGGCTCTCTTCAACAATGAGATGAACCAAATCAGTTCCATTTGTTCAATAATGAATAGAACCAGCTACACCCAGTGAAAGAACTTTGGGAAATGAGTGTGAACCACTACATAGCATTTCCAATCCCTCTGTTTTTATCCACTTGCATTTTTGATTTCCTTCCCAGGCTAATTGTACACTATTTCAAAGTCCGACTCTTTTTATACATCAAAATAACTTTGGACATATATACATATATTGTATTTAACTTATACTTTAACATATTTAACATGTATTGGTCAATCTGCCATCTGGGGGAAGGGGTGGGGGGGAAGGAGGGGAAAAGTTGGAACAGAAGGTTTTGCAAGGGTTAATGCTGAAAAATTACCCATGCATATATTTTGCAAATAAAAAGCTATTAAAAAAAAATCCTTCATTTATCCCTATGCAACACTTTTCTATGATTGGGTAATCCTAAGAGAGCCTCTAACTTCTATTATGACCAGACTGAAAAAGCCTATGCTCAATGCTCAATGAGTCACAAAAAAAGCTAATTCTTCTTAATTTTTATTTATCAAATAGCTACTTAACCTATACTTAGGCAAAACTTGTTAAAACCAAGCCTAATTCCAAGTCGTTCCTTGTCCTCAAGGAGCATAAATTGTTCTGGAAGACTAGAACATGTACTAGAGAGAAAAGTAAATGCAAACTATATATAAAATAATTTGGTAGGAGAGTAACATAGGTTATATCTCTTATAGAAGGAAAACCTTGAATTGAGCATTGAAAGAAGGCAAGTGTTCCAAAAAGTGAAAGTCAGGAAGCATGGTAGGATAGTCTGTGCAAGGTGGAGGTGGGAGATGGAATATTGTGTAAGGGGAATGGCAACTAGGCCAATTTGACAAGAACATAAAGTACATGGGGGAAGTAAAAAAGTCCATAGTCTTTATTCTTGGTCTTAGACACAGGATTGAACAGGACAGAAGCAGAATCTCCGCCACCACCTTCTCCCTCGTCTACTGCCAAAGAGTGACCCTGGCTAGTCTTACTCCACCCCCTAGTCCCTCCTACAATCCTCTGTATACACCAATCATTGAGCCAGTACAGATAGTGGAAAGAACCATTTTCCAAGCATATGCCCATAGAGTATTGTCCAATTGATAGTTAGCCTCAAGTGCTGGGCAGTCCTGACCTCAGTGCATTGACTCAAGTTTCAGCCCTCTACAGAAAATATTAAAAATTGTTTTTACATGCAACTGGAGAATATTAAATATTTTTTTAAAGAACCTTGTACATTTTCATTTTCATCTAAAAATAGGAAAGGCTATCTGCTAGATGCTATTATTATTAATAAGAAATACTCTAAATCTTCAAAATATGTCATTTCATCAACTTAAGTTTTTCCAGCACTGGCCAGAAATAATTCAACATCGGTGGTCAACCTTTTGGTGATTATATCCTCTTATCTTAGCAAAACTGCTCCCCTGGCAACAGAGATATAGTAACTGTTTATACTTTTATCTAATTTGGTAGGATCAAAATTCATATTTCATTAATATGATTTTTGGGAATCCAGGATCACCTTGCATAATGGTGAAATATGAATAGAACTTTAAAGTTAGAATGAAAATAATAGCATTTATTGAGCATTTTTTGGTTTTCCAAAGAGTTTCTACAAAAAGGCCCTCCAAGGCAAATAGTATGAAGATTATTGTGCTCATTTTAAAAAAAAAGGAAAACTTGTCTCAGATCACCCAGCTAGTATGTATCAAGTCCAAGGTCATTTCCACTACTCTGTCTATACAATACTCTTTTAGCTATTCTTTATTATCTTCCTTTTAAAAAAAATAGCTCTTATTTATATGTCATTTTCAAGTTTACAAAGCATTTTCATGTCAAACCCTCCTTGCCACATATACTGTGCAAGGATTCCCCCAGTAGAAGAAACAGAATTTCAGAGAAATGATGATTTGCTCAAGGTCAGAGGCCTAGGTAGCATCAGAGCTTATATCCTAATTCAAGTCTCTCCAAATTTCAGATTCAGGACTCTGCACTGTTGTGCACCATATTGCCTCTCAAACACTAGAAGTTCTTTCACATTGCCATCTAGTATAAATTCTAAACTGCTTACTAGCATGGGTCATGCCAAATAGATCTTTATAGCCCCACAGAGCAACTAACATAATACCTTTTACAGAGGATGTGATAAATAATTTTTAAGTGAATAGGTTATATATTAAATATTTTTGTCTAAACTTCCTCCCAAAATCACAATCAAAGAAAAAGTATAGTTTCTAAAATTCTCAACAGAACTAGTATTCTAATATTTCGAATTTCTAAGCCTTACTCTTTCACTAATTTTCAGTCTTTCCCTCTCTATTGGTCTATTTCTTACTAACTACAAATATATCCATCCTGGAAAAAATCCTCAAGATCATTTCTGACCTTGTAGCTAAACTTTTTGTAAAATCTATTAGTAGAGACCTCTACTTTATCTCCTTTCATTGTCTTCTTACTCCCTTACAATCTGGATTCCAAGCTTCACTCCACTACAAATGCTCTCTAAATTTATTAATGATCTCCTTGCTGTTAAATCCAATAGCCTTTTTTCAGTCCTTAATCTCTCCCGTAGCTAATCCATTTTTTTTTCCTAACACACAATTTAAATTTTTAGTAGATTGTACAATTTAAACAAATGATAAGAAAAATTTTTATTTTGAAACATGTTATATTTTGGTTTTTTGTATTGTCATCATTTTTGATCCTAGATAATATATAACAACATGAACCAAAGTAATTGAAAGTTTATTTTTAGAGACAAAATACGTGCTTCACAACAGAATTGGATGTTTAAAGAGAACTTTTTTATGACAAGATTTCAAACTTTCATTCAATGGCATACATTTTATTACTTTGACAAAGATTGGAAGGGACAAGGGCAAGATGACCATTACCTAATGATGACAACTGGCAAGGGTAAAGAGCTTGTAGAAAATAAGGCTTTTAAGTTTCTGAATGAAATATGGGTGCATTTAACATAAATCCAGGCAAAAACCTTAGGAAAGCCTGACTTTCTATAACACACTACTGTGATCGCAAGGACACTGTCCTTAAAATCATACTTACATTGAAATTTTGTGAATTATTATAGAAACTGTGGGTTAGCCAAAAATAAAAGGCAAAATGTCCTAGAGGCAGATTTGCCTAACCTGTTGCCTTAGTCACCAAGTAAACTTTGATGTGAAAGCAAACCAAAAAAAGTTAGTATATTTTGGACCATCCTTCTCATAATAACCTGACAACAAATAGGAAATAACCAGAACTTAAAAAAGGTCAATATCAATGTAAATAAGTGTCATTTTTATGTTATAGAAAAATATTATCTATGTAAAGTTGTTATTTTCTAATCTTGCTTCAAACACTGGGTATTCAAATCTTAATTATTCTCATCCTGTTCTTATGTACTGAAAGCTTATCAAAGAAAACCACAATTTTTAAAAATCAGGATTTTTTTTTAATACCAAAATAAACTTGCATGCCAGCAGTTTTGCATACCTAGTATTTAATATCTTAACCCAACAGCTTTTCAGTTTTATTTATAAAATAGAAACTAGAACCCGGCCACAAATTGGATGACACCTCAGATATAATCTAGCCCAACCTATTCCTGAACAGGAATCTCCTCTTTATAAATCAACAAGTGGTGGCCTAGCCATTAAAAAAACAAAAGCAAGCAAAAACAAAAAAACTTCACTATCTCCAGAAAACATTATTTTTGGAATTGTTAAAGAATTTTTCCTTATCTTGAATTGTAATGTACCTTTATGTAACTTTGTGATTACCCCTAGTTCTACACTATGAGGTCAATTGAATGTCTCTTTTTAGGAATGACTCTTTGGCTTCAGATATTTAACCTCTTAATCCCCCAAATTAAGATTTGAATTAGTTTATTGGACCATGTAGGAGGGGGCTTCAGAAGTTTTCTCAATCAACCCTATATTTTACAAATAAAAAACTGAGATCCAAGAATGATTTGCCAAAAATCGTGTTAATTAATACCTGGACTGAAATTACAACCCAGATTCTCTAACTGTAAACTGTTACATTCCTTCCATCCATTATATTTGTTCCCTAGGGTCTCTGTCAAGCTGTAAATCCTGGACAAAATTTTAATTTTAGGATTTAAAATCATTTATTTAGATCATTGTCATCTATTTTGGTTCACTGAAAAAAAAAACCTAAAGAAACTGGTTAGGTCATCACTTAGTGGAGTTTGTTTTCTATTCCTAAAGCTATTTATTATTAACTCCCTTATTTCTAAAATGAAAAGATTGTGATCTCTACTTGATATTCCCTTTCTACAACCTCTCAAGATTCTAATTTGGTCTTTCCTATGCACTTTTCTCATTGCAATAGATATATCCATATAGATGCCTATCCCCCCTACAAACTATAAGTTGCTAGAGAACAAGGACTTTAACCTGATTAAAGCATCCATAGTGCCTTACACATTCTTGTTATTTGATAAATGTTAGTGGTTTGTTTTGCACAAATACAATTTAGGACTCTTAGTGGACCATGGTAATTGAGAGACTTCCAAGTGTGCTTGCTAGCACAGAAGGACTTCCAGCCCCTGGATTTCTCAAATCACCAACATTCATTCGACTTCAAAAGAAATTCTGATGTAGGATGGGGGATTTGTTTCTACAAATTTGATTTCTACAAACATAATCATGCTAGCCACAAGAAACAGGCAGTGGGCGATGACGTTTCCTTCTTTTCATTGGGTTACTTTCAAGTAAGAACAAGATTCCTGGGGTTAGCCACCTAATAATTTCAAAATTGAGCACTCCTGGCATACCTTCTCCATTTCCCAACAATGCAGAAACATTTCTCAATATTATGAACATTGGATATTAAGGGAAGAGGGAAAGGCAAAAAAAAAAAAACCCAAAAAACTGAATTTCAGAAAGTTAAAAATATAAGTTAAAGAGATGAAAGATTGTTACAGAGATCTAAGGAAGGGAGCAAAGACAGGAAAAGAGAAGGAAAAGGGAAAAGGAGTTAGATTTCTATTTAAGATAAGGAAAAACGTTAAATTTCAAAAATAGTTTTTGGAAGTATATAGTTGCCTAACTCCGACGTTTGAAATGGGATATAAAGGAAGACAAAAGAGGGGGAGGAAGGGGAGAAAAAAAGAATTAAAGGAAAGGAAGGGAAAAAGGAGGAAAGGAAATAAAGGGGAAAGGGAAAAAAAGGGAAAAGAGTAAAAGACTAAAAGGAAGGAGGAAGGGATAGGAAAATTAGAGGAAATGAGGGGAATAAGTAGCAGGAAAAGATAGGAGAGATGAGAGAAAGGAGATAGCGGCGAGAAGCCCAAGCTGGCAGGAGGGAGCGACGTTCGCGGGCTTTGGCCCAGACCCTCCTCACCCTCCCGTCGCCCTAAAAGGGGTGGAGGTCCCAACAAGGAGGGGGGCACTTAGAAAACTGGGCGGGGAGCTCAGGACTGCTCGCCGCGCCCAAAGCTTAGGCGGCGGAAAGGCTCCGCTACTTACCGGGTCTAGAGGTAGAGAGAGAGAAACCGCCTACGCCAGAGCGAAAACTACGGAGCGCGGGAGGCCGCGGGCCCTCCCCCACTGCTCCGGGGCACGCGCACAGGCGGGCCCGGGCCCTACTTCCAATCTGACCCCGCCTCCTGGCAGGCTTCCGCGGGAGCGCGCTTTGCAGACTCAGCCCTTTCGGGGAGCGGAGGGGTGAGGTGTTCCTTTTCGTTGCTGGGTTCCCTGGGCGGGAGGACGCGAATGACTCGGGGTGCGAGTTCCGTGCGGGAGCCCGGCGCGGCTGGAGCCATGGCGGCCGGGCTCGGGTTCTGCGCGAGCCGGAACAATGCGATCAGAAACGGGCCCCGCGTGACAGTTGGGTCGGCCCTGGTACGGTTGGGCAGCGCCTCCCCGGCTTTTCTCCCGGCCGGCCTCCCCAGGAAGGCCTTTGGGAAAGCCCGAGCGGCTTCCTTGGCTCCTCCCCGCAGCCCTTAAGACGGCGGGACCCCGCGACTGCCTGGGCAACGCGTCATTGCGATTTGATATTTTCTGACCTTAGAAACAAAGCGAATAGAAAACCAAAGAAGCGGCTGACGATGTATTATTTTTCTCTTGAAATAGGTTGCGCCCGAACCACCAGAAGAAGTCCCTCAGAACTCCCTAGCACTTGTGTCCCCAAGGAGAAGATGTCTCTTTCCCACAAGCTCACCTTGGACGAGCTGGACGTCAAGGGAAAGCGCGTTCTCATGAGGGTGGACTTCAATGTGCCCATGAAGAACAACCTGATCACCAACAGCCAGAGGATCAAGGCTGCCGTCCCTAGCATCCAGTACTGCCTGGATAACGGCTGCAAATCCATCGTGCTGGCGAGCCATCTGGGCCGGCCGGACGGCATCCCCATGCCGGACAAATTCTCTTTGGAACCCGTGGCCGCCGAGCTCAGATCCTTACTCGGCAAAAGCGTCGAGTTCCTGAAGGATTGTGTGGGGCCTGAAGTGGAAGCGGCCTGTGCTGACCCCCCTGAAGGTTCCATCTTCCTGCTGGAGAATCTCCGCTTCCATGTGGAGGAAGAAGGGAAAGGCAAGGATGAATCTGGGGAAAAGGTCACCGCCGATCCGGACAAAGTAGAGGCTTTCCGGAAGTCCCTTTCCAAGCTGGGGGATGTCTATGTCAATGATGCTTTTGGTACTGCTCACCGGGCCCACAGCTCCATGGTTGGAGTGAACCTTCCCCAGAGAGCGTGTGGTTTCCTCATGAAGAAGGAGCTAGAGTATTTTGCTAAGGCTCTGGAGAACCCCGTGAGACCTTTCCTGGCCATCTTAGGTGGCGCTAAAGTTGCAGACAAGATCCAGCTGATCAACAACATGCTGGACAAAGTCTGCGAGATGATAATCGGCGGTGGAATGGCTTTCACCTTCCTCAAAGTGATTTCCAACATGGAGATTGGCAACTCTCTATTTGATGAAGAAGGAGCCAAGATTGTTAAGGACCTGATGGCTAAGGCAGAGAAGAAAGGCGTGAAGATAACCCTCCCTGTGGACTTTGTCACTGCAGAAAGTTTTGATGAGCATGCCAAAGCTGGTGAAGCCACCGTGGAGTCTGGCATACCTGCTGGGTGGATGGGTTTGGACTGCGGTCCTCAGAGCAGCAAAGAGTTTGCTGAAGTTGTGGCCCGGGCCAAGTTAATTGTGTGGAATGGTCCTGTTGGAGTGTTTGAGTGGGAAACCTTTGCCAAGGGAACCAAAGAGCTAATGAACAATGTGGTAGAGGCCACCGCTAAGGGCTGCATCACCATCATAGGTGGTGGAGATACTGCCACGTGCTGTACCAAATGGGACACTGAAGATAAGGTCAGCCATGTGAGCACCGGTGGTGGTGCCAGCCTAGAACTTCTGGAAGGCAAAGTCCTCCCTGGGGTGGCTGCCCTAAGCAATAAGGAATAGAGGAGGTTTTTCCACTGTTGGTTCCTGTACACACAATCATAAAGATCGCAGGACCCTTCCACTTAAATTGCTTTAATGTTCTAAATACATCCTTGTGATTTGTAGAGTACGTAATTTTATTTTGCCCTTACAAATTTAGTCCAAAAAAAAAAAAAAAAAAAAAAAGCTGTTGATAAGAGTTATATTTATCTTTTAAATTAGGTTGTACCATTCAACTTAGAATGTTAGTGACTTTTATTTTCACTAAAGTATGAAAAGGAGGTAAACCTTGGTTTTTTTTAAACTGCTGTGTTTTGTAGAATATGTTACACATTTTATCTTTATAACTGAAGGCATTATTATCTACATTCTGTTTCTTTTTTGAAACTGTACAATTCAGCTGTGTTATTGTTGTAGTAGCTATTTTTATCACTACCTATGGTGTAGGAACAAGATTATTACTATTTCAGAAGAGATGGTTAATAATGTTCTCTTAAGTGAAGATTCATAAGAGTGCCAAATTGGGGGAAGAAAAATAAGAGAGGCCGTTCAAATTCCTGGTAACTTCCCAAAACAAACAAAACCCTTAGACTCTTAGGATAACAGATCTACCACAACTGAACCCCCAGCTTCTCTGGGCCTGGAGCCAATCTCTCCTGTGTTTGTTTACAAGTGGAGCATTACAGTGTTAATTTATCCACTTTCTGCTTCTGGTCTCCCTTTATCACCTTTGTGCTCCTTATTTTGCAGGAATGTTGAGGGACTCAACTATTGAGCTTAAAATCAGCTTCATTTCTAAATTTTGGATTCTCTAGAAGATACAAGTAATATAGATAAGTGATCTGTTCTTTTCCATGTCAATTTAAAATTTGATGTCACAAGGACTGGAGTGAAACCTGACCCTTTTAAAGGTGGGTCAGGGTGGCTTACTCTCCAGAGAGATCTAACAATAGGACTTTTTGCTGTGAAGTTTCTCTGTTCTGTGGCCAAGTGTACAATTTTTCCTAAAATAATCTGAAATTCATTAATAATAAAACATTACTGTGATGGTTTTTTTTTATCCTTCTTTGGAATTACTTATGTATTGACATAATTATTTTTAAGTTTTAAGTGGTTGATGTAAACCTGATTCAAAATGGGGCGGGGGGGGAGGTGTATCTCTCTTACTTGCACATGTATAAGTTTGGGAATTTTCCTTATAATAATAGCTACCTTCCACAAATTTCATCAAATTTTTTTAATCTCTCGAAAATGTACAATTTCTTAAGGCTTCTTTTAAAATGGTTCATCAATATAGCTGACAAAGAGCTCCACCTTTGCCAAACTCAATGAGATACTTTTATTTTCATTTTACTAATGAAAAAACTGAGACTGTAAGTGATCTGGCCAAGTACACACAGCGAATGTCAGAAGTAGATTTTAAATATATTTTTTTTCTGATTTCTAGTCAATTGCTTATCTATTGTATTGCCTCTATAGACTATATCTCACTGTTGTAGGTTTCCAGCAGAACAGGACTGCAATCCATCTATCTGTGCCAATACTATACAGCTCTACTGTATATAATATATATATATATATATATAAAAACACTAGTTTGGCTTTCCTATAAATCTACCATCAGATGTTATCCAATATATTGGGGGATGAAATGGGGGGATTTTCCTCTTTTTTTAATAGCATGTGGATACCAGTGGATCATGAAGGATATCCATTTTTAGTTAATCCTTACTATGAAAATGCCTGCTTCCCCTTTTTCTCCCTCCTATTTATATATAATTTTTTATTTACATTGGATTCCAATCCAATCCAATGGAGTAGATTCCAGTCTATTCAAACTAGCTTCTCTCCATTGCCCTTTGGGGAAAAAAAATATTCATTTGGAGATTATATATAGGCAACAGCAGAAGAATATTGATATTAAACAATAGATTATTATTTCAGATAAAAACTTGGGGTAATTAAGAGAACTTCACTACTTCCCCAAGGCAATCTAACCAAATTTGTTTTCTAACTTTATAATATATCTCTAAGGAAATAAAAATTGAATTCCAATTTTTTCAAAAACCTTCCAATAACTTTATTACCAGAAATTTCTATTTGAACAGATTATGGTAATGTGTTTAGCCACGGATTTTTAGTAGTAATGGCCCATCTAGTATATACAAAACTGGTATAATGTCAGGTCAGTCTTGCAGTTATACAAATCTGCATTCAAATCCTGTCAATGACTCATATTACCTCTGTAATCATGAACAAGTTATTTCTCTACTGGTCATCTCAAGATATAAATCATAGAACAGGTGCCAGTCTGCATTAAGGAAAGGAAGGTTCCTATAAGAATGAAATCATGGAACCAGTCTAGAAATAGTTGATATATATACCTAGATTATAATTCCTTAGATTCAATTTCTATTTACTCCCAAAGTGATTGTCAAGTATATAGCTTCCTTTTATACTAAAACTTGTTGAGTTAAGAAAGGATTATTTCAAATCCCAGCTCTGACATCAGCTATAAGACCACAAGTCTTTTAATTTTATGTAGGTCAGACCAATCCCTGGAAGGGATTTCAGATAACATCTAGCCATTTTCTAGAGAAGATAACAAAGACCCAGATAAGTGAATTGTTAAGGTAATGAGGGTAGCAAATAGAGCTGTAATTTGGACTCAAAAATCTAGTGTACTTTCTATTATGCTATACTACCTCCCTATATGAATCCCAAATGGGAGAGCTACATGGCAAGGTAAAAAGGTGGACTACCACAGGATACTCTCACCCCCTTCCTTCTCTTTCTCCCTTCCTCTGGCTGCTTGACTACTCAGATGGCTTGCATGAGATAGAAGATACAAATTATTTCTTTCAGTTGAAATGGAATATAGACGTCACCATCTGCCACGCCAGCCTCCAACATGTATGTCTCCTGTCTTTCATAACTCAATATCACATTTGACCTAGTTCCCCTGTCCAACAATTAGGAATTAAGAATTTCTTCCATCTGCCCTGCAGATGAATTTTCTTCTACATATTTTCCAGAATTGAGAGTATAAACTAATTTGGAATTTAGCTTTTTTTTTTTTCAGTTGTATCCTCAGGGCTTTGCAAGGATTTTCACATAGCATTTACTAAATGCTTTTTCTTTGTTTAAATTCATAGATTGTCAATCTGTGTTGATTAAGGGAGAAGTCTCATACCAAGGGAATTCTCACTCTTAAAGATCATAATGCTGAAAAAATTATAGGAATTTGTAAAATAAGAGAACCATAGTGCATCAGAGTTAAAAGGGACTTAATTAGATTGGTTTTGAACAAAAGATCTCCAAGAATATGTCCCCAATTAATTTATAAACTGGAATTGATATTGAGTTTTGAAAAGATCTCTATATAGAAAATAATTCTTATACAAGGATACTTGATCTAATATTATAAATCAATTCTATAAAAACGACTTTAGGGAACACAATTTAATCGATCATTTCAACAACATGTATGGAAGATGTGTTCATAAAATCTAATTATGAAAGATTAAAATCTGGACAGAGACAACATTACAACAGAGCAGAACAGAAACTGGTTTGGGGATAGGGGATGTTTAGATACCTGAGAAAACAAGTCGTATGAAATTCAAGCTCATCAAATCATCAGGTTCATGGATCAGTCTCCCCTAAGATTATTGCTGGTCACCAATGGAATTGGTGTTGGGCTTGGAGTAGACAAGGGTGGTAATAATTGGCTTAAGGATATGAATCAAAAGGAATGGAATAGGTACCATCATTCCCCAGAAGACCACTTATTTTCTAACTCTAGATAACATTCAAAAGAGTTTGGCCATTAATTTAAAAAAAGAATAGAATCAGTACCCCAAGAAAAGAGTTTTATCTTTAATCTACAATATTAATTTTTATTCTTTGAACTGTTTATTTTGAACAAGTACAAAAAAGAATAACCAAGAAATGAAAAAAATTATATAAAATGAACAATTTTATTACCACTTCTTTTAAGTCAACATTTCTATTATGCCATTAAAAATGTCAAAAAGAAAAAAATGTTAAGCTGGGTTTCAACTAAAATTCTCTGATTTCACCAATTTCTGTCCATGTTTTTATTTTATATTATTCTCAGTAAGTTATACTCCAAATATACTGTGCAATACATTGACACTGGTCTCCATTGCTATTCCTTGAATAAAGCATTGCATCTCCTGACTCTGAACATTTTCACTGGTTATCCTCCATTCTTGGAATGTTTTCCCATCTTATCTCCCTTCTTTCTATGGCTTCCTTCAATTCCCAGCTAAAAATCTTACTTTCTCTAAGAGGCCCTTCACATTCCCTCTTGATGTTAGTGTCTTACATTTATTGCTTATTTCCAATTTACCTTGTATATATCTTATTTTTACATGGAGTTTTTGCATATTGCCTCTTCCATTATAATTTGAGTTTCTTGAAAAAAAAATTATCTTTTGCTTTTCTTTGTATCCACATTTACTACAGTGCTTGGCACATAGTAGGTTAACAAAAAATGTGTTTTTATTAACAGACTTGCCCCCTTGAGCTCCACTCCTTATGACTGGATCCTTTCTCCCCACTTCTAGAGCTAACCCATTTAATGATAGAACAAGCTCTGATTATCATAAGGTAGCAGGTAATAAGTTCAGGTTTATACGACTATGCAGTTTCCAATACTGATAGAACTGAAAGTGCCCTGGGTTTATAGTCCAAGAATCTGTATTTGAATCTTGTTTTTTCTACTATTGTCCATGTGATCTTAGAAAAGTCAGCTCCTTGAACAATTCTTTTCTTAATATGACACCTGAAAGTTCATCCTAGCTCTAATTACTATGATCTAATTGTAAGGAAAATTTATGGTACAATTGTTGGAGCACTGATTCTAGAATCAGAGGATCTGAGTTTAAATTTGTTCTATGCTGATGACCTAAGATTTCTCCAAAACATGAAATTAATATATATGAATTATACTATTCTGCTTAGATATTATTGCCTATGTATTTCAAAGCATCATTTGATTCATTTCTGTACAGTGACAGCTTATCCTTGTATGCTTGGTGAATATCATCATTTTTTTTAAAATTAGAGATAAAGTATCCTTTACTAAACTTTTCTGTAATGGATTATCAAGGTATAGAGATGATACTTGCCTATGAAAGATTATACAGAGTAAAAAGTTATGGTAGAGTCCATGTAGATGGGAAAGTTTCAAATACTACTGTAGCAATGGATTATACATTATACATCTATAATATGAGGAATACCCTTCCTTTGTGAGAATAAACATTATCAGAAGTTTTGATTATTAGTTAATGATTTCAACCATTGAAATCTTTGAAGCACAATAAAATATCTTAGAGCCAAAATAAATTTAGAGATCTTGTACTTCAGTTCTTAACCTTTGTTGTGCCATAGATCCTGTAGTTGTTTAGTGAAGTCTTTCAACTCTATCTCAAAATGACTTTAAATGCATAAGACAATAAGGGGAAATTATATTGAAATAAAGTTATAACCTTGTTTTTTTTTTTTAATTAATTCATGGACCTCCCCTCTCAGTTAAAATTTTTTATTCTTATCCAGCTTTCTCTTTGACTGTAGTATTTGGAGGGAAAAAAAAAGAAAATATCTCACCTTTATACTATTACTTTAAGGTTCATAAAGTGCTTTTCTCCCAATAACACTTTAAGTTACGTAAAGCAAATAGTATTATACTCAATTTGCAAGTATTTTTTTGTCAAATATTTAATTTCAAATAATTGCAATTATTTATGTTGTCTATCTTTTCATCCATATCTCATTATTTTTGATGATTACAATTTTATAATTTGAAGTCTAAGAAGGATATATGCTCCTCTTCTCATACCTGCTTTGATCATTGTTTCTCTAGATATGTTGTTCTTTGAAGGGAAAGTTGTAATTATTTGTATGATTTTAAACTAATCCTTTAGTAGTTTAATTGGTATAACACTAAAAATGTAAAATAATTTAAAAGGTCTTACTGTTCTTGTTATATCAGCACAGCCCAAGCATAAGAAATTGAATATTTCTCGAATTGTTTATCTTTATATTTATGAAGTATTTTGCAATTTATTTATATAATTTTCAAGCTGTTAAAAATAGTTAACTTGTATTTATCAAACTTTTTTAGATTAACATTTTTCTGGAAGGCAATTTGATAGTATACCCCAAAAGTTACAAAACTATACATACTTTTTGATCTGGAAATACCATACTGAGCTTGTATCCCATAGAGAAACAAGGAAAGGAGGAAAATATGTACTAAACTATTTATAGCAGTCCTTTTTGTGATGGCAAAAAAATAGAAATTAAGTGAATGCCCATAAATTGAAGAATAGCTGAATAAACTATGATGTATGAATGTAATTATGATGAGTGAATTTCATAAGAAATGAAAGGAGCATTTTCAGAGGCTCTAGGGAAAACTTGTATAGACTGATGCAGAGTAAAGTAAGCCAAATCAAGAGACTGATTTGTACTATAGCATGAACATTTTAAACATTAACAATTTTGAAAGATTTCAGAACTCTGATCAACACAATGAATGATCACAATTAGATCAATAATGAAGAATGTTGACAGAGCCGTGAGGGATTAAACATGCAGAATAAGACACATTTTTTTGGAAATGGCCACTGTAGGAATTTGTTTTACTTAATTTGCTTATTGCCAAAAACTTTCTCACTTGCACTAAGAATAGCTCATATTTCTGTAACTTTTGATATCAGGAGAGGATTTTAAAGACACTGGCACTTCTCAAAGCAGTTTTGAAAAGGAAGTAGGGGATTTTTACTTTATTTAATAGGGGATTATAGCAGAGGCTCACAGAAATTAAGTCATCTAATGAAAGTCACAAAGCATGTCTGTGACAAGGCCAACTCCAAAACCTAGACATCAGATTCAAAGCTCAGGAATTTTGATGCACTATCATTTTACCTCTTTACTCCAATATGATATGATTTAGGCTCTCTACTTTTCTCTCTGTAGAACTGTTCCTCCCTAAATTAGAGTTGTTTACTAATGTAGAATTGCACAGTCAAGGTGTGCCCAAAGAACTAGCAAATAAATGTGTTCAACTCAATAGTGTTACTATTCTTGCTATATTTTACCTGGGTCAGAACATATCTCAAGAATTTTGTCTGTTCCTCCGTTCTGTATTGGAGGAAGCATATTGTCAAACTTGAACATATGGAGACGAATAGGATGTGAATAGAAACAGAATTGTAAACCATGACTATCTGTTGAATAAACTGATGTTTATCCTGGAGAAAAATATTACAAAATAGAACTGATCGTTGTCTTCACAAGTACAATGAATACTGGAGTATTCTCTTCACTTCCCCACAACCAGATTTGAGGTCTGGCAATTGGTGGTGAGAGAACAAAGGCAACAGGAAGAAAAGAAAAAGACTTATGAGGATTTTTTTTGTTCCCATCTTGACCTCAGGGTATGTCTTTCAGAACCGTAGAAACTAGCACATAGTGTGCCATGGAGATCAGAAGAGAGATAGAATGAGAGAAATAAAGATTAATGTCACTGTCTCTAGTGCTCACCTCTTTTATCTGAGGGCCAAGACAATATTTTCAAGGGAAAAAAAAGCTTATAAATGAGTCTTGTAAGCGACTATGAAGATTTGCATGCATTTTTGTGATTAATGTAGTCAATGAAAGATTTGTCTTTTGTTTTTCTCCTTTTAATATTTTTCCTATGGCATTATAAGTTACATTCCAGTAAGTGCAAATTCAGCTTCATTCTATTGTGAATACTATGTATAAAAGTTGTTCCAAATTTCAGCAGTAAGGTTAGCTAAGGGAGGGATACAATTGTTGTACCACAGTTCTCTTTTAATGTCCTGACCCAGTTTCCCTAACTGTCCTATTCAGTTACTCTGCCTCAGGTTATAACCATTCTCTCTTAATGTTTGATGGGATAAAGGTATTTATCCATTTTAAACATCATTAGAATATCCGGAGCCTCTCCAGCACCTCCCATTTTGTCATCCTAGGTGCCTCCCCTGTTATGTCATTGTTCTTGTTACCCTATAAAAGAACCTTGTTATCTGATATTCAGGGCTGGATTCTTTGAGAAGATAGTCTCATTTAGCCCTGGGACCAAACATGGATCCATTTGGTCTCAGTAAATCTCTCCATTAAATAAATTATTAAATTGTTCTCTAATCTTTATCCTTTCTGCATTTAGTAGAACATGTTCATCCAGCTTTTGTTTGAAGATCTCCAATGAAGCAGAATCCATCTCTCAAGAAAATTCTACTTTTGGATAGCTTTAACTGATAATATTTTTGTCCTTTACACTCTTCTTAAACAATCTTAAGATTGAATTACCTTTTTTCTTGAATTAGTCTATTATTACAGTGTTGACTCATATTGAATTATTTGATCCAAACCTTTCAGTAAATTGCTATCTAACCATAAATTCCCAGTATATTATCTGTGCAGACGATTGTTTTTATCCAAGCATAATGCTCTATATTTTATCCTTATTATGGTTCATCTTATTAAATATTTCCTATTGTTCAGACTGTTAATATTTGTGTGGGGCATCTTGACATTATCAAGTGTATTACATTTGTATCATCTTGTAAATTTGATAAATATGTCATCTTTCCCTTTATCTAAGATATCAGAAAATGTTAAAAAAGGAAAGAACCAAACATTGATCCCTAGGGCACTCCACTGAAGACTTTAAGTTAACATCAAAGTTCTAAAGACTCTTCTTTGGTTTCAATCTAAATCCATTTAATTATCCAGTGATCTTATCTACCTCTTTTCATCTTGTCAATAAGAAGAGTACATGAAATTTTATCAAATGATTCACTAAAATTTCCCTGATTTAGCAGTCTAGAGCCAGTAAAAAAAGATGTCTAATACCTTACTTGTTATCAATATGCAATATGTTAGATAAAAAATTATAATGAAAGATATGCCTTTATTTGTCTTCCATCATTCTTACCAATATTTGTAAGTCACCTTTTCTAATTGGAGATTTCAAGGCTGTATTTCCCTCTATTTCAAGGCTGTTAAAATTTTAATAAAAAAGTAAGAGGAGATATACATATATGTACATATGTAGATATATAGGTACATATATACATGCACACATACACATTAACATATTTATATAGATATATAGAAAGAAATAAGATAATACATTTATATATTTGTACATATAGTCTATTATTTCTCTATATTTATATATGTATATACATATGTGTGTGTATACATACACACATAAAACACTCTATCTATCTATCTATTGCTAGTTGCCATGGTGCTGAGCTTGGAGTCATCTTCCTGACTTAAAATCTAGCCCTAGATACTTAGTAGTTGTGTGATCCTAGACATGCCACTTAACCATGTTTGACTCAGTTTCCTCATCTGTAAAATGACAAGGAAATGGAAAGCCATTCCAGTATCTATGCAAAAAAAAAAAAATCTCAAATGGGTTACAAAGAGTCAGATGCAACTGTACAACAAATATATATATATATATATATATATATATATATATATATATGTATATATATACATATATATATAATTTGTATGTATTTGTGGGTATACACATACACATATATGCATATATATGTATGTTCAGGAGTGTGTGTGTGTGTGTGTTTGTGTGTCCCTGGGCAAGCCACTTAACATGTGTTTGGCTCTGTTTCCTTAACTGTAAAACAGATAATATTAGCACCTACTTTGATGGGTTGCTGTGAGGAGTAAATGAGATAATTTTTGTAAAAAGTACTTAGCACAGTGGCTTGCACATACTCAGTGTTATATAAATTAACCTTCCCTTCTTTCACCTTTATGCCTCTCAGCTTATGGCTATAAAATAATAGCTAATATTCATATAGTGCTTTATAATGTGAAAAACACTAAACACACAAATATAGATAATTTTCTAGCTTGCTGTAGAAAATCAGCTGCAATAACATGTTCATTGTATATATACTCAGTCTGATTCTCTTAAAGACTGTATAGATATTAAAATCTTCATTGTATATATACTCTTTCACTTTCATTGTATATATACTCAGTCTGATTCTCATAAAGACTATATAGACATTAAAATTTAATATAGGAAATGTTAGTCACTAAGAACTTCTTGGTCGCTTTAAAAAAAACAAACCAACATTTGCTGCTGATCTTGGCTATTCTTTAAGAATATTCTCATGTTAGACATATCTTTAAATTCTCTTTCCTTGAATATCTTTAGAGGTATAGCATTTGTTTGTTCTTGGTTAGTTCTGGAAGCTTTTTTCTAACTTTGCCTTGAGTGGCAGTAAAAATTCTTTATCCATCATAGTGTCTCAGCTGTATAGAGAAATGGTAAAATCTAAATATGGCAGTTCCATTATAATTACTGATGAGAATAACAGATGATAGTAGATTCTATCTCATTTTCTCTGTATTTGCTGCATTCCTTCTGGTTTTATCTACAAGCGATTTTAATATAATAGTGCTTAGCTACTCTGCACATCAATTTCCTATAGAAATTTTTTTAGCTTATTTTTCAAATGCTTTTTATTTTTTGTGATGTTATCCCACTAACAAATTTGTAAACTCAGTCAACACTCTTTTGGCTTCCACCTCTCTCCACTTAGCAAAGAGATTAAATGATTGTTGCCTAGAAGGAGAAAAAATAGACCTCATTGTTCTTGCTTTGCATTGATTAAACTTGTCTAAACTTTGATAGAAAAGTTCTGTGATATAATGCAGCAATTTTCAGAGGGTGGTGTCAAACTCCTATTTGAAAAAGTCCATTAAGACAAAAATGCTTTAGTAATAATTACATATTTTAATTTCTAATACATATATGTTCCTAAAAAATAACAAAAAAAGCTGTTTGAGAATCCTTGATAATTTTTAGAAGTGTAAAAGGGCAGATAGTCTCATGTTAGACATATCTTTAAACTCTCTTTTCCTTGAATATCTTTAGAGGTATAGCATTTCTTTTGTTTGTTCTTGGTTAGTTTTGGAAGCTTTTTTCTAACTTTGCCTTGAGTGGCAGTAAAAATTCTTTATCCATCATAGTGTCTCAGCTGTACAGAGAAATGGTAAAATATAAATATGGCAGTTCCATTATAATTACTGATGAGAATAGTAGATGATAGTAGATTCTATCTCATTTTCTCTGTATTTGCTGCATTCCTTCTGGTTTTATCTACAAGCGATTTTAATATAATACTGCTTAGATAACTAAAATATTTGAGAACTTCTTCTCTAGGAATGTGCATACTATACCATTTGGTACTTATATGTTTAGTATTGATATTACTTCATTATTAATGATACACTTTAATAAAATATAGTTTCCTTCCTTATCTCTTTTAATTAGATTTATTTTTGCTTTTGCTTGATCTAAGATCAGGATCACTACTCCTGCTTTTCCTTTTTTTTTCTTTTTACTCCAGCTGAAGTATAATAGATTCTACTCCAGCTTTTTACTTTTATGTATCACTCTGCTTTAAATGTGTTTCTTATAAACAATATATTGTAGAATTTTTGTTTTTGGTCCAGTCTGCTATACATTTCCGTTTTATGAGAGTTCATCCCATTCACATGCATAGTTAAAATTGCTAATTCTGTGTATCCTGCCATCTTATTTTCCTTAAATTATACTTTTCTGTTTCCTTTCCCCTTTTCCCTCCTCACCAGTATTTTGCTTTTGACCATGCCCTCCCTCAATCTGCCCTCCATTTTTACAACCCTTCCCCCTTTCTTATACCTTTCCCCTTCTACTTCTGCCTGCCTTCTATTAGCCTTTTCTTTTCCTTTTTCTTTTTCTCTCCCACTTTCCTATAGAACGAGACAAGTCTCTATATCAAACTAAATATGTCTGATATTTTTCTTCGAACCAAATCCAATGAAGTTAAGGTTCAAACAATGCTCATTCACCCTCCCTTTTTTCTCTCAATTGTAATAGATCTTTTTTGTCTCCTCATGTCATGTAATTTATCCATTTTATCTCCTCTGTCCACTTCTTCCAGGACAATCCCTTTTTCACCCTAATTTCTTTTTTATATCATCACAATAAAGCTAAATTATACTACACCCTCTAGGTATACCCCTAACAAAGATACAGTTCTTAAGAGTTAAAATTATCATCTTCTCATATAAAATGTAAACATTTTAACCTTTAGAAAACAGATTTTTTTTTTCCCTTTTTACTTTTTTATGCTTCTTTTGAGTTCTGCATTTGAAAATGAAAATTTCTGTTCACCTCTGGTCTTTTTATTGAAAATAACTGAAAATACCCTATTTCATTGAATGTTCATCATTTCCCCCTGAAAGATAATGAATGATTTTGCTAGGTAGTTGATTCTTGGCTGTAGCTCAAGCTCCTTTGCCTCTGGAATATCATATACCAGGCCCTTCAATCCTTTTAAGAGGAAACTGCTAAATCCTGGGTAATCCTGATTGTAGTTCCCCATATTAGAATTGTTTGTTCTGGCTGCTTCCAATATTTTCTCCTTGATCTGACATTTCTGGAATTTAGCTACAATATTCCTTTGAGTTTTCATTTTGGGGTCTCTTTCAGGAGGTGACCAGTGGGTTTTTTTACTTCCAGTTCTAGGATATCTGGGCAATTTTCCTTGATGATTTCTTGAAAGTTGTTGTCTAGGCTCTTTTTTTCATCATAGTTTTTAAATAGTTCAATAATTTTTTGATTGTCTTTTCTGTATTTATTTTCTAGGTTATTTGTTTTTCTGATGAGCTTTTTTTTTTTTTTAACTATTTCTTTTATTTTTCTTTCTTTTTGTTTTGATTTGACTGATTCTTGATGTCTAATTGAGTCATTCACTTCCATTTGTTCAATTCTAATTTTTGGTGAATTATTTTCTTCAGTTGGCTTTTTTATCTACTTTTGAATTCAGTCAATTGAATTTTTAAATGGGTTGTTTTGTTCACTGGATTTTTTTCCATCTCACCAATTTTATTTTTAAGAGATTTGTTCTCTTTTTTTAATCTCACCAATTTTGTTTTTTTAAAGAATTATTTTCTTTTTCCATTTTGCCATATCTATTTTTAAGGGATTTTTTTTTAGCATCCCCCTTTGCAAAACCTTGTGTTTTTTCATCAATTTTTCTTCCTGTCTTCCCTCTTCTCCTTTTCCAATATAGCAAGCAATACAATATTCAATTCCAACTCTACTGCAAAGAGTACAGCTCCATTGGGCTGAAACATTGTTTGAGTGCAAAGAGTACAGCTCCATTGGGCTGAAACATTGTTTGAGTGCAAAGAGTACAGCTCCATTGGGCTGAAACATTGAATGTATACTTGCCACAAAAAATATTTTATGGAGAACTCACAGAGGGCAAGCACTCACAAGGTGGTCAGAAATATGATACAAGTATACACTCAAGGTATCTCTTAAGAACTTTAGAACTGATTTATGACATGGAAGATACTGCCACAGGACCACCCAGCATAGTGTGCCCTCATCAGAGAATGTGATATATTCTAATAGCAAAGCAGAATAGATGAGAAGAAGCATGAGATGTGCACTGTTAAAGAGTCCACCCCAAATTTTTGTAAGGACTATTTGTGTTCAATCTGTGGCAGAGGATTCCAAGCTCATATTGATCTGATCAGCGACAGTCTGTCACACTACAACTTGACTAACATAATGATGTCATTTTGGTTCTCTTCAAGAATGAAGGACAAGAACCAACCAACCAATAGTTAATGTCCCTCCAGTGATCCATTTTAATTTTTCAGTATTTGACACCTTGTTTAAACTGGTTAGGTCAGAGTTATGGCAATCTAAGCAGCACCTTTTCATTTGTGTACATTTCTCTCTCCTGGTGTTCATGTTTACCAACTGGTATTCTGCCTACACACTTTACATTGATCTTGACATCTTGTTTCATTTTTTCTTAGTTATACTTCCATTTCTGTGTACATATATGTGGGATGATGTAGGGTGGATTTTGCATTTAGTATCTTTCTTATTCTTTTTTCCCCTCCAAAATTTTTTTATTTCCAGTGTGTTTAATTGAGTATACACACAAGCATAACACAAATTTGGATTCATTAAGTCTTCATGCAGCATTATATTCTTCATAAAAGAAATCAGTTCTATCCAGGATCCACTGTCAACATGCCTATGTTACAACATTTATAACAACTCTGATAAATGAAGAAAAGATACACATTTAATATGTTCATTTAAGTAACTTATTTTACAGAAAGATTAAAAATTCACGTCATACAAAATTCAAAACTAAATTAGAAGCATGAATATAAAACTCAGAGATCCAATTAACAATATGGGACCCTAACAAAAACCAATGAATTGTTATGATGAGGCACTTTTATTAGTGATTAAACCAAAAGAATGGATTTGCTGCATACTAATGCCAGCTATTTGACTCATCACTTTCTGTTCATAAACTTTGTTTAGACTACATAGCATCTTGCAACACATACTGTTTATTAGTATGAAACTATCCAATATATTTTTAAACTATATAGATACATTTTTCTTAACTTTATGTTCTTCTGTCCATAGACATGCACAGTGAAGACATTCCAAAATGCACATTGGTAAAACAAACCCCAAATGAAGATTGCATAATAGCAATTCTAGTATAGAAAAACATTTACAGAGTTATTGGAATATGTTCTTGATTTTTGACAAAGATAAACTGGCTCTGGCAGACAGGTTTTATAACCCACCGGAAGGGCAGTGTCCAGTGCGAGCAGCTCCACTATCTTTAGATAATTGCCAGGTGATGTGGAGAGACCCAGAAAGTGGTGAATGGAAGGAACCAGAATGGGGAGAGGGTTTGCTTGTATCTCTACAGGTGGAGAAGGAATCAGATGGGTGCCAATGAGCCATATTCGCCTTGTCCATCGTAGAGAGATGGAGCAGACCCTTGAAACGAAGGAGAAGACCCAAGAAATATCAGGTGGTTCTGTTGCTGATTGTGCCCACCACTGAAAGAGCATGGCAGTTATGGCATTTGACTCATGGACATCGAAAATTGTTGGACTTCAAAACGCTCAGGAATCCTTGAATTCTCTGAGACATGATAAGATTGTTGTAGGACTTGAAAACCCTCAGAAATCATTGGATTCTCTGAGACACGATAAGATTGTTGTAGGACTAGAAAACCCTCAGGAATCATTGGATTCTCTGAGACATAGGACTTGAAAACCCTCAGAAATCATTGGATTCTCTGAGAAATGATAAGACTGTTACAGGACTTCAAAATCTGCTGGAATCATTGGATTCCCTAACACATAAAAAGACTTTTGCAGGACTTCAAAAACTTAGGGGGATCATTGGATTCCCTGACATGTGAAGCAAGGGACAATAGATTGGTTTTGTACTATCTCTTGGCTGCTGAAGAAGGCATATGTGTGACTGTTGTTTATATACCCTCCTTCTAGGACTTCTGGCAATCTTTTTACAACACCATGTTGATTTATATTGTTTGCTATTTTGCTACTTGCATGTACAATTCATGTCTGTTGCACCACAGCGAGCCTGCACTGACTGTGGGGAGAGTCATCCCTAATAGCCTCTGCATTATTGCTATGTGCTTGTGTAATACCTCCCATGCTGATGGGTTTGTGCATAATGAGACCCTTTAGCCCAAAAACCCACTAGCAACCCCCACTTCCCTTTGGTGCTTTTCATCTCCTTTCCTGAGATGTCAGGGAGGGTGTGATCATCTCCTTTTTAGTGCTTTCATCTCCCTTCCTGAGAAGTCAGGGATGCTGTGATCACCTCCTTTTCAGTGCTTTCACCTCCTTCCCTGAGAAGTTAGGGAGGCTGTGATCACCTCCCCTTGGGGGCTCTGACCTCCCTGAGGAGTCAGGGATGGCATGACCACCTGTGTTCTAAAACAAAAGAAAGCTGGAGATGTAATGGGCTGAGGTTTGAGTTGATGCACTGAGGTCCCAAGCACATGAGGCTAAATAGTAATTGGACCATACTCTATTATATATATTTGGAGAAAGAATGGCCCCTGCCCACTCTCTGTGCAAGTCCTGATGTGTTGTATAGGAAATGATGGTTTTGGTGGGTGGAGGCAGAGGGACAGAGACAGGAGCAAAGAGAGAAAGCTGGCTGCCTTCTGGTCTGGCTGCCTTCTGGTCTGGTCTGGCTGGCTTCTGGTCTGGCTTCTTGACTCAGCTGCACACATTGCTATTGTGATTCCCCCTTCACCTCCAATCCCCCTTCACCTCCGATCCTTCTTCACCTCTACTGAGAATAAAGATTGAAGATTTTCCCTTAACCTGAATTCCTGGCTCCAGCTGATTTTAAAATACGCGGTCATCACAATATGTTATGGTAGTTTTTGAGTTGCTGTAGTGGATATAATCCACCATTTTAGAAATGCTGATGAAATTTTAGTGCCTGGGATTAGGGATGGTCTATTTTGATTGACAGGAATCTGTTTGTCAAAGTTTAGGTAGCACCTTTCTTCTTGGAGAAAGACTTTGTTTTATTTATGTTTAATAGTCTTCAGTTATCTGTAAGTAATAGAATTCTGTCATCCCCTATACCTACTTTAGGGTTCAAGTATCCTGAGGATCAAAGTGTATTTTGATATGCTTTAGAAGATATCCATTGAACTTGGTCTCTGAGTACACTACATCAGAGTTGACATATAAACTATAATCTTGTCTGGTAGCATCCATCATAAGCTCTAAAAGGTAAAATGAGCAAGTGCTTAAAGAAAATGATTTTTTCAGTAAGTTAAAAAAAAAAAAGAAAACAACTATGCCAGTTTCTTTATTCACCATTCTCAGTAGAACCTGTGATGAATCCTTCCATTTAGCTACGATTACTTTAAGTATTTTCATTTGATTTGTAACCAGAATGTTAATAATTAATGAAACTAGGTTTCAGAATTCCTCAAGAAATGTATCAAAGCATTTGTAATTAGAAAGATATTTTTCACTAAGTACCAACATTTATTTATTTATTTTGAATTTCATTTATTTATTTAAATACACATTGTTTTATGAATTATTTTGGGAGTACCAAAATGTAAATTGAAACTTGATGATTATGTAATTCTCAATATATTTTGTCTCTTTTTGAAAGCTGCTACTTTACCTATGTTGCATTTGTAGTATTTGGTTGCATGAGACTGAGGGTCATTTTTAATATAATATTTTTATTATAAACATAATGGTTCAATAAAAACAAAAAACAAAAATAACAAAATAAAGGGTGCAATATTATAGAAAATCCTTAGCAATGAAAATAACATATTAAATAAGTTTTTTTTTAAAAAGGAAAACGGAATGTTTTAATTCTGTTTCCTTAACTTTATGCTTCTTTTACCTTAATCTTTCATCATTCCTCCTTCCTTTCTCCTCCCCTTTCCTTCCCTCTCCTCCCCTTCTCTCCCATCCCCTCCCTTTTCTTCCTCTTCCCTTACCTCCCATCCCCTCCCCTTTCCCTTCCTTTCCCACCTCCTTCCCTTCCCTCCCCTCCCTTCACCTCCCCTTCCCTCCCTTTCCCTTTTCTCCCCTTCCCTTCCCTCCCTTTCCTCTTCTTCCCTTTCTCCCTCCCTCTCTTCTTCTCTCCCTCCTTCCTTCCTTCCTTTTTTCTTTCCTTCTTTCCTCCTTTCACCCTCTTTCCCTTCCTCTTTTCTCTTTCTCCTCTCTAGGAAACATTTGATATTTGAATATTTTTTAAGGTGAATAGATCTTTATGCAAACATTTCATACTCTTTCCTTCTCAAAGATTTGTTTCCTAAGCCCATGCTGGGTAGATGATTTTGTATTTGTGGACCATGACTCTGAATTTTATAAATGTTGTTTTTCAGTTCCTGAATTTCTATCTTGTTCTTGAAAAATCAATTAGACTACTAATTGCTAATTATTGTTTAATCACAGATGATTTTTGCATTACTCTGGAAGTTTGTGCTACTACTCAACAAAGCATTATTGCAATTTGTTATAGCCTAATTATATTGAATCTTGGGTTTTTCTTCAGTTGTGATGTAATGCCAGAGAAACTGAGGCAAGATAGAGATTAGAGAGTTTTAATATTTTATTTAAAGGGAGAGATTTTTACTGATTTACATTTAACTCCGTATCCTTGCACCGAATCCAAAGGGATTCTAGGGGAGCTCTATTTGACTCCCTGTACCCTGAACCTGCCATTAGACCTCAATTAAATCTTAATTTCATTTAGGTACCCCATATCTAGACCTCATCAGTATCCTTCATCATAATGAGCTATCAACGTCTTTTACTGAAGGGTTATAAATAAGTTGGGTAAATTTCTATTCCACTATTTGGTATAGGCTACAACTATTGGAATACAAAAAAAAAAAAAAAAAAAAAAATCAAAACAAAAAGAACTCAAAAGAATAAAAAGAGCTATGCTGAACTACAAAACTTATTGTTATATATACATAGCAAATGCTTTAGATTTCCTCAGGAATAATTTGTATTTTCAGAATTCCATTTTTTAATAACCTCCATTCCTTGAACTATCTTTATTTTTACCGATTTGTCTGTCTTAGGCTAGTGCAAATTTTAAGATGTTGGATTTTTCCTTCTAAGAATTCTATTGCTTTCACTTCATCAATTAGTTATCATTGTTTTTATTCTAAAGCTGAGTCTAGAGTATTAGCTTTACTTATTGAGTTCACAAATTTATGAGAAGTAAGCTATTTATGTTTCTTTTTCTGGAATGATTAACTTAGTGGGTGGTTTTTTTTTTTTTTTAATACAATGCCTTTCACATAATAGGTGCTCAATAAATATTTGTTAAATGCGAATTAATACAATTAGTAATTTGACTAACAAATACAGCATCTTCATTATATAAAATCAGTATTTTGACTAGAGAATACATAATTTCCCCATAATTAAGAAACATCTTTCTTATCTGGTGAAACCTGCTTTCAGCATTTACATTTTGCATTATTACACTGTGATTTGCATTTGCATCCTGAATCATTATTACAGCTTTGGAAAGCATTCATTCATTTATTTGTTAATTCAACAAACAGAGTTATAGAAATCAGCTTGTTGAAAGAACATTGGTCTGGGAATTGGGATATATAACTGTTTCTGTATCTAACTCACTGTTTTAACTTCAGGTAAAAGTGAAGTTTTTACTTCACTTCTCTGAGATTCAGTTTTCTTCAAAGTAAAATGAATTCAATAGATTAAAAAAAAATATCTCTGAAGTACCTTTATGTTCTAACATTGTATTTATTGAGGTGAAAGAACATTTTAGATTAGCAACACTGAAGACTGAAGGAAGACAAATGAAAAGGTCAGTATTTTGAAGTTTTAAATTCTGAGACAATTTGTGAGCAAATTTATCACAAGGTATATTTCTGTGAAAAGATTCAATCTTTTCCATTATATCATGGAATTGTCTTATTCTTCACAGAGATTCAACTAATTCAGAGACACATATTAATACTAACAGTTGTGTATAAGTACAAGTAGTTGCTCTCAAATTCCAAAGCATTTTATTCTTCTAATTTCACAAATCACACATTTAAACAAAAATACTACTATTTAAAATTTTACCTGAAAACTTTGATTTCAGTGTTTATGAAGATGCCCTCAAATAAAATACTAAAAGATTTTTATGTCCATGAACTTAGGTGAAAGCACCAATTTTAAAATTTACTATACAGGCATTTACAACTTTCAAGCGAAGTTTGTAAGCTTCTAGTCTATGTTGGAAGCTATGTTCCAACTACTGGATATCAAAAGGTGATAGGAAGGATGGAGATGCAATACTCTATTAAGCTTTAAAAATCTACTCTCTGTTAACTATTGAGTTATTCAAAGTAGGTATTTATTAGTGGAGCTGGTAGATAATGATTTATAATCCCTGTCTCCTAACTATGCATTCTTTTACCAACCTCTTCTCTCATCTCTGGAGAATTCCAGAAGAATATCCCAAAGATTTCAAAGAACATATCAAAATCAATATAAAGAATATGGAAAACTGGATTAATATTTATCCTTCAAGGTGACCCCATTCCCTTTAGTTATAGTAATTAACCAATGATCTTCTGGTTATTTTTTAAAAGTTCAAATAATGGTTTTGTGTTTTTCCCCCTATACATATAGGATATGTTATAATAATAATAGCTCCAGTATAATATAGTGAAATTAAACAACATAAATTTGTTTTCCAATATACATAAAAAAGATATGCGAAAGACAAAGAAGCTTTACTTTTGCTCATAAATATCTGATCTGGTATTCTTCCTAACTTTTCCGACTGTTCCTCTTCTTTAGTTCTCATGAACTGGTGTGTGTCTTTTATAAATTTTTGATCTTAGTGTACCCCATTGCCATAAATCTTTACTTACATTAGTTTTGATTGCATCAATCTCCTATTTAAAAAAGCTATAAAATAACTATATTTGCAAATATATGTATATATGTTTATGTGCATATATGTGTCTGTACATGTTCACATACTTGGAGTGATATATTTGTATCATTAAAACCTATGATATCATCAGTTTAAAGAGGTCCTACAGGGGAAAGTCTTTCTATTGATGCAACTCATTTTGTTACTTATGCTATTAAGAGAGTTGCCTGAGGCTTTGAGAAGTTTAGTGAGATGTGTCAACTATCAAGTCTAAGTCTTTTAGCCCTATTGAACTTCCTGACTCTGAACTTACTTCATCTATTCTTTCTCAGAATGTCTCTATCTGTCTCTCTGCTTGTCTCTCTGTCTCCACTCCTCTCCCAAGGACAGTGCCAAGAGCAATGGAATTGAACCAGGAACAGAAGTTCAAGTTCCACCACCTATATGACTTTTGGAAATTACTCAATGTCTCTGAGTCTCAATTTTTTTAAACCATAAAAGGAAAGGGGTTGATATAGAAAATTTGTAAGATCCTTTTTTACTCGAAATCTATGACATCAAGCCTTTATTTACTATATTTACCACAGATTCTCTTTATTTTATATATATATATATATATATATATATATATGAAAGTTAGAATCAAAATCATTAAGGGACCTGTCCAAGGTAACAGACTTAAGTAGAAATCTAGTACTCCTTTTACCATATAACATTTATCTTATAACAATGTAATGTACCTGACAAAGCATTTTATAGAACCAAGTTGAAAGTTAGCAATCAAAATCCTTCCTACTGTTCAGGAATATTGCTTAAGTAAAATGTCGTTCCCCAAATCACTTTTTTTGCTCTGTGACTATAATGAAAAAATGCCTAGATACCTTAGGTTTCAAGCATCAACATATCCCAAGGGGTCATAAAGTCTTTCTCATATGAATAAAGATGATTATTTGTTTGGTGATTGCTTGGGAAATAGTTTCAGTGGCAGAGAAAACTACAATCAAGATGAACTAATACAGTATGCATTACACTGTAAATGAGAAAAATAAAGATGGTAAAAATAAAAAAAAGTAGAGAGTGAAAAGAATGTATAGAAATAGGAAATATGGGCAACAAAGTATTTTATTCTGATTCAATGAAAAACTAACAAAAAATTCAACTGAGTGAGAATCTTAAATGTATAATGCCACAGGAGTCATTAGTTTTTGTCAGGTTAATTCAAAAGGAAGTTTTAATAGACTGTTTGGGAAATGAATACATGATTGAGCTACTTCTATTGATGATGTATTCTATTATCCTTGGGTTAAACATTTTGTTTCCTCCCAAAAGGAATTTTCCATATGTTAAAACACATGAGATTTCTGGTTATTCAATTAATGTAGTAAGTGTTGTAAATGAAAAAAACTTCCCCAAACTCTGAACACTTACATTATGAATAGGCTGAATATAAAGTAACTAAGCACTTGCAGTCTTTTCTCCAGTTTTTTCCTTGAATTACATCATTATAAAAGCCCTTTTGGACTTGAGTCTTGGATTTAAGTTCTGAAGATAACTCTTACTATCTGGTGACTTGAGGCAATACATTTCACTTGTTGGTTCCTCACTTTTTTTTAAACTGTAAAATAGGAATATTTCCTCCTTTTCAGGATTTTTGTAATGGAAGTATTTGTCCAGTCTTAAAAGTATTATACAAACATGAGTTTTACTACTATTATACTATACTATAAGTGGTAGTAGTAATTATTTTTTGCATTGGTAGAAAATTTTTATTTAATTCAGTAGTAGAAAGGGACATGGGAGACCCAAAGGAATTATTTTAGATAAAAGCCTAGTAACTCTAATCCAAGGAATCTTAACTTTTTTCATGTCAAGTACCTTTTTGGCAATGTGGTAAAGTATAGGGAGTCTTCTCAGAATATTAGTAAATGCATGTAACAAAATGTATAGATATTTCTGCATCATATAACCAATAAGATAAAGGAGTAGACATTTTTACCTATCTTCCCAAACTTTCAAACCTTTGTAAAATATACAAAAGAGATCAAGTAATTAAATTTGTTTCTGTGATTTAGGACACCAAAAACCCCACAAAAATCCCGAACAAATAAGATTAAAACCCCATGAGCTAATAGCAAAGAAAGCTAATCTTTTAACTTCTGAAGCATCTAGCATCTGTCTCCTGTTCTACTTAACACATGTGTAAGAGTCCAAAAGATTGCCCATATACTCTCAACAGAATTCAGTTTTAACCCTCTCCTCCCATTGCTTCAGAAAATCAAAAGGAAGAACTCTGTCCTGGCTAAGATAGCAATGTGTTGGCACTATACCTCAACAGATTTCAGAAAGATAACTGAGGAATGGAGAGAACTGGGGTAGGACAAGTGCTTGTGTGGCTGTGGGGGCACTCCTCTAAAACTAAGGGGAAAAGGTCAAAATGCAGCTGGATCAGTTCTATTCCCTGTTTCTTGTTATCCTGCTAGAAGTGATTTGAGGAAGTGACTGGAACAATGGATTATGAATTGCCCAGTATGGGAGGAAGCTGAGATCACTTTAAGATCTAGATCCCTGAGAAACCACCATCAAAGGGGAAGGAGCCAGAAAATTAGGAATTAAGGGAAAAATTAAATTATCAAATTTCTCATAAGTAATAACACTCAATTAAACATTTTGAATATAAACAGGTAATATATTATTAGTAGAAGGCAATGAGGCCTCCAAATTAGCTAAAAGATTTGAGACATCCATTAATAAATATATCAAGACAAAGGAAAATAATGTAAATTATATCTAATGAGGCAGAGGATTCTGGGGATCTCAGAAGATCATTAAAAAAAGAAAAAATTTAAAAATGGCTTCTATAGCCCAAATATTTAGCAGAATAGAAAACATTTCAATTCATAGTGGCAAGTGTCATCAAAGAAACCAAAGATAGAATAACTAGTTGGGAATGTGAATTATACACAAATAAACGACAGTCTGGAAGAAAAGAAAAACAATGATGTTAAAACACTATATCCTTATAACCAAAACATATAGAGTTTGAAGACAGGATGTGGAGAGACAATATAATGAAAGAAATTATACAAGACAACTGGCCAGACCTTTTAAAACACTGAAAACAGAGTATACATTGAATGAATCCACAAATCCACTTAAGAAAAACAAAACCAAAACCAAATCCTATTGTACAAATTCAAGGACACACAATTGTTACATTTAAGAATTCTAATGACAACAAATTCTGCAAAAAACTAGGAGAATAATGAAATAGACTAGACAAGGAGGAATCAGAAACAATGGAACTTTATAAGCTAGAAAACAATTACTTAGGAAAGAACTTTTCTTCTTTAAAATAAACATTTATTTATTTTTAACTTTCTAAAAAAAATGAATTCCAAATTTCCTTTCCTTCCTGTCTCCAAAGCCTTTCTTCCCTATTGAGGAGGCAAGCAATATGATATAAATTATACATGTGAAGTCATGCAATACATATTTTCTTAATAGCCATGTTGAAAAAACAACAAAAACCCAGAAACATAAAGAACATGAAAAACTATTCTTTAATTTGCAGTTATTTCTCAGAGAAGACTCATGTATTTTCTCTCTGAAGGTGGATAATGGTTTTCATCATTGATACTTTGGAATTGTCTTGGATCATTATCTGTTATGCCACAGTTTCTTTTAATTGTTATACCTCACTTTCCCTGAATTGTTCTGTCTCAGTTTCCTTGAATTGTTCTATATCAGTTTCCCTAAATTGTTCTGCCTCAATCCTCCTGGTTGCAACCCTCTTCCTGACCATTAGAAAGGATATAAATTAGGACAAAGATAACTAGCCCTGACCAGCATTACATCGAGTTATAAATTGTAGTTAGGTTATTTAGTGATAGGTAAGCATATCTTCTATTTCAGACATCCTGGCTCCTGGGTCCTCCTAAGTTATCAAGAATTTATGGTCCTTACCCCCAACCTGTCAGAACTGAATCTGTGGTCTATTCCTGAAAAGTTCTGGCTCACCAGTGCTCTATCTCCCCCTCCTGCCTTTGTCTCTCCTTATCACTGAAGTCCTACAAAAAACCTTGGAATTCTTCACTGATTGCTGCATACTTTGAGAATTATGCAGTCCTGGGGGCAACATGAATCCTGTTTTGCCCCCCAGCACAATCTCTCCTTCCCAAATAAAATATTAAAAACTCTCTAATCTCTATCTTGCCTCAGTTTCTCAGGCATTACAATCTTGATCAGTGTAATTAAGTGTTTTACAGATGATAATAATTGTTATATTGCTGTGTACAAATGTTCTTCTGGTTCTGCTCACTTTACTTTATGTCAGTTCATATAAGTCTTCCTAGATTTTTCTGAATCTATCCTGTTTATGTTTTCTCATAGCATAATAGTATTCCATAATATTCATATATCATAACATAATTAGTCATTCTCTAATTAATGGGCATCCTCTAATTCTTTATCACCACAAAAAGAGCTCCTATTAATATTGGGATGTACACTAGTAATGGTATTGTTGGATTAAAAAGCATATATAGTTTTAGTTATTCCGGTCCTCAGGCCCCTGCCTACTCCCTTGAGACAGCAAGTGCTACTTTCTGTCCTGAAACTGTGATCTAGAAGTGGGAATAGGCAATGGAATAGACAAACACTGCTCTGTCCTTGACCTAGTGCTAGCACAGGGTTCCCATTCAGTCTCCTTCTGACTAGTTGCCAGATTCCTCTTACTATTTTTGGCTGGAGAACTTCTGATTGTGCTGCTGTTGCTGCTTCCAAGGCTCAGTGAAGGGGTTACAGGGGTCCTCAAACTACGGCCCGCAGACCAGATGAGGCAGCTGAGGATGTTTATCCCCCTCACCCAGGGCTATGAAGTTTCTTTATTTAAAGGCCCACAAAACAAGTTTTTGTTTTTACTATAGTTGGGCCCTCCAACAGTCTGAGGGATAGTGAACTGGCCCCCTATTTAAAAAGTTTGAGGACCCCTGGGTTACCACCATGTAGAGCCCAATTTATTTTAAAGTTTTTTTTGGAGGGAAATGTTGGGAGAGTTCAACTGTTTCTTCTACTCAGCCATCTTGATTTAAAAACTTCGTTTTTCATAGAAAAGAAGTTCTGGCACAACTGAGAAGTAGCAATTAGCAGCAAAAAAGGCAGCAATTAACCTTACACTAATATCTTAACCTACATCCCACAATACATTCTAAAAGAATATGTGATCTCACTATTATAATCTCATATTATTTTAAATAATCAGAAGAGAAACAGATCACAACCTTCTCATAGTTTTAAGAAGGAACTGTATTTTTAAGCAGAAATAGAGACAAATTAAAATAGATAACTTTGATTACATGAAAATGAAATGCCTGTGTCCAAATGATGAGAGTGAAACCAGACAGCCCGATAAAGTGATGTAAACAAACTTAAATGGATTTACATTCTCTGGAAGAAATTCTAGAGAAACACTCTTTTCATACACAAACCTAAATGGTCCCACACCCTCTGGAAGCAGGAAGAAAGATTATCTAAAGATTACCTCTTCTAATGCAAAACTTAAGTGGCTTTGCCTATTCTGTTTGTTCTGTTTCTGTATAAAATAAGTCTTTAGAAAATGTCTTTTCCCAAAAATCACTTCTCTCTTGAAAAGTGATCTTGCCCACCAAGAGAGCATTATCTTGGTGTCTTTCTAATAATAAAAGCCTTTTTATCACAGCCTTTTTGAGTTAGCGAGTTTCCTTCTCTAAGAGCCCACTGTACCTTAGTATTTTGGAGAACTAGGAGAAAAACCCATTCCTGCCACACGATCCATACCTCATTACAAACAAAATTAATGAATACAAAATGAGGCATTGGAATGGCCAAAAAATAAAGTCTGTGTGAGTGAGTTTGTGTGTGTGTGTGTGTGTGTGTGTGTGTGTGAGACCAGAGTCATTCTCTAAAAGATAAATGGTTGAAAGATGAAAAAAGAAACAGTTCTCAAAGAAGTTCAAACTATTAACAACCATATGAAAGAACTAAATAATAAATAATAAAAAGAATGCAAATTCAAAAAAATAAAAGACCTGTGGTTTCTCCTAATTTCTTGCAAATTGGCAAAAATGATTAAGATAGGAATAGTCAATATTAGAGGTTCTGAGGGAATATAGGGACCTTAAAGCAATACAGGTCAATATGAGGCTTGTTTTGGAAAGCCATTTGGAATTATGCATATAATGTGACTAAATTATCCATATCCACTGATCCAGAGATTTCATTACAGTTTAGTAATTACCAGTCCTCAAGGAACCATTGGTAAGAAGTCCTCATATACAACAAGATATTTTTGCTATACTTTTTGTCATAGCTAAGAATTACAAGCAAAGTGAAGTCCCCATTGTTTGGATAATGACTGAACAAACTACAGATATGAATATTATAGAATATTACAGTGTGATAAGAAATGACTAATTCAATGAATGAATACAGAGAAGCAATGAAAGATCTACTTGAACTGCTGCAAGATAAAGTATTCAGAACCAAGATAACATTATACACAACTACCAACAAAGAAAGCTTTTTAACAGATAAGCTGCTTCCAAACCCCAAATAGAAGGCATTGTTAGCAGGATTGGAGCTAGGGAATATTCACAAGTAGTTTTGCCCTCACAGATTTTGGAATTTGTCCTTCAATTACTTGGGGTTTTCAGCTTTTTTTTTTTTTTTTTTTTTTTTTTTGAATTAGAATTTCAGGAACTGTAACAAAGGATATATGTGTTATACTTAGATTTCTTAGAGAACAAGAAACCCAAGATTTATAATAAGCTTAGTTTCTCTGCAAGTGGTAACTACAAAGAGGACAAGCCTTGGATTAGTGAGAGTTCTTAATTTGATATCTGTGAACTTAAAAAAAAAAAATGAAGTCTATTTTGATATAATTAAAATTTTGAATTTGTATCTTACTTTATTTTGATATTCTTATTGATATTTTTGTTTTTTAACATCACCATAATTTTCCCACATATCCTTTCCCTTCCTTCTTAGAAAGCCACCTCACATAATAGTCTCTTTTTAAAGACCAAAAAAAAAAAAAAAAATCAGCATAACTGATCAATACATCAAAAAACTCTGCAGATATGTTCATTGTTTGTATCTTGCCATGGACACTAGTTTTGTGACTATGAACAAGTTATTTAACCTTTTTAAATCATTAATTCCTTCATTTGAAAATGGAATAATAATGTCTATAGCATATGCCTAATGAAGTTGTTAAGTGAAATATTTACAAAAAAATTTTAATAAATATTTTATGTACTTAAAACACTGTATAAATATCAATTATTAGTAGTACAACATGGCAAAAACAGTTCTCCTTTCTCTATCCCTGTCTAGCACTATCTCCAAGCTGCTCTGGGTTAATATTTATAGCCTGAATCACTTGCTCCAGAGAAAGACAGTAGTGGACAAATCAATTGAAATGGAGATGGAGTACTATTCTTAATTCCCAATAACTAAGTAGAATTTGGTGACAATGAGAAGCACACTAATTGGATCCTGGAGAAGTGAGGGGATAAATAGGCCAGATTTGCCTTAACACTGTCAGGTATAGGAAATGAGAGTCTCAAGCAATATCTTTAAAATGTAATTTCTCTAACTCCTGAAAAGGGCCTCAATTGTGGGATAGGACTGTGGGACACAGAATAAAGGGAGAGAAAGAGCTATGAAAGATGTGTAACACTGTCAGCTAGGATTTCAAATAATCGCTCTGTGTTTTATTCATCTGTAAGAAGTAGCTCCTTGGAAGGAGCAACTGCAGAAGGAAGCTTTGAAAAGAGTAGAATATGCATTCTCTGAAAACATAAAAGAAAGAGGAAAAGAACATAAACATATGTTTATGCCCATAAATACAGACACACACACATATGGCACTTAATGTATTTTTATTGATTAATTGAAAAGAATCATAGAATTGTAGAATTTCCTTGGGATAGATCTCAGCAACTATCTAGTGGAATCCATACCTATAAAGGAAGTCCATATTAACACAATTGACAAGAGGTCATTCCTCAGATTGAAGATCTCTTATTGAAGATCTTCCTATACACACACACACACACACACACACACACACATATGTATATTTTGAGTTTTTTTTTGTTTTGAAATTTTGAGTTTTTCTTTGTTGTATTAAAAATTTTGTACAATGTGTTCTAATCTGATTTAGTTAGTCTTCCAAGAAACTCAGAAGTATCTTAATGTTAAGTAGTTATTTCACTATTGCTGGATTTTTCTTCTTTTTTCTCCTTTCTTTTTCTTTTTGAGATGAATTTCTCCGCTTCATTAAATTTGGACATGCAATAGTCATTCAATAGCCCAATCCAAACGATGATTGTCACAAGAACTTTTTCCTGCCCTTGTTTTTAACCTGAACTGATTAACTTATTGTTAGATAACCTGGTATTCATCTTCTTTCTTAGGCTTACCAAACTGATGCTGGACTTCATGTAAAATCTCACTGTGTTTAGTTTTTTAGCAGCTCAGAATCCTTAAACTCAAGTAATCAACCCACCAACGCTAGTAGCAGAGGTTACATGAATACATCTCCATACCCAGCATAAAAGCTATTTCCAAAGTATAGAGGAATTGTGATATGTATTAGCAGAGAAAGTTTCCCATGCCAAAGGAAAGAAGTATCCATGTCTAAAGGGTAAATTTTAATTCTCTACTAAATTATCAAACACTATATATTAATATTTCCGAATGAAGTTTAAATGAAGTTAAAATGAAGCTAGCTAGCATTTAAAGTTTATATTTACTGAAAAGGCAAGACTGTCAAAATAGAAAGTCTGTATGAATATTTGGGAAAGGAATTCACCAGTATGTCTTCTTTTCTTCACATAGGAAAGAGTTTTTCTGTACAAAATTTTTCTTCAGAAAATGTATTGCATTCTTGCACAAAGGGGAAATAAACTGGTCAAAGGCTGGCCTCCATGGCCTCAAGCAATGTTGTAATATCCTATTCCTTTCCAACTTCACTGGGCACACAATACATTCTGCTGAGATGTAATAACTTTTCTGTCTCCATCAGGAATACTGCTGGGTTTCTTCAATGATATTTTCAATTTAGTAAGCAATTCAATCTCCTCTGCATAGATTCCCTTGGCTTAGACCCAAGAGAGTCTTTGTTTTCAAATACTACTGACACTTACAATGTCGCCTAATATGATTGTGAACAATTCATCACATATTTAATAACAACAATATTTTTCATCTAGCATGGGCTTTAAAAAGATTTCTGGAAGCATCCCTATGAGGAAGTGATTTGTTACATTATGATCTTCACTTGAGAAATGAGGAAACTGGTATAGAGGATGGTGAAGGTCATAAAGCCATTGGTCCAGTGAGGAATGAAACTGCAGACTGAGAACTCCAGAGCTATTATTGCTGTAATCATGAAATCATAATGGTTTCCTTTAATACATATACATATATATATATGACATGTTAAGAAAGCAGAGAAGAAAATCTATTTCTCTCATTTAAAAAGTGGTATTATTTGTAATCCAGACTCTCTTTAAAAGTTAATAATGATGTGATGAAAGGAGCAAAACTGACTTACTTTTCAGGTGTACCTTATTTCAAAAAGGAATTAAATGATGGTAATGACCTTGCTCTTTCCCTAGATATTTTCCCTATCTCATCTAAATCACTTACCATAGATCATAAAACTACAAAAGATTGGAATTCAGAACACATGCCTCAAGTTCCTTGAATTTTTTTGCCATGGATTTCAGAAAAATCTGGTATCACATTTTGCATTTAATTATTGAACTACTTTATTTGTCGCAAGCACAGAAATAATCAGGAAAAATAATTTCTGTTTTGATGAAAGTTTTACACATCACTTTCTGATAAGCTGATGGGTGAGGTTATACTTACATTTATTTTTCTATGCAAGGGATTCTAATTATAAAGAAAGAAAGAACTTTTATGATGTTTTTAATGAAACTGTTTTCCTAATAATGTGTATGTATGGCTATAATGGAGGATCAAGATTTAATTTCCTATGAAATGTTTTAATGTAATTTTATGTTTTATATTATTTTCAAGTTTTCAAGTCAATTAAATGCATAATTGAAGTGAATAATTATCCATTAAGCACTTGTTACGTGCCAAACATTGTGCAATTTATAATATTATGCCCTTTGATTCTTATAACAACACTATGAGGTAGGTGCTTTTATTGTTCTCATTTTACAATTGAGGAAACTGAACCTTGCTTATTATGTATTACTCAAAATGTCTAATTTCCTAAAGGAGAGATAAGAGTAAAGGATACTAGTGATTAGCAATTATTTATCTAGGTTCCAAAGAAAGGAACTCATTTGTGGCAAACAAATAAAAAAAAAGAAAGAAAAAAGGGGAAAAAAAGAAGAGTATGGTTCAAATTGTGATCCAAAAGAATAAAGAGGAAGCCAAGCCACTTCAAAACAAATTTTTCAGAATAACCAAATCCAAAGAGTATTTACTATATTCAGGCTAACAGGCATTTGTAAAAAGATTTAGAAGCTAGGAAGGTGGCACTGTGTCAGAAAAAATGCTAAGAAAGGGAGTAAGGGGCATTAATGAGAAAATATCTGCTCTAATCAGTGAGCATAAAAGTATCTACTATTTATTGGAAATTGTGCAAGACTATGACTTAGAAATAGCAATGAAACATTTCTGATCCACAAAGAGTTTATATTCAGTTATGAGAAATGACTCATGATAATAGACATATTTTATAAAAAAATCAAACTTCTTAATATTATTTAATGGCAACACCATGTCTCAAGGTGAGACAACTTTAGTGTCTTCCTTAACATCTCACTCTCACTCACTATATCCTAACCATTGGGAGAATCTTGTCATTTCCACATCTTCCACTTGCATTTTTGTATATAATCTTTTCTCTACAACTCACACATCTACAAAGTTAGTTCAGGGGCCATCATTTTCTTGACAATACTATCACAATTGTCTTCTAAATGCTCTTTGTTTATCAAGCCCCTCTCTATTGCAATCCATCTTTCATTCAGTTGTCAATAAATTTTTTCTAAGCACAGATATGATCTTATCATCCCCCTACTCTATCTTCCACATTTGCCGTGTCCTGCCTCTTCACCTCCACCTCTACTTTCCTTATGTACTCAGTTCAAATTTCCCCTTATATAGGAGATCTTTCCAGTTCTACCTGAAGATCTCACTCCCCACCCCAATTTCTAGAAGTTTTCTTCTAAGTTTACCTTTGATTTACACTGCACATAGATACCTAGTTATTTATATGTTGTCTCTCCCAATAGAATGGAAACTCCTCAAATTCAGTAATAGATTTTGCCTTTTTGGTATGTGTATGTATGTGCCCCCAGAGTTTAGCAAAGAGCCTACCAGACAGTAAGGACTTATAAGTGCATTCTGACTATTCAGAAGACATGGAAACAATTTGGATATAAGTGAATGAATAAGAATGAACAGTCTAGGGGAACTTTTGGAAAGATATTATTTTCAATAGAAATATGGAAATTCAGGAGAGGAATAGATTTAGTAATGGAGAAGGGAGGACTGAATGTATTGAATTTTATTTTGAATATGTTGAGTTTGGTTGCCTATGAAGCATCCTGGAGAAGACTGAAGAAGGAGATGAGATTGGATTAAAGATCAGAAGAGAGACTAAACCCAGATATATTGAGATAGGGATTTGAGAATTATTGTTATACAAATGATAATTGATTCCATAATAATTGATAAGATCACAAAGAAAGACAATGTTGAGAAGAAAATTCATCCTAATCCTAAGTTAATAAGGAAAAAAAGACACTGAAAATGAATAGCTGGAGAATAGCTGAATGGCTACAATACTGTAATTGAAGTCAGCAAGGTTTGAGTATGCTCCTGCCCAGAGATTTACTAGCTGTGTCATCATGTCCAAGTCTTGACTATATATATGGAACCTCAGTTTCCATATCTATAAAATAAAGATAATAATATTTTCAACCTCAGAGTGCTGTTGTGAGGATCAAGTGGGTTTTTTTTTTTTTTTTATTTTTTGGCAAACAGAGCATTTTAGAAATATTAGCTAAATATTTTTTATCTCTCTGCTCAGCTATATCATCTTTTGCCAAATGGAAGAGTTTGTTTATATACAACTTAGAAAGTTGTTTAAATATATTATCTCATATGGTTCATGCATCAGTACTGTGAAGTGGATGCTATTATTGCCTTCATTTTACAGATGAGGAATATGTGCCTGAGAAAGATTAAGTTATTTGTCTAGTGTCATAGAGCTAATAAGAAAGATTTGAACAGGTCTACCTGGCTCTAAACTTAGCACTCTAACCTCTGCACCAAGATGTTTCTTTTGTTTCCTGTACTCATATCTCCCAGAGAGGTTCAAGTTACAGTTAGTCATTAGACCTAAGTGAAAGTCCTTCCTGGGGAAGGAGAAGTAGGATCCAATCTAGGATTAAAGGGAGAAAATAAACCAGACTTTTATGTCTAGAATCAGATTTGCTGAAGTCCAAGGAGTGAAATGGAATTTAGGGATGGGATGCCAGGTTTGAATCAGCAAAGTCTTCTTGGAAATCAGCAGTGATAGAAAAGTGACCAACACACATTTCCCTCTTAAAACTTTATTCTTTTATCAAAGAGGTGCATTTTTAGCTCTCTTAGTTCATTAATTACCTGTGACCCTTCTTGTATGGACAAAGAGATTCTCTCTTATTGGTTATGGTATGAAAACAGATTTTTAGAAATCAGCCTCATTTGGCCAGTTCAGTTCCATTCAGTCATTTGTTTTCATATGCCATTGTGGTTTTTTCATAAGTAAGATAAAATCACTTTCATTTGTGAACAATTTAAGAACTGAGAGAGATAGAAAAGTATATTTGTGTAAGGAAAATTGATAAAAGTCAATTTGTAAAGAAAAAGTCTTATAGCTAGACTTTTGAGGAGAAAGCTAGCCTTTTGTACTGAAGATTAAGTATAGAATTCTTCTTAGATGAATGTATTGAGAGGATCTTTTAGAAGACAGAGAAGTGACTGAGGTGAAGATGACTTAAAGAACATTTGCTGAGGTGGGGTGATTAGTAGCTAAAGTGTAGGACTTGGAATCAGGAAGGAAATAAAAAGTACTGCCACATCTATTTAGCACAAGCTAAATGCTTTACATAGTATTAGACTATTGTGGTAATAAGCAGTTTCCTACACTTGGCTTTTAGAACAATTCTAGGACATAGGTACTAATATTATACCTATTTTACAATTGAGTAAACAAAATTAATTTGAGGTCATATAGTTAGTGTTTGGGTTAGATTTGAACTTGGATTATCTCACGCGAGTTCTGGAGCTTTACACTTTTTACTCTTATCTTTTGTACAATCTTGCTGCCTCTGGATTTGAATCTTGAGTCAGATATTTACTAGCTGTGTGATCCTGGAGAAGCAAAAATGGGGAGGGGGTAACAATAGCATATAAGTTACAGAAACGTTGTGAGGATTAAAAGAGATAATGTGCTTTGCAACCTTAGGATTCATATGAATTTTAACTTATTATTATTTATATGTGTACCTTTTCAGAATTTAAAAGTTTACAAATGACATATATTAAATAACTGCTTAACGATTAGGTGAAAATGATAAAAAAAAATTCTTGGGTTTGTATCTGACATAAAGGTAGATTTTTAAAAATTTTATCTCATAAAGTAAAAATGAATCACTGACCACCTGACAACTTTAATTTGAAGCATTAAAAGATGTATAATAAGCCAACAGGGGAATAAACAGTAAGAAGAAATAGAAGCAGGGGAGTAAGTTGACTGAGGGAAGAATCAAAAGAAACCACAAACAGAAGACTTAGAAGGCTTCTAGCTGAGATAGATACCTCTGACTCTTCAAATGCTTTTCTGGGAACTTACTGATTAAAAGAGAGTTATTGCGTTGTGACTGGCTGGAGAAAGGCTGGAGCAGCTGCTAGAAGCCCTTTGGAAAGGGACTGAATCCTGTAGTGTGAACGATTGTAGTAAGACTGATTGCTTTCAGATGCCATCTATAGCCTGAGAAAAGGGAACCTCTCAGGGGTGATATGTTTCCCTCTTGTGCCCTTTCTGGTTTGAAATTGAGAAACAGAGGAAGACAGATAGGCTTTGCACCTGTTTTGCTGGGAGCTGTGCTTTCCTCTGAGAAAAGGCTTATTTCTAGTTGGACAAAGCAGAGTCTCTCTTATTTGCAAATCTGAATGGCTTGGCAGTTCTCCAAGTGTAGGAAACTACTTGTCACCATAATAGTCTAATTTTTTCTCGGTGCCTTGTAAATAGAGGCTATGAGAACTTGCCAGTTTCATTGGATTGAGAGAAGAATAAATTTGTCCAGCAAAAAGACCAATGAAGACCAAGAGGGGAGGAGAAATGGCTTTGTGTGGGGCTGATTTTTCCTGAAGGGACCAAGGGCATCTGTATTCTAGAATTAGGAGATGTTTTCAGCATATGGATTTTCTTATTTCTGATAGTTTTCTTCAAGTGTGACTCTACTCCCCCCAATGATAATGTGTATATTTGTGAAATAATGCGACTGAAATTTTTGGATGGATTGTTGGGATTTTCCTTTTCTGATTTAATGAGAAAATATTGTGGCTAGTCTTGTTTTTGCCCCATCACTAAGTAAATGTTTTGTTTTCTGTTAACTATTGATAGCAGAATGATTTACTTTATTTAACTGGGAAGCACAGAAGCTAGAGTGATAAATAGTAAGACTATTTCCCAATCATATCATAATTATCTCTTGGAATTAGAGAGGTTTGAGTTATTGCAATATAGAATTCTGCCTCCTCCCAACCCCAAAGAAACAAACAAACAAAAAAAAAAACCCAAAAAACCTTTGGAAAAAAGAATTAAGGGAAGTTAGGATTTAGAAGTCAACTTAGAGAAAGAAGAGGAATACAAGCCATGATGGGCATATCAATCAAGTGTGCCATATTCATAAACAACACTAAATGCATGTAGAACTAAACCAAAGCCTTGGCTAAATGTATATTAGGATGCCCTTTTCTGTTTTAGTTAAATTTTATGTGATGACTGCTTTTTAAAATGTTTGATAAGATTAGCATGCAAATCTATCTCATTCTGGGTTTTATTCTTTTTTTCTTTTTCATAGTTATAACTTTTTATTGACAGAACCCATGCCTGGGTAATTTTTTACAACATTATTCCTTGCACTTACTTCTGTTCCGACTTTTCCCCTCCCTCTCTCCACCCCCTCCCCCAAATGGCAAGCAGTCCTATACATGTTAAATATGTCACAGTATATCCTAGATACAATATATGTGTGCAGAAGCAAACAGTTCTCTTGTTGAACAGGAAGAATTGGATTCAGAAGATAAAAATATCTGGGTTTTATTCTTAAGGGATTCATTTATTGCTTATTCTCTATTTTTTCTATAAATCTGTATATTTTATATTTTTAAAAAATAATCAATCATTTAATTTGCCATTTGGGCATATAATTTAGAAAAAAAAATTAGTTTTCTTTTAATGTTTCTCTTGATTAATGTATTTGAATTTCTGAGTTTCTTCTCAATTTTGGTCTTCTCATCAGTATTCCTTGAAAGTCCTTTACTGTATTTAAAGAGTCATTTCTCTGTCTCTGTCTCTGTCTCTGTCTCTCTCTGTTTCTCTCTGTTTCTCTCTCTCTCTGTTTCTCTCTCTCTCTCTCTCTCTCTCTCTCTCTCTCTCTCTCTCTTTCTCTCTCCTCTCTCTCTCTCTCATTCTTTTTCTCATTCTCTCCTCCTTTTCCTTTTTAGATTTATATAGTCCTTTGAGATTATTTATTCTTGCTTATAAATCTTTATATTTTACCTTTTGAAGTGTAATATTACAAAATTCTTCCTCATTTAAAACAGTGGTGGCAAATCTTGTGTTATTCTATGGTTCTTTGGCATCTGAAATCTTTCTGAATGCTTGCAATATTTTTTTCTTTTTTTAAATTTAAACTTATTTATTTTTAATACACACTGAAAGTAACGAACTGGTACATTTCAGATTACCCTTAATTACTGTGGGACACAGTGTTTTTATCTTCACTATTATTTCCATTCCAGGCCTTTTAGCTCAGAGCCATGTTTTCTACAGTTCTATGTACTTCCATCCACCTAAACTTTTCTTTCAAAGCGTGGGAGCATTCTAGACTTCTTCCCTATCTTCTCTCTTCCCCTACTCACTGTGCAGAACACTAAAATCTTCATATGCTCATGGTCCCTCCGGGAAGAATCTTAGCAGAATCTTGGTATAGTGAATAGAGACTGCTATACAGGAATATAAAGTCATATCACTTGCCATTTTGTCACCTTTTCCTCTATTATAATTTGTACCTGGTTGAAAAATGATCAATATAATGTCAATATTTTCAAAGAGCTTTATTCACATAACATCCAACTGTCACAAATAAAACATATATAAAATAAGGATAGGGATTGCAACTGGGCCTTTGATTTCACGGATAAAAATAATGCTTGTATAATAAACTCCCTTTTTATCAGTTCAGGCCATTGCTTTCTTTATATCTTATATCAAAGAATGGTCTAGAACAAAGGGTGACAAATTTCAGTGAGAATCTGATCAGCTTGCTGCCTGTTTAAAATTTTTTTATTTTTTGAAATACAATAAAACTTAACTTTAAAAATCTAAAAAAAAAAAAAAAAAAAGTCATTCTTAGTTCCAGATTACACAAAATCAAGTAGCAGACCAGACATGGCCATAGACATTTGCTGACTCTTGGTCTAGGACATTGAGAGGCTATATGTATACATATGCAATTTGCCTCAGCTTAGAAAGATTTTGAGTTTTACTCAATCACAGACAAAGCAATAAATACTTTTGAACTTTTGAAGCTTATTTGACCTTTCTTAGAAGTGTTTTGTAAAATAAGTATTGTTCATATTTTTTTTTCAAATAACAAGCATTTCCTCCTTCTTCTGCTAGCTCCCCTACTCAACTGAATAAACAACAAAAAGTAAAAAACTCATTACCTTGCACTTCCTTGCTTCCTTGTTATTATATTTCACCAGTCTCCAGGTTTTTCTGGTGCCCTTCAAGTGTTTTTTTGGTGTCTAGGTTTTTTGTAAATGTTCCAACATTCCCAGTGATATTCTCCCAAGTATAAGAGGGGTCCTCTGCACCACATTTTCATTTAGTCACCAACAGTTAGATTAGCTTTTATAAGAAAACATTTACTCAAAGACATAATAACAGAAATACAAATTCATAATAACAGATAGGAGGTATAACATTCTTTTCCTCTTATACAACCTCAGCCTTGGGGGTATGGAAATGGGATTTTGTTCACAGCTTAATTCAATTACTATAGAGGACACAGTCCCAATTACAAGTCCAAAATTCTAAGTTCTTCCTATCTTGAATTTTCTGGGCTTCTTGCCAGGTTGGCTGGCTGCAACTATACTGTTTATAATCCTGACTCCAAGGTCACCATGGCCCTAACTCCTGGGATCACTGCAGACACTGGGAATTGAGAACAAAGAAAGTAGAATACACAAATAGATTGTACCCATTTCTCAGAGTTGGAGTGAAGGATGGGGTAATGGAAGTAAGTCCTTCCCCTCTCACCAGTTCAGTTCATAGTGCCAGTACTGTTGTTAAACTTCCAGAAGCAGAGGAAGGTATGGGAAGGAAAAAGTGTAAGTCAGAAACAGGGACCTTTTTTTGTTTCATGTGCTTTGTTGTTGTAGTTGAACATTCAATCAAAAGGAGACTGCAACCATGAAGTAGGGAATAAAGAATATCTCCATCTCGGAAGATCTAGCCTGCATGGGGAGACCCCTTTAGCAGTGCCTCCATTTTAAAACATCTTGAATTTGCTCCAAAAATCCTCTTATAAAAGAAATATAAATTATAACAAATATGTATTTTAGCAAATTTCCTCATTCACCATGTCCAAAAATGTATAACAATTTAAATAAAAGACATCCAATTGATTCCTGATTATTTCTTGAACAATTATGTTTTTTTCCTTTTAGTGAGAAATTTTGGTTTTGTATAAAGTGTAATGCTAATTAGCTCATAGCCCATAAGATTCCTTGACAAAGTTATAAAAGCTTTGAAAAGCTATGAATGCACATTTGACTGAATCCTCATTACTGTTGACAAGCTCTAATTTTTGCTTGACAATGATATTTTTAAAAGACTCTCTGAAAATACCCCACTTACACTTTCTTCTAAAAGAATTGGATTAGCCATTAATTAATTCACCTGAATCTTTTTTTCTTGTCACAGATAATTATTCTGTCAAGTTGGTAAATATCCACCTCCAATTCTCTCTGCTTGACATGTACCACTATGGGTGTGGGTACTTGAATTTCTGTCAAATCAAGTGGTACAGCTCCCATTAGCTATGTTTACAATGCATGCATCTCATTTCAAAGAATGTTAAATTTAAAATGTGTTTAGTAGTAAATAGAAGGATGTTTATGATGACTTTTAAAAAAATAAATGTGAGTGGCCTTTGAAGCTCTTCACATATTTAGTGCTAATGAGAATTCCAGTTTAAAAACTGAAAAATACCATATCTTTAACCTGTTCTATTGTTTTCTACCAAAGACATTGATAGCATAGTAATAACATTTGTTGTTTAAAAAAAGGCATCAAAATGAAACAGGGATCGCTGATTCTGTCTGTCTCTAGTCTATCTCTCTAAATTAACATTCCTTAAATACCTACTAGTCCATCACTTTTCTAAGTACTGGGAATACAAGAACAAAAGTGAAACAGTTCCTGCATTTGAGGAATTTGCATTTCATCATGGCAGACAAAAATACATATAATATATGCACATTTCCCATTGTCTGCCCTAATAGAATATATGCTTCTTGAGGGTAGGCTCTCTAATTTTTTTCTTTGTCTCCCCAACATCTTGCATAATAGGAACTTAGCAAATATTTGATTGATTTGTTGACTAGACATAAATTTAAGTTTCTTATATTTCTAAATCTATGATCATATGATCTTATGTATCTATAGTACTTTCATAAGGAAGAGAGAATAGATATATGTCAGAGTTAAAGTAAATATGACGAAATTATAGGGGAACAGATTTTTGGCTCAATATAAAGAAGTTATTAACAAATACGTGCAAAAATGGAACAAAATAGCTTATCAATTAGTCCCTTGTCTCTGAAAGTATTCAAATAGGGGGCTGAGTAACCATTTTTCTAGGGTGTTGTAAAGAAAATTCTTTGTTTTGTGTAGTCAAGTTGCTTGCTGTGAGATTCTACAATTATATAGTTCTATCTTGTCCATTTTCTGAAAAAAAAAAAAATTAGTCAACCTTTTCTCATTTGTTTAATATATTCTTTCATAATGAAATCCTTTGTTCTTTTCACTTTTAGAAATAAAGTATAGCAATAATAAGTTGGCCAAGATAAAGTCTAGCTAATATAAGAGAGAGAAATGGGACCTAAAGCTCTTGGCATTTACTTCAATGCTTTATAAATGTTCTTTTGGATTCCTCAAGCTTTAACTTTTAAAAATGTTCATTATCATGAATTTAATGATATCCTAGGAGAATTGCAGGGAAACTTGTTAAAATAAGCATCTTAGATAACAGTAACAAAATGTTTCTGAATAAAAGCTGTTAAATTTATAGACTTATGATTAAACAAATTTTTTAAATAATTTGAGAATGCCATTTGGAGCAATAGGTAATTATCTGCAGCCTAGATTCTAAAATTTTACATTTATTCATGTACTAATTTTATAAAAACAACTTATATAAACTAAAATGGGCCTAAATTTTTCTCAGGGGTAGTCAAGACCAACAGATTACCTAATTAGGAAAAAAATAACTTTCTAAAAAGAAATTGCATTTCATTTTTAATAAAAACTCATCAATTTTTTTCTTCAAAGCTTCTTCATCCTATAATTTGCTAAAGTATACAAAGTAATCAGGTGCAACTACAAAGTACTTGAAACTGCTTTCTGTTGAAATCCATTACATTAATAGTCTAAAGAAAATAGGTCCCTTTCTCTATTTAAATCAATGGACTGGAAAATCATTACCAAGCCCTGTTAGATATATTTTCTGCTGTTGGGAACTGAAAACCTTCTTTTAAGCCTAGGACTTCATTAGGTCATTTGATTTTACTTATTTCTGTTTTTTTTTTTTTTTTTTTTTTTTGGAGGGGGGTTGTTTCTTCCTCCCCTGTCTCCCATGGATATGGAATTAGACTGCAATATTTTCTTTAGAAGATTCTGGAATATATATATATAAGGAGAAATACTTCAATATTTTAGAAAAATTACATTGAAGAGTATTATATTATATATTTTAATCGATAATGTCTATGTTTTTTAAACAGACAATATTTAAAGGGAATATTTCTGGTATATATGATATGATTTTTGTCCCTTCAAAGGAGGATTATGTTTGTGCACAAGCTTTTTCCTGTTCCTTTGTCTTTCACAGCTCATAGCTAGTCCAGATCCCATCTTGTCACTTTACTTTTTCATTATGACATTAGTGCTTTGTGGAACACACCAGGGAACTATTATTTAATGGTGCCTTTTTTGGAAGTATCCAGCTATCTAATATGGAAGGCACCCTTTTTTTAGGAAAAGGTGTTTTGCATTCTCATACCAAGTGGATGGGAATAGCTTTTTTCAATTAGCTTCATAGCTAGAACAGGTTATCTATAAAAACTGTAAGAACTGGGGAACTCTCTCTTTTTCTTATAATTCCTGGTGAGAGTCAAGATTCAAAGCTGGGGGGAGGGGGGGGAGGAGCAAAGTCAAGATGGCAGAGAGGACACATATTTCTTTCTGACTTTCTCCTACAACTCTCAGTCTAATCAGCAAACCCAGCCTCTGAATTAGTTCTTGCCTGGCAGAATCCACAAATATTGGGAGACAAAAAATTACCAGCAGAAGATAATATCCAAGCTCTCCAGAAAAAATCTGTTCAACCAGAGGGAAGCAGGCCAAGCACAAGCAGACCTGGGGCAGCACTAGAGAATCTATGGGGAGGAATCTACAGCAGTGTTGGCCATTCTGTTCTGCTTGCAAGCCAGTACATCAGCAGAGAAGTTATAAAATATTCAACACAAACACAAAAGGTAAAGAGTAAACCCAGAAATCCTAGAATCTCATGGGACCTGGCCACACCCATCCAGAGCCGAGAGTGAGTCAGCATTGACACAGCACAGCCACTGCAGCTTGTAGAGGAAGCTTGGACAACCGTCCTTGTCCTAAAAGCAGACCTTAACTGTTTTTTTTTTTTTGTTTTTAAATGAGTAAAAAAGCAAAAGGAACTCTGACCATAGATAGTTTTTATGGTTAAAGAGAAGAACAGATTTCAAACCCTGATGAGAGGAAAAGCAGATTGTCTTCAGATGAAGTTCCAAAAGGTGATATAAATTGATCCCCATCACACAAGGCTCTCCTCAAAGAAATTAAAAAAGAATCTTAAAAGAGAGCTAGAAGAAAAATGAGAAAAGGAAATAAAACTTTGTAAGAGGTTTGGAAAAGTAAACAGAAATTATCTGAAGAAAATTCATTACAAAATAGACAGTGAAATGGAAAAAGCATATAAGTTATTAAAAATAGAGTTGACAAAATGGAAAAAAGAAAATAACTCCTTAAAAAGAGAATTTGTGAAATGGAAAAAGAAAACAACCCCATGAAAAACAGAATTTGTGAAATGGAAAAAGAAAATAACTCCTTAAAAAGAGAATTTGTGAAAAAATAGAAAAAGAAATAAGTCCTTAAAAAACAGAATGTCTGAAATGGAAAAAAAAATCCACAGAACAAAACAATTCATTTAAAAATTCAATTGGAAAAATACAAATAGAACTAAAACATGTAGATGAAGAAAATAATTCACTAAAAATCAGCATTGAACAAATGGAAATGAATGACTCAATGAGACATCAAGAATCAGTCAAGCAAAACCAAAAAAATAAAAATAAAAAAATAGAAGAAAATGTAAAATACCTATCTGGGAAAACAAGTGACTTGGAAAATAGATCTAGGAGAGACAATCTAAAGATTATTGGATCTTCCTGAAAACCATGATAAAAAAAAGAACCTAGACATTATTTTTCAGTAAATCATCAAAGAGAATTCCCTTGATGTAACAGAATCAGAAGGTAAAATAGTCATTGAAAGAATTCACCAAACATTTCCTTAAACAGACCCCCAAATCAAAATTCCAAGGAATATTGTGACTAAATTTCAGAACTATCAGACCAAGAAAGAACACTGCAACAGACAGGAAAAAAAATTCAAATACTGAGGAGCCACAATAAAGATTACCTAGGACCTAGCAACTTCCACCTTAAAGGATTGAAGGGCCTGGAATCTGATAGTCTGAAAGGTAAAGGAACTTGGAATGCAGCAAAGAATAAACTACCCTGCTAAACTGAGCATTTTCTTTCAGGGAAGAAGATGGACATTCAATGAAACAGGTGAATCCCATTTATTTCTGATGAAAAGATCAGAGTTGAAGCAAAATTTTGACTTCCAAATATAAAACTCAAGAGAAATATAAAAGATAATAAGAAAAGAATTCTTGAGAACTGTATGTCTGTTATGGGTAAACATAGATAATGCATGTATAACTTGATTTTACTGTTATAAAAAAGAGACTAGAGGAGAAAAGGGGATTATACCAGAAAAAGCCTAAAGAAAAGGTAAAATGAGGGAAATTACATCTCATGAAGAGAAAAAGAAAACATATTATAAATAAGGAAAGAAAAGAGGGGGATGAACACTGTGTAAATCTTACTCTCATCAGATTTGGCTCAAAAAGAGAACATTAGACATATTTGGTTTCACAGAGAAACTTACCTTACCTTATAGAAAAGTGGAGGGGAAAGGGGAAAAGGGAAGGAATAGGCTTAATAGAAGGAAAATCAGAAATAGTAGGGGAAAAGTATAAGAAAGGAGAGGGACTCTAAAGAGGGAGGACTGCTTGTGGCAAATGGTGCTCACAAGTAAAATATTGGGGAAGAAGGAAAGGGGAAAATGAAAGAGAAAAGTATAATTTGGGGTAAATAAGATGGCGGGAAATACAGAATTAGTAGTTTTAACCGTAAATGTGAATGGGATGAACTCTCCCATAAAGCAGAAGCAGATAGCAGACTGGATTAAAAGCCAGAACCCTACAATATGTTGTTTACAAGAAATACATTTAAAGCAGAGTGATACCTACAGATTAAAGATAAAAAGCTAGAGCAGAATTTATTATGCTTCAGGTGAAGTAAAAAAAAAAAAAAAATCAGGGGTAGCCATCCTGATCTTAGATCAAGCAAAAGCAAAAATTGATTAATTAAAAGAGATAAGGAAAGGAACTATCTTGCTAAAGGATACTATAGATAATAAACCAATAGCCATACTAAATATATATGTACCAAGTGGTATAGCATCTAAATTCCTAAAGAAATCAAGAAAGCTGCAACAAGAAATAAACAGCAAAACTATAAAAGTGACAGATCTCAAATTTGCTCTCTCAAAACTCGATAAATCAAACCACAAAATAAATAACAAAGAAGTTAATGAGGTAAATAGAATACTAGAAAATCTAGATATAATAGATCTTTGGAGAAAATTAAATGTATACAGAAAGGGGTACACTTACTTCTTGGCAGTTCATGGAAACTATACAAAAATTGACCATATATTAGGACGTAAAGACCTCAAAATCAAATGTAGAAAAGTAGAAGTAGTAAATGAATTTTTTTAGATTACAATGCAATAAAAATTACATTCAATAAAAGAGGAGGGGAAAGTAGACCAAAAAGTAATTGAAAACTAAATAATCTCATCTAAAGAATGAATGGGTGAAACAGCAAATCATACACACAATAATTTCATCTGAGACAATGACAAAAATGAGACAATATACCAAACACTTGTGGGATTCAGCCAAAGTGGTAATAAGGGGAAATTTTATATTTTTAGATGTTTACTTGCATAAAATAGAGAAAGAAAAGATCAATGAATTGGGCTCGCAACTAAAAAAGCTAGAAAAAAGAGCAAATTAAAACCCCCTAATCAAATATATCAAACTTAAAATTCTAAAAATAAAAGGATAGATTAATGAAATTGAAAGTAAAAAGAAACCCAAGCTATTGAATTAATAAACAAAACTAAGAATTGGTTTTATGAAAAAAAAAAAAAAAACAAAGAACAAAATAGGTAAACCTTTAGTTAATTTGATTAGAAAAAGTAAAGAGAAAATCAAATTGTTGGTCTCAAAAACGGAAAGGGAGAACTTTCCATCAATAAAGAGGAAATTAGCAATAATTAGGAGTTATTTTGCCCAACTTTGTGTCAATAAATTTGATAACCTAAGAATAAGTAATAGGAATATGCACAAAAATATAGATTACACAGATTAACAGAAGAGGAAATAAATTACTTAAATAGTCCCATTTTAGAAAAAGAAATGGAATAAGCTATTAATCAACTCCCTAAGAAAAAAATCTCCACTGCCAGATGGATTTACATGTGAATTCTACCAAACATTTAAAGAACAATTAAGTCCAATGTTATATAAACTATTTGAAAAAAATAGAGAAAGAAGGACTCCTACCAAACTCCTTTTATGACACAAACATGGTACTGATATCTAAAGCAGATATCAGATAAATCATAGAAAGGAAATTATAGACCAATTTCCCTAATGAAAATTTAAATAAAATATTAGCAAAGAGATTACAGAAAGTCATCCCCAGGATAAGACATGATGACCAAGTAGTATTTATACCCAGAATGCAGGGCTGGTTCAATATTAGGAAAACTATCAGCATAATTGACTATTTCAGTAACCAAACTAAGAAAAAAACATATGATTATTTCAATAGATGCAGAAAAAGCATTTGATAAAATCCAACATCCATTCCTATTAAAAACACTTGAGAGGATAGGAATAAGTGGTCTTTTCCTTAAAATAGTAATATCTATTTAAAATCCTCAGCAAGCATTATATGTAATGGGGAAAAACTGGAATCATTCCCACTAAGATCAGGGGTGGGGGGGGCGGAGCCAAGATGGCGGAGAAGACACATGGGACTTTCTAAGCTCTTCTCTTACCCTCTTTATCAATATTATATCGAGCCTCAAAAATAGTCTTGACTGCTACAATTCATAAAGATAAGAAGTAGAACAACTCACCGGCTGAAGAAAATCTGCAGTCGTGCCAAAAAAGGTTGGTTCCAGGGCCAGGGGGGAGATCAGCTGCTAATACTCAAAGTCCCACAAGAGGCTCCGGCCTGGGGCAGTGACACTTTCACCCCTTAGTCTCTAGCCGAGGGCAATCGCTAATCCACTCAGCCCTACTAAGCAGTTTGATAGGTCGGCCAGTGCTGAATCCACTTCCTGTTGGGGGAAGGGAAAACTCTCACTCAGAGTACTCCCATACCTCCGAGCCAGAAATCGGTTTAAATCTTTCCCTGCTCTGCAGAGGAAGCTGGTAACCCCCTTGCCTAGGAGACCTACCCTAAAGGCTTTAAAACATGAATAAAAAGATGAAAAGAATCATCGACAGCTTCTATGCAGAAAAAGAGCAGGTCAGCAAACCTGAAGAGACCTCAAACAGCAAAAATGCATCAGACTGTTCTCCTTTACATAATGCTCTCATAGAAGAGACCATTAAAAGTCTCAAAAGAGAGTTAGAAGATAAATGGGGAAAGGAAAGAGAAGCCTTACAAGAGAGCAACAACTTCCTGAAATACGAATTGGAAAAAATAAAGAATTCACTAGAAAGTAGGATTTGTGAATTGGAAAAGACAAAGAACTCGCAAGAAAGTAGGATCCGTGAACTGGAAAAGACAAAGAACATGCAAGAAAGTAGGATCTGTGAATTGGAAAAAGAAAATAATTCACTAAAAAAAAAAATTAGTGAAATGGAAAAAAATTCCACAGACCAAAACAATACATTCAAAACTCAATTGGACATATACAGAAAGAAGTAAAAAAGCTAATGAAGAAAATAATTCTTTAAAAATTAGAACTGAACAAATAGAAACTAATGATTCATTGAGACAGCAAGAATCAAGTCAAGCAAAACAAAAAATGACAAACTGAAAAACCATGAATTATCTACTTGCAAAACGACAGACTTGGAAAATAGATCTAGGAGAGATAATCTGAGGATTATTGGACTTTCTGACAACTATGATGAAAAAAAGATCCTAGATACTATTTTTACAAGAAATCATCAAAGAGAACTGCCCAGATGTAATAGAATCAGAAGGTAAAATAGGCATTGAAAGAATTCATCGAACACCTTCTGAAAGAAAACCCTAAAATAAAAATCCCAAGGAATATTGTGGCAAAATTTCAGAACTATCAGATTAAGGAAAAAATTTTACAAGCAGCCAAAAAAACCATTTAAATACCGAGGTGCCACAATAAGGATCACCCAAGATCTGGCTGCCTCTACATTAAAGGAAAGAAGGGCCTGGAATATGATATTCCGAAAGGCACAAGAACTTGAGATGCAGCCAAGAATAAAACTACCCAGCTAAGTTGAGGATTTTCTTCCAGGGAAGAAGATGGACATTTAATGAAACAAATGAATTCCATTTGTTTCTGAAGAAAACCAGAATTAAACAAAAATTTGATCTCCAAGAATAGAACTCAAGAGATGCAGAAAAGGTAAAAATAACTCTTGAGAATTGTATTTCTGTTGTGGATATACAAAAGAATACATGTAAAATTTGATTGTACTGGTATAACATAAAAAGGGAAGTAGATATGGAAAAGGGATGATGGCAGAATAAGGTGGGAAGGAGGGATAAAAAGAGGGAAACCACATCCCACAAAGAGGTTAAGGAAACTTATCATATCTGAGGGAATTTAGAGAGGGAGGAACATTGTGTGAATCTTACTCTCATCAGAGTTGGCTCAAAGAAAAATAATTGACATTTGTTTTAGAGAAAATTCTCTCTCCTCATTAAAAACAGGGAGAGGAAAAGGGAAAAGAAAAAGAGTAATAAGGGAAGGAAGGGGAAAGACCTCAAAGGGGGAGGGAGGGATTATAAAGAGGATAAGTATCGTGATACAAGAGGGTACATAAGTTTAAAAGGGGAAAGAGGTTGGGGGAGGCAAGAATAGGTAAAGCACAATCTGGGGTTATTAGGATGGCAGGAAATACAGATTTAGTAATTCTAACCTGTAAATATAAATGGGATGAACTCCCATAAAGAGGAGGCAGATAGCAGACTGGATCAAAGTCAGAACCCTACAATATGTTGTTTACAAGAAACACATTTAAAGCAGGGGATACATATAGAGTAAAGGTAAAAGGCTGGAGCAAAATCAATTATGCTTCAGGTGAAGTCAAAAAGTTAGGGTAGCCATCCTTATCTCAGATCACAAAAGTAAAAATTGATCTAATTAAAAGAGATAAGGAAGGATACTACATCCTGCTAAAGGGTAGCATAAACAACGAAGCAATATCAATATTAAACATATATGTACCAAGTGGTATGGCACTCCAACTTCCTAAAGGAGAAGTTAAGAGAGTTGCAAGAAGAAATAGACAACAAAACTGTAATAGTAGGAGATCCTCAACCTTGCACTCTCAGAATTAGACAAATCAAACCACAAAACAAATAAGAAAGAAATTAAAGAAGTAAATAGAATATTAGAAAAATTAGGTATGTTGGATCTTTGGAGAAAATTGAATGGAGATAGAAGGGAATATACTTTCTTCTCAGCAGTTCATGGAACCTATTCAAAAATTGACCATATATTAGGACATAAAGACCTCAAAATTAAATGCAAGAAAGCAGAAATAGTAAATGTTTTCTTTTCAGATCATGATGCAATAAAACTCACATTCAACAAAAAGTTAGGGAAATAGACCAAAAAGTAATTGAAACTAAACAATCTTCATCTTAAAGAATGATTGCGGTGAAGCAGCAAATTATAGATACAATTAATAATTTCACTCAAGATAATGACAATGATGAGACATCATACCAAAATTTGTGGGATGCAGCCAAAGCGGTAATAAGAGGGAATTTTATATCCTTAGAGGCTTACTTGAATAAAACAGAGAAAGAAAAAGATTAATGAATTGGGCTCTTGCAACTAAAAAAACTAAAAAAAGACCAAATTAAACCCCCCAATCAAATACTAAATTGGAAATTCTAAAATTAAAAGGAGAAATTAAAAATATTGAAATTAAAAACCTATTGAACTAATTAATAAAACTAATAGTTGGTTCTCTGAAAAAGCCAGTAAAATAGATAAGCCTTTGGTAAATCTGATTAGAAAAAGGAGGGAGGAAAATGAAATTAATAGTCTTAAAAATGAAAAGGGAGAACTTCCCACCAATGAAGAGGAAATTAGAGAAATAATAAGGAGTTATTTTGCTCAACTTTATGCCAATAAATTTGATAACCTAAGTGAAATGGATGACTACCTCCAAAAATACCGACTTCCCAGACTAACAGAGGAGGAAGCAAATTGCTTGAATAGTCCCATTTCAGAAAAAGAAATAGAACAGGCAATTAAACAACTCCCTAAGAAAAAAATCCCCAGGACCAGATGGATTTACATGTGAATTTTACCAAACATTTAAAGAAAAATTGGCCCCAATGCTATATAAATTATTTGATAAAATAGGGAATGAAGGAGTCCTACCAAATTCCTTCTATGACACAGACATGGTAGTGATACCTAAACCAGGTAGGCTGAAAACAGAGAAAGAAAATTATAGACCAATCTCCCTAATGAATATTGATGCTAAAATCTTAAATAAGATATTAGCAAAAAGACTACAGAAAATCATCTCCAAGATAATACACTATGATCAAGTAGGATTTATACCAGGAATGCAGGGCTGGTTCAATATTAGAAAACTATCAATATAATTGGCCATGTTAATAACCAAATTAACAAAAACCATATGATCATCTCAATAGATGCATAAAAAGCATTTGATAAAATCCAACATCCATTCCTATTAAAAACACTTGAGAATATAGGAATAAATGGACTTTTCCTTAAAATAATCAGCAGCATCTATTTAAAACCATCAGTAAGCATCATATGTAATGGAGAAAACGCAACCATTCCCAATAAGATCTGGAGTGAAACAAGGTTGCCCACTATCACCGTTACTATTTAATATTGTATTAGAAACGCTAGCTATAGCAATAAGAGCTGAGAAAGAGATTAAAGGAATAAGAATAGGCAATGAGGAAGGCAAATTATCACTCTTTGCCGATGACATGATGGTATACTTAGAGAACCCAGAGATTCTGCTAAAAGTTATTAGAAATAATCCACAACTTAGCAAAGTTGCTGGTTATAAAATAAACCCACATAAGTCATCAGCATTCTTATATATCACTAACAAAATCCAACAGTCAGAGTTACAAAGAGAAATTCCATTTAAAGTAACTACTGATAATACAAAATATTTAAGAATCTATCTGCCAAGGGAAAATCAGAAACTTTATGAGCAAAATTACAGACCACTTTTCACACAAATTAAGTCTGATCTAACCAATTGGAAAAATATTAAATGCTCTTGAATAGGGCGAGCAAATATAATAAAGATGACAATATTACCTAAACTAATCTATTTATTTAGCGCTATACCAATCAGACTCCCAAAAAACTATTTTAATGACCTAGAAAAATAACAACAAAGTTCATGGAAAACAAAAGGTCAAGAATTTCAAGGGAATTAATGAAAAAAAATCAAATGATGGTGGCTTAGCTGACCAGATCTAAAATTATATTATAGAGCAGCAGTTACCAAAACTATTTGGTATTGGCTTAAGGAATAGATTAGTTGATCAGTGGAATAGATTATGTTCAAGGGATAAAACAGTCAACAAATACAGCAACCTAGTTCTTTGACAAACCCAAAGATCCCAGCTTTTGGGATAAGAACTTACTGTTTGATAAAAATTGTGGGAAAATTGGAAACTAATATGGCAGAAACTAGGCATTGATCCATACTTAACGCCGTACACCAAGATAAGGTCAAAATGGGTTCAAGGACCTAGGCATAAAGAATGAAATTATTAATAAATTAGAGGAACATAGGATAATTTACCTCTCAGACCTGTGGAAGGGGAAGGTCTTTATGACCAAAGAGAACTAGAGATCATTACTGATCACAAAATAGAAAAATTTCGATTATACCTAAACTGAAAAGTTTTTGTACAAACAAAACTAATGCAGACAAGATTAGAAGGGAAGCAATAAATTGGGAAAATATTTTTACAGTCAAAGGTTCTGATAAAGGCCTCATTTCCAAAATATATAGAGAATTAACCTAATTTATAAAAATCAAGCCATTCTCCAATTGAAAAATGGTCAAAGGATATGAACAGACAATTCTCAGATGAAGAAATTGAAACTATTTCTAGTCATATGAAAAGATGCTCCAAGTCTATTAATCAGAGAAATGCAAATTAAGACAACTCTAAGATACCACACACACCTGCGATTGGCTAAGATGACAGGAAAAATAATGATGATTGTTGAGGGGATGTGGGAAAACTGGGACATTGATGCATTGTTGGTGGAGTTGTGAACGAATCCAACCATTTTGGAGAGTAGTTTGAACTATGCTCAAAAAGTGATCAAACTGTGCATACCCTTTGATCCAGCAGTGTTACTACTGGGATTATATCCCAAAAGAGATTATAAAGAAGGGAAAGGGACCCTGTATGTGCACGAATGTTTGTGGCAGCCCTTTTGTAGTGGCTAAAAATTGGAAACTGAATGGATGTCCATCAGTTGGAGAATGGTTGAATAAATTGTGGTATATGAAAATTATGGAATATTACTGTTCTGTAAGAAATGACCAACAGGATAATTTCAGAAAGGCCTGAGAGACTTACATGAACTGATGCTGAGTGAAATGAGCAGGACCAGGAGATCATTATATACTTCAACAACAATACTATATGATGACCAGTTCTGATGGATCAGGCCCTCCTCAGCACCGAGATCAACCAAATCATTTCTAATGGAGCAGTAATAAACTGAACTAGCTATGCCCAGAAAAAGAACTCTGGAGATGACTAAAAACCATTACATTGAATTCCCAATCCCTATATTTATGCACACCTGCATTTTTGATTTCCTTCACAAGCTAATTGTACAATATTTCAGTCTGTTTCTTTTTCTACAGCAAAATAATGTTTTGGTCAGGTATACTTACTGTGTATCTAATTTATATTTTAATATATTTAACATCTAGTAGTCATCCTGCCATCTAGGGAGGGGGGGGGTAAGAGGTGAAAAATTGGAACAAGAGGTTTGGCAATTGTTAATGCTGTAAAGTTACCCATGTATATATCCTGTAAATAAAAGGCTATTAAATAAAAAAAAAAAAAAGGAAAAGGAAAAAAAAAAAAAAAAAAGATCAGGGGTGAAAGAAGGCTGCCCACTAACACTATTACTATTCAATTCAGTATTGTAATAGAAATGTTATTTTTGTCAATAAGAGAAAAAAAAAAGTAATTAAAGTAGTAAGAGTAGGTAATGAAGAAACCAAATTATCACTCCTTGCAGATGATATGATTTTATACTTAGAGAATTCTAGACAATCAATTAAAAAGTTATTAAAAGCAATCCACAATTCAGCAAAGTTGCAGGATACTAAATAAATCCACATAAATCATAAGCATTTTTATACATCACTAACAAAATCCAACAGCAAGACATTAAAAGAGAAATTTCACTTAAAGTAACTGTTGATAGTATAAGATATTTGGGAATCTATTTGCTAAGGGAAAATCAGGAACTATATGAGCAAAACTACAAAACACTTTTCACACAAATAAAGTCAGATCTAAGCAACTGGAACAATATCAAGTGCTGTTGGGTAGGTAGAGCAAATATCATAAAGATGACAATACTACCTAAACTAATCTATTTATTTAGTGCTATACCAATCAAACTCCCAAGAAACTATCTTACTGACTTAGAAAAAAATAACAAAATTCATCTGGAAGAACAAAAGGTCAAGAATTTCAAGGGAATTGATGAAAAAAATTGCAAATGAAGGTGGCCTGGCTGTACTAGATCTAAAACTATATTATAGAGCAGCAATAATCAAAATCATCTAGTACTGGCTAAGAAATAGAATAGTTGTTCCGTAGAATAGGTTAGGTTCACAGGACCAAATAGTCAATAACCACATCAATCTAGTGTTTGATAAACCCGAAGACCTCAGCTTATAGGATAAAAATTCACTATTTGACAAAAACTGCTGGGAAAATTGGAGACGAGTATGGTAGAAACTAGGTATTGACCCTCACCTAACACCGTATACTAAGAGAAGGTTGAAATGGATTCATGATCTACATATAAAGAGTGATATTATAAACAAATTAGAACATAAGATAGTTTACCTCTTAGATCTGAAAAGGAGGAAGAAATTTGTGACCAAAGAAGAACTAGAGATCATTATTGATCACAAAATAGATAATTTTGATTATATTAAGTTAAAAAGTTTTTGTACTAACAAAACTAATGCAGACAAGATTAGAAAGGAAGCAATAAATTGGGAAAACATTTTTATGTTCAATGGTTCTGATAAAGGCCTCATTTCTAAAATATATATAGAGTTGACTCACATTTATAAGAATTCAAACAGTTCTCCAATTGATAAATGGTCAAAGAATATGAACAATTTCCCGATGAAGAAATTGAAACTATTTCTAATCATATGAAAAAGTTCTCTAAATCACTATTGATCAGAGAAATGCAAATTAAGACAACTCTGAGATACCACTACATACCTCTCAGATTGGCTAAGATGACAGGAAAAGATAATAACGAATGTTTGAGGGGATGTGGAAAAACTGGGAAAGTGATACATTGTTGGTGGAGTTGTGAACAAATCTAAGTATTCTGGAGAGCAATTTGGAATTATGCTCAAAACATTATCAAACTGTGCACACCCTTTGATGCAGCAGTGTTCTTGCTTATATTTCAAAGAGATATTAAAGAAGGGAAAGGGACCCATATGTGCAAAAATGTTTGTGGCAGCCCTTTTTGTAGTGGCAAGAAACTGAGTGGACGCCCATCAATTGGAGAATTATAGCATATGAATGTTGTAGAATATTATTGTTCTGTAAGAAATGACCAGCAGGATGATTTCAGAGAGGACTGGAGAGACTTAAATGAACTAATGCTAAATGAAATGAGCAGAACCAGGAGATCATTGTACAAGGCAGCAGCAAGATTATGTGATGATGAATTCTGATGGATATGGCTCTCTTCAACAATGAGATGATTCAAAAGAGTTCCAATTGTTCAATGATGAAGAGATCCACCTACACCCAGAGAAAGAACTATGGGAACTGAACGTGGTTCATAACATAGCATTTTCATTCTTTTTGTTGTTGTTTGCTTGCATTTTTTTTTCTTCTCCTCTTTTTCTTGTATGGCATGATAATTGTACAAATATGTATGCATATATTGGATTTAACATATATTTCTACCATGGACTATTTGCCATCTAGGGGAAGATTTTGGGGAAGGGATGAGAAATTGGCAGGGTTTTGCAAGGGCTAATGTTTCAGAAATGAACACATATGTGTTTTGAAAAATAAAAAGCTTTAATAAAAAAAAAAAATTCAGTTAGTAAAGTGGGAAAGTTTCTATTACCTTCTATGGCCCTAAGAAGTGGGTTTAGGTTTATTTAATCTGTTTTTTGTAGTTTGTTCTTTTCAGTGCTGGCCACAGACAGTGGAGTCCTTACTCGACTCAAAACTGACATATGGCAACTTTGGACCCAAGATTCTAGACAAGTTCTTTAACCAAGAATTCAGTAGGGAAGCCTTGAAGACTCAAACTTAAGGTCAACGGTTGGATTGGTAATTTGGGACTTTACTATATAGGAACCAAAATAAACTCTAAATCAAATCTCCTTCCCCTTCCCAGAAACTGAAATATTACAGGAGTAGAGGCTATATTTGTATTGTTATCCTTTCTCTCCCATTAATGTAAAGCTATTCCAACAACAAAGCTGTTAAATGGAACTGGGATACTAGGAACCTCTAAAATTGTTAGAAAAGCTATTGACAAGTTTTGGAGTCAATGTCAGAGAGCCTAGACACCCATACACATTGTGAAGAATACCGGAAAATGCTATGGTAAAGGAGAGATAAAATATGTCTTGTCTGATAGTGGGAACTAGGGTACCATTACAGTGTCTATCATAGATGGAAAAAAAAAAAATAAGTTAGAATCATGTTGGCAGATCTTTTCCATTTTTCATTAGTTGATTTTTCTTTTAGTTTGATCCAAAATTATCCTTGTTGTTTTTCAATCATTTCAGTTGTATCCACCTTGTATAGATCCCATTTTGGGATTTCCTTGGCAAAGATATTGGAGAGGTTTATCATTTCCTTCTCCAGTTTATTTTTTCAGACAAAGAAACTGAGGGAAACAGTTAAGTTACTTGCTCAGGATCACACAGCTATTAACTGTTTGAGGCTAGATTTGAACTCAGGAAGATGACTCTTCCTGCCTTCAGGCCTGGTTTTCTAACCACCGAACCTAATGGGATATGATTTTTGTTAGGACATTCCTTAACAAAGGTTTTTGTAAACATGTATTTCTCTTCACTGCTTCTTGCTGTTTTAAGAGATGGAACTACTAATAACCCCCTTTGTAATATTATATAACATTAATATTATATTATCACATCTGGCATAAATAATTTAATAGTCATAAGTCATGTAATATACAAGGATATTATTTATTTTATTATATCATGTTATACTATTGTATATTATTAAATAATATGAGATAATTTTACATAGTCTATCATTTATTATTGAAAACATTTTTGTATTATATATTGATATATTAATAATGATATTAATATAATATATGTAATAAATTTTAAATAATATAATCACACCTGGTTATTGCTAATAATGTTTATATTAGATTATATTCTAAATAGTCTTACCCTTTAATCATATATCATTATATTTTGCAAGGAAGTCAAGTATTTGATAGTTGAAGTGGTTTCTAGGCTTTTTGCTTTCTTCATTGTAATGTTTGGTGTTCATGAGTTAAAATTTCCTGGGAATTTTATTCCTTTTATGTTTCAGGGAAAGCAGTATTAAAAAAAAAATAGATTGTTAGGAGTTATGCTATTTTCTTTTTTCTTCTTAATTTTATTCTAATTTCATATCTAATATGTACTATTATAAAACTTTCCAAATATAAACAAAAACTGATTTGTAAATAACTCACAATTAATTAACCAGTGGTTTACTATCTGTTAAAATATAATATTTCACTTGTTAGGATGTTATTTTTTGTTTGATGTATAAGGTACCATTTGATTATTTTAAAGAAAATATTGATACTACATAGGTATGAAGTTTCTATATATTTTAAGACCCTTTTATTTTTCCTTTCTTTTTCTCTTTCTGTCCAGAATGCCCCCCAATCTTTCCCCCTCTTCAGATTTTTCTCTGTCTTCCCTTAAGCTCAGCTCTTTTTCTTTTATTTTATTATTCTCGAGTACTTTGTCTATTTATTGTTCTCTGGACAAAGATTTCACATTTGAAATAGTAAAAGCTAAACATATTTATAGGTAATGGTGAAAATTATGTGAAACACTTTATCATTATTCCAGTCTTACAAATGAGCTAATCTAAGAGAACAAAGGCAAGCTTATACTTCAGAGAATAATTGTGATAAGCATAAATCTATCTCATCAATTCTCCATTTCAAGGGAGATTATGCATTTCAGCTCTAAATGATTGTTAAATTAGGATGGACCAACATAGATGGCACATAGAATTTCTTATATCAGGAAAGAAACAGATTTCCAAAATAGGGGAAGAAAGGAGAAATTGCTTAGAAAAGTCCTATTATAATGAAAGCTTCCAATAAGAAGAAGAATACATAATTGATAAATCGTCAAAGGATATGAACAGACAATTTTCAGATGAAGAAATTAAAACTATTTCTAATCATATGAGAAAGTGCTCTAAATCACTATTTTTCAGAGAAATGCAAATTAAGACTACTCTGAGATACCACTACACACCTCTCAGATTGGCTAATATGACAGGAAAAGACAAGAACGAATGTTGGAAGGGATGTGGGAAAACTGGGACACTGATACGTTGTTGGTGGAGTTGTGAACAGATCCAGCCATTGTGGAGAACAATATGGAATTATGTTCAAAAAGTTATCAAACTCTGTTATCAAACTCTGCATACCTTTTGACCCAGCATTGTTTCTATTGGGCCTGTATCCCAAAGAGGTCTTAAAGGAAGAAAAAGGACCCACATATTGTGGCAGCCCTTTCCATAGTGGCAAGAAACTGGAAACTGAGTGGATGACCATCAATTGGAGAATGGCTGAATAAATTATGGTATATAAATGTTATGGAATATTAGTATTCTATAAAATGATTTTAGAAAGACCTGGAGAGACTTATATGAACTAATGCTAAGCGAAATGAGCAGAACCAGGAGATCATTGCACACACAATATTATATAACAATCAATTCTGATGAATATGACTCTTTCCAACAACGAAATGACTGATGCCAATTCCAATGATCTTGTGATGAAGAGCCATCTACACCCAGAGAGAGTCTGACTGTAGGAACTGATTGCGGATCACAACATAATATTTTTACTCTTTTTTGTTGTTGTTCACTTGCATTTTGTCTTCTTAATCATTTACTTTCTTTTTTTAAATCTTATTTCTCTTGTGCAGCAAGAGAATTGTATAAATATGTTTATAGATATTGGATTCAACATATATTTAAGATGTTTAACATATATTAAATTGCTTGACATCTAGGAGAGGGAATGGGGGAAAGGAGGAGAAAATCTGAAACAGAAAGCTATGCAAGGGTCAATGTTGTCAAATTTCATGTATATATTTTGAAAATAAAAAGCTTTAAAAAAAACACACACACAAGAAGAGGAATAGAAATGAGGAGTAGAAACATCCAAGTTGTAAAGAAATGGTGAAACTAGGGAAAGCTAAAAGACAAAAATCAACTCAATGCATGGACAAAATTGCTAAGCAAAATCCAGTTATGCCATAATATTTTCTTTAATTCGCTAATCAATAGTGATTTAGAGCACTTTTGCATATGACTACAGATGGCTCTCATTTTGTTATCTGAAAACAGATATGTCTGTTCACATCCTTTGACCATTTATCAGTTGGGGAATGATTTGTATTCTTATAAATTTGACACAGTTCTTGATATATTTTAGAAGTGAGATCTTTATCAGAAACACTGGTTGTAAAGATTTTTTCCCAGCTTTGCACTTCCCTTTTAATCTTGTTTCTGTTGATTTTGTCTTGATTTTTTCTTCTACCTCTCTTGTTTGCCATTTTTGATATTTCAGACTCAGAAGCCTTAGAGAAGTAGTTTCTTCTGGCTGTTGTGCTGTGAATTGGGAATAGACTTGCTTATATACAGAAATGGGTGTTGAGATGTGTTTTGCTAATTGTTTTAATCCTGATTAAATGTTTTCTTTAAAAAAAAATACTCCCTATTTGGTCTGCTAGTAAAGTACAGACAATTTTAGAAGGTCCTTTTTGAACAGAGATTTGAGACAATTGAAGTATATTTAAAATAAAAATTAATCTTGAATGAACTCCTAAATTTGTTTAAGTCTAGAGTAGACTGGAACATAGGTGTCCTATAAATAATGCATTTGTCCCCCTTCAAAAAAGAAATATAAAGTAATAGTCCATAATAAAATAGGAAAGTCTGTTCATTAAGAATCCTTCTCAAGAATAAGCTATGAATTAGTGGATTATGGCCTATTCTTTATAAATTTGGTTAACCATTCTGTCTATATGTAAAACCATCATATAATCTTAGACTTCCAAGTCCTTTGTGTCATATTTTACATTTACAAAATGGAAGAGGGACTGCTTTCTCTTGCCCTCTATAGCTATCCTGTAATATTATTAGGATGAAAGGAATGATGTATATATGAATGATAAAAAAATAGCTTTGTATAATGTAAGTACCTACTGTCACCAAGCATTGGATAAACACTTAGTGCCAGACATTGTGCAAAATGTTAGGAATACAAATAAAGTCACATGACCTTTGCTTTCAACATGTAAACAACTATTCCAAATTTCTCTGTCCAAATGTCTTCTATATATTATAAATGTAATTATATATATATATATATATATATAATATTACATATTAGGTATATGATATAGTATTTTATGTGTGCATGTATATATGGATATAATCGGAGAAAGGGGCAATAGTATGGGGACCAGGATAGAGATAATGAGAGTCCTCTTGCAAAAAAAGTGAGGTTTCAGTCAATAATGAGGGAATACAGGGAAACCAGAAAGTGAAGAGGAGGGAACAGTATTCTAGATATGAGAGCTAGTCAGAGAAAAGGCATTTACAGGAGATGAAATGCCTCGTATAAGAAATAGGAAAGAAGCTAGTGTCGGTAGATCGTGACATGTGGGAGAAAGAGACTAGGTGAAAAAGAGCTTTAAAATTCTAAAGGAAGATGTTATATTTGATCTGGAATAAGAGGGAGCCTTATGAATGAAAATGAAATTTTCATTTCTTGAAATTTTCATTTCATTTCTTTCATTCATTGAAGGAAAAATCATTCAATGAAAAATGAAATTTACTAAAGAGGGAAGGTGCAGGTTCATTAGAAACAGGCCTTACTCTCAAAGAGCTCACAAATGACTGAGGGTGAGAACATAAAGACAATTATGTAAGTATAAGACATGAGATATAAGGAAAGACTTCTCACAGAAGACAAGATATTAGCTGAGACTTGATAGAAGTGATGAGGTGGAGTTGAAGAGAACAGTCAGTGAAAATATATAATATCAGGAAATGAAGTTTTATGTAAGGAAGCATAAGAAGGTCAGTTACTGGATCTTAGAATGTGCAGAGGAGAGTAAAATATAAGAAAAGTAGACAGATATAGAGATCAGGTTATGAAGGACTTTAAAAGCCAAACAAAATACTTTATTTTATAACCGCTGAAGTTCATTGAATATGACATAATTAGAATTTGCTTCAGGAAAATCACTCAGTGATAGTAAGTACTGGAGTGGGGAAAGACTTGAGGTAGAGAGACCATCCAGAAAACTACTATTGTAATGTTTCAACTACAAGGTACTAAAGTCCTGAACTAGAGTAGAAGCAATTTCAGGGAAGAAAAGGGCATATCTATCTATCTATCTATCATCTAACTATTTATCTATCTGTCTATTATCCATCTGTATGTGTGCATATAAATATTTATATATATATGTGTAAATGTATCATACATATATAAAAACATTATATATGTATTAGTATGGTAAATATACTGATAAATGACATAATGGGGAGGAGGTACCTGGATGGGGATACCCTAATAGGGGGAGGTACCTAGAATAACAAAATGGAGGGAGATACTGGAGAGGTTACTGATATTCTAATGATGTCTAAAATAGATAGACCTTTATCTTGTCAAACATTAAAAAGGAGTGTTTATAGCCTAAAGATACAAGACCTTTATCTCATCAAATATTTAAGAGGTAATGATTATAGCCTGGGGTTTTGGGGCAGAGCAATTGAGGTAGGATGACCTCAAGGAGACTATGGCATAACATTTGATAATAGGAAAGTAAAGAGTAAAGGAATTTGTTTTGTGGAGGGAAGATAATGAATTCAAGTTTAGACATGTTGAGTTTAAGATGTCTACAGGACTTTCAGTCTATGGCCAACAGATAGTTGATAATGAAAGACTGGAGCTTGAGAGAGAGGTTAGAATTACATAAATAGATAGGAAAATCACTTATATAGACATGAGAATTGAACTCCTGGGATTTAATAAAATAACCAAATGAAATATTATCATGGAGGAAAATAAGAAGTTGCAGGGGAGAGCCTTGGAGGACACACATGGTTAGTGGTATGTGCTTAAAAAAGTGTCAGCACAGGAGCTTGGAAACTATGGCCAGATTTAAAGGGAGAATCAGATGTGAGACAAAAACAAAGGAGACTATCAAGGAGAAGAGGGGATTGCCAAAATCAAAGATTGTAGTAAGGTCAAGAATAAGGTTTGGGAAAAGACCATTATAATTTGTAATTTAAATCATTAGGAACTTTGGAGATAAAAGTTTCAGTTGGGTAATAAAATTAGAAGCCAGAATGCAGAGGGTTTAGAAGAAACTAGGAAGAGTGAGAATGAAAGCAAAAAGTACCTATACTATTCTTAAGGAGTTTCAGTATGAAAGTGAGGAGAATTGTAGGATGATTGTTAGCCAGTATAGTTGAATTAATTGAGAGTTTTTTAAAGGATGGGGTGACATGGGTGTGTTTATAGGTAGCCAAAAAGGGTATAAGGAAAAATTGAAGATTAGAAGGTGTTGGGATGATAAAAGGAGAAATGGGCTACAGAAGATGTGAAGGACAAGGTTCAAAAGCACAAGGTAAAGATTTTGTCTTATCAAGGAGGACTGCTTTTTTGGTAAGGATACAGAGTATGGTGAAAGAAGATAACTGAGTTTTGTCACATGAAGATGGGAAAAAGAGTCTTCTTGGCTAATAGTTTCAAAGAAGGATATGAGGAAAGGTTCTCAAACATAAGAGAATGTGGATGAGGTACTACGAGATGCATTTGATAACTCCATAGGAAACATTACGTAAATAGAAGAGAGTATTTTACACTATTGAAAGGTGGACATTACACTGAATTAGAATTCCTTGATGCTATACTATACCATTAAATCCCTGTGTGAACTTTACCAAATCACTTTGTCTCTCTGGATCTATTACCTTTTCTGCAAAATGAAAGAATATTTGTCTTATGGAACAATTTTAAATGTATACTCTGGAATCAATGAATGTGACTTAGAATTTAGTGGACCCAAATTCTTATTTGACTTTATGGAAATCACTTTCTAGGTTATGGTTTCCTCATCTCCAAAATGAGAAGACTGAACTTAATGGGCTTTCTGATATGTTTTAGCTCAAGAACCATGATTCTATGACAGCATTATCTTTAAGCCACGTAAGCATTAAGTGAATAATTTCATTAGCAAAAAAATGGGAAGAGAGGCAGTAGAAAATAACTTGAAATATGAAAGAAAGATAATTTGAAGAATGCATGTCTGCATGAATGCATTAATTTTATTACAAGAAATTGGAATATGGATTGGTACAGTATATATCCTCAAAAGTAATGGAGCTCAGGCTGTAAATCCAAATGACATAATATGCAAACCTGAGTTTAATCAATAAAAATTTATTTTTAGCCACCAAAAGAAGAACATTTGAGGCATTCCCACAAAAAAGAAAACTAAACAAACTTAATATTGAGCAAATTATTTAATTTGCAAACTTCCTAAATAAGAGATATGCAAGAAAGTTTAAAAAGTACAATTATGAAGAAGAGACTCATTAGTGAATTTAATTTTTTGTGATAACCAGTTATTTTGAAAAAATAAAGAAAGAAGGAAGAAAAGAAAGAAGGGAAGAAGGAAGAAAGGAAAAAGTGAATAGAAGAAAGAAGAAACTAAGGGAAGAAAGAAGAAATGAAACAAGGAAAGGAGAAAAAAGAGAAAAAAGCAAAGGAGGAAGAAAGAAAAGAAAGAAGAAAAAAAAAAGGGAGAAAGATATATGTGAAAGAAAGATAAATCAAAGGGGTAATAAAAATAGGAAAGAAGCTATAAAGAACTGAGTGAAATTTAATAAAAATAGAATGAAATTTAAAAGTAGGAACATAGTATTAAAGTGTAAAACACTAGTTAAGGGACAGTTAGGTGGCACAGTGAATAGAGCACCAGTTCTGAAGTCAGGAGCATCTGATTTCCAATCTGGCCTCAGACACTTAACATTTCCTAACTGTGTGACCCTGGGCAAGTTAACCCCAATTGTCTCATCAAAAGACAAACAAAAAAACAAAAAACAAAAACAAACAAACAAAAACACTAGTTAAGACTGAGGTTTTAGTTTAAAAAAACAAAAAAAAAGACTAATTAAAACTTTAAATGCTTAAAAACAAGGATGAATTAATATAAAAAAATTATGCATATTGTCTATTCAGGGATTAGTTTTGGGGTTAGCAAGACATTTTAGGAAAGAATAGATATGGCATATGACAGACAAGACAAACCACCTGAATTTCCTTTGCTCAGATACTAGGACTGACCTCTGCTCAGGTCCTAAAACCATCATTAGGAGAGAAATTACTGAGAAGAGGTTTTTTTTTAAATTTTAAATTTTTTTTTTTTACTATGCCAATATTTTTATGTTAAACTGTAACTTTTCTCTAGAAAGATAATTTTATACCGAAAAGGATAACATTTAAGGCAAATACAATGCTAACGACTGATCAACTACCACCAATGGGTAGATGAGTCCCAGTTGGGAGTAATACCACCTCCAGACTTTAGGTTCTGTTTCTGACTCAGACTTCACAACTATCATTCTAGAAAATGATGTCATGGGAGATACTGTTTGACATTTGCACTTGCAAGTTCTATAACCATAGCTGCTTAAGATCTGACAAAGATAATTTTTAATACCTAAGTCTATGGTACTGTCACATAGTTCAGCAAAAAAAAAAAAAATGATATTACTTTATCAATGGAAATGACATTAGAATGATGCATTGCCATGAGCTTTAGCTCTACACTAAGTCTGAAAGACTTTTCCATCTGCCTTGAAGTCGAAACCTTTTTTTACAGGGACAATCCTAATTCTGTCCCTACCATGCAGATATTAGAAAGATATATGAGATTTTTGTTAAAAAATGTATAATCACAAATGTCAATTATAGGAGAGAAGATAAGATTTATGAATGTACAACAATTAGAAAAGAAATGTGGTAGAAAGGAGCTGCTTAAGAAAAGGACTCCTTTCTTGAATATAAATGGAACATAAGAAGGACATTTTATTTTCAATTTAGGAAATATAACAGAGCTAGAAGTCATGGAAGGTGATAAGAAAACATAATTTAGAAAATGTATTTTTATGAATACAATACTTAAAAGGTTATTTGTTCTGATAAAGCATACTAATAGAAAGATACAGAAAAGGGGAGTGGACTAGTAGGATTTCTAAGACTTCAAGATTTATTAAAAAGAATAGAAAATTGTGTCTTGTAAAATGAAAGGCGCTTTTCCTGATAGTGATATGGTAAATCCCCATCATAATTCCTTAAAAACGGGGTCACATAGAGGATGAACAAATTCTTGTTAGATAAGGAAGACTATAAAATATAAAAAGAAAGAAAGCTATGATTCCTCTGAAGAATTGAAGATGGAAGTATGGAATATATAATATGTAAATTCTATGAAGAAAACTGTCAAGAGAAAGGATAAAACCAAATTATTTAAAAAATGTAATAAGCATTCTCATCTGCAGAAGAAATTGATGGAGAGCATGGATGGGGAAAAAAGCAAAAAAAAAAAATTTAGAGCAGAAATGACAAAAATAAAAAAAACAAAAAATAGAAGTCTATATAGAGAAAACCAATATAGAGAAAACAGAAATAATGGTTAAACAAATAAAATTTACTTTAGGTGACTTCGAATATAAAAGAAGAGAGAGATTAGATTGGTTTATGTATTATATATATATATATATTTATTTATTTTATTTTTTTTATATATATATATATATCCTCAGCACTTTGCACAATTCCTGGCACATGAGAAATGCTTAATTAATTATTATTATTTAGTGATCAATCTTAGATTAAAAATATGGAAGGGAAAAACATGTAAGATGTTGTTTCATGTAAAATGGAAGAATAAGATAGTCCATTGTGTGAACTAATGGCAGGTGGATGAAATAACAAATAACTGCCATAGACATCATAGCTTAATTAAGAAGGGAGTTGTATGATCAAAGTAGTGAAGAGGGAATGAACTTCCAGATCTTATGACACTACAGCTACATCCTACAGAATGATCATCAGAATGATAGTTCACTGTTGCATGAATTTTAAAATTTCAGAAAGCATTAAGAGTATTTCATCTGAAAGGAATAGGGAAAGCCCACTGCCTGGTGATAAAGGCTCACCCAAAAAGGGAAAGAATGAGATTTTCTAGTTTTCAGGAATCTGGAAGAGTTATAATGATGGGCAGATAATCAATTTTAAGATTCAGATATGACTATTCCGTCTTTATCCTATTCTTTGCTACTGTTGCCTCATCCCATTTCCCCGGGAATTTATGCCATCCCCTTTCAAATTATTTTATATGTATAATTTGTTTTTACTTTTACTTTTCTATGTATATGATATAGCCCCCTAAGGAGAATATTAGCTCCTTTGAGCTCAGAGACTATTTAATTTTTTTTTTTTTTTTTGCTTTGGATCCCTAGCAGCTGGCCCAGGATAGGTGCTTAATAAATGTTTTTGAATGGATCCAGAAGCTATAACTCTACTGATTTGATTATTGTTCCCTGAGCAAAAGCTGCAAAGTGTATGTAGGGATAGAGGAATAAGATGGCCAGTATGGATGTGCAATATGACTTATGAAGTATGGTCTTTGGTCTGGGGATATTTGGTTTGCTGGACCATATATATATTATTTTTTCCTATGTCACTAAATGTCAACAGCAACCCCAGGATAGTAGTTCTAGTATAGAAGACATTTGTTTTTCCAGGCATGGTAAAAAGAGTGTGATGTTCCAAAAGTTTCAGCAGCAATGTAAATGGCAAAAGGGTGGACACATTTTAGCGATTCCATGAAATTATTCCTAACTTGAAATGCCTTTCCCAGGATTCTGATCCTTGGGAAGGAATTAGAGAAGTAGATGTATCTTTTTATTCTTTCTGGGTGACTTGCATATCATGACTATGGCTAATTATGCTTATGTTGTGTTTATATAAAGCTTCAAAAAGCTTTTCTGCAAAGCCTTTTTAGTTCTGCCAGAACTTATATTCATTTGAATAGCTTTTAAGAACTTCAGGTCATCTCTATACCATAAAAGACCTCTGTAGAAACAATCGAAACTAGAAAAAAAACACGACTATGACAATCGCAGGGTGAAGAACAGAAGTCAAATCTCTTAAAAGGAAAACTAGGAAATTATTGTATAGAGAAACATTTGAAACAAAAATATAAAAAAAATGGAAATCACTTTGAGAACAATATGAGAAAATTCCTTAAGAAGCTATAGGAATAAGAGTAGGAACTATTAATTAAAAGCAAACATTAAAAGATTAAGGTGACATAAGAAATTAATATAGAACATTCATTTTTTTTAATACAACAACTGTACTATAGTATATATGTTTGAGAAGCAGTCTATAAGACAGACTCTCTGAAAGAGAATATTATCATTTTCTTTTTATCAGTATTGTCACAAGTCAAACAAATAAAAATATAAATTGGATTAAGTAAAAAACACAAAGATTACACTCTATTAATATAATTAATAACAAAACAATAACAGAAAGGGAAATAACTATAACTCTATCCTTTCTGAAAAACTGAAAAATGGTGTTACATAATATTTACAATTATTGGCTCTCAGTGCTTGATGAGTTACCAAAAAGACACTTTTCAATTCCTCTCAGACATAAGCCTGATCTCACCTTTATTAATAGATGTCTCACGTCAATTTATAAAAGTTGTCTCTACAAATATAGACCAATTTTCTGGTTTTTTTTTTAAACATTCTACAAAATGTAATCAGATCTTGTATTATACTCTCCAAATAAAATATGTAAACACTAATAAGAAAACAATATATTAAATGAGAAGAAAAATCACTGAGCTAAAAAATCTCAGTGAGCTTAAAAAGCAGTTTACTATCAATTTAGTAATTATTGAACAGGTTACAAGAAAACATTGTAACATATATGATGCTTTTGTTGATTATCAAAAAATCTTTGAGTCAGTTTTGCACTTATGGCTTATTCATTTGCAACAAAGATATAAAACTGGCATTAATATATAGAAGATGCTTGGATATTTGATATCCTCATAGTGCACAATTTTCTACTTAAAATGTACCCTCAACACAATTTTGTAAATAAAAATTCATATAAAACAATATTTTCTGAGTAATCATTTAAAGTCATTATGCTTCTATCACAAATAATCATCATTTCTTCTAAATTTTAAAGATGTCAAGCTAAAATTTCATTAAACTTTTTGATGCATATAGATATACTATGACTCTATCTTAAAACAAATTCAGCAGTTCTCTTATGTCCTGGAATCTTTCTCCAATGATCTTAAACTGTCATTCATATTTGATAAATAAAATATTCTTATCATACATCAAAGAAAGGTAGGAACTAGGAACTTAAGGCTTTGAGCTTATATACAGAGGCTACATTGAGTCAATAGATTAAAGCAATAAATACAAACACTTTGTTTTCCTTCTGGAAAGAAACATTAATAATAAAGATTTCAAGAGAAGACTGTTTCTGGGTACATTAAGAGATTTAATGGCATTCAAAAATCAAAATTTAATAGGAAGAACTCAGTTAAAGCAAAGATATCTTTTCAATACCAGTATTAATGCATATTTCAAAATTATAAAATGAATCTTGATAAGTTTTACAGGTAATATGATAAAAACACTTTGGACAATATTAACCAAAAATAAAAATATTATCAAGAATAGTTTTAGAAAGATTAAAATTGAGCACAAAATAAAGGAGGAAGAGGAATGGTAGGGAGATTTTGTAACAGAAATACTTTGGTAATAAGCAGACATTACTGAATAATAGTAAAAGTAATGGAAATACTTCTTTGAATTTATAAAGTATAACTGAATATAGTTTACTCCTCTGATTAAAAACTATGATATGATTGAGATCTGGAAGCAGACTCAAAAATCCTTTCATGATCAATATCTATATGACTGTAGTTTATGGTAATGATTATGATGGTCTTGAGTTACCCTCATAAAATCATTCATTTCTAAAAACAAATTCATGTGACAGCCTTTGTTTACGAAAATGGAAAGCATTTTAAAGACAAAAGAAGATAATATAATTGCACCAGAAACTTCAGAACTATCCGTATGGAATTCAGGCTTAAAGATCAATGAAGGTTATTCAAGGCAGTTGTGTAAATAGTATAACACAATATTGTGCAAGCTGTAAATGTTTAGAACTGGGTAGGCATGTTGACACAAGTTTGTCATCCCTGATACTAGGAGAGTCTGAGTTTAATGGATTACTTGAATTAGGAAATTCTGAGTTTCAGTAGGCTAAAGCTAATCAAGTGTTTATATTAAGTCCAGTACCAATATGTTGAGTCTCTAGATTAAAATATAGGAAACTGGCTGTCCAAGTTGGGAAGAGAGCAAAGTGAAGCTTTTATATCAATTAAAAAGGGAACTGCGTGTATGAGTAACTTATAATTCCAACTCGGGCAAAATAGGGAGATCTAGTTCTATAAGTACAATAGCTCTGAATATCTAGGAATATATCATTTGATAGTATTATATATTAGAAGATCCATTTCATTCAGTGATAGTTAATAAATCTCCAAACTACAAATAGAGGCTTAAAAATATCTTAAAGAACTCAGTTAATAAACTGTACTGGAACAAGATTATTATTATAACCTAGATAGTGGCCCAGAATCCAGCAAGTACAGCATTAATTAAAAAAATAAAACTTTAAAGGATAACATTTTAAATGGATTTTATGATTCCAAATACTCATATCTTCTAATCTATGAATGAAAATATAAATGAAAAGTTTTCAAAGTTTATAGATCTGGCCAAGGGAATAAAAAATTCAGGAGCACAAGAAGCTAAATATTATCTTTGCTGTCTTCTCTGCTATTGGATTTGTATCAAAGATAGCTTCAATGATCTTAAAGAAGATGAGCTTATATCCTAATATTTTTCTTCACCTATTAAAGGCAATTTATGTATCTGTGTAACATTCTGTACATCATTCAATAGGAATGAATAATAACAGAATACTCACTTGTCCTACAAGCATTTCAAACTGAACTGCATAAAAATATGAAGAGATAATAATAACAATAATTTGCATAGAGCTTTGCAAATATTATTTCATTTGAGCCTCATCACAGTCTTCTTAAGCATATTATGTTGTTATTATTATCTTTATTTTTATAAAAAGACAACCATTTACATCTAGGAACACACAACTTTGCTGGAAGTGGGATTTTTAACCTGTCTTCCTGATGATAAATTCAACATTCAACACTCTAGACACTCTGCTATACTTCAAAATATTTTAAAATAATCTTTTGAGAGATATTTAGAACACTAAAATTATAGAAATATTTTATCTCACTACTAAAAGTGAAGAACATTTTATATATTTAAACTAATGTTTTCAGTTTATGGGACTCATACAAAATAACTATATGTCCCATTAGTAAAGGCACAGAGAGAATAAAAATTTCACCATGACAAACTTGTTTTCTAGAAAATGAATGCATCAAAGAGTAAAAAAAGAAAAAAGTCCTACTTAAAAAGTTCCTATTATCCAAAGAACTGGGAAAATGTAACAAAGAAAAAATCAAGAGTAAGGGGCATCTTCTTAAAAGAACAAAGAAAACTTCTCATTGATTTCCAGTGACCTTATGTGCTTCCAATGTAATTGGGTAGCCACAATTTTGAGAAAGATGGACTTTTGCAAAAGAAATCATCCCTTTTGCTTATAAAAGTTAGCAGCAGAGGGCTTTTATTCTCTTTTCATCTTTCTTAAATTTCCAATTTCCAGTTACTCTAATATTTCTTTTTCTACACCAAAGCACGACAAAGTTAGCCTGGGTGTAACCCCAAGTGTTAGAGTTTAATAATAAGACTGTTGTGCCATAGTTTCCTTTTAATGCCCTGACCCAGTTTCCCTAATTGTCCTATTTAGTTACTCTGCATCAGGTTATAACCATTCCCTCTTAATGTTTGATAGGATAAAAGTCTTATATCTTAGACCTTAGGCTATCCTTAATCCCTCTTAATATTTATCTAATGACATTTTAGATGTCATTAGAGTATCAGGAGCCTCTCCAATACCTACCCTATTATGTCATCCTAGGTGCCTTCCCCCATTAGGTCATCCCCATCCAGGTACCTCCCCCATTATGTCATTGTTCTTGTTATCCTATAAAAGAGTCTTGTATCAGGGCTGGATTCTTTGAGGCTATAGTCCCATTAGCCCTGGTGCCAAACATGGATCCATTTGGTGCCAGTAAATTTCTCCATTTAATAAACTATTAAATTGTTCTCTAATCTCTGTCTTGCTCAGTTTCTCCGGCATTATAAGGCATTCCAGAGAATTAAAGGAATTTCCTGAGTAGTAGACATTTTAGAAAAATAAAAAGATGATTCTTTCCTCCATGGCCCTTGTAGCTAGGGAGAACAATAGCAAGTTGCTTAAAGCCATGAAATGGAGATCTTTATTAACTTTGCCCTACAACAAACACAATGGATGCCGACTCCTGTCTAAGTATCTACCAAAACACTGAGTCACATCTGAGCATGCTCATTTTATCATCTGTCCTAATTCCATGCACATACATACACACAGGAGATCTTATTTTACCTCTTATTCTTCCTTGGGGGCAATAATAAAAAAAAAAAATGCTACTTATTGTCAGGGAAAATGACCTGACAATCTACAACTTATGGCTTTACTCATAATTCTTGTGACTTCTAGTAATGAAAATCCATTATTTGGCCACCATCAGTATTTTCCTAGTTATTGGTTCACTCATCTTTCCCATGGATTCTGTGCTAGAAGCCAACTCATTGCAAGAGGAGATTCTTTGCTTTAAGTGACAATCCCATTAGCCCCTAGACTCTTTTTAGCTAGACAAATACTTAATCTTTTCATTGGATTAAATTTTCTACTCTAGGGTCTTAAATGTTTCTTTCAGAGGGAGTTTATGGTTCTATTCCCTTCATTTGTTGATTTTAATATCTGAAACCTAATTTATTTATGATCATTATCAATTTGATTACTAATTCCCAAATAGCTACTAAAACACCCCCTACTTCTGGAGCTAGAGGTATTCTAGTCTTCCAATTTCAAATATTTTCCATTCTGTCATGCAAATAAGTGGTTTAGGAAATAAGCAAAGTTAAGTCTAGAGTACCTCAGGACACTCTTACCTCAAAGCATCTTATCAGAGTCTTGTCCTTTTATTTGCAGATATGGCCAGGAAAGCTCTAAATGTTTATAACTTCACACTTAAAAATAGAATAATTTATTTTCTGTGGCTGTGTGTATAGAATGCTACATATCCAGATGAAAACTGGACAATTCTATCACAGGAAAATTAAACCCTACTGAATCAAATCACATGTATTTGAATAGCTGACAAAATATTTCATTGACTATACAGATACTTTCTTCTTGTGTAGACACAATCCACATTCATTTGTATTAAACCACAACAAAAATCATTTTTCTTGGAAACCTTAGGTGGTCTCCTTAAGCAGATTTCACAGTAAGAATAAAACAAAATGAAAGTTGAAGTCAATGATGAGAAGTGCAATTCTGAGCCTCCTAACAGCAGGAAGTATATTGTTGAGCATGAAGCATACAGAATAGCAACACAGTGTCAAAGACCATGAAGCATTTTCCACCTTTCTTCAATATTGCTTTATCATTGAAAAGAGAAAATTCAGCATTTAAATTTTGTTTAAAGTGTTCTTGAAAATTATCCATTATAATTAATTAAAAATTATCCATCATAATCTTTAAAAACACTATCTTTATGTTTAAAGATTTTTTTTTAAAAAGTGGTCTAGATTTCTTATTTCCTTTGTACATGGAATTCACTTTAAAAACTTTTTTACATAGATCAACTGCTGTTGTTCAACTTTAAGTCTTCAAGAGCTGCTTTGGGCACTGAGAAATTTAGTGACTTTCCTGAGGTATTTGGCCAGTATGGCCAAAAGGTCTTGAATCCAATTATTTGTGACTCTGATAGGCTCTATATCTACTTTACTATTCCATGTTGCCATCTCTCAATAAGATCTAGATTCAAGTACTGCCACCTCTTAATAAGATCTGGATTTAAGTCCTGCTCTGAAATATCTTAGTTATGTGATCAGGAAAAAAAAAAAATCAATTACTTAATCTCTTAGTTCTCTCTAAAGATTAAGTTAAGAGGAACTGCTTATTTGTAGTTGTAGAAGGAATTTACTCACTGATGGAATTACAGAGCTGGATTTGTCATACATATCTCAATATAACTTTTTCAAGTTCCTTTCAACATTATCAAATAAAGTTGTTTTCCTCTCTCATGTGATAATATTTTTATTCTCACTCTTAGTTGAATACTTGACAATCTTTAGCCAGAGACTCCCAAATGATTAATCTATCAATTAGCATATACTTATGAAGGAAATAATATAAGCAAACAACTATGCTTTGTGCTGCTGATTCAAAGAAAAGAATGAAAAGCTTCTGATTTAAAAAAAAAGCGAAATTCTAAAGGAGAAGATGTGTACATTTACTAGCATATAAGGAATAAATTCACAATAAATGCAAGGCTGTTAATTATATGATTAAAGAATAATATTCCTAAGGCTCAGGTTCTATTCAAGATTAATCATAAGGAAAGTATAAAGTTGAAGGCTTTCCTCTTTTCTGAATGGACAAAAAGAAAGCTTTTTTGGTTAAATACATATATATTCTTGATGTTTTTAAAAATAGATATTTATTCAATTTCATGTCAATCTTTCTATTAATGTTTTTACAAAAATGAATGCATTTTCAGTGGTTTATAATTTTTGTATTTGGGAGTTGTTGTTGCTTGTTTTTAATTTTTGAAGAAGACCAATGACATTATCAATTGATATCTTGATTTGTACATGAATTAAATTAAATGAGGTTGAGTTGCATAAAGTTATCAGCTTTATTCTCTTTTCCAGAGTCATGGAAGGTCAGTGCCAAGATAAAAGTCAAGATGATTGGTGATAACACAGGATATAATAGATGACTTTGCCATGTTGGACCAGACTCTAAGTACTCCACTGAGCCTTTCTATTTCAGCCACTTTACAGTAAATCGTTCTCATCTGTTCATTCTTCAAGGGGAACTCTTCACAAGCTTTGGGTAGATATCCCGGTAACTCACAGGTCAATGAGTTTGAGACCTGTAGATCATTCTCAATCTGGTTTAGCTTGTCTACCAAGATAATTTGACCAGGCTGAGACAGGTTACAATTGCTATAATCCTTTGGAGTTGAGCCTTTTCACCTCCAATATGGATCTCTTCCAATGAGGTTAGGAGATTTGATGAAGGTTATATATACATAATATGTAAGAAAGATAAATTTAATATCTTGACTTGATAATCTAATATACTTTCTACTAGATAATGATCAAGTAAAGAAACACTAAGGAGTAAGTGGAGGTAGAACCTGAACTGCTTTTTGAAGAATAAAGAGTATTGCAATGGGTGGAGATGTAGACTGAGTCCATTTAGAAAGAGGGATTGAGCCATACAGAGACTTAGAGGCTAGGGATTGTGGGACCAGTTCTTCTGAAACATAGGGCACATGCAGGGATCAATGTTAAAAGACTAGAAATGTAAGTTGGGGCTCGATTGTGGAGGGTATTGAATGCTGAACAAGAATTTATACTTTAATATCCACATATCTGGGATGCATATCAGATGGAATTACAAACAAACCAAATGACTTGGCTTCTTATAGCAAGTTAAAAACTTTTAAGAAATATGGTACTTGCCAACGAGGGGATGGGGTAGAGGGTAGGGAGGGAAAAAATTAGAACACAGGGTTTTGAATGGGTGAATGTTAAAAATTAACCATGTATGTAATAAAATAAAAAAGCTTTAATTACAAAAAAGAAATGTGGTAAAAGTGAGGATAGGGAGAAGGAAGAAAAAAAAAACCAAATTTACATGACAGCTGTATGGTATATTTGAAAGGAATAGTAAGTTATACATAGTAGATTTGCAGTTTTATGTATAATCATCTTTTTATTGTATTATGTTATGTAATTCCTTATTTTAATTCCATAATTTAAAAATAAAATAAAAAAGAAATATAGTAAAGCAAGAAATCACTTTGTCTTCTCCATTAAAATATCTGGTCAAACAGAATATGGACACTTAAATTCATCTTTATAGATCATAGAATAATAGTTTATCAAAACATAATGGTCATGTTTTATTTCTTGTTTGGTTCCAAAATAGCCTCACATGTAAATTCTTTTGGTTTGTAGGCAATAAAACCTAATTCTTTGAAGGCCAGAGATTCTTTCATTTTTGATTTTATATACCACACACCTGGTACAATGCTTCACATATAATAGGAACTTAATAAATTGTCATTAAATTTAATGAATTGACATCAAATAATTCAGATAAAAAGAAAAAAAAATCAGGTAATTGATCTTTTATTTTTTTCTTACACAGGTTTAAATTTCAAGATGACTGAGTATTTTGCTTTGCATCCAACATGACAAAACAATTTTAATGTGGCCAATTCAGCAAAAAAAACAGATAATTTTGTGGAAAATAAATTAGTTTAGTTTTCTTCATTGAATTGCCTAGTTATTTAGAGTGGGCTATATCCTTACTATGAGTTAGTATTCCTGTTTCTAAGGAGTACCTAACATTTTTCAAGAGTCTTTTACTATTCATAGTTTCTGAAGGTGGAATTGTTTACACAAATGTGCTTTTCTTAGATAAAGAATAAATCCAATAAGCATTTACTAAGTACTTGCTATATTCCAGACTCTGTGTTAAACACTGAGAATACAATTAATTAAAGCAAAGAAAGTCCCTGCCCTTGAGTTTAAGATCTAATAGGAGGAACTGTTGTGGTCTTTTTCCAAAACACAGCCAGGTGATAAAAGTTCAGATTTTTTATTGTGTCCTTCAATATAGCCCGGTTAACTCAGTGGCCTATCTCTCCACTTGGTTCTAAGAGCTCCGCCCGAATGTCTCCAAATCCAAAGGTTTGAACTTCCAACTCCAGCCAGGACCAAGGTAAAAGATACGATGAATCTCTCTTGTCTGGAAGATAGGGCTTGTAGGCTTTCTTGCAGAGTGCTCCTCTCTGACTACTGGGAATGCTCCCAAGTAATGCTTTCCAGTGGCTCACTGGAGCTGTATTTATGCTATTTCTCCGAGAGTAGGATTGTGGGATATCTCCCAGCATGCTCTCTGGCCCTAAGGGAGGTGTGAATTCAGATATCTCTTTCTAAACCCTGAATTCTCCCAAACATGTGAACTCCATTGAGTACTTAGATACTTATGAGGTGTGAACACAAGCATTGTTTCCATCAGTTGTACTTAGTACCTTGTTTCAAGTTCTGGCCCGAAATATCTCTTTCTAAGATCAAATCAATCATATTGAACCATGCCAAATTAGATAATTATTGTCTCTATCAACTTCAATGGCTTAACAATTTGTAAAGATTCCAACAAGGAACAATGCAGAAATGGAGATAGGAAGGGAGAACACCATGGTGTACCTGGTATGGAAGTATCTTGTTCCATGGAATTGAAAAAATCCAGTCAGGGGAACATATTTAGAGTAGAGTGACTCTAAAAGTCCAGCTTCTGTTCTCTATAAAGGAAAGAATAGACAAGAGTTTGTTATTCTTTTTCCTACCCTCCAGTAGAAGGGAAGAAGAAGCTGAGAGTTATGGTGAAAATCTAGGCTTGAGTTTACTAAAGGTGATGAGATTACAGTTGATAACTTTAATCTGGGAAGAGCAAGTTGTTCCTTGAAGTTGAAAAAAAAAAAAAAAAAAAAACCAGGCAGGGTAGCAGATGAAGAGTAGAGGCAAATCATATTTTAGAATTTACAGATTCTATGCTATTTAAAAAATATTGAAGATAATGGAAAATCTTACTAAAGAGAATACAGAATCTGTTGTTTGCCTTATATATTGTTTATCTTTTTTTTTTTTTTTTTTTAATGGTTTGAATGAGCTCAAATAAGACCAAGACTTGAGAAAGTGTCTGAATGATCATATCTGAATTCATGGGCACAATATGACATAATACTGCAGAACTATACCTTTCATAAATCCTTCATTATTTTGAACTTAAATATTATAGGATATTTTTAGATTATTTTAGTCTTTTAGAAATCCAATTTGTATCTCAAAGCTCTGTCATGGTCAACCCAATATGCAAGTGCTACATGCTAAATTCCCAGTCCTCAAGGTTTCTTCTTTTAATTTCTTTTCATTGAACCAATGCTAAAAATCCAAACTCACTAAACTTTTAGTATTCCAGGAGAGAATAAGATGGAGCAGTTTGCCAAGATTTCAACATTGCTTCTGAATGAAGAAATATTTCTTATCCATAAAACAACATCCATAATATTTATTATCTAACAATTTTGGTAGTATATAAATTTGCTTCCACCATTACATCAGAGAGATATATTGTTTTATGGATGTTAGCCTTCTATTATTTGAAAGAAATTTTACTTTGGCAGATAAGATAAGCCATTATAAACAGGTTTTTTATATCCCAACTCTAGTCCCAAAAGAGGAAACACTTTTTTTTTCTTTTTTCTTAAAGGCAGAGATGTAGAAAGATAATTACAAATATCTTGACCAGGGGGAATTACATTACATTACAAAAATCATTTTGTTTTTGGAGAATTACCGGATCTAAGTTGATTTGCATCCTTACTTGGAGACTTCTGGTTTTCTTTTTATAATTTGGTCTAAGGTTCTCATATCATTTTTGATAGTCCTTTAACATTGACATATCTGATGCTGCTGTTTTCTTTTCCCTCCCTAAATAGTATTTTATTTTCTAAATACTTGTAAAAATAGTTTTCAACATTCATTTCTGTAAGATTTTGTGTTCCAAATTTTTCTCCCTCTCTCCCTTACTCTTTCCCCTCCCTTTCCCCTCCCCCCCAGCCCCAAGAAAACGAGCAATCTGATATAGGTTAAACATGTACAATCCTTTTAAATATATTTCCATATTTGTCATGTTGTGCAAGAAAAAGCAAACCAAAAGGGAAAATTTATAAAGAAAAAGAAAATAAACAAACAAAGATGATAATACTATGCTTTAATCCACATTCAGTCTCCATATTCTCTCTTGGGATGCAGATGACATTTTCCATCCCACATGTATTGAAATTACCTTAAATCACTGCATTATTGAGAAATCAAGTCCATCACAATTGATCATCACATAATTTTGCTATTATTGTGTGCAATGTTCTCTTGGTTCTGCTCACTTTACTCAGTATTTGTTCATGTAAGTCTTTCCAAGCTTTTCTGAAAGCATCCTACTCTTTATTTGTTATAGAAAAATAATATTCCTTTATATTCATACACCATAACTTATTCAATGCTGCTGTTTTCTAGGAATCCATAGTTCAGTATAAAGTATACCTTTATAACATTTATTTTGCCAATATATCTTGTTGCTATTCATTGTCATCTCACTGAATAAGAACTACCTGCATTAGATCCATAAAATAATCAGTTCAAGGGAATGAGTTAGTTAGCCTGGACAAGAGAAGACTTAGGGAAAACACAATAGCTATTTTCAAATATAAGAACGGTTATAATGTTCAAGAGCTTATACAAAAAAGGTACATGGTTGTATGCAGAAAAGAGAAAAGTTAAATTTGGATTAGAATGAACAAATTCCAAAAAAATAAAGGTGTTCCAAAGTGGAAAATTCAGTCTTGGAAAGATGTGGGTTCCTTTGGAACTACTGCTAAGTGCAGGATCATCTATCAGAGATTGAGGTCTTATATATATTTGAATATTATCATCACTATCAATTTGGGCTTAATCTATACATTGATGGAACTTAATTTATATTGTTTACCAGGTCAACAAAGGACACTGTTTTCTGAAAATGACAGCCAGTAGCTCTTACTGATGTAGGCAATGGAACAGAACAATAGCAAGAAATACCTTTGAATAGAAGTATGGCCAAAAATTGCATATCCTGATGTTAAAGGCTATTACCAATTATATGAAAGAAGTGGGGAAATGGGAGATAACCTTTCACATTGTACCAGGTACTGTGGTAAGCATTTTTATAAATATCATCTTATCTGATCCTCATAATAGCCCTTTGAAATAAGAGCTGTTATTATTTTCCATTTTAAACTTGAGGAAACTGAGGCAACGAGATCTTAAATGACATTTTTATGGTCACAAAGCCAATAAATGTCTGAGGTTGGATGAGAATTCAGGTTTTCCTGACTCAAGGCCCTGTGCTGTCACCTGATACCAGTTGATTCACTGCTTCAGTGAGATGACAACAGAGTAAATAGCTTATAAGTGACTTTTATGGGGCACTTTTCTAATAAATCTTAGTGGATCTGATAATGAGTTATTTTTCTGAATAATCAATGCCTTTTTTAAAAAATCTCATAGAAGAATTTGACTTGCTAAATATTTTAGGCTCTTTATGATTATAACAAGGAGGTAATTGTGGAAAATAAGTGATTCAGTGACAATCAGAATTGCAATCTTATGATCCAGATGTAGAAATTTGAGGCACTAATGATGATTGATAGTTGCCTATGTGAAATTAGGTTGAATGAATAGTTATAAGACTGCCTCATTTTCCATGTACTTGTTTTGTCAGCCAAAATATGTAATTGAAGGGGAGTCTGTTCTATTGAGAATCACTGTTGTTGAAAATGTTGTCTCCTCTGAGAATTCAAGTCCTTTCTTATTCTTGTTACCAATAAGGACTTGGGCATAGTGACTCCACCTTAAAAGTGTTCAGGCAGCTTGAGTGGCATCTTAAATATAACCATCTGTTAAATGATTTTCTGGAATCCATTTATGAAATCAATTTAGTGCTGTGCACACTATAATTTTTGAAATGTTTTCCATCTCGGGAAAATGTTAATTTTATTTTGGACATTTATGCATGAAATATTTTATGATTGTATGGTTCCATTAGGAAATGTGTTGTTGCCATCTTGCCAGTATCCATCAAAAATGAAGATGCCTATCATTCTGGTGGCTTTTTAAAAAAATGACTAAACTCATTAACATTATTGATTTTTAATAATACAGTATCATTCAAGATATTTGTAATTTTTTGGTGAAATGTGTTTTCTTTGGATAGGCAGAAAATATACAAATAAAACAATTAATATTCCCTATTCTTTGACAATGTGTAGAAATTTAGTCGTTTACTATTCCATTTGTAATATGTAAAATGTTAGTTGTTTTCTAAGTAATAATAAGAGTGAAGGTTCTAGCAAAGGAGTGATGCAAGTGATGCTTATCTTTGTTTCCCTCCCATCTCATTAGCTAATACTTATCTCTGATCTCATATTTCTCCTCTATTGGACAATCAGTACCTCATGGTATTGTGATACCCACAGCATTCTACTTAGGTTAATTATCTTCATTGCTCAAAATGATTAATATACTACTCTTACTCCCTGTGAAAAGTTACCTGACTGTGTTCCAAACTTTTTCAACTAGTCATGTTGTTAAGCTATTGAATTATTGCTACTCCAGAGGGGATTTGTTTAGTTATTAAACAAACAGACAACAAACCTTATTTACTGGCATATATTATTTACAAGGCATTATGCCACATGACAAGATACATAGACAAAAATAAAAGTCTCTGATGTCAAAGAGTTTACATTCAATTGGATAAGATGAAATGTGTTAATGTATGTGCTCAGTCTTTCTGGGTTTTCAAAAATAATCTTTGGATGGAAAGCATTAATACCTGGTTGGAGAAGATTAGGCAAAGCATCATGTAGATATAAAATGACATGAGTTGAGCTGTGAAGTAAACAACTATGATTTTTGAGAGGTAGAACTGATGAGAGCATATTTCAAGTAAAAGAGATGGATTGTGCAAAGAAATAAGCTTAGGAGATGTAGTGTCATATATGAGATAGAAGAAAGGGAAAGCGAGAGAGAGAAAGAGAAAGAGAGAGAGAGAAAAAGAGAGAGAGAGAGAGAGGAAGAGAAGAAAGGAGGGAAGAAGAAGGAGGGAGGGAATTAATAGAGAAAGAAGAGAAGGAAGGAACAAAGGAAGAAATATGGAAACAGAGACACATACACACATAGAGAGACTTTAAATCAAATTGCTTACTTTTGAATAGTGGACCTAAATAAAATATGCAAACTGATGGGGAAAATATGAGGCAAGAGGATCTTTTTTCAGTTCTCTGTTGTAGAAGCCCACAAATAGTAGGGAAACCAGGGCAAAGTATAAGACCCTTTAGTCCAGTAAAACTCCGCTGACATATCTGATTTGGCTCCGCATCCTCCCTAGGATCATCTCAGCCTTCCTGAGAAGTCAGGGGATGTGACAACCTGTATTGTAATTAAAGCAGAGTTATACTAAAGTGGCAAGGAAACATCTGCACACAGTAGCAAGTTGCTTATGTGATCCTGCATATGCAATATCTTATAGTTAGCATATGCAGTGTTCTATAGTTATATAAGTTTATTAGGGTATATAAGGTTGAGAAAATTTTGAATAAATGTACTTCTGTTTGACCATCTTCATGAGTTCTACCTCTTCACTCCTCACCTCAGAATTTGGGCTGATACTGAAATCCTCTAGTGATCAAGTTGGGACAATTAGCATTCAACATGGAGCCCTGGAAAACAGGGCACACAGCAGCTCAGCTGACAAGATCAGTGCAAATTCAGATGATGAGTCCCTAGGACCCTTACTCAGTAAGGGCTAATCTAGGAACTTTCTTTTTTTTTCGTGGAAAATGGGGCAAGTGTTAACAAAAGTTTCCCCTTTGAAAGAAGTATAAAGAATGCTTGGTTAGATTAATAAAGGGCAAGGTTTTTTAGTAACTGCTTAGTGAACTAAGCAGATCACTGAGTTCTTAGATATTGTAGAGTACACATCTTTATGGTTCTTTGATGAAGAGAATTTGGAGCCAGAAATGTGGAAAGTAGTGGGAGAACAATTAACTGAATATTACAAGGATATGGGTCCTGACTTAATACCCAAAGATACATTCCTTGTGTATAATGTAATAAAATTGGCTTTAAGAAATCTCACATATAAGAAAAAAAAGCTTTTAGCACAGAATGTCAAACATGGAAGTATGAAGAGAACAAATCAGGGGATGGTGTCCACAGCCCAGAAGCGAGCAGTGTGTGGGGTGAGGGAGGAGATGGGGACTGTGCTGGGAAGTTTGAGGGGCATGGTGATATTCCATTTTCTTTCTTTCTTTCTTTCTTTCTTTCTTTCTTTCTTTCTTTCTTTCTTTCTTTCTTTCTTTCTTTCTTTAATAGCCTTTTATTTACAGGTTATATGTATGGGTAACTTTACAGCATTAACAATTGCCAAACCTCTTGTTCCAATTTTTCACCTCTTACCCCACCCCCTCCTCTAGATGGCAGGATGACCAGTAGATGTTAAATATATTAAAATATAAATTAGATACACAATAAGTATACATGACCAAACCGTTATTTTTGTACAAAAAGAATCAGACTCTGAAATATTGTACAATTAGCTTGTGAAGGAAATCAAAAATGCAGGTGGGCATAAATACAGGGATTGGGAATTCAATGTAATGGTTTTTAGTCATCACCCAGAGTTGTTCCTCTGTGCGTAGCTGGCTCAGTTCATTACTGCTCCATTGGAAATGATTTGGTTGATCTCATTGCTGAGGATGGCCAGGTCCATCAGAACTGGTCATCATATAGTATTGTTGTTGAAGTATATAATGATCTCCTGGTCCTGCTCATTGGTGATATTCCATTTTCAATCCACCTTCACTTCCACCTATGCCCAAGCATGCACCTTTGGGGTATCCTCTGCTTCCTGATCCCCCTCCTTAAGTCCACCTTCATGGCTGAAAGAAGGAGGAGTAGGAGGGGCAATGACACCCTCGGCACCTCCAGCACAGCTGTTTTGCCCTCCTCTTAAGTACCTACTACAAGAGGTATTAGTTAAAACAAGGCAAGAGGGATGGATTGAGAATGGAAGCATACCCTGTGATTGACTAATCTGACCCTAATGGGCCTCCAGGTCAAATCAGGAGAAGACACTTTTAATCTGGAAGTAATCAAAGATCTGAAAAGGCTTGTACTGTCTACGACTCTATGCCACCTTATGTTAGGATGCTGTAAGAGAATTTGGCTTATTAAATCATAACCCCTAATGATTGGAAATACATAGCAAAAACAGCACAACCAGACCAAAGTCTTATTCTTTACCCAGTACTTGGATCTTGTTAAAGGCCATTAAACAAATAATACAATTATCTGGATAGGACCTAACAAGATATACACCTTTTGTACTAATGTACAAATTAATGTATGCTGTGAAATCATCCCAGAGTGGCAAATTTTATTGGCCACAGCTTCAAATTTTATGCATGGGTTCCCCTTAAAGATTGCCCAGCTATTACATAATTGACTGTGAGTTTTTGAAGAAAAGATTTCTAAGATTCCTCTTAAAGAACCAATCATCTTTACAGGTGCATCCAAATATAACATCTGTGCTGTATGTTCTACTGACTTAGCTATAAAAAGAGTAGTTAGAACATCCTTTCAGTCTACTCAGCAGAATGAGTTGTATGTAATTTTGCTAGCTCTTATTATCTAGGAGATGTAAATGTAATATCTGATTTGGCTTATTCAGTAGGTGTGGTACAAATAATTGCCACATATTTCAGCTTTTTTTTTCTTGAGTCAATTTGGGTTAAGTTACTTGCCCAGGGTCACATAGCTAGGAAGTGTTAAATGTCTGAGACTAGATTTGAACTCAGGTCCTTCTGACTTCAGGACTGGTGCTATATCCACTGTGCCATTTAAGTGCCCCAATATTTCAGCTTTTCAAGGAACTTCAGGAGCAAGTGAGAATCATTCTGGGGAAGTATTACCTCTTTAATGTTCCCTCTCATACTGGTCTTCCAGGACCTATTTTTTATGGAAACTCAAAGCCAGATGGCTTTCTCACCATGTTAGCCAATACTCCCCTAATTCAGGTGGCCCAAGAATCTCATTCTAAATATCATCAGACTGCACAAGCTTTATGTCTTCAGTTTGGGATAACAAAAGAGGAAGCTAGGAGCATAGTAAAAAGCTGTGCAGCTTGTCTTTCCATGTTCCTACACTCCCTCCAGGGAATAATTCTGAAGGTTTGAGGCCCAGTGAAATTTGGCAGATGGATGTGACCCATTATAAATCTTTTGGCCATCTGTCTTTTATCCATGCTTTCATGGACACCTTCTCAGGGTTTATTTTTACAGTACCAGTGACAAAAGAGATGGCCTGGATGGTCAATGAATTCCTTATACGAGCCCTGGCAGTTATGGACATGCCATGAGCAATAAAAACAGGTAATGGACCTGCATATACTTTAAAATATTTTGTACACTTTTGTGCACAATATCAGATTTCACACACCACTGGCATACCCTTCAATCCTCAAAGACAGGCAATGGTAGAGAGGAGAAACAGAGACATCAAGACACTCCTCCAAAGACAAAAGAAAGGGGGAAACCACAGATAACCCTAAAGAATTTCTAAATTTAACCCTTTATACTGTTATTTTATTTTGGTTTTTGATGAAGATGCGCTGACTCTGGCAGACAGGTTTCATAAACCACCAGAAGGATAGTGTCCAGTGAAAGCAGCTCCAGTATTTTAAGATAATCACCAAGTGATGTGGAGAGATCCAGAGAGCAGTAAATGGAAGATACCAGAAAAATTACTTGGGGCAGAGAGTTTGCTTGTGTCTGTACAGATGGAGAAAGAATCCGGTGGATGCTGACAAGCAGTATCTTCCTTGTCCATCAGAGAGAAGGAGAAAGAGAAAAACCTCGAAATGAAGAAGACATTAGGTAGTTACAATTTTAACTATGTCTGCACTGAAAGAGCATATTAGCCCTATGTGTATGGCAATTGACTAATGAATATTACCATGACCATAAAAATAATTGCTAATGTGACTGATGCAGGACTTCAAAACCTGCAGGAATCACTGGATTCCCTGATACACGAAGTGATGGACAATAGATTGGCTTTAAATATCTTTTGGCTGCTGAAGGAAGTGTATATGTGGTTGTAAATTAATAGTTATTTTCTATACTTTCTTTCTGGGACTCATGGAAGTCTTTTATAGTATCTTGTTTATGCATATTGCTTGTTATATTACTACTTGCCTGTGTGATTCCTTCAATACTGAAACTTGTTTCATGGATTTAACCACTGATGTATACCTGTTTCAATTGAAACAAAAGAAAGCAGGAGATGTAAAAGACCACAGATAGTGGGGAACCCTGGATGAGGTATAAGACCCTTTAGTCTAGTAAAAGAAACCCTAATGATGGATCTGGTTTGGCTCCCCATCCTTCCTATGGGTGTCTCTGTCTTCCTGAGAAGTCAGGGGATGTGACAACCTGTGTTGTAATTAAAACAGAGTTATACTACAGTGGCAAGGAAATATCTGCACATAATAATAAGCTGTTTATGTGGTCCCGCATGTGTAGTATCCTATAGTTAGCGTATGTGCAGTATACTGTAATTATGTAAGTGTATTAGGGTATATAAGGCTGAGAAAAATTTGAATAAATGGATTCCTGTTTGTCTGTCTTCATAAGTTTTGTTCCTTCACTCCTAACCCATTAGCAGGATTCAGGCTAGGACCGAAAACTTCTAATGAGCAGGTCTGAACACTCTGTAAACTGCAATGTGTAAATTATTACTGGCATATAATATTAACTTGAATATTATATTCCAAGTTTGAACAGGGTTAATATTAAACATTTGTAAATTTTAATTAACAACCTTATTGATCTTATTAAAAAATTAAAACCAATTTTCTTTTTCTTTTTTTTTATTATTATAGCTTTTTATTTACAAGATACATGCATAGGTAATTTTTCAGCATTGACAGTTGCAAATCCTTTTGTTTCAACTTTTCCCCTCCTCCCCACCCCTTCCCTCAGATGGCAGGTTGACCAATACATGTTAAATATAAAACCAATTTTCTTACAAATAATTTATTAATACTAGCTCATGCTTATTTTGCTGTTGCTGCTGTTGAGTTTTTTCTGTCATGTCTAACTTTGTGACCTTATTTAAAAAACAATTTTGACAGAGATACTGGAATGAGTTGCCATTTCCTTCTCCAGCTCATTTTACAGATGAGAAACTGAGGCAAACTGGGTTAAATGAGTCACTCATTTCTATAGTTTATTTAATTATCAGAAAGAACTCTTGTAAACATTGTACCTTTCCTTCTGCTTAAAAAAAAAAGTTTTATCATCTCCATTTTACAAATGAGGAAACAGAAACAAAAGTAAGTATGGTGACATGTCAAAATCTACACCATGAAACTCACTCAAGTCTTCGGATTAAATACATTACTTTTTCCTATCACATCATGCTACTTCTTTAAGTAGATAATTATTGTAATAGATAAACCAATAGATGCTTCTAAATAAAGAGATGGTAATTTTGACTTCAAGTTCAATTAAGAAATTTTGTTCTCTCTATAATTTTTCATAACTAATACATTTGTTGTTGCAGTTAAATCATTTTTCAGTCATGTCTGACTCTCTGGGACTCTATTTGGAGTTTTCTTGGCAGAGATATGGAAGTAGTTTGCAATTTCTTTCTCTAGCTCATTTTACAGATGAGGTCCTGAGGCAAACAGGATTAAACGATTTCCTTAGCATCACACATTAGTAAGCGTCTCTTGGATTTGAACTCATGATGAAGATGAGTCTTTCTGGTTCTAAATCTAAGGTTCTATCTACTGCTCCATCCAGATGCTCTAACATGCATTTTCCCATAATTCTTGGAAATTATACTTAAATTCAAAAGTACAAATAAGAATCTACAAATATGAACTATGAACAATATATACTCATAATGATTTCTAACAACATTATTACCTAAATCATTTCCTGTTCAAAAGTAAAATGCTTAGGGAAACATATGAATTATTTTATATATTTATCAATCAAAAAGAAAAATTCTCTGCTACCTGGAACACATAGCAGAAATAAAATAGAATATTAGAATGGTATTAAATCAACTCAGAACTTGGAGGGTTATCAGAAATCATCTAGTCTAACCTATATTTCTTAGCAGCATTTATAGAATATGCCCTTAGAAATTTTCAGGTAGATTTGTTTTATGTTCAAAGAAATGCTGATTTTGAAATACCCCATCCTGACTCAGAATAGGAAGAAACATTAGGTAATTCAGTACTTATGGTGAGAAAGAAGCAGGATTTAGAATCTTCATATTTTTTTTTTCTCTATAAGAAAATTAGAGGATAGCAGGTATCTATTCGTTATCATCACATAATTATTCTATTCTAAATTTTTCAAGATTAGGGAGTTCTACTTTTTTTTTTAGATATTTGCATGCACAGCTCCTAACACATAGTAGTTGATTAATAAATGTTTGTTAATTTATTGTTCATTCATCATTTTAATTTTTTCCCCTTCCCTAAGAGTGCAGCAGTGCTCAAAAAAATATTGATTGAAAGGATGAATCATGAGGCTTACTTCTTTCTTATTATATATAAATCTCTTGTGCATTTTTAATTTGACCCTCTTAATAAATATTTCAAGAAATTTCAGTATGAATTCTAAAGCAGTGCACAATTCCAAAACAATGTACTGGCTGGCACAATGAAGACATTGGCGCAGAATGCAAGGATACTAATGGAGAACATAACTGATCCATCTAATTATGTTTTATAGCTCATACAAGGCATACCTCCTGTCTTGTTCTAGTATACGTTTCTTTGATTATATCCTTTACAGTAGGTGTCAAACATATGCAGACAACATATTGAAATGTGGTTTGAACTGGATTAAAATGTAATTGGGAAATATTTACTAAAATAAATAAAAATGCTATATAACATTTATAATGTCAACTTGTAGTTTTCTCAGTCAACATGAGACTCAGACATCCTTACATATGGTTTTATGGCTCCCATTTCTTTTTGATACCATGACCTTAAACTATTTCTCCTATGTAAATTCTCATCTATTATGTTTTATCACTTATTGATGTCCACAACATATTAAGGATCTCAGATTTTTTTATTGTGGAAAATCCCTCTATCAACATGGATCCAAATTCTTTTATGCCTTGCTAAGTCACAAATTATATAATATACACAGGATTTGAATGTATTTTATAGTCTAATGGATATTAAAATATTAGCAATTTGGTTTCTATGTGTCTCTGAATGCATCACAAGGATTACTGAGGACAAATATGCTTGAGAGAATGAAAAAGGTTTCTAGAAATGGAAAAATCATAAATAGAAAATATTTCATTTTAACAGGCTGTATGATTGGTTACAAAAGTTTCTTTCTATGTAAACTAGGAATCTTAAAAGGAAGTGAGCTAATTTTCTTGCATTAAAGGAATAAATGTTTTGACTTCTTCAGATATAATTTGAGAAAGTAAAATATCAAATCTATCATATTACCTGAGAAAAAAATGGGGTTTGTATTTGGCAGTTTGGATAAAGAAATGACAAGAAGAAGCAAGATTACATTTTTATCTTTTCCTCTGTGTACAATAATTCCTTTAAATTTCCATCTGAGGAGTATTTCATAGATGGAGGGCTTACCTATCCATCTTTATGATATGGAGCACTAAAATATAATAGTTATTCTTAAAACAAAACAACAACTTTCTGACTGGTTTGTGGCTCACAGCTTTGAGTTGATGATTAAATTTTAATTCAATATAATTCAATTCAACTAATTTTAATAAACATTTATTAAAAACTCACCATGTCCAGAATGTTTTGCTGAGCAATAGGGAAAATGCAAAGTTTAGATGAGATAGTTCTTGCTTTCATAAAGCTTAAAGTTTAATGGGAGATAAAAACATATATAAAACAATATTATGTGATGAGTACATCAAAAAAGTATAAACTTAATATGATATAAGATCTTGCTTGGATGTTTGCATGTAGGGTAGGGGAACCATTATATTAATTAATATTTAATTACAGATAGTACATTAGAAGGAAAAATAATTTGATGGCCATAAAAGTGAATTTTTTTACTTGATATCATTGTTTAGTTTAATCCTGTGGATCCCATGTGGGACTGGCTTTTTTTATATCTTTCTATTTATACATGTAATTTTCCTTCCAACACAAAATAAATTTCCTGAAGTCAGGGATTGTTTCATTGTTCCTTTAATTCCTTAGCACTTAATGTTGTTTCTGGCAAATGGTAAGTATTTAATAGATGTTTGTTGAGTAAATGAAGTCAATTAAGTGATCACCTAGCACTTATTAACCTCCTGTTATGTGCCTACATTGTGCTAAATGCTATGGCGACAAATACAGGGGGTTAGATTGGATGGCATCTGAAGTTCCTTCCAGCTTTAGATCTATAATAATCTAGAATCAAGGATAGTCTCATAAAATTTCTTTTTTAGTTGTGCTATTTTTAGAATCCAATTCTATTACAGATTTATAGTGAAAATTAAAATTTAAATATTTCTTTACCAATGAAAAATTTTCTATGTGATATCAACACAAGGTTGTGTAGTTTTGCCTAAAAATGTAAAACAGAAAGGCAAAGAATTTTCTTGAACTGTGTACTCAGTTTGTAAAATATGATGAAAGTTTGGCTAATAAACTACACAGTACATTTAATCTCACAAGTCACAAAATTCCAAATGAGAAAATGCACACTACATTTAACTTTACAGGCTAGAAAACTCCAAATGAGTTCCTGTACATTGGCACTGATGGGTATCCCATCAGTGGGTACAGAAATGCTTTGCTCAGGATATGTTCAGTGTTCAATTTCACTTTTAATTTTCTGATTAAAGAACTTATATTTTTTCTTTTATTTTTCTTAAAACTGTTTCTCCCTATGTGCAGCTCATAGCTTTTATTTCCATGTTTGATAGAAGATTACTGGAATAGAATTAGGGTTTAACAGTTGAAATAGGGAAGAGAATGCTAGCTTTGATAAAAGAAGGCATCTCATTATTTTCTACATAGGGAAAGTCACTTTCCCTTTCTAGTTCTCAGGCTCTTCATCTGTCAAATGAAGATGTTGGGCTAGATGATCTCTCCATTTTCTCCTCTAACTTTGGACTCTAATTACAGCCTACAACAAAGAAAAAAAAAAGAGCCAATTTATAAAATATTCCCAAAACTAGAATCTCCAGAAAGTAAAAGTCTCAGGTGGAGAGTCAAGGACTCATGAAAATTTGAAAGTAATATTATTATTCCACATGTATTGAATATGGTGTGGTCCACTATCCCAGAGGTAGGTGACTATATCTCGTTCCATGAGTCCTAGTAATATCCTTAGGGGATTGTTGTTTCTCTTTTCTTTAATGCTCTTCACTCTTGTCACAATCAGTTGTGTTTATTTGTAAAGGGGTGAAACTCTGAATAGGTGCACTGGAATCAGACAACCAAGCACTTAAAGCTAATTACTTATTGAACAATACTCTATAACCATATGTTTGGGAAAATGGCCCTTCTCAGTATTTTGTGCTGGCTAGATCTTTTGGTGTATACAGATAATTGTAGGAGGGATTAGGAGGTGGAGTAAGACAAGCCAGAGTCACTTTGGAGGAGGACAAGGAGAAGGAAGGTAAGTCAATGGAGAGCATGTGGTAGTTTTGTTGATCCCCTTCACTTCTCCCCCTAAAGACCAAGGACTTTTGCTTATACTGACTCCAGCTGATTCTGAGGCCTCCAGGGAGCTAATCCGAACTTTACATTTATTACCTTGTTAGCCAACAATGATGTACTAGTACAACCATTCCATTTAAGCACTTATCAATTAGCTTTTCCAAAATACCTCTAAATGGTATCAAGAATGAAAATACAAACATTTCCCCAATATTTCAGAAGTATACTCTTTCCCTATGCCATCATAGTCTCTAAGGAGAGAGAGCTTAGACTTAGAATACATAGGGCTATTCCAAGGCTTTTGTATTAGGACCTTTTCTCTCTGTCTCTCATTTAAAATATGTATTTAAAATCTATTTATTGGTTCCTTTCCTACAGTCCCTAAACAAGCCCAAGTCTTAGCCTCCCCTTAAAAACCCTGTCACATTCTCACCATCATGCCGGGACCTATATTGCTATATTTTCCCTCCTAGAGTCAGCTAAAGTCTTTGAAAAAAGTCATTTACATGCTTCTTCAACAGGTATGGACTTTTCATGGAATTTCAATAAAATGTTGAAGCATGCTAATTACTACCTTTAAGACAAGCCTTGAAAGCTTTGGAATGTCAGAGGTTTTGTATGCCTCATCAGCATCAAAACAGCATCTTCAGAAAATCTGCACTTTCAACATGAGTTGTTTTCTCTTTTAATTTCTTTAAACTATTTCAAGAATAATCCATTTAACTAACTAAAACTTTCCAAATTCTTGTTTGTATACAGGATGGACTAGATGTACTCCAAAGCTTTAAAGTTCCTTATATGGCTAAAAGGATAAAGGTAAGGTAGAAACAAAGACTAGGGCAAGGTTGAGGTACAAGTTGAGGTTTGAAGAACTGGATGCTTCTGATCACAAAAATGATGCTGGCTTAAAAAAATTGTTATTTCAGGATTTTAATAATCTCGATGTCTAACAAAGGTTTCTAAATGTTAAAAGCGGAAAATCTGATGATTCATGATCAATAGGTATATGAAGAGATCACCTACTATTCTGATCCTTAGAAATGAAGAGTAAATAAATGGTTAGTGAGTTAGTAGTAGAGAAATCTCAGGATATGATAGATAAGGAGGAAGAATTTCAATATGTATTTGAAATGATTCTTATATTTTAGGAGAACAAATTCCTGATCTCAGAGATAGGAAGGATTGGTAACATTTCATAGATTGAAGTTCTAAAAATGGAAGCTATGTTCAGAGGAATATAAATATCTTAAGAATAAACTTGGCCATGTAATCACAATGGATTCCAATGAGAAAGGAACTGATTGAAATGTATTTAGAAGGCAAATATTTGAATTCATATTTCAAAAAGACATGCATAAAATGTGGAAAAGTTTTAGATAATTGAGGACAAAAAAAATTCTTTAAGAATAATATAAAGTAGGATAAATCATTTTGATTTCAAGCTTTCTATTTATTATATTATATTTATTACTATTTATTAATAGTAAGACAAAACTGAAAAAGTTCTGTTCCTCATCTCCTATAAAGTCTTAAGTTGAGGACAAGAGTAAGATAGAAACAAAAAAGATAATGTAGTTTCCTCTTGCTTATTGTGCATAGAAATGGAATTGTTAAGTTCAAATTTTGCATCAAGTTTCTCAACTAAGGATAACAATTTTCTGCCTGAATAGTATGGAATAAAAATTGTTAACAGTGTTGACTAAAATGCTATTTAAATAAAGTAGTAGTTTAGAATTAAAAAAAACCTTCCAGCCCACAATAATTTTAATTTATTAGAATTTGGTTAACTCCTTCCCAATGTGCTTTATGACTTTGTTTATTGTGGCTACTTAGAACCACTGATGATTTTAATGAATCATAAAGAAAATGGTTAGAGTTGTAAATTGTCTAATTTCCAAAAATGTGATGAAAAGTACTTTAGACATTGGGAGAGTGATCCTTAATTATATACATGAAGAAGGGAACTGAAATATTAGTATCACAGATTTTCAGTAAAAGGACACTTTTAAAGGTCATGGAATCAAAGTATCTTGTTTTTTTTTTTTTTTTAACCAGTAAATACACTGACCCTCAATGAAGTTAAGTTATTTGTCCATGGTCACGTGGCTAATAAATGTCTGAAGTAATATTTAAATTTGTCTTTCTGACTCTCAATCCAGGGCTCTATTCACTGTCATATGACCTTTCTGCGTTAAACAATAAGCAGTAACAAAGTCAGTAATATAAGAAATCAGAAATAGGTTGATAAGCCAATGTCAAGAACACCAAAAAGGAGAAACAATAGAGTTCAGAGAAAAGAAAGTATAGTTCTTAGTCACATTAGAATAGGATGAGAACAAACAAACCAGAAAACTAGCAAGGACGAGAGTGCCTTGAAATTTTTAGTGCATTACTGTACTTATTTCTCTATTAGGTCTTACTTAATAAGTTAAATCATCTTTTCTATTTTCCTTATTTTTCTGCAAAATTTTAGAGTTTTGATTATGCTGCATTATCTACTTTATTTAACCTGTTCTCTTTCACTTGCCTTAAATGTGTTGATGGGACATGAAGGAGGAGTATTCCTTTTCATATCCTAGTTTTCAAAAAGAGGGAGAAGATGGATTGTCAAAACTAAAGACCAATAAGTTTGGCAAATGCCTAATATAATTCTTGAATGTGTTATTATTATTTTGTGTGATAATCAACTGTGATAGACTTGGTTTTTCTCAACAATGAAGTGATTCAAGACAATTCCAGCAGACTTAAGATGGAAAATGCCAATCACATCCAGAAAAAGAATTATGGGGACTGAATATGGATTGAAGCATAATAGTTTCACCTTTCTGTTGTTTGTTTTTCTTTCTCTTTTTTTTTGTTTTTGGTCTGATTTTTTCTTGCATAAGATGATAAATATGGAAATATGTTTAAAAGAATTGCACATATTTAACCTATATCAGATTGCTTGCTGTCTTGGGGAGGGGGAAGGTAAGTGAGGGAGGGAGAAAAATTTGGAACACAAAATCTTATGAAAATGAATGTTAAAACTGTCTTTATGTGTATTTGGAAATATAAAATACTATTGTGAGACCTCTTACAAATGGAGTATTCTATAAATGTTTATAATGAAAAGAAATAAAACATATCAAAACCTAAAGTCTTATTGAATGAGTCAATCAGTTTTAGCTCCATTTGTGAGAGGTCTCACAATAGTATTTTACACACAAAAAGTTGAAGACTCAGGAATTTGGAACCTGATATGAAGGTATCAGTTCTTCCTTTGATTTGAGGGCATGGACTTGGGAATAGATATACATGAGCTGCTTTTTGCTCATTCTTTTCAATTCTGTCACCTGTTTGACTATTTCTTGTCTTAATTCACTCATTCTTTGGGAGTAGGATGAGTAAACCCAGTGGCTAATCCAAACTAGGAAAAGCCTATAGCCCTCCACACTTGACAAAAGCACTCTTCTGCTTTATCTGTTTTGTAACTTCCTAGGATAGATGGCTTCTCATGCTCTCCTTTCCTATATCCTAAACTCCACTGCTCTTTGTAAATCAAACGGATTGAAGGGGGAGATAACTTTTGTGGTGTGAGGCTGAATGTGATCAACTTTAAGCTTCCATAAAACTCTAAGGCTATGATTTTGATTTTAAGAAAAGAAAAATGGTTAAGCTGTAAGCTCCTTGAAGATAGGAATTTTTTTTATGTGTACTCCTTGAAGATAGGGATTATTATTTTTTCTGTGTACTTCCAGTTCCCTAGCACAGTGGCTGGCATAAAGTAAGAAATTAAATGCAGGTGGGGAAATAAAATGCATATTAAATTAAAATAAAATTTAATAAAAGAGACAATTCTTCTAAGAAGATAATATAAGAAGATGACTTTGGGTGTTATGCCACAATTTCCTTTGATTGTTCCACTTCAGTTTCCCTTAATTGTTCTACCTTAATTTCCCTGAATTGTTCTGCCTGTTTGCAATATCCCTACTTCTAACTATTAATACTGATATAATTTAGGGTTAGCTACTCTAAAGTTATAAACTGTGAATATTTAATCAAGATAAGGAGAAAGACCTTCTATCTTAGACATCTTGACTCCAGACCTTCCCAACTTATCAGAATGTCCAGTGTTCACTTTGCCTCCCCCATCCTGTCATTGTTCTTCCTAATCACTAAACTCTATAAAGAATCTCTGGAACCCCACATTTGATACTGGTTACTTGGCTACGAGAGTCTGATCCAGTCACTTAATCAAACCCTCCAATAAATTAATCATTATAACTCTCTAATCTTTATCCTGCCTCAGTTTCTCCCACATTACATTGGCATTGTATTAACATTAAAAATATTAATAATTAGTTTTTTGAGAACAGAGTCATATTTATCTTTGGATCTCCAATTCTTTTATATTGCTTTGTATTAGTCAATAAATATTTTTGCATTTGAAAATAAAATAAAAAATAATGAAATATAAAAATGTGTATGCCATGATAGTGCCAACTGGGGTCTTTAGAAGTGATTTAATTGTTATTCATAGAAAGCCATTGATGGGTTGGTGTCAATGTAGAGGGAAATATTTACAGTGATGAAGTAAGTTTTCCATGGCTTTTTTTTAGTCAACATTTTCAATGATAACATTGATAAAGGCCTAAGTGGCATTTTGGTCAAATTTTTGAAAGATATGAATCTGACATATACCTAAAACCTTTGATTATAGAATCAGAATTTTAAAAAATTTTTGGTAGAAAGTCCAAATTTAAGAAAGGAAAGTAGAATGTAAAAAATCATAAATGAAGGAGAAATGACTGTACAATAGTTTCAGTGCAAAAAAACTTAGAAGTTTTAGAGGAATACAAATTTATTATGAGTAAAAAAGGATGTGTGGGAGCCCAAAAAATTAATATCAGCTGAGTCTGCCTGAATGGAAGCTTAGTGTCTAGAATGAACAGAATTCTACAGTACTTTGTCTAGTCAGTTCACAACTGTAATATTCTCTTTCTGGGCACTATGTTTTTGGTTAGATTCTGATGATTTCCAGCTTTCATGAGGAAGGCATCCAGGAGAGTAAGAGGATAGACTAAAATTATTTTAATCAACTGGAACCACATCATTTGGAGAAGAGGAGTCTGAGCTGTATTCAAATATTTAAATGATTTATATCAAAGAGGAATTCAAGTTTTTTTTTCTTTCTTGACTTCTAATGTGAGAAATAGTATGAATGCATGAAGGATATAAGGAAGCATACTTTTGATTCCATGGAAAAATTATAAAAAATATAAGGATTGTCCTTGAATAGAAAAATATGGTTTCCCTGACTGAATTGGTCTCAAGTAAAATCCTACCTTTCATAAGAAACCTTTCCCCATTCCCCTTAATCCTAGTGCTTTCCCTCTATTGAATATTTCCTATTTATTCTGTATACAGCTTGCTTGAAATAACTTTCTATGCTATCTCCCTATTTAGACTGTGAGATCCTTGAAAGAAAAGACTTATCTTTTGACTTTCATTGGAATCATGTTCTATGAAACAGAGTTTAAATGTTTGGCAGCTCAGTTCAAGAAAGCACCCCAGAATTCCTAGTGCTTTCCCTCTATTGAGTTATTTCCTATTTATGATGTATACAGCTTGCTTGAAATAACTTTCTATGCTGTCTCTCTATTTAGACTGTGAGCTCCTTGAAGGAAAAAACCAATGGAGTTGTATTCTCTGAAACAGAATGTGAATATTTGGCCACTCAGTTTAAGAAAGCACCCCAGAATTCAATACTTTATCTTGCCAGGTGATCTTCAGAATATTTCTAAGACAATTCAAATGGAATCCATCTATATTGTCCAGGTTTCACAAGCATACAAAAATGGAATCAATACAATAGCTCTGTAGACTTTGTTTGGTAAGCATTCCAATACTACTTCCTTCCCACATATTCCTTTGGAGCTAGCTCTGGTAATGCATGAATCAACCTTATTATTCATGTATACATCCCTGGAAAGTACATTGCCAAGGTAAATAAACATACCTACAGCATTCAAAATTTTTCCATTTTGTGTAAATAATGATTCTATGTATGGATGATTTGGTGCTGGCTGGTGAAGAACCTCTTTTTTATGTGTTAGACCAAAATTAGCCCAAGAAGCAATCCATAATTTGTTATATATCAGCCTCAGACAATCATCAGTGAACAAAAAAGTCATGTACCAATTCTCCTTTCCACATTACTCTTACCTTTAGCTTTTTCAGATTAAATAATTTACCATTAGTACAATAGTTGACCTTGATGTAATTTTCATTCTTGATGAAGGTATCTGACAATATTGCTGAAAACATCATGGTAAATAGCATGGAAACAAGCACATAATTCGGCTTCAGTCCATTGATAATGATGAAAGTCCAAAAGAATTGTTCGTTATCCAGATCCTATGCAAGCACATAATCATGTGATATACAGTATGGATAAACTTCTCCAGGCAATTAAATTTTCCTATGGTCATCCACAAACCCTCATGACTGAAAATATCAAATGTCTTGGTAAGATTGACAAACATTGTATACAGATCTTAGCTCTGCTTCTGACATTTCTCCTGGAAATATCAGGCAGCAAATACCACGATTAACCATTCTTTAACCCTTAAGTTATACTGGCACGGGTAGATAAACATCTTCCAGGTGAAGGATTAGCCTGGACTCTGGCAAAAACCAAAACAAAACAAAAAAACAACAAAAAAACTATTGTTGGCAATAACAGAGAAAGCAATCCCTCTTCCCACTATGATTGTCATAGGACAACTTATTTCCTTTTTGTTATAGAAATGGATAAATGGGATATCCTTGAATTCCTGGGCCATAACATCGGATTACCACATATCCCAGAAGATATCATTAAGCTTTTGAATAAGTAGTGACCCTCTTGCCTTGTAATTCTCAGAATAAAATTAGCACCAGGTACTTTATCAAATGAGAGGAATCTAATGGCATTCAAAAACTTTTTTTCAGTTGAAAATTTGTCTAGAAAAGGATTGACTTTAACTGGAGGTATATGATCTTTGGTTGATGACAGTCTTTTGCAAATTCTATAGAAGCATTCAGCCAATCTCTCAAGAGTCATGCATTAATCACTAATCAATATGGTTCCATTAGCACTAAATAGTTGACATGTGTCTTTGATCTATAAACAGCCTTCAGGGCCTCATAAAAATACTTTGGAATGTTATCAGTGTGAATTTCATCTGTCTTCTTACTGAGTCAAGAATTCTGCATCTCTCTAAATTTTGCTTGCATTTTATTTTTTATGGAGTTAATTTTTGCCTTCTTAGAGATGAATGGACTGTCCTGCTGTGTAAATCCCATGGAGTTCTTTTTTTAAAAATTTTTATTCTGTGCCTTCTGAATTTCCTCATAACTTTCATTAAATCAGTTTTGATGTTTGTAAATGTTCTGACCCAGAAAAGCAAATGTAGTGCTGCACACCAAATCTCTGAAAGCTGCACCCTCTTTTCTGTTTCTCTCTTGCTAATTGTGTGTGGGTCTCAACTTTTACTCCAATTTAGCAACAAACCATTCAAACTAATGTATAGGAACATTAGTCAGTTGATATGATCTTCCCGTGGTCATCTTGCTTTGGGGGCTATCCTTTTTGTTGAAAATGTTTAGCTTGGAGAGGATAAGTCTATTATCATTCCAGCACTCTGCACATGGTCTTCATCACTCTCACTGCATTTAGCTAAACAAAAGACAGTCTTGATTATAAGATTATAAGTTCATGAATCATTAATGACTATTGCTGCTCTGGGCTCCACTGTTCCAAAGGCCATATTTGATAACCTGTGGCTACTTTGGCATAATGTCACCCAGAATTACAAGCTTGTCCTTTTTTGTCACATCTATGATTAGGATCTTCAGATCTTGATAAAATTGTTCTTTTATCTCATCAATGTTAATCATGGTAAGATTATACACACTGATGATGGTGATGAGGTATTCTTTTCTGCACATGGCAATGCATTGTCATAACCTTGCCTTTTGGGAGACACAAAAGCCTGTTGAAAATATTAGTTTTGATTGTGAAACTCACACCAGTTTCATAGCACTTCCCATCACTGAGTCTACTCCAGAAAAAACATGCATCCTGTTCTGACTGGCAAGTTGACCTTCATATGTGAGCCTTGTTTCACTTAAGGCTACTATTTGAATATGATATCCGCCATGTTTTTTGGCAACAAGAGCTCTTTATCTTTCAGGTCGACTGGATTTCTTGTTGTCTATACATCCCATGATCAATGTTAAGTGGAATCATTTTCACAAATGACCACTAGGTGAGATTTCCCCTTCTGTGACAAGCAGACCAACATTAGATTAGGTGAGGCAGACAATTTTTTTAGTGCACTTTTCCTAGCTTTTCCTCACATCAGAGTGTGAGCAGTGTTTTTTAAACATCATGCAGACACCTAGGGTAGTGTCAAATTTCATGGCTGCTTCAATTGTGTAAGAAGAAGATTCTATGGCCTTTCCTATCTGTCTTCTGCTCCTCAGTCCATCATTTACCCATTGCCATGTGGCTTTGAGGTAGGCAAAAATCATAGAAATTATATGGGTGCTGTCTTTTGAGTCAGGCATAAATTGGATTTAAGTGAGTCAGGCTTAGCAGAATTTTGTTTACTTCATTCCCTCTTCCAGAATCATTGATATTCAGTGGCAAGACAAAAGTCAAGATAATTGGCAATGATTTAGCTTTACTCATCTTCATAGTTATTATAACAATTCATTTTCATTTGTCTATTTTATAAGGGGAAGTCTTTAGCTTAATTCATCAATAGGCCTGTCCTTTTATCAGGATTTGGCTGCTGTGCATGTTACAGTTTCCTGGAACCACAGGTGAGAATTGGATGAATCAAGTGTACACTGGAGGTGGAAAATAGCTCTGCAAAGGTACTCACCCCAGAGGTACTAGATACAACCTCAGCACAAAGGAAAAACATAATAGGCTTTTAATAAGCATTTAGTGGCTGACTACCTAAAGACGTTTACTCCTGTCTGTAGGCATTAAGATTATAGATGCCATTTATATTTTGATTTGGAATCATACTATATATTTTTCTAATTGTGATTCATATCACTAGTTTCTATCTTAAAATATATGCAGAACGCAGCAGAATATTATAGTTGTGAGTGAAACAGAATGTAGCAGAACTACATCATCCCTCATTTTATAAACATCCATTCTAGTATCTATGTTGCCATTAACTTTTTTTGATGCCATATCACATTGAGTTCTTTTTAATTTCTTCTCTGGTTTAGTCTAGTACCATTCTTCTATTTTATCAATGTGTTCATGGGGAATTGTCTTAAGTTATTTCTAACCATAGTAGTTTGTGTTCTGGAAAGGGGAAGGGAGTCTACCTCTTCTCAACTGAATTTGTCTTAAAAATTACTCAAATGCACTTTTTATGATAATTGGCTCAGGTACCTATATTAGTTTTCTTTGATACTTATTTTTAATAGAATTTAATTTTTCACCCAGTTACAGGTCAAGGAAAAATTAACATTAATTTTTACAACATACTGAATTACAAAATTTTCTCCCTTCTTTCCCTCCCTTCCCTTCCATCTTCTGAAGAAGGTAGACAGTTTGAGATAGTGTATACATACGTTATCATATAAGATATATTTCTAGATGTCTCGCAATTGTAAAAGACATCAAAATCAAAAGATCAAAAGAAAAAATATGAGAAAGATTAAAATAAGTGAAAAAATATGCTTCAATCTGCATTCCAAATTCATAAATTCTTTATCTGGTTATAGGGAGTATTTTTCTTCTTGAGTTCTTGGTATTTGTCTTGGGTCATTGTGTTATTTAGAACAACTAAGTCAGTCATAGTTTATCTTCACTAGTTTTGATTTTTGTAATAATGTTCAGAAAAGATTGTGTTGTATGCTCTTATGACTTATATTGGTTTATAGGCCACATGCAGGAAGCACCCAGAAAATTACCCAGGAATGATGAGAACTATGGGCAGATCCAGATTAGTACTGCTTTTGAATTGTATAGTTATTCTATTTTTTAATACATAAAGATGTTTAACATTAGGTATCAGTCATCTATATAGGCATAGTGACCTCTATTGGATATAAAGATAGTTGATATGGTCAGGATACAGGATTTTATAGAGATTAGATTTCACAGGTCTAGAGGAATCATAGGATCAAAAATCAGTGTTTAATATTAAACTAGTAATCTATTTAAAAGGAATATGTAACTAAATTATGAACTCCAGAATAAGAGAATATCCTGTGATATTCTCTGTGTTTGAGAATGGTTCAAGTCAGAGCTAAGAGACTAGAGAAAAGGCATCTGAACTCTTCCTCAAGCCCCTCCCAATGCCTTTAAATAATGCCTCAAAACAAATTCTAAAATGACAGAACACACAAAAGCATGAAGTTTGACAAAAGAGATATAAAAATACAGACGAAAACAACACCTAAAAAACAGAATTGCTCAAATGATAAAAGACACACAAAAATCCATTGAAGAGAAAAACTACTTAAAAAGCAAAATTGACCAAATGGAAAAATTAAGGACAAAAACTCACTGGAGAGAACCATTTTTTTTTTTTAACCTTTATTTTCCAATTTGTTTTTAAAACTTTGACTTCTAGATTCCCTGTGTCACCTCCTTTTATGAGGCATATGTGAAGGTATGCAAAACATTTTCATAAAAGTCATGTTGTGAATGAAAACATAGATTCTCCTCCTTACTCCCAAATAACCTCCAAGAAAAATGAAGTTAAAAAAGAGTATGCTTCAATCTTTATTTAGATACAATCAGTTCTTTCCCTGGTATAGCTAACTTTTTTTTAACTTCTTTAGAGAAATCAAAAATCAATATATTGCTGAGAATAGCAAAGTCATTCACAGCTGATGATCCTATAACATTTCTATTTCTTGTACACAGTGCATTTCACATGGCTTGAGCTCATAGAGTTCTTTGTAGGTTTTTTTCTGAGAAAAAATTCATTGAAGAAAATATTCCTTGAAAATTGGAAGTGGGCAAATGGATACTTATGACTCCACAAGATATTAAGAAAGAGTAAAAACAAAGTTAAAAAAATAATAGAAAGGAAGGAAATATAAAATATCTCATCAGAAAAACAATTGATCTGAAAATAGAATGAGGAAAGATAAGTTAATATTATTGGACTACCTAAAAGTCATGATAAGAGTCTGCCCATAATATTTTAAGAAATTATCAAGGAAAATTGCCCTGACATCCTAGAACCAAAGGATAAAATATAAATGGACAGAATCCATCAATCACTTCTTGAGATCCCTAAATGAAAATTCCTAGGAATATTATACTATATATCACATATTTTAATAAAGAAAATTTCACAGTTTCATAGTCAAGTAGAAAATATTGCAAGCAACCAAGAAGAAATAATTCAAATACTTTGAAGCCACAGGCAGCATTACATAAGGTTTAGTAGTTTCATTATTAAGGAGCTTGAAATATTTTGGAAAACAAAGGAGCTAGAATTGCAACTAAGAATAACAAATTTCCCTCTCAATCCCCCCTAAAAAGACCTTGAGTATAATTCTTTGGGGGGGAGGGATGGATATTTAATGAAATAGAGGACTTTCAAATATTCCTGATGAAAGGACTAGAGCTGAATAAAAAATTTAATTTTCATGAAAGAGAAATCATAAGTTTCTTAATAAGGTTAAACTGTTGACATTCTTATCTAGGAAGATGATACTTATAATTCCTAAGAAGTTAGGCAATTAGGAGTATAAAAAGACAAAAATATGGATATGAGGACTATGATGGGATGATTTTTTTTAAATGAAGGAGTAAAAATAGGAATGTATTGAGAGAAGGAAGAAGGGAAAGATAAGAAGTTATTTAACATAAAAGAGACATGTAAAGAAGAACTTTTTGTAGTGGAGAGGCAATAGGGGATAGCTGGTAATATTTGAGCCTCATTTCATCAGAATTGGCTCAAAGAGTGAATAAAATAGTCATGAGTATTTTTATAATAGCTGGGCAACATATTTTGAGTTGTGTGATTTATTTGCAAGGCATGCAGCTATGTTTGTACTAGAACTTTTTGAATTTTATAAAGACTGGCTTCAATTTCTCCTGATTAAGGCAGAAACAACAAGATTGATTGATCATAGTACAGGTCCCTTCTGGTGAATCTGTAATATGGTTTAAAACCACAGGATTTTGTAAAACCATTTAAGCTAATGAATCTACTTCAATTTGCAAGAGATAAGATACACGTGGCTTGGGTGAGTTTCTCAATTTTAAATGAGAGGTTATTAGCAGCCTGTTTCAATGCAAAGACCCCAATATAGAGAATTGGGTACCCGTGGAATTTCCATGTTGTTTTACAAGGTTTGGGATTACAACCACACCTTTTGGTGTAGCAAATTTACTTGAAAAATTCATGCTCAAAATTGAGGCTGATGTGGTCAAATAACTGATTCCACATATTCCAAATCACTGAGGGGAGAGGGAGGCATAAGCTTTATCACTACAGACAAAGAATTATCCTAGAATCCCTATTGCTAGGGATGTGATGGAGTGATTCACGATTTTTTTTAGATCAAGTGGACCTGACTATCCCAGTAGGGTCTTAGCAAGATGATAGCCAATAAATACTACAACTGCTTTCACTAAAGATGCCTGCTATGAAGCCCTTAAAAGCCATGTTGTCAAGAAAAGCATGGTTTGATGTGGTCTTGGTTGAATGAGGAGATACCCAAACAGCATTTCAAACTTGTAATTCTATCTTGGTATGATATTCTAATAAAACAAAGTCAGAGACTAATCAGACCATAGGAAAAGGTTAGTTTAATAAACTAAGACAAACACAGATGATAAAAACAGACACATATTCCTACAAGGCTTGGGTGGGGGTTACAGATTTCTCTTCATCTTTAACATCCAACACTCAAAGATAATGAATTGAAGCAAAAGTAAATTATCAGCTGAATCTCTCAGATTTAGAAAAAGTTGCATAGGATATTATAAAAATATTTCTTGAATATTCCTAGCTAAACTAAATTCTTACCCTGGTCCCATGCCATAAGAAATTTTCCCAAGGGGTGATGGGGTTATGCTTCATTGCACTGCTATCAGATTCAATTATTCCCTTACAGGGACTTCCCCAATGTGTGGAGACCAATCTTAGTGTAGAAGAATTGAGATCAAGGGGAGTCAGACTTTTGGGGTAGCCTCCTGCGGAAAAATTCTCAGTGAGAAAATCAATCAGGGTATTCTAAGAAATTTCATGAAGAGAATGCCCCCAGAGTCTGGGATACTTCTTAGTAGTCCTTGCCAAGACTGTAGTGAATAATATATAATAATTGAGAAACCAAAATCTGACCAATGCAATCTACTTGCAAGGTATGCAGTTATATTAACAAATCTTGTCCAGGACTGTGAAGATTGTGTATTTTTAAATCAGCAGGAGTCAGGTTAGGGGAAAACCGTCAGTCTTTATTCTCAATGAAGAAGGATCGGAGGTGGAAAAGAATCAGTGATAGCAATGTGTGCAGCTGAGTCAAGAAGCTAGCTCGACCAGCAGCCACACAACCAGCAGCTTGGAGTCTCGAACCCGGGCCCAATCTCTCCCAGCTTCTCTTCCTGTCTCTCTCTCTGCCTCCATCCACCAAAATCATCATTTCCTATACAACACATCAGGACTTTCACGGAGAGTGGGCAGGGACCATTCTTTATCCAATCATGTATATTAATAGAGTATAGCCCAATTACTATTTAGCCTCATGTACTTGGGACCTCAGTGCATCAACTCAAACCTCAGCCCATTACATCTCCCGCTTTCTTTTATTTTAGAACACAGGTGGTCATGCCATCCCTGACTCCTCAGGGAGGTCAGAGCCCCCAAGGGGAGGTGATCATAGCCTTCCTAACTTCTCAGAGAAGGAGGTGAAAGCACCGAAAAGGAGGTGATCACAGCCTCCCTGACTTCTTAGAAAAGGCGGTGAAAGCACTAAAAAGGAGATGATCCCGCCCTACCTGACATCTCAGGAAGGGAGATGAAAAGCACCAAAGGAAATGGGGTTGCTATGGCGGTTTCTGGGCTGAAGGGTCTTATTATGCACAAACCCATCAGCATGGGAGGTATTACACAAGCACATAGCAATAACGCAGAGACTATTAGGGATGACCCTCCCCTCAGTCAGTGCAGGCTCGATGTGGTGTAACAAACATGAATTGTACACGCAAGTAGTGGAATAGCAAACAATATAAATCAACATGGTGTTGGAAAAGATCACCAGAAGTCCTAGAAGGTGGGTATGTAAACAACAGTCACACATACACCTTCTTCAGCAGCCAAGAGATAGTCCAAAACCAATCTATTGTCCATTGCTTCACATGTCAGGGAATCCAATGATTCCCCCTGAGTTTTGAAGTCCTGCAAAAGTCTTTTTATGTGTTAGGGAATCCAATGATTCCAGCAGATTTTGAAGTGTTGTAACAGTCTTATCATTTCTCAGAGAATCCAATGATTCCTGAGAGTTTTCAAATCCTATGCTCAGAGAATCCAATGATTCCTGAGGGTTTTCGAGATCCTATGGCTCAGAGAATCAATGATTCCTGAGGGTTTTGAAGTCCAACAATCTTTGATGTCCATGAGTCAAACGCCATAACTGCCACGCTCTTTCAATGGTGAGCACAATCAGCAACAGAACCACCCGATATTTCTTGGGTCTTCTCCTTTGTTTCAAGGGTCTGCTCCGTCTCTGCGATGGACAAGGCGAATATGGCTCGTTGGCACCCATCTGATTCCTTCTCCACCTGTAGAGATACAAGCAAACCCTCTCCCCAAAGCAGTTAGCCTATCTGGTCCTTTCCATTCACCACTTTCTGGGTCTCCACATCACCTGGCGATTATCTAAAGATAGTGGAGCTGCTCGCACTGGACACTGACCTTCCGGTGGGTTATAAAACCTGTCTGCCGGAGCCAGTGCATCTTTGTCAAAAATCAAGAAGTTAATAGTATAAAGAGCTAGATTTAGAAGTTCTCTAGGGTTACCTGTGGCTCCTCTTTTCTTTTGTTTTTGGAGGAGCGTCTTAATATCTCTGTTTCTCCTCTCCACTATTGCCTGTCCTTGAGGATTAAAAGGTATGCCCGTGGTGTGTAAAATCTTATACTGTACACAAAAGTGTACAAAATGTTTTGAAGTATAAGCAGGACCATTGTCTGTTTTTATTGCTTATGGCACACCCATAATGGCAAATGCTTGTGTGAGGAATTCAGTGACCACTGGGGCTGTCTCTTTTGCTGCTGGCATTGCAAAAGTGAATCCCGAAAAGGTGTCTACCAATGTGGATGAAAGACAGACGACCAAAAGATTTATAATGGGTCACATCCATTTGCCAGGTTTCATTGGGTCTCAAACCACGACGGTTCTTCCCTAGAGGCAGTGTAGGAGCATGGAAAGGAAGGCAAGCCGTACAGGCTTTTACTATGCTCCTAGCTTCCTCTCTTGTTATTCCAAATTGTAAACATAAAGCTTGAGCAGCCTGATGATATTTAGAATGAGATGCCCGAGCTTCTTGGAACAAAGAGGTATTGACCAACATAGTTAGAAGGCTATCTGCCTTTGAATTGCCATCAAATATGGGACCTGGAAGTCCACTATGAGAATGGACATGTAATATATAGATCTTACCTGGATGCTTTCTCACTTGCTCTTGAAGTTTCTTAAAGAGCTGATATATATTAGAGGCTGCAAATTTTATTTGGGCTGTGGCAATTCTTTGTACCACACCTACTGAATAGGCCGAATCAGATATTATATTTATGTCTCCTGGATAATAAGTAAGAGCTAGAATGATCGCGTACAATTCATTCTGCTGAGTGGACTGAAAAGGAGTTCTGACTACTCTCTTTATAGTTAGATCATGAGAGTACACAGCACAAATATTATGTTTGGATGCATCCGTGAAGATAGTTGGTCCTTTAAGAGGAACTTTAGAAACTTTTTCTTCAAGAATCTATCACCAATTATGTAATAGTGTAGTTATCTTTAATGGAGACCCATGTATAAAATTTAGAGCCATGGCTAATAAAATTTACCACTCTGGGATGGTCTCACAACACACATTAATTTGGGTATTGCTATAAAAGGTGTATATCTTGTCAGGTCTTGTCCCAGATAATTGTACTGCTCGCTTAATGGCCTTTAATAAAATTCTAGCCACAAGCACTGGGTAGGGTGTAAGGCTTTGTTCTGGTTGTGCCGGGAGGTTCACCAACTCTATCACACTGTGTCCTTGATGAAGGACTGCTATGGTGCCTCTTGAGTGGCAAAAACTGATATCTCCAAGGGTTTTTGAGTGACTCTTTCAACCACATTGGATAAAGCCAGTTCAACTTCTCTCAAAGCCTCTTGAGCTTCTTTTGTAAGCTGGCATGGTGAATTTAAGGACTGTCTCCTTAAAATGTCATATAACAGTTGTAACTGATAGGTAGTCAAACCTAACACTGGTCGCATCCATTGGATATCTCCTATCAATTTCTGAAAATCATTCAATGTGTTTAGCTTTTCTGTTCTTAAGGAGAGTTTTTGAACTATAAGCACCTTAGGGTATACTTCATATCCTAAATATTGAAAAGGAACATGTCTTTGAATTTTTTCTGGTGCTATGTATAATTTGTAATTCCTTAGTGTTTCTATGGTCTTTGTAGATATGCCTCTAACATTTGTTCCTCAGAATTGCACATCCCAAAATGTCATCCATGTAATGTAATAGCATAACTTTTGAATGCTTTTCTTACTGGAGCAAGAGTAGCAACAACATACATTTGACACATAGTAGGGCTGTTTTCATTCCCTGTGGCAAAACTGTCCATTCATATCTTTTATAAAGGCTCAGCTAAGTTAACGTGGCACTGAAAAGGCAAATCTTTTCATATCCTCCTTATCCAGAGGGATAGAATAGAAACAATCCTTAATATCTATGACCCAAAGAGGCCATTCTCTAGGCAACTGAGTAGGAGATGGAAGTCCAGGCTGAAGAATTCCCATAGTTTCCATCTGTTCATTCACTTTTCTTAAATCCGTTAACATCCTCCATTTTCCAGATTTCTTTTTCACAACAAACACTGGGAAATTCCAAGGACTTAGAGAAGGTTTTAAGTGTCCTTGGTCAAGCTGCTCCTGTACTATATCTAATAAGGCCTGAATTTTATCTTTACTTAAGGGCCACTGCTCTATCCACACTGGTGTATCAGTTTTCCATTGGATAGGAACAGGTGAAAGTGTTGGCAGGCCTTCAACAGCAGCCCTGCTTAAAAACCGAAGTACTCATTTTAACCCTAATTGCTGTAAAACGTCTCTTCCCACAGATTGATGGGGATTTTTCAACTATAAAAGGAGTAAAAACTCCTGTTTTGCCTTCAAAAGTCCATCTCATAGGGGCAGCACTAACTTCAGCTGCTATTGATCCTCCTACACCAGACATGTAGGTGTCTGCTTTAATCTTTGGCCAGTGACTGGGCCAGCTAGCACCTCTAATGACCGTCCGATCTGCACCAGTGTCTACCAATCCTTCCAATGGAAGGCCATTTATATAGATTGTGAGCATAGGTCGGTCAGTTGTTACAGCTGCTGCCCAGTAAATTGCTGGATTTTGTGATCTGGAATCAAAATCTGGGTGACTATCACCAGGCTGCTTATTAGGATTCTGTATGAGTAAACCTGATGCTACTATTTCTCTTGGGTGATAAGTCACACATTGTCTGCCTGTATTGGTGACTGGGATATTATCTACACATTCCCCAGTTTCCCACATCAGTATGTGGATGGACACTGTTTTGTATGTACTCTCAGGAGATAAAATGGTCAAGCCTACTGTGCCTGGAGGCAAGGGATCCATAGGCTGGAGAGGAACAGATTTCACCTCTCCAGGGGGTATCTCAGTTGTCTCAGCTGCATACAACTCTATTCTCCCTAATTGTAATCCCTTTATTCCACCAGGTTGCTTCCTGGCTGATTGATTGTGTAATCCCTTTCTGCCATCATATGGCTTCCTGGCTGATTGGTCATGTCTGGGTATTGGACTTCTAGGCAGTCTCTGGGTGCACCATTGGCTGCCATCATGCCCCAAGTGTTTTTTGCCTGGGGCCCTGGGGCTGGGCCCCTCATCCCATTTCCCTGAACCTGTCTACATTCTGAGGCCCAATGGAAGCCTCTGTTGCATTTGGACATGGGGTACTGGGTCTTGTTCTCCCACCCTGTTTTCTCACTCTGCCTCTATACCAACATTGAGCTTTCAGATGCCCTACTTTACCACACTGAAAGCATTGACGTGTCTCTCTAGAAGTCCCTTGCCAGAAGGGACCCTGTCTACCCATGTTGGGATCTTGGGAAGTCTGCATCATAGTCTGGCTATAAAAGGCATTTGTACCCACTGTGGCACAGCGTCTTATGAACTCTCTAGGATGCTCTAAAGGAGCATCCTTGTGCAGTCCTAGTATAATCCTTCTGTACACCTCATTAGCATTTTTCTTAGCAAGTTGCCTTATTAAAACATCTGTTGATGGATTTTCCCCATTAGTTCTTGTGGCAGTCTGCAAACGTCCCACAAAGTCAGCAAAGGGCTCATCTGGCCCTTGCATTATTTTTGTGAAGGCCTCACCTTGGTCATTTTTATTGTGAATCAAAGCCCATGCTTTGATAGCATTAGCAGCAATTTGCTCATATGCTGCTACTGAATAATTAATCTGTGCTGTGACGTCTGCATATGGACCTATACCTTGTAGTAGGTCATAGGTGATCGCAGCATGAACAGCATTTTGACTATTTTGTTGGGCTTGTATCCTACAGAACTCACTATATTCAGAAAGCCACATGTAATTTTGTCCAGGTTCTAGGCATACCCTTGGTATAGATTTCCAGTCATCAGGAGTCAAGATTTCAAAAGCCAAATTCTGTAACAGCATCTTAACATAAGCTGATGTAGCCCCATAAAGAGTGCAAGCCTTTTTAAGATCTTTAATGATTTCTATGTTAAAAGGGGCGTATCTTCGACTTTGTTGACCTGAGGCATTAGACTGGGAAATTACAGGACAGATAAGTGGCTGAAGCTCCTGGATGTCCACACCCTTTTCTTTGGCCTTCATTAAGCCCTTTTGCAGCCTACTCAAAATTGGATACTGGGAATGCTGGGGAGGTGCTGGTGCTGTCACTGCCCCCCACTGCCCTCCTCCCTCCATCCCGGAGGGTGGGTTGAGTGGAGAGAGTCAATCACTTGCTCCTGGGGTGGGGCTGAAGCTGCCTCCTGAGGGGGAAGGTCACCACACCCTTGCTCACTTAAGTCTCCATGCCCTGTGGGGATATGGTCTTCATTGTCTTCCTCCTTAATATCATGGCTAATTTGAGAAGGAGTAGAAGGAGCCATGGGTTTTTTCTTCTAGGGATAGGGTTTCTTAGTGCTAACTGAAATATATTGTATAAATAAAATGCCTCGATGTAAATTGAATGAGGACCACATTCTCTGAAATGCATGGACATCTCTTGTCCAACCTGGGACCAGTTATCTCGAGAGATCTGCTCCTCCTCTACGAACCAAGGGGAGATGCCCACCAATCTCGCTATCTGTTCCCAAGTTATAAGTAACCCATGTATTTCTATCAGCTTAAGCATGCTTTCTATAGCACCACTCTTGGGTGGGGTTGGGGGCGGGGATGGAGAGTCTTTAGCTAGCATTTGTCCCATTTTAGCCAAAAAAAAAAGATTACTGGTTTAGTTTTAAGAAAATAAGTTCCTTATTTGTCTATTAACAATACTCAACCAAGTTCCTGGTCACCGGAGACTTCTTCAGTCCTTGGTTCCCACCGTTGGGCGCCAAATGTGAAGATTGTGTATTTTTAAATCAGCAGGAGTCAGGAATTCAGGTTAGGGGAAAACCGTCAGTCTTTATTCTCAGTGAAGAAGGATCGGAGGTGGAAGAGAATCGGTGATAGCAATGTGTGCAGCTGAGTCAAGAAGCTAGCTCAACCAGCAGCCACACAACCAGCAGCTCGGAGTCTCGAACCCAGGCCTTATCTCTCCCAGCTTCTCTTCCTGTCTCTCTCTCTGCCTCCACCCACCAAAATCGTCATTTCCTATACAACACATCAGGACTTGCAGGGAGAGTGGGCAGGGACCATTCTTTATCCAATCATGTATATTAATAGAGTATAGCCCAATTACTATTTAGCCTCATGTACTTGGGACCTCAGTGCATCAACTCAAACCTCAGCCCATTACACAGGACCTCCTCAATAGGCCCCTGAAGAGAGATTTCAAAAAGATTCTTTTTAATCTTTTAAAATATAATACAGAATAGTATATTTTTAGTGTTGTGATTTAGATTTAGAGACTTGAGAGTTTTTTTTACAATTTAGTTGATTGTATATATCTGTATCCTACAAAATAGTTATACAATGATAATTTATTTCCTTGAAATTATGTTACTTAACTACAGAAGACAAAGCTTAACTCCAGCAGTTGTACAAACTTTCAGCGATGAGACGAAATAGAATCAGATGTGTTTTCTCAATACAACCTCATACAATACACAAATATATCTCAATCAACAGGAAGTGTAAGGAAATAAGAAAAGAGTGAGGTGATAGACATAGTAAGGGAAGCAGTGGTCAGAAGCAAAGCAAACTTTTGAGAAAATGCAGGATAATAAGAGAGAGAGAGAAAGAGAGAGAGAAAGTCACAGAAAAAGAGAAAGAGACAGAGACAGAAACAAAGAGACAGAGAGAGAAAGAGAGTGAAAGAGATAGAGAGAGAAAGAGAATAAGACTATCATCACTGTGATTGTGATTGAGATGAATATTCTTATAAGATAGAACATATTAACAGAATGGATTAGAAAGCAAATTTAGCAATATGTTATTTACAAAAAACAAAAATAACAACAAACCTCAAAACACAAAGACTTGAAACAGAAAAAGTTAAAATAGGGCATTGGAGCAAAATTTATTATGTCAGTTAAATTTTAAAAATTAATAATTTAATAATTTTAATATTTCTAAATAGTTACAAAGACAAGAAGGACATGATCAATGAATTATATATAATTCAGTAAGTTAAAAATTAAAAAAAAATGCCAAATTTGAAATACTAAAAGTCAATGAATAAATGAATTGACTAAGAAAAATGAATTAAAATACTCTGTGGAGAAAGTATGAAAATAATAGCTAAATTAACTAAAAAAGAAAAAGAGGACAACAAAATTATCTCTCTCAAAAATGAAAAAGGATAATTAGTCAAGATATAAAAGGTATCATTAGAAAATATTTTGCTAAACTATATGTCAATAAAAGGGACAAAAGTGAAATAAACAGTGCAAGTGAGAGCAGATAAGGACCTACATCAAGATTGTGGTGGTATCAAAGAGGATTCATTAGGGTGATATTGTAAATGTGAAATTGACAGATCCTAGCAACAGATTGGACATGGATGATGAGAAACAGTAAAGAATCAGGGACAAGACCTATGTTGCAAGCCTAAGTGACTAAGAATGGTGCTGCTCTCAAAACAAAACAATAGGGAAATTTGGAAGGGAGAGAATTTGGGAGTAAGTTTTCAGCATATTGAGTTTAAGAAATCTAAGTCAGAATCGAAGTCATCAGATAGGTTGCAACTAGATAAGTAGATTTTGGAATAATCAGCATATAGATGATGATTGAATACATGGAAGCTGATGAAAATAGTCTAGAGGGAAAAGAGAAGAGGGTCAAGGACAAAGTCCTATGAGCTATTTACCTAGTTGAAGATTTAGTAAAGGACACTGAGAAGAAATTATCATATACATAAGAAGAAATGAGAAAATGGAACTCTGAGAATGGCCTCATTTTTTGAATGAAATATGAGGCAAGATTTTCAGATGACAAAAGAAGAGGAAGTGGAAGACCTGGAAGACTTTAGAAGGGCTGAAAAGGTTTGGAAGAGCAGCTGAAGTGAGGGGTTAGTGAATTAACAGAATTGCTTTGCAGGGCCCAGTTGAGGTAATATAATATGAAACGGCCCACAAATTCAATATTATTGATTTGAATTAATAGTCATTTTTTAAAAACTGACTTCCTTTGTCTTATTTTCCTTTTTTTTTTGTCAACAATCCTACCAGTCACAATGTTTAAAAATTTTACATTATCTTTTATTTTAGCTATTACTATCCTATTTTACCATCTAGTAAGTTCTTAAATACTCATTTCTGATTTTCATAATTTTTCACATTTAATTTATCATGTTTACTACTATCACAGTAGTCCTTGCTCTCATAAGTACCTATTAGAAGAGTATTAGATTCTTAACTAGTCCACTTATTTCTGCTTTTTCTTTCTCTATTTTTCATCATTTTCAGAATGATTTTCACTTTGCACATTTGTGATCATGCCACTTATGGATTCAACACTCGATACTTCTTATTATCTTCTGAACTAAAGTCCAAACCTCTGAGCCTGAAATTCAAACGCCTACACAAAGTGACATCTGATATTTATATTATTATCTCACAAGATTCCCCCTTGTATATTCCATGAAGTAGTCAAATTCGGCTGCTAACCATTTCTATATGTATACAGCATTTTCCATCCTTTTTTTTATCCTTGCTATTTCCTAAGCTTAAAGTGCTTTTTTTTCTTGAAATATTACTTGTCTTTTGACACTTAGTAGTTTGCACAGATTTTTCTGCATAACCCTTATAATCTTCCATGAGTTATGATCTATCCCACCCCAAACTTCATATAATATTGTGATTGTATTTGTCATCCATTTATCATATATCTTTTTTTAATTATAGTTACTTGAATGTCAGTCATGCTGACATACTAAATAGTGATAGAATAGATTTAATCCTATTTAATCTTTGTATCTCCCCTTGAGTCTAACACGGTATCTATGTATAAGTGGCTTTTAAATAAATATTTTTGCAGTTCTTGAATTGTTGCAATTTCCCAAAGGAATACTTGAAGAATACAAACCAGGATTCATGAATCTTCAGTGATGGACATCATCTCTCTCCTATCCATGCGCATCCATCAAAGTTTTCCCCTTGAAACTTAAATATTTGTGACTGGGTCCCACAATAATGTATTGCCACTGTCTTTTCTGAGACAGAAAGTATGTTCCTATACAACCTCATTTGTTTGTTGTCCTATGTGTAGCTAGATAGAAAATGGTTGTTTGCCTTATTTCATCATATTAGTGATAGAGTATAAACAGTAATTTGAATGTACCATACATAAATATTTAAAAATTCTTATATATACATATACATATATGTATATGTGTGTATGTATTTAAGGAGGGTTGAAAAGGTTTGTATGTGTGCAGATACACATACATATAGACATACACATATATGTATTTATATATTATAAATATACATAATACATATAATACATATAAATACACACACACACACAAACTTCAAGGTGTATTTGTATATTATCCACTCTATCAAAGTGTTCTTACCATATGGTCTCATCTTATCTGAGGAACATGGATATAGGAGTGTATTTGTATGTATACATTTATGAATACATGTATGTACATGTATGTATATACACATATGTGCAACATAGGAAGTTGAGTCAGTCCTCTGTATATAGAACTAGTGTATATAGTTCTAATATATATATATATATATATATATATTAGAACTATATACATATAGTTCTATGTATATATCTATATGTACATATGTATGTATGTATGTATATATATATATATATATATATATATATATATCAGTCCTGTGTATATATAGCTAGTAATAGCCTCTTGTATATGATTGTAACTCTAAAGTGTCTCTTTTATGGTTTTATCATTATAGTATTCAGGAAAGAATTCAGTGTGCTTAAAATGATTCTAAAAATCAATTTAATTTGGAATTTTAATACTTTAGGGCAACTCTTAAAGCTCATTTTATTATTACTGTAATGTTACATGAAGATAAAACTTTTTGAGGGCATACTGGATGATCTTTGATTCAAGAGATAAATACTTCATCCTTTTCAGCATATAATGAAGGGAAGAATAAATAAAAATACTATGAGAAATAAATGCTTACTACCTTATAATCTTTTAGAAAAGAAATAGGTATAATACTATTCAAAAGAATAGCAAATAGGAACTAGTTGCTTACATTGACATATTATTTAAAGGTTTATGAAGTTCCTTCATCAGATAAATCTGTGAGAAAGGTAGTACAAGAAAGGATGTTTTTGAAGTCAGATCCTGTAATTAAATTCTGCATCTGTTTCTTAACTTCCTTTGGCAGTCTAGTGAAGTCTATGCAGCCTTTCTCTGAAAATGTTTTTAAATGCATAAAATACTGCACATAAGATTAAAAAGGCAATGATTTATGTTGAAATAGTTATTTATATACTAATAGACAACACAAAATCCAGTAGACCTAAAAGACAAAAAGTATAAAATTTAAATAGCACCCCTGAGTGAAAAAATTACTAACAAATGTAGTCCAATTTAATGAATTTGGATCTGGATAAATGTTTTCTTTTTTTCTGAAGTGGTTTGGCATAAAAGAGAATGCTGTGAAGCTGGCATAGATTTTTGCAATCACCCCTAATCTGGTCAACAAACTTGTATATCTACCAAAAGAAGTAAATGATGAGCTCATTACAATGCAATTGTCAGTTGCAGGAAAATGCCATATCACCATCATCAATACGTATGCTCACCATGACAAACTCTGATGAGGTCAAAGAAAAATTTTTGTGAAGACTTAGAAATTGTTATCATCAATGTACCAAAAGAGAACAAGCTAATAATTCTGCGTGACTTTCATGCTAGAGTAGGCTCAGACTATCTGAACATGGCAGGGAGTCCTTGGGAGGAATGGAGTTGGAAACAGCAAGAGCAATGGTTACTTACTATTGAAGACTTGTGCATCTCATGGCCTCATCATCATCATCACTGTTTTCCATTTACAAAATAAATTAAATATATGAAATGAAATAAAACTTCATGGATGCACTTTGCAGTAAACAGTGGCATTTAATAGATTGGGTCATTCTAAAGAGAAGAGACAGACAGAAAATGAAATTGATAAAGTAAGTGTATTCAAATTCATCAAAAATGGTGGTCTCAAGGCAAAATGACTATCAGAAGAATTAATGTCAATAGATTAGAGGATTTATGAGTAGGAATAGTTTGTTGCAAACTTGGAGGGAAAATTGAGCCAACATTCATCTGTCAACAGTGGAACAGAAAAGGAATGGGCAGCTAGCTGTCAGAGATTTGGTGGGTAGAGCTACTTTCTCATCTGGGTCAGGATACATGCAAACATCCAGATTGGTCTGATGAAAATCATGATGAAATTCAGAAGCTGTTAAATAAAAAAACAAGGATTCCACAGGGTTTTTACCAACAAGACAGTTTATCTATCTCTAAGAAGGCAGTATTTAATTTGATCAAAAGTACAAATGAAACTTAGATGCAGGATTCTTGATTCAATAAAAAAGGAAGCTGAAATATATAGTCTTATGTTGAGAGTAACAATCCAAAGTGAAGGCTCTTTATAGACCAAAGACATGTAGTGCACTTTACCTACTCAGTGATGTTGGAAATACATTGATTAGTGATAAGGACATGATCCAAAAGAGAAGGGCTTAACTTCCATAGTGTTCTCAATAGACTCTTAACAATCAATTTAGCCACTGACTGTTTACTTTAGGTTGAAGTCAATCCCTCTCAATTGAAAAAGAGGTTTTAGATGTCATTAGGCTCTTTTCCTGTGGCAAAGTACTTGGTGCTGATTCTATTTGAGCTGAATTTTACAAGGTAGAGGGGTTTACTGCTCGTAAAAAATCTGACTGAAAATTTCCAGATTAATATATCAAGAGGAGGTAATCCTGCAGGAATTTAAGACTACCTCTATTGTCCATTTCTATAAAGGTATGGGGGAGGAGTTTCTCTATTTTAGTCATTGCTGGCAAGATTCTTGCCAATGTTCTCCTTAATATGCTTATCCTTCACCTGGAAGATGATCATCTATGGTGTTAGAAAGTGGAGGAATGGTAGATCCTGGTATTTGCTGCCTGGCAACTGCAGGAGAAATGCCAAAAGTAGGATGGAAATCTATACACAGTGCTAGTAGAATTGACTGAAATCCTTAATACTGTCAGTCATGAGGGCTTATGGAAAATTATGTCAAAATTTGGTTGTCTGGAGAAGCTCATCAGTATTGTATGTAAATTTCATGATAGCATGCTTGTCTGGGTTCAAGATAATGTAATGGATGATGTTCTTGTCCTTTCCCAGTCTCCAATAGAGTAAAACAAAGCTGTGTGACTGTTCCTATACTTTTTAGCATGACGTTTTCATTCATGTTGTCAAAGGCTTTCAATAAAGATGAACATGGCATCAAGGTCAGCTACTGTATTGATAGTAAATCCTTCAATTTGAAAAGACTACAAGCTAAGACCAAAATGGAGAGAATGTTGGTACATAATTCTTTGTTTGCAGATGGTTATGCATCCAGTGCAGCTTCTGAAGCTGAGATGCAACAAAGTAGGGATCAAATCGCTACTGTTTGTGTTAATTTTCATCTAACAACTCACACCAAGAAAATAGAGGTTATCAACCAGCCAACACTATACTATCCATATATAGAACCTTCAGTTATGGCAAATGGATATGTTTTGAATACTATGTTTAAGTTCACTTACCTTGACAGTTTACTTTCTAGGGATGTACTCATTGATAATGACATTGACTCACACATTGCCAGAGTAAACAGACTCCCTGTTTGGAAGGCTTCAAAGGACAGTGCAGGAGAGACTAGGTATTAGAAGGATTAACATATTGAATGCTTAAATGACCATTGTGCTGCTCTCATTTTGTATGCTATGAAAACTGTATAGTAAAACAGCATCATGTTAGGAAATTGAATAGTTTCCATTTGAATTGCCTTAGGAAGATTCTGAAGATCACTTGGCAGGATTATATACCAGACACTGAGGTCCTTCTACCACAGAAAGGGCAAATCCAATGGGTTAGCCATGTTGGAATGGCCAAATTTATATTCACCTAAAATTTGGAATTGAATGCATGACATGGGAAACAGTGGCACAGGTGCCCAGCATGTTGTGCCCTCATCAGAAAAGGTGCTGTGTTCTCTGAGCAAAGCAGAAATAAACACCTCAAAAGAGATGTGAGATTCACATATTTAGAAAACTCACCCTAAATGTTCATAGGAACAATCTGTGCCTGATCTGTGGTGGAGTATTCTGAATTTGTATTGGGCTTATCCATCACAGTGGGACACACTACAACTTAACAGTAACATTGAGAATTTATTTTGACCCTTTTTAAGAACAAAGGACAATAATCAACCAATCAATGTACACATACATGCTTATATACATGTTCCTCAGATCATATCAGATGCCAAATTAAGAATCCTTGATAGAAGCCCTATACTAATATACCTTGAAAGAATTATTTTATATGTGTTTGTAAAGTTTTCAAAAATGTTTTGTGTTTTGTACAGCTGAGTTACATTTAACACTTTCTATCTTCCCCTTTAAGAGTTATTTCTTGAGTCAGACAGGAATGCAGGAATAACACCTGTCAGTCATACTTAGTAGAAACAAGGAGGTTATTGTATAGTAACTAAACAGTTATGAAAAAAGTAGGAGAAAGGACCCCAAGCAGAGTGTTTAATGGAGCAACAAGAGGAAATTAGGGTAGTGTTACAAAAAGCTGTTACCTTGGTAACCATATCTTGTTTTGACATTAAGGTTCACTGAGAGTTCTAGGAAATGAACAAGCATTACTAACCAGTAGGCTTTTCATCCTCTTTTAGTTTAGATACCTACAGAAACAGCAGGGAAAACTCTAAAGTAGTATTTTTAAAACCCAAGTTCCCCAGAGCATAAAAACATTCTTTAGAAAAACCACACAAAAAAAGAACTGATAGAGTACCTCAATGAAAATACAGGTAAATCATTTAGGCATAGCAGCAAGAATCAATTAACAATTCTTTTTCTTTGACTTCAGAGAAGTGAGGATTATAATGTCTATCTTTAGGAAAGTAAAGTAGTAAAAGAAACCTGATGAGTTCTTAAATCAAGAGTGATAACTATCTTTTGTTGCCTGGAAACTGCATGAATATGAAATTGGTTAAGTAAAGTAGTGGTGAAAAATAGTTCAAATTAGTCAAAGGTACCTATATATGCCCATATTATTTTTTTCTTCATATTTTAGCTCATGATATTTTCTCTTTGAATTAATATACATATTGGGTCACTATGGATTTTGTAATTTTTGTAATTTAAAGCTGGAGCACATCTTTGGGCTAGCCATCCCTGGGACGAGAATATTATCCTCTGTCCTTATCTTAATTTGGACCTGTCACTTGTTACTTATTGTAGGTCCAAGCATAAAATCCTAGAATGATTCTAGGGTATATTTTTACCAATTATTTTTTATTCCAATAATGACATATGTGAAAATACACTGAGATAGATGGGACATGTCCTTAGTTTTTCTTTGCAATACTATACATTTCCTTTCAACTTTTAACAAATGATCACCCTTTGGTATAGTACACACTTGAAGATTGACCTCCATGTGCACGCACGCACACACACACACACACTCACACATATGTTTGATCTTAAGATTTCTTCTTCATGGATAGCTTTGAATATAGAAATGCATATAAGGGTACTTAGAAATAAGTAACTTGTCCATGGTTACCCAACTAGTATTTATTAGGGACAAAATTAGAGTATAGGTCTTTCTGATACCAAATTGGTCCTTTGGTTTATTATGCCATACTATCTCTAATAATATTACCTCTATCAAAAAGAATATTTTTTAGAGGAAAAATCTGAAAATTCCAGTTCTGCTCTTAATTTTTATCAGAATTTTCCCCTCAAGCCATATTTCTTTCCTTTCTCATGATGGTGAAGAATAAGTAAATAAGGAAAGAAGAAATTGTTTGGGTAGTAAGCATGTATTTTGTTCAATGTTTACTTAATAATTTTCATTTTACAAAGATAATAGAAGTAGGCCAGACTTCTAATATAATATATATGGATATATTGGGGAAGATAAAATAATTCTATCTTGGACTTCTGTTTTAAAACCTATGAAACATTTTTGTCTTGACAGTGCTGGGAGGTGTATAAGAGAGGAAAGATAGATTTACATCATACTTTAAATATTTATTTTCTAGTTAAGTGGAAGAGTTATTTAACTTCTATGAATATCTATTTCATTTGTAAAATGGGATAGTAATACCATTTATTTCATAAGTAGTAGTTAATATAAAATGAGAAGATATATGTAAAGCTCATTATGAACAATACTGCATTATATAAAATGTGAACTATTAACATCTGCATTTTATAGACAATGCAACCAAAATTCTGAAAGGATAAATTATGTACCAAGGACATCCATATATCTTGTAAGTATTTGAGGAAAAAAAAATTGAACCTGGCGCCTGCCTCTAAGTCAATCACAATATTCTTCACACCATGATTACTGTCATGTTTATGATTTTCAGCAAATCTATCTGATGGAATGGAACACTGTACTGTTACATAAGTGACTTCTTTCCCTTTTTTGAAACTCTATTTTATCAAAGTAACTAATGAGTATATCCTGTTTTTCCTGAAAATAGAATTCCTCTTAATGTCTTGGTTCTGAAATGTCATTCTTCTATCCTGAACAAATCCTAGAAATTCAAGTGGATAATATTTTCTTTGACTTTCTCCAGAAAGCTGTTGAGTAATGGGTCAGAGAATTGTTAAACAGCTGTCAGATTCTGTTTCTGAGTGACAAAATTACAATGGTGGGTAAAATGTCAATGCAGGATGGTTTGTGATTCAACTCTAATATTGGAAAACACTTGGGGATCTTGAAAGGTGAAAAGTGATCTATAAATTAAAGAAACTACTTACTCTATTAATTTTTATCAACATGACTGAAGGAGCCAATTAATCATTTGAGAATAATTATCTCAGAATGTAGCTTAATCACTATTTTGCTAATAGTCTATTAATTTCTAATCTGATGGGTACAGCACATCTCATAAAATGTAATGAAAGAGGAGAGAGAGAGACAGAGAGACAGAGAGACAGAGAGAAGTGGCATTTGCTGAGAAAAAAAAAGGATTATTGAATGTTGAAACAAACGGCAGCTATCTGATAAAAATGCTTTTCAAATATACTAAAATAAGCCTTTTTAATTTACAGGTGATTTAATTATATGTATATATGTATGAACATTGCACTTGTATTTACCCATTTTGTTTTATGATCATCAAAATAAGTAAATGACATATCAATCACAAAAATAAAACTGCTTTTTAAGCTTTGGACAATAATGTTATCAAAATTGCTCTAAAATTAATGCCCTTTGAAAATAGTTCTACTCTAATTATTTTGATTGAATTTTCATACCATTTTCTTCTTTACCTGGTTTGTAAACACTGAAATATGTCAATAATCACATTCCAAAAGGCATTTATTCTCTATTTTTTGTGGTTTTTCATTGCAGACATTTTTATCAACACAATGATTTGCAAAAGTAAGAAGGTTTCATTAGATCACTCAGAATTGTCTGCTTCTTTTTTTTTTAAAACTATGTTGAATAAATGAAAAAAAGCAATAGGGAACAAAATGGATTATTCAACCTCAGAATACTGCAGAATCAAATGCTTTTCTTATTAAAAAACAAAAACAACAACCAAATCTGTCTGTCTCAAGGTTGTATCACCCACTTGAAATAAGCATTTAATTCTTGAAATTAGGTTTCAAGAACTAGTTTTAAAAGGGAAGAAATATGAAGTCCAGAAGAATGCACCAATTAAAATTCAAACATGCTTGCAGTGAGATGAAACTGAGTTACTTTGTTGGGTTATTTTCCCCTTGAAGAAAAAGAAAAAAGGATGATATTTGAGACTGAGACTCTTATTGAATCTAGAATCTTATAGTAATATTTCAGTTATCTCTGCATCATTCTTCACCTTGTTCCTCAGCAATCGACAGTTATATTCTAATTGTAAGATAAATATTGACTTCAATGGACAGATAATCATTTAGAGATTTTTTGATCTGATAGGAAGCTTTGTCTTCAACCTCAACTCTCTTCTTCTATAAATGAGAGAGCTAATGCCAAGACAAGTGAAATTACTGTTTTGGAATTATGTGGGAGAAAGATGCCTGGGCCCAGATTAGACACTTTCCAATATTCAAAAACATTTTTTCTCTACTCCCACAGCAAAAACTCTTCTTTGTGGTGTTCCATTGTTGTAAGACTAGACTTATTGCTATGTGAAAAATGGATGATATTGGATTTTAATTATATAAATTTATGTTGTTAACTAATTACTGTGGATTTTTCTAAGGCAGCATCATGATCTATAATGTATAATTAAGATGTGTTTGTCTCCAAACTGATGCAAATGGTGATAATTTCTGGCACTGAAGAAGCTCAATTTCAAAGTTATTTTCAGTCAAGATACTCCTTAAAGCACCACATGTGGGGAACCAGTCATGTAGCTTATCTTTGAATGATACCAGTCTTATATTTTCCCATCTTTTTATGCTCTGATAAGACTTTTCTGGTAACAGAGCAATTGGAATGCTAATGGGACTATTACAGTAATGGTGGGGCAGTTCTGGTTTGGCTTAATAAATGCTACTTTAATTTACTTTAGATATATTCTAAGAAATCTAACTTATACTAATAGATGAAGTCTATCTTCTTCTATTAAGTAGGAGTTTAATTTTTAAATAACGTTTTGCATTTGTGTAAGGACTGACTCTGTTGTTGTAAATATCTTCTATAGCAAGAAAAAGAAAGTTTCATAGTGCCAGTTTTCTGGCATAGTTAATTTAGTGAAGGTTCAAACTAGATTTCTTCACAGACTAGTCCCTATTTTGACCTAAAAAGAACTAAGTATATCACTGGATTTCTCCCACAATTCATAGACTGGGCCCAACCACAGATTCCTGTTTTCTTAGAAGAAAGGATTAAATCCTTTGTTTTCAAATCCCATGGAAAGAAAATCCAAGGAAAAATACAGACTTAAAAAGGACTAATGGGGTTATAGTCCCATGACTGCTATAAATTCTGGAGCTCATCTTTTTTCTGTGACCCTAAATTGTTCTTTGTTATAAATATTTTACCTACTGATTCATGATAGATGGTCTAAAGATCACTAGTGTCAGAGTAGGATCTAAGACTCTTTCATACAAATCTGCTTCTAATTACTTATGATAGGAAGAGATTAGGGGCATCTGTTCCTGGGTTGTACTTGAGTTGTTGCCACACATGCTCGAACATTTCCCATTCTCCTTCTTTTCTATCCTATTACAACATTGAAGGGCATGACTAGTTGGGTCTGTTCAAGCTGTTTTATGTTCTCTGTACAGATACCAAAAGCAGCACCTAGCAATCTTTTCCTTTTTTTTCTTCATTAGTAACTTGAAATAATCGACTATAGGACAAAGAAAGTAAAAGATACATTGAGAAAATGAAGGTTTCTGAGATTTCTAGGCTCTGAGTCCTCTCTCTAGCCCTAGTTGTATTCCCTCTCCCACCATCTGTGTAATAGTGGGCCTCTTTGTGTATGTGTGTGTATGGGGGTATTGTGTATGGGGAATATTTTTTCTTGTTACTTAACTTACTATTTTGTTTCATTATGTGTCTGTGTAAATTAATGCATACTCTGGTTTGGTTGGATAAAAAAGATACATTGGTTTTGTAAAGATGCTTGTCCAAAGAGTGACTAGAACTTGGGTCTTTAAGGAGGTGATGTTGAAAGGGTTCTGAGCTATCAACGTAATATCCATATTTTATCACAAGAGCTAGAATATAGATACAATTCTACTATAGTTTCAAATGTCTCAGTTCAGGATTTTTGAACACCTAACATTCAATTGATACCATCAAAAAGTACATCATATGTAACATATACATGTATTAATACATATAACTCAGATGTTTGTTCAGTTGAAATTTATCATTTCTGACTTCATGATGGTTTCAGTGACATTACTTGAGCAAATTTTTTTTTTTTTTATCATTTCAACAGAATATTATATTTGGATATTTTATATAGTCTCATAGTTCAGAAAGTATTTTTCCATATATGATCTCTCTTAGTCCTGATAGACTAGATAGAAATAGTTCACCTAGAGATTGCCATATTGTTATTATAATAGATTATAATCTCTCCCTTCTCTTTCCTCCTCCTCCTCATCTTCTTTTTCATTATAATATCCATTGTAAAAACGAGGAAACAGACTCAGAAAAGTCATGACTTCCTCAAAGTCACACACACAGTCTATAATCAGAAAGATGAGATTTGAATCCAGGTGTTTCGATTTTATGTTGATATTCTTTATTCTACTCCATGCTGTGATCAAATTATTCCTCTTTTGTCTTGCATCTTATGTGGGTTGAGTTGAATTTTTTAAAAAAGCCCAGAAAATTTCATTTCTTATACTTTTGAGAGAAAGCAATCAATTTCCAAAGGTAGGGTTAGTTAGACAATAAGAAATGTATCTATTTTCACTCTGACCTCCTCTTGGTTCTTTATAAGACTGGATACAATAAATATGAATATATATATATATATATATATATATGAATATATAATGTAGGAGTGAAAATCTAAATAAAATCTAATAGGAAAAAATGCAGGTGGCAACCATCTCTGATTTGGAATCTCAGCAGTTCATAGAGTGCTGGTCATAGAGTTAGGAAGATGAGTTCAAATTTAGCCTCCTATAATTACTGCCTTTGTTACTCTGGGAAAGTCACTGAAACTCTGTTTGCCTCAGCGTTCTCAATTGTAAAATAGGTGTAATAATAGCATCTACTGCAAGGGTTGTAGAGATCAAATATAATAGTAATTGTAAATACAGTTTTTAAGAAAATTCCTGGCACATGGTGGGTATATAAAATATTATTATTATCAACCTTATTCAACTAAAAATCACACCAACAAATCACAAAGGAGTTAGAAGTAAGAGGATATAGAGGATCAGAACTATTGCAAATGAGTAGATTCATTGTGTTAACAATATTTTTTCAACTTGAGTGAACTTGACTAATAATTGCTTAATACTTGGTTAAATAAATTTCCTCAGTTTTGAGATCTGAAAAAGAATGAGGATCAAACTAGATGATCCTTAGGTTTTTTTTTTTTTTTTTTTTTTCCCAGCTCTAAAACCCAAGATGTTTTGATTTAATCATTTTCTCACTACCTGATTGTTGACTTATGTCACCAAAGATGTATGGACAGTTTAGAAAATATCATCAAGATTATGAACCTACTTACATAAATACTTAAATACTCCAGTTAATTATTCATTCCCTCTCCTTTGTACTTTCTAAAACATCAGTGGGTCCCATTTCCTCCTTTGCTCCATGAGGGTGAGGTGTGTTGCTTCCCCTGCCTCTGATTTCAAAGAGCTATTTAATTTTGAGCATTAGAGGATGCCAAATTCAATAATGACAATAACACATTCTGGTTTTTTTGTTTGTTTGTTTGTTTGTTTCTTTGTTTTGCTAGAGATGCCCTTCGAAAACCGGACTATGAATAGTGAAAAAGAGTTTTTGGGCTGAGCTCTTGCTATTTGCTCCTTCCTAAGGATTCTTATGATAGTTTTAAATTGCTGCTTGATCTTCTACAGTCCAATATCCTTTTTTTTTTCCCCACTCCTGAATTTCATTTGTATTCGTCTATTCAGGACTGGCCCCATTCCTAGGCAGAGTAATTGGCATACACAGCATGATCTGAATAGCTACCAAGGGTTTCTTTGCCTAAAAAATTTCTTCCCCACTAATGTCTACTTAGCCTCAAACCACTGCCAATTGTGTCACTACTTAATATTAAACAAAGGTTTGTATTATTGATTACAAGGCATCTAGCAAGGGTAACATACCATAATTGAAATAGTGGTGGACTTGGGGCAGGATAATTTGAATTTAGCTACTCATTATGACATTTGTTATTAACATTTGCTAAATAGTGTACTGAATAGAGTGAAGAAATTGGGGTTTGTTAGCAAGACCTGATAGCTAAGGAATCCTTGGGAAGACATTTAGTAGTAATTCACAGCTATGGTCTACTCATCTGTAAAATTATAATAATAAGATTACCTATCTCACAGGATTGTTGTAAGAAAAAAGATATGGTATATTACCATCTTTTAAAACCTTAATCTACTAAATGCTAGTTGTTGTTATTATTATTATTATTATGCAACTTCCAAAACATTGCTCAACTTCTCTGATCTTTGGTTCCTTTATCTGCAAAGTAGGACTGTTCATATTTATAATTACTACTTTCCAAAGTCATTTTGAGGAAAACATTTTTTGTTATTATATCTTTTTATTTATAAAACATATCCAGGGGTCCTCAAACTACGGACTGCAGGCCAGATGTGGCAGCTGAGGATGATTATTCCCCTCAACCAGTGCTATGAAGTTTCTTTATTTAAAGGCCCACAAAACAAAGTTTTTGTTTTTACTATAGTCCGGCCCTCCAAGAGTCTGAGGGACAGTGAACTGGCCCCCTATTTAAAAAGTTTGAGTACCCCTGATTATGCATAAGTAATTTTCCAACACTGATCCTTGCTAAACCTTCTGTTCCAACTTTTCCCTTCCTTACCCCCATCCCCTCCCCTAAATGGCAGGCAGTCCCATATATGTTAAATATGTTAAAGTACAAGTTAAGTCCAATATATGTATACATATTTATACAGTTATCTTGCTGCACAAGAAAAATCAGATTTAGAAAGAAGGTAAAAATAACCTGAAAAGGAAAACAAGAATGCAAGCAGACAATCACAGAAAGAATGGAAATGCTATGTTGTGGTCCATACTCATTTCCCAGTGTTCTTTCTCTGGGTTTTGTAGCTGGTTCTCTTCATTACTGAACAATTAGAACTGATTTGGATCCTCTCATTGTTGAAGAGAGCCACATCCATCAGAATTGATCCTCATATGGTATTGTTGTTGAAGTGTTCTTGTTTATCTCCTGGTTTTGCTCATTTCACTTAGCATCAGTTGATGTAAGTCTCTCTAGGCCTCTCTAAAATTATCCTACTAATTGCTTCTTAGAAAAATAATATTCCATGACATTCATATGCTACAATTTATTCAGTTATTCTCCAATTGATGGGTATCCATTCAATTTCCAGTTTCTAACTACTACAAAAATGTCTGCAACAAACATTTTTACATATATGAGTTCCTTTCCCTCCTTTAAGATCTCTTTGGAATATAAGCCCAGTAGTAACACTGCTGGATCAAAGGATATGCACAGATTGATAATTTTTTGAGCATAGTTCCAAATTGCTCTTCAGAATGCTTGGATTCGTTCAAAATTCCACCAACAATGTATCAGTGTCCCGGTTTTCCCACATCCCCTCCAACATTCAGCATTATTTTTTCCTGTCATCTTAGCCAATCTGAGAGATGTGTAGTAGTATCTCAGAGTTGTCTTAATTTGCATTTCTCTGATCAATAATGATTTGGAGCACCTTTTCATATGACTAAAAATAGTTTTAATTTCTTAATCCGAAAACTGTCTGTTCATATCTTTTGACCATTTATCAGTTGGAGAATGGCTTGATTAATGGCTTGATAAATTAGAGTCAGTTCTCTATATATTTTGGAAATGAGACCTTTATCAGAACCTTTGACTGTAAAAATGTTTTTCCAATTTATTGCTTTTCTTCTAATCTTGTCTGCATTAGTTTTGTTTGTACAAAAACTTTTTAACTTGATATAATCAAAATTTTCTATTTTATGATCAATAATGATCTCCAGTTCTTTTTTGGTCACAAATTCCTGAGGAATACATTTTATAATTGTAAAGTTCTATGCAAATATTCATTGTTGAAGGGAGGAAGTGTACAGAATTTTTAACCCTTGATAAACTGACACTGGGATTTTTATTTTAGATTTTTGCTTTGTCCAGGCCTTAGCTGAAAATAATCTCTTCCCTTTCATACAAACTATTTACTACTTAGGAAGCCTTTTAAATGGAAATGCCTGCTTATGGACCTGTTGATTATATAGAAACACATACTCCTCCACAATGATAAGCCTTTAGAAACTTGAAGCCAATAGATAATATAAAATATTTGGGAGTCTACCTGCCAAGGCAAAGACAGAAACTATATGAATACAATTACAAAACACTTTTCATACAAATAAAGTTAGATCTAATAGATCTTTTAAACACTTGGAAGAATATCAAATGCTCATGGGAAAGCCGACCTAATATAATAAAAATTACAATTCTACTTAAATTAATCTACTTATTCAGTGCCATACTAATCAAACTATCATAAATTACTTTACAGAACTAGAAAAAATAGTAACAAAATTTATCTGGAAAAACAAGAGATCAAAAATTTCAAAGAAATTAATGAAAAAAATGCAAATGAAGGTGACTTAGCTATACCAAATTAAAACTATATTATAAAACAGTGATCATCAAGACCATTTTTACTGGCTAAGAAACAGAGTATTGATCAGTGGAATTAGTTGGACTCACAAGTCATAATAGTCAATGATTATAGTAATATAGTGTTTGATAAACTCCAGGACTTCAGCTTCTAGAAAAGAACTCACTGTTTGACAAAAATCGCTTGGAAAATTCAAAATTAGTATGACAGAAACTAGGCATTGATCCATACCCAATACCCTATACCAAAATAAGGTCAAAATGGTTTCATTAGATATAAAGAGTAATAATATGAGCAAATAATATGATATCTTAGATCGATGGAGAAGGAAGGAATTTATGGATAAGGATGACTAGAGAACATTATGAAATGCAAAATAGATAATTTTGTTTATATTAAATTAAAAAGTTTTTGTACAAGTAAAACTAATGTAGTCAAGATTAGAAGGAAAGCAGAAAACTGGGGAAAAAATTGATATTCAAGGGTTTGGATAAAGGCCTCATTTCTAAAATATATAGAGAATTGATTTAAATTTATAGAAATACAAGATACTCTACAACTGATAAATGGTCAAAGGATATGAATAGGAATTTTCAGATGAAGAAATTAAAAGCATTGCTACTTATATGAAAAAATGCTCTAAATCATCATTGATTGGAGAAATGCAAATTAAGACAACTCTGAGATACCACTACACACCTCTCAGATTGGCTATAACAGGAAAAGATAATGAATGTTGTATGGAATGTGGGAAAACTGTGACACTAATACATTGTTGGTGGAGTTGTGAACTGATGCAACCATTCTGAAGAACAATATGAAACTATGCCCAAAGGGGTATCGAAATGTGCATATCCTTTGATCCAGGAGTTTTTCTACTGAGCCTGTATCTCAAAGGAATCATGAAAATGAAAAAAAGGACTCACCTGTGCAAAAATGTTTGTGCCAGTTCTTTTTGTATTGGCAAGGAACTAAAAACTGAGTGGATACTCATCAGTTGGAGAATGGCTGAATAAGTTATGGTATATTAGTGTAATGGAATATTATTGTTCTGTTAGAAATGGTCAACAGGATGATTTCAAAGAGGTCTGGAGAGATTTACATGAACTGATGCTAAATGAAGTGAGTAGAACTAAGAGTAGAACTACATTGTAGACAGTAACAACAAGATTATGTGATGATCACTTCTGATGAATATGACTCTTTTCAACAATAAAGTGATTCAGGCCAATTTTAATAGACTTGTGATGGAGAGAATCATCTATATCCAAAAAGAGGATTGTAGGAACTGAATGTGGATCATAACATAATATTTTCACTTTTTTATTGTGTTTCCTTGCTTTTTTTTCTTTTCATTTTTTCTTTTAGATCTTATTTTTTTGTGCAGAGTGATAAATGTGGAAATATGTATGGAAAAATTGCGCATGTTTAACATATATTGGATAACATGCTGTTTAGAAGAGGGGTGGAGGGGATGGGAGGATAAAAATTTGGGACACAAAATTTAGGAAGGGTGAATGTTGAAAACTATCTTTGCATGTATCTTGAAAATTAAAAGCTATTACTTAATAATAAAAAATACTGAAAAATAAAAAAATGTTTAAGAATAATCAAACAAATAACCAAAAGAGACTTGAAGACAGATATCATGCTCCTCCAAATTGCCTTACTTTCTTTAATCAAACCTCAGATGGCATGAATTCAAGATTCTTTATTAACTTTCAATCTTCTGAATACTTCAGCTAATCATTGTCTTTCCTAAAATGTAGTACCCAGAATTGAACATCCAGTATTTCAGATGAAGTCTGATGATAGCAAAATACAATGAGATTACAACCTCCTTATTTTTGGAAGCTAGACTTCCCTTATGTCATCCAGGATCACATCAAACTTTTGGTGGCTGCACCTAGTTGCTGACTTATATTGAACTTGTCTTTGCTAAAATCCTAAGAATTTTCCCCCCACTATTACATATATAATATCTGCATCTTCCATCTTGTATTTGCAAAGGTGATGGTTAGTGTAAAAGTGAAAGTCTTCATATTTATATTTCATGCTATTACTTTAAATTCAATCTTTTAGTGTGTGAAAATCCTTTTGGATCTTAACTGTCACTCATTGTGTCAACTGCACCACCAGTCACAATTTGTTTTTATTTAAATTCAGTGAGCACATCTTCTACAAGCTTTTACTTAGAAAAGTGTTTGGACTTATTCCATTTGACTACTGATGACAGAACCAATCAATGGAAGCTGCTAAAATGCAAATTTAGACTTATTATCACAAGAAACTTCCTAATGATTATTCTTGCTCAAAAGTGGAATGACTTACCTTAATAGGTATTGAGTTGGTTTTACTTCCTTGGAGTTTTTCAGACTGGATGATCATTTTTGAAGTCATTTCAGAAATTCCAGTTATTAAAGGGATAAGTTATATTATTAGATGATCATCAAAGTCCTTTTCAGTTAACACATTCTATGATCCATTTATTTATCCAAGTGATTGATAAAAAAAAAAAAAAGGTTAAATGGCATTGGACAAAGTATATGTCCTTACTTATTGAATATTGAATTAATAATAATAATAAAGATTTATGTAGTACTTCAATTTTGTAAAATACTTTAAATATGTTAAATCATTTTTTATTAATTACTTTTTAAGTCCAGCCATTCAGCCAGTTCTGAATAGATCTGATTGTATTATTGTTCTATCCATATTTCTTCATCTTGCCCATAAGTATAGTATGAGATACTTTAGTAAAAGATTTACTAAAATATGATATTCATATTCACAATATCTTCCTTATCTTCTAATTTAGTAATTTTATCCAAAAGGAAATGAAGTTAATCAGATATAATCTGTTCTTGATGAAGGCATGTTGGCTTCTAGCACTTTGTAATGTCTTCCTGTATGTTAACCAATCATATGTTCCTTGAAAGTCAGTCTGTTGTGGTGGAAAGAATTGTGGACATGGAGTCTGGATACCTGGGTTGAAATCTCAGAATTGTAACCTACTTATTACTTGAATGACCTTATGTCACAAATTCAGTTCTCTCACCAATGAAATAAAGGGGATGGATTAGGTGATTTTAAGTTTACTCTCGGCTAACATCTTTTCATTTTTAAAATTCTAAATTTCTTAAGAACAGGGACCTCATTTTTATTTATCTTTATTTTTTTCCCTTAACATCCAGCACAATGCCTTATGCATACTAGGCAGTTAATACACATTCATTGAATTCTCTGTTGCATTAGAGTGGATATTCTTTGGCTTCATTACTTTAATATAATCTAATACTTTTTTTTTTATTAAGTATCTCTACTGTATAAGGCATTATGCTTTTTTTTTCCTTTTTATTAACAAAGTAAAGAAAAAAAAAGGAAAGTCTCTCTCCCTAAGGATCTCATATTCTACTGGAAGAATATGACATGTAAACAGGTAAGTAATATGTGAATAAAGTCAGGTGGAATACCAAACTATGGCCTTGATAGTTGGAGGATATGCTAGCATTTACCCATAATGACTTTTTTTTTTTTAATTTATTTTTTTTTTTTAGGAAGGCTTAAACTATAAAATGCATGAGAAGTAATTTAATGGTATGATTTTTCAACTCTGGGGGACTTAGCTTCTATGTTTGGTGGGCTTTATATTTACTTGTTACTATAAAAAATGGCCCCAAAGTTTTTTGTTCAAATTTAGGCTTGATAGCAAAAAAGCTGTCTCTATTGTAAATATATGATGTTATTCATATCTTAAATCCATGTACTAAAAAAAGTCCCATATGTAATAGCAATGATAAGCTCTATGAACTATTCATGTTTTTTTTTAAAGAGCTTATTTTTATTACAATTCATATGAAGTATTAACTTCATTTGAATCACTAATAAATATTACTGATTACTATATTACTTATTACTAATAAATAAATAACTAATAAATATTTTCCCAAATTGATCAACTAGTGGAATATGTGCCTTCATACAGCTACAAGGACTTTAATGTTAAAAAGTTTACATACTAATATGTAAGATTGCTTACAGTTATAAATTTTCATGATTCAAATTAACTTAGTCATTTAAATTTCCCTTTTTCATTATCCTTCATTTGCAAAGAAAAAATTCAGTAGACATAATTTGAGGCCTATTGCATTTGCTCATTCCACTTATAATGGAGAAATGTATTCATTTTAGCTGGTTGAAATGAGTAGAATTTTAAGGTTTTAGGACTATAAAAGATGATTCTCAGCATCCATAGTTTGCTAATTGGTTAAAAAAAAAAACACACCACAGCCTCAGTAATGAGTCTGTGATTCTCCCCCCTTCCCCTTTTCTAGTGTGTCATTTTGGCAAAATGAATAATTTAAAGATACATTTCAGGAAGATTCTTTTCCTCACATTTCTTTTGCTTAGAGGGTGCTGCCCCACTGTGGGTGGTCAAGGAAATGCTTTATTTAACCAAAGTTTCATTATGGTAGACAATTTTTTTTTTTTTTTTTTTTACCAAAACTCATATATGAGTTCTCCTCACATACTATATATAGTTTCATTGCCTTTTTTGGAGACTAGTTTGCATGACTTGAACCATGAACTTACTAAAAGATCTATTCTTTGGGTAACATTAAAACATCTCCCATGGTTAAGATTTATTCTGAGTTTTTTTCACATAGATCTTATTGTATGAGGTATGGTTAAGTTGTAAAAATGGAACAGTTGGAAATAAAGTAATTTCTGTCATCATAACCTTCCCTCCATTATGTGGTATTTAATTTATGCACTGCAAAAATATGAAAAGCATGCCTCTGGCAGAAGTTTTGCTCTTCAACTTTCCTTTTTCTTCATGACTTGATTGATATACAAGCCGTTGATATGGCACTTGAGAAGTATAGCTTGAGAAGTAAATTATATCATTGCTGCTGATTTCATAAGACATCATTTCATCTAAAGTTGAAATTGGGAATGATAACTCAATAAGTAACAATTAGCTCAATTTCTGTTGCCTTAATTGAGTGACTCTCTCTTTAAGCAATGGATTTCACATGAGATAAATCAATATTGGAATACTATTTTTTTTTTTTTTGGCTAGAATAAATCTATTCTATCAATACAAAGGGCCTGTAAGGCAATCTCTGGGTCCCAACACTAGCACTCTTTTTACTACATTATGTTGCTTTCCAACTTTCTTTTTCAGATTTTCACTTTGTTCTTCTTCACATATAGTGTATTCCAAAATTTCTATTCAAACAAAAAATTCATCTGTGCAGAGAAATACAATCTTATTCACTCTCCAGAATTCTTATCTTACCTCAAGGTTCTGCTTTAGTGCTGTATCTTTGAAATAGTCAATGATCAGAAGGCTAGTTTTTCTGGCCTCAAGTTGCCTTGTACTAATTTTTGTGTTTACTTACTATTTCACACACATTGTATTTTCTTTCTCACCTTTATGCCTTTGTATTCACTGTTCCACATATCTGGAATATCCTCATGTTCAACTTGGCCCCTCATAATCCCCGATTTTTTTTTTTCAAACAGAACTCAACAGTCATCTACATGAAACCTTTCTAGATTTCTCTATCTATTCATGTTTTCTTTCCCAAACTAACATTTATTAATTTTGTACATGTTTATATATTTATACCATATATAAATATCAATATTTTGTCAGTCTTAGATAGTTGGAAGACATGTAGCAAACAATATTGAAAAAATTGAAAATTATTATTAAATATACATATACATTTTGGATATAAACATGCTATATCATGTAATTAGTGAGAAAAATTAAAAGAACAGAAGTAAAAGATGCCATCATTGTGATGGTGCTAGCACCCAGGATTCCTTAGAATCAGCCAAAGTCAGGATAAGCAAAAGTCTTTAGTCTTTATTCTTGTTCTTTAGGGATAGAAGTGAACAGGATGGAAGTAGAATCTCTGCAACCTTCTTCTTCCTCGTCTACCACTAAAGTGCCTCTGGCTAGTCTTACTCCACCCCCTAGTTCCTCCTACAATCCTCTGTACACACCAATCATTGAGCCAACACAGGATAGTGGGAAGGGCCACTTTCCAAACATATGCCCATAAAATATTGTCCAATTGGTAGTTAGCCTCAAGTGCTTGGCTGTCCACACCTCAGTGCATCAACTCAAGAGTTTCAGCCCTCTACATCTCCCACTTTCTTTTGTTTTAGAACACAGGTAGTCACCCTATCCCTGACTTCTCAGGGAGGTGAGAGCCCCCAAAAGGAGGTGATCATTCCCTCCCTGACTTCTCAGGAAAGGAGGTGAAAACACCAAAAAGGAGTTGATCACGCCCCACACTGACTTCTAAGAAGGGAGGTGAAAGCACTAAAAAGGAGATGATCACACCCTCCTTGACATCTCAGGAAGGGAGATGAAAAGCACCAAAGGGAAGTGGGGATTGCTAGCGGGTTTCTAGGCTGAAGGGTCTTATTAGAAATAGGTATGGACAAACCCATCAGCATGGGAGATATTACACAAGCACATAGCAATAAAGCACAGGCTCTCCCCACAATCAGTGCAGTCTCAATGTAGTGCAACAAACATGAATTGTACATGCAAGTAATGATATAACAAACAATATGAATCAACATGGTGTTGTAAAAGATTTCCAGAAATCCTAGAAGGAGGGTATGTAAACAACACCCACACATACGCCTTCTTCAGCAGCCAAGAAATAGTCCAAAACCAATCTATTGTCCATTTCTTCATGTGTCAGGGAATCCAATGATCCCCACAAGTTTTTGAAGTCCTGTAATAGTCTTTTTATGTATTAGGGAATCCAATGATCCCCACAAGTTTTTGAAGTCCTGCAACAGTCTTTTTATGTGTTAGGGAATCCATTGATTCCTGAGAGTTTTGAAATCCTACAACAGTCTTATCATGTCTCAGAGAATCCAATGATTCCTGAGGGTTTTGAAATCCTACAACAGTCTTATCATGTCTCAGAGAATCCAATGATTCCTGAGGGTTTTGAAGTCCAACAATTTTTGATGTCCATGAGTCAAACGCCATAACTGCCATGCTCTTTCAGTGGGGGGCACAGTCAGCAATGAAACCACTCGATGTTTCTTGGGTCTTTTCCTTTGTTTCAATGGTCTGCTTCATCTCTCTTTGATGGACAAGGCAAATATGGCTTGTTGGCACCCATCTGATTCCTTCTCCACCTTAGAGATACAAGCAAATCCTCTCCCTCAAGCAGTTAGCCTCTCTGGTCCCTTCCATTCACCACTTTCTGGGTTCTCCACATCACCTGGCGATTATCTAAAGATAATGGAGCTGCTTGCACTGGACACTGCCCTTCTGGTAGGTTATAAAACCTGTCTGCTGGAGCCAGTGCATCTTTGTCAAAAATCAAGAAATTAGTAGTATAAAGAGCTAGATTTAGAAGTTCTCTAGGGTTGCCTGTGCCTCCCCCTTTCTTTTGTTTTTGGAAGAGCATCTTAATGTCTCTGTTTCTCCTCTCTACTATTGCCTATCCTTGAGGATTAAAGGGTATGCCAGTGGTGTGTAAAATCTTATACTGTACACAAAAGTGTGCAAAATGTTTAGAAGTATATGCAGGTCCATTGTCTGTTTTTATGGCTTGTGGCATACCCATAATGGCAAATGCTTGTATAAGGAATTCAGTGACCACTGGGGCTGTCTCTTTTGCTGCTGGTATTGCAAAAGTGACTCCTGAAAAAGTGTCTACCACAACATGGATAAAAGACAGATGACCAAAAGATTTATAATGGATCACATCCATTTGCCAAATTTCACTGATTCACAAACCACAAGAGTTCTTTCCTGGAGGCAGTGTAGGAGCATGGAAAGGAAGGCAAGCTGTACAGGCTTTTACTATGCTCCTTGCTTCCTCCCTTGTTATTCCAAATTGTAAACATAAAGCTCGAGCAGCCTGATGATATTAAAAATGAGATTCTTGGGCTTCTTGAAATAAAGGAATATTGGCCAGCATAGTTAGAAGGCTATCTGCATTTGAATTACCATCAAAAATAGGACCTGGAAGTCCTATGAGAGTGGACATGCAAGATATAAATCTTACCTGGGTGCTTTTCCACTTGCTCTTGAAGTTCCTTAAAGAGCTGATATATATTAGAGGCTACAAATTTTATTTGGGCTGTGGCAACTCTTTGTGCCACACCTACTGAATAGGCTGAATCAGATATTATATTTATATCTCCTGGATAATAAGTAAGAGCTAGAAGAATTGCATACAATTCATTCTGCTGAGTGGATTGAAAAGGAGTTCTGACTACTCTCTTTATAGTTAAATCACAAGAGTATATAACGCCAATATTATGTTTGGATGCATCTGTAAAGATAGTTGGTCTTTTAAGAGGACTTTAGAAACCTTCTCTTCAAGAATCCATCACCAATTATGTAATTGTCTGGTTATCTTTAATGGAGACTGTGTGTAAAATTTGGAGCCATGGCTAATAAAATTTGCCACTCCGGGATGGTTTTACAGTATACATTAATTTATGCATTAGTATAAAAGATGTATATCTTGTCAGGTCTTATCCCAGATAATTGTACTGCTCGCTTAATGGTCTTTAATAAAATTCTAACCACAAGCACTGGGTAAGGAGTAAGGCTTTGTTCTGGTTGTGCTGGGAGGTTCACCCACTCTATCACACTGCCTCCTTGATGAAGGACTGCTGTGGGTGTCTCTTGTGTAGCAAAAACTGATTTTCCAAGGGTTTTTTAGTGACTCTTTCAACCACATTGGATAAAGCCAGTTCAACTTCTCTCAAAGCCTTTTGAGCTTCTTTTGTAAGCTGGTGTGGTAAGTTTAAAGCACTGTCTCTCCTTAAAATGTCATATAATGGTTGTAATTGATAGGTAGTCAAGCCTAACACTGGACGCATCCATTGGATATCTCCTATCAATTTCTGAAAGTCATTTAAGGTGTTTAGCTTCTCTGTTCTTAAGGAAAGTTTTTGTACTGTGACCACCTTAGGATATACTTTATATCCTAAATATTGAAAAGGAGCATGTCTTTGAATTTTTTCTGGAGCTATGTGCAATTTGTGTTCCTTAGTGTTTCCATAGTCTTTTGTAGACATGCTTCTAACATTTGTTCCTCAGGTACACATCCCAATCTATCATTCATGTAATGTAATAACGTAACTTTTGGAAATGCTTTTCTTACTGGAGTAAGAGCAGCAGCGACATACATTTGACACATAGTAAGGCTGTTTTTCATTCCCTGTGGCAAAACTGTCCATTCATATCTTTTATAAGGCTCAGCTAAGTTAAGATGGAAAAAGTGAAGGTTTTGACATGAGAGAGAACTGAGAGATCAAGAGATTGTAGGTCAGTAATATGAGACAAAAGTAGAATTAGGTTAAGAGAAGGCAGATGGAGAGGTAGAAAAATCAATAGATTTGGTTGAATGAAGAAACTCTGGAATTCTTGCATCTGGAGATGATACATTTGGAGGCTGCAAGATCAAGAGTATGACTATTTTTGTGTGTAGGTGAGGTATTTAGGGGTGTAGTTCATGGGAAGTAAGTAGGTTGAGGAACTGAGTTTGTATTTGTGTGAGAGTCATTGAAGTGACGTTGGTAACTTCACCCAGCACTCCCTCACTTAAATTTAATTCACTTGCATATCATGACATCACTTTCCTGATTGATGTCATGTTGATTGAATTGTAGATATGAATTGCATGAGCCTCAAAGGAGGAGAGGTTACAGAGTGACAGAGTTAGTGGGAGAACATTAAGGTGTCAGGGGAGAGTATGGAGTATTCCAACTCCTCAGAAAGCTGAGAATTAGTACAGGTGCCTGAAAATCAAGTGCAGTCAGTACTGGAAAAGTACTGTATTATCAGGAAAGCTGTATTATTAGGACTAAGGTAGGTGTCTGAAATTCTAGAAGATGGAAGGAATTAGTAAAGAATTTTAAACGAAGGGGAGTTTTTAGTTATGGCACAACATTCTGGTATTTCAGAGTTCATTAGTAAACAGGAGGGATTGGACTTTGTTGTAGAGAATACAAGTATATGTCTCTCAGCTAATTATCAAGCTTTTAATATAATTCTGTATTCTTGGCAATTTATCTTCTCTGCTCCCTAGGCTTCAATTATCATTTGTATTCAGAGATTTTCATGTCTACATTAGTCTTCCTTTCCATAACTCCCCTGGCAAGTATCCATAGAATGAAGGAAAAGGGATTTATTAAACATCTATTATGTACCAAGCACTGTATCATACTTTACAAATACCAAAACAAATTCACTCTCTGCCCTTGTAGAGTTTGTATACTAAAGTGAAAGGAGACAAAATGTAAGTGATGACCTGGAAGGTATGATTGTTTTTTTCTGGACATTTATAGATGTGATTAGTAGATTAACTGATCTCCTCAAGGAATAACAGTTCAGTTGACTTAATCATGATTCCTATTTTAAGAATTGGAGAATATGGAATAGTTTGAGTCTGAAGAAACTAATAAGGGTATTTGGCAATAAAGTTTTTGTCCTGCAAGTAAATCAAAGTATTGCCAGGATTTTCTCAAAATAGTATTCTTGGAAGGAAAGCCATCATTAATCAAATTGGGTTCTCAGGGCAGAAGTTCCTCTAAGATATGGTTTTTGGTATAAATAGTACTTGGATTGAGTTTATGGGAGTGATGGCTAGGAAAAAAAGGAAGCTTATGAAGCCCTAGACTTTTGTTTCAAAAGATTTGCCAGATGTTTTCATTTGATTATCTGTTTGTATCTCAAATTCAACTTGTCTAGACTTGAACTCATTAGTTTTCCATCAAAACCTTGCCCTTTCCATTCAAAATAACTGTCGATAGTATAAACTATTTGGGAATCTATCTATCAAAGGAAAGTCAGGAATTATATGTGCAAAATTACAAAGACTTTCCACACAAATAACATCAGATTTAAATAATTGGAAAAATATTAAGTGCTCTTGGATAGGCTGAGCAAATATAATAAAAATGACAATACTCCCCAAACTAATCTATTTATTTAGTGGTGTATCAATCAGACTCCCAAGAAACTATTTTAATGACCTAGAAAAAATAAGAACAAAATTCATATGGAAGAACAAAAGGTCAAGAATATCACTTTCTATAAAAGTGGCCTAACTGTACCTGATCTAAAACTATATTATAAAGCAGCTGTCACCAAAACCATTTGGTATTGGCTAAGAAATAGATTAGTTGATCAGTGGAATAGGTTAGGTTCACAGACAAAATAGTCAATAACTATAGCAATCTAGTGTTTGAAAAACCCAAAGATCCCAACTTTTGGGATAAGAATTCACTATTTGACAAAAATTTCTGGGAAAATTGGAAATTAGTATGGCAGAAATTAGGCATGGACCCACACTTAACACCATACACCAACATAAGATCAAAATGGGTACATGATTTAGGCATAAATTACGAGATCATAAATAAATTATAGGAACATAGGATAGTTTACCTCTCAGACTTGTGGAGGAGGAAGGAATTTGTGACCAAAGAAGAACTTGAGATCATTATTGATTACAAAATAGAAAATTTTGATTATATCAAATTAAAAAGGATTTGTACAAACAAAACTAATGCAAACAAGATTAGAAGGGAAGCAATAAACTGGTAAAACATTTTTATAATCAAAGGTTTTGATAAAGGTCTCATTTCCAAAATATATAGAGAATTGACTCTAATTTATAAGAAATGAAGCCATTCTCCAGTTAATAAATGGTAAAAGGATATGAACAGACAATTTTCAGATGATGAAATTGAAACTATTTCCACTCACATGAAAGAGTATTTCAAATCACTATCGATCAGAGAAATGCAAATTAAGACAACTCTGAGATACCACTACATACCTGTCAGATTGACTAAGATGACAGGAAAAAATAATGATGAAGATTGGAGGGGATGCAGGAAAACTGGGATATGGGAAAACTGGGATACTGATGCATTGCTGGTGGAGTTGTGAACAAATCCAACCATTCTGGAGAGCAATCTGGAATTATGCCCAAAAAGTTATCAAACTGTGCATACCCTTTGATCCAGCAGTGTTACTTACTACTGGGCTTATATCCCAAAGAGATACTAAAGAAGGGAAAGGGCCTTGCATGTGCCAAAATGTTTGTGGCAGCCCTCTTTGTGGTGGCTAGAAACTGGAAAATGAATGGATGCTCATCAGTAGGAAAATAGTTGGATAAATTGTGGTATATGAATGTTATGGAATATTATTGTTCTGTAAGAAATGACCAGCAGGATAAATACAGAGAGGATTGGAGAGACTTACATGAACTGATGCTGAGTGAAATGAGCAGAACTAGGAGATCATTATACACTTCAACAATGATACTGTATGAGGTTGTATTCTAATGGAAGTGGATTTCTTCAACAAAGAGAAGATCTAATTCAGTTCCAATTGATCAATGATGAATAGAATCAGTTACACCCAGAGAAGGAACATTGGGAAATAAGTGTAAACTATTTGCATTTTTGTTTTATTCCCAGGTTATTTTTACCTTCTGAATCCAATTCTTCCTGTGCAACAAGAGAACAGTTTGGTTCTGCACACATATATTGTACTAGGACATACTATAACATATTTAACATGTATATAACTGCCTGCCATCTAGGGGAGGGGATAGAGGGAGAGAAAGGAAAAATCAGAACACAAGTGAGTGCAAGGGATAATGTTGTAAAAAAATTACCCATGCATATGTACTGTCAATAAAAGTTATAATAAAAAAAATTCTCAAAGCTTCTCAAAAAAAACCTTGTCCTTTACCCATCTTCCTCTTTTCTGTTGATGTCATCACTATTCTCCAAGACTCTCACATTTATAAATTTGTATACATCTATGAAATTTATTGTTGCTCATCCCTCATATACAAACATCTGTAATTCTACCTCTGAAAAACACTTTTTTCATATATCTTGCTTACTCATCTCTCACCTTCATTTTCACTACAATCATCCTTACCCAGACCCTCATCTTTTATTGCCCACACTATTGTAATAGCTTCACAAATCATCTCCTTGGCCTCAATATATTCTCTCTTCAAACTGTCCTCCATCCCAGAGCCCAAGAGATCTTCCTAAAGCGTAGCTTTCAACCATTCTCTGTTCAAAAATTTTTAGTGACTTCTTGTTGACTAAGATATAAACTTTAATCCCCTGGCCTTCCAAAATTCAAAATTTATTTTCCTCTCTCTCTCTCTCTCTCTCTCTCTCTCTCTCTTTCTCTTTCAGAAACACATGCTCTCTCTTCCCTTCCCTCTTTCTTCCACAGTATATTAATTTTTCCTCATATTTTTTGTTTTTGCTGATCACCTAATTTCTGAGTATATCTTCTTCCTCATCCTCAGTGATTCCTTTGATATCCTTTGTAATAAAGAAGAAAAAGGAAGAAGAAAATGGCAGTTCCAGGCAACTAACCTCCTCCTCAGAATTAACCCTATCTCTATAAAGAATGTAGGAAATTAATTTTTTGTCCTTTTCTCTGGTATAAATCTTAGTCATTATAATTACTAATGTTCAGCTGAATTTTTTTGTTTCTTCCTTTAACATTGTCCCTAGATTTTTTTCTATTACTCTTCATCTATTTTATTCTCAAGTCAAACTTTTTTTGGCTTTCCATTTCCAAATCTGTCTATTCTCTATCATCTGTGTATCATCATTTTGTTAACATTTGCCCTTGTGCTCATAATAGACTTTCCTTGTGATAGAATCAAGATTCTTCCATTTCATTATAGGAGGGATTCATTTTTCCTAAAAACAAAAAGACAACAACAAACTTGTCTGTGGGATTGATCCCCATCTTCACAGTTTCCTGGTTTCTTATATTCTTAAAAATTTCATGGATTTGATGTCCTTTGTTTGTCTAAAGACTACATGAGTCACTGTATCTAATCCTGATCACCAGACAAGTTGCCATATGGAAAAGAGGGAATGGGACACATTCATAGAAATTATTTCTCTCTGCATCTTTATTGACTATTCTTGCTATGTTAAGGCAAAGAAAAATCTTTTTTAACTGTTTAATGATTTATAATTTCCTCATTTCATCTCAACTTTTAACCTGAACTATTGGCATGCTTTGATAAGGCCTTATCTTAATACATTTTCATCACAATGATCTTTCTTTCTTCCTTTAAGGGACTGCTCAGGTCCCCCCTCTTGCATGAATTTTCTTTACACAGATACATATACACACAGGCACACATACATCATATCTAGTAGTGAAAGTGATCTTTCCTCAAATTTCCCACTTTGTCTTGATCTCTCTATTTACCAAATTATGCCTTGTTGTACTCATTTGTGTATCTGCATTATCACACCCCCATCTCTCAAACTAATTAAGCTGTGACTTTTTTAAAAAGAGGGAATGTGAAATTTTTCATTTTTGTATTCAATACTTATCTCAATTTCTAGCCTATGGGCACTTAAAACTTGTTCATTAAATTGAATCAAGTTATTTTATTTTGTGCTATTTTATCAAAATGAGAAGTATTAAAATAATTTAATTAATATATTTTATTTGCTACTACAATTAAATTTTTTTTTACTATTTAAAATGAGGAAGAGTAATGTAATTTTAAGAGGTGGAATGTTATTGGAGTTTAAATGATTTGTCTAAGATCATACAGGCAGATAAATGTGGAGATGGAACTAGAATCTAAGTAAATATATTTATTCACTCAATAGAAGGAACACTGGTCTTTTTCAAAGAACAGTGATATTTTATTATTAGAAATTTATTATGCACATCTCTTTCTTAAATAATCTGATTTCCAAGTCAAATAAGTGACTACATTCAGTATTGGAGAAATGTGCCTTGTGGAATAATGCTCAAATTAAGTAACCCCTCTAAATTGATTTGATAAATACTACAAATCAATTACTACTATACTCTTAGGAACTCATATTATCCTTTTTCTAATCAGCCAACAATATATAACTCTTTATCATCTTAGAGAAATGACTGAAAGATAGTTTTACTCAGTCAGATCTTAAGGTTACAATTCTAGCATGACTAATATGCAGAAAGTTTTCTTTTTCTGCTTTAATCACTTTCTATCCTATTCTTAGTAGGCCTTTTCACTTGTTTTATTATCAAGACATTTTGAATTCTAATAATTCATCATAATGAAAGTCTATTTGGTAAAAAGCATATTTTCTTCTTCATGAATTTTACGTTCCATAAATCACATTTTCATTGGTCTTAAAGATTCTCCTATCCATATAAAGGGCACTGTCTCTTTCTCTCACACATACAAATATAAAAAATATATACACCTATCAGAAATGTCATTGGTCCCTATAATTCCATACCTTATTCTTTTTCTTTCTGAAATGAAAATTATCATAAATATTATAAGCCATTTAAAACTATCATTAAGCAGAAATTACCCTTACATAATCATCCCACTGTTTTTAGAAATATTTATTTCCTAGGTCAAAAGTAATTGAACAGAAAATGGGAAAAATAGATAATGTATAAGGATAGTGTAAAGGACAGTTGAACAAAGAATTTAATGTGACAGTAGTAAAACGTCTACACCAATTAGGTGTAGGTGTAGTCTTATTCTACTCCTCTCCCCATCATTGGTCAGCTCTTGACTCTGGTCCCTCAACTAACTTTAGAATACCATTCACAAGGTCACTTCACTTTGCCACCCCTTTCTGGGGTACTGATTTTCTCCCCTGAAGAATATGGGTTATATGAAGCCATGAGTCCAAAAGTATCATGAGAGGAAAGAAGCATTGTCTTCTCCTGTCCCCACCATTGCCAAAACCTTGAGTCAAAACTCCAACTACTTAATTACAACTACTAATTTAGAAAAATGACTGTGATTAATAACAATTAGCATTTATATAGAGATTTAAGGTTTGCAAAATTATTTACACATTTTGCTGAATGCTTATAATTATCTTGTTAAGTTGGTACTTTTACTATCTTTGTAATACAGATGAGGAAACAGGTTGAATGAGGTCAAGTTACTTATTCATGTTACACAGATAGTGTTTGAGACAGAATTCAGATTTGGTCTTCCAGACAAATTTTATCACTCCATGCACTCTGCCACCCAGCTGTCTCAGAATGTTTATCTATTTGTGGAAATTTACTTAGTATGCTTCATAGCATGCTTATGAATTTGTTTATTATTTGTGGGGGAAAAGGCTTAAGAAATTAAATAATGGCATAAATTCAAGCAAAAACAAAAATTCACATTAATATTAAATTCGACAAATATTATTTTCTGTTCAACTACTTTTGACCTAGGAAATAAATATTTTTCCACTGAAATCAAGATCATGTCAGCCCCATGTTCTGAAGCCAAAATGTAATGTTCTTTGTCCAGTTTTCTTGGGGTCTCTGGAGGTCTTGGGAGCAGCCTTCCTTTCAGTTCAGTAATCACGACAAGAGTAGCCAGGGGTTAAAGACCAAATCCTTTATTATCTCCTTCCTAGGGCTGGGCAGCTTTTTTTACAGGCATTCCAGAGTCTTGATTTCAGTGGAGAAGTGCAGGAGGAGAGCCTGCCACCAAGGTGGTGTGAGATGGGATGAATGAATGTGGTTGTAAGTCCCTGGGCTTGTGCTTTAGCCTCCAGTCCTATTCTTCTCTAGCTCTCTGAGAGCTTCTCTTCTGTGGCTCTCAGTTCTTGCTTATATGCTCCACACTGAATATAAACCAATCATTATAGCTCTAGGAAACCATTATTTGTTGTAAGATTAAATCAATCATACTGAATTTAGAGTACTATTAATCATCATGCTAAACTAGATAACCATTATCTCATCAATTCCACTGAATTAGCACCTTGTTTCAAGTTCAGAGTTCTGGCCCTTAACAGAATACCACTTTATTGTCTTATATCACATAAGAACTGAGGGTTACTTCTATATTGCAGGTTTGATGTAATTGATATTATTGAGTAATTATAATGTCCAGATGTGGGATAGATGAAAATTTTTGTGATTGCTTTGTACTGGAAACTCCTAAAGGTATTTTCTGATTTTAAGAGTAGACAAAAAAACAAGAAAAGAATCATTATATGAACATTAGAAAAATATTGGGGGATTGAAATCACTTAATAAAGTCCTTTGTAATAGAAAATTCTTCAAAAACTCCAGGTACATTGAAAGCAAGAAATAGTAATGGAGAACTGATTTCTATATCCCTTATTAAAGAAATGGTTAGAAATCTAATTATGCACATAATACATGCTTAATAGGTGCTCCACTCATTCATCCATCCATTTATATATTCACTCATTTGTGAAGAGGTAGCTCAATGGATAAAATGATGGATCTACAGTCAAAAAGATATTTTAGAAATATCAGTAGGATTCCTGCCTTAAACACTTATTAGCTGTATGATGCTGGACAAATCATTTAATTGTTGTTGGCAATCAGTTTTGTTTTTTATACAGTGATTATAACCTTACCCATCCTCACGTGCTGTCGCAAAAATAAAATGAGATACTATTTTATAATGTTCTTCTTTTCTAAAATATAATCATTCTCCAGGAGCCGATTTCTTGGGGGGCTTCTGAAGGCAGCCTTCCTTTCAGTTCAGAGTAATAATTACCTTAAATGAAGCCAGCTGTTAAAAGTTCAGATCCTTTATTGTCTCCTTCAAAATAGCCCAGTTAGCTTTCTTGGAAGCCTATCTCTCTCCTTGGTTCCAAGACCTCTTGTTGCTAGTCTTTTAGCTCTTCCAGCTTCAGCCTCTAGCTTTCTCTGACTCCAAAGCCTCCAGCCCACACAAAAGTGATATATATGGAAAGAATTGACTCCTCCTCCCAAAGTGGGATTGTGGGTTCTCTGTGACTTGTGAATCTCCTCCACTGAATCCTGACTTGTGGATCTCCTCTAGTGGATTCCTCCTTTTATGTTCTCTCTTAAAAGTGTGAACTTTTAAAGGTGTGAAAGGTGTGAACTCTGAACTAGAGAACTGTTAAGTACCATGCTAAATTAGACAATCAATTTAGCACCTTGTAAGAATCCTAACACTATTTGTATTTATGAACATTAAAATAATATATAAAGGTTAAATATATCTATTTTGGGGTAGATACTAGCTTGATATATAAATAGAGCTGTATATGATTAAATGATCTAGGATTCAGAACATGCAATTTGAATATAGCATCTGCCAAGGCTGGTTATCATGGCTCCAGATTATGGGATCTCTCAATGGGAGGACCTAAGAGCATCATACTTTAAAGACACAAGTGGGACACAGGTGACACCAATTCTTACTCTTAGCACTAGGGAGAAACCTAATCCCTAGATAACTTCAACAAAAGTTTTGACAATTTGCAAAATTGTAAGTTATTGGAAAACTATGCCAAATTTCCTTCTCTCCAACTCACCCTGTATTCTTCATCATAAGTATCTTCTATCACATGCTTTGGATTATACTATACTATCATCATTCACTTAAACTACCTTAAAGCTTCTCTCACAATGGAGTGGGCTTTTATCATTCTTACTCCATCACTACTAGTATCAGATTCAGGGAGTAGTTAAGTGTCTTTCACAGGATCACAGAACTCCTGGAATATCTGAGATCAGATATAAATTCAGGTCTTCCTTACTCCAGGACCAGCACTTTATCTGCTGCTCCTTAACTGTTGTAGCATATACAAAAGCAATTGCAAGGCTAGATCTTCATAGGTATTCTTTCCCAGGATGATGGCTGAGTAAACTGTACTAAAAGAAATTCTATTCAAAAGTTCTTGGGATCAGAATCCTGAGATGTCTCTATCATGGTGTAAGATGATATGGTGATCAATGTGGTGAATTGTCTTAACACATGTATCTTTTTTGATCCCTCATAGTGTCTTATTTTACCTAGGACTGACTTTCCTTTTCTCTGTGTGGCATTTCATTAACAATTTCTAGGGATATTTGAATCCTGCTCCATAGAAGTTGTTTATCCAGATGATGATTGTATATCCAGCTTTGGATGCTGGAATAATGGACATCATGACATAAGACAGTGGAACCCCAGTTTTCAGAAATCCTACACTTATTCACCTGTTAGTGGCAGCTGGCTAGATGTTATTAATAGTGATGAAGAAGGTGTGTTTCCACTCAGCAATGACTTCTCTCCTCAACAATGACTTCTCTCCTCAACAATGACTGTAGGGGCTGAGCTGGGCTGGTTTTAGAGATACTGATATTCTTTTTTTTTTTTTTAATTAATTATAACTTTTTATTGACAGAGCCCATGCCTGGGTAATTTTTTTACAACATTATCCCTTGTACTCACTTCTGTTCCGATTTTTTCCTTCCCTCCCTTCACCCCTTCCCCCAGATGGCAAGCAGTCCTATACAAGTTAAATATGTCACAGTGTGTCCTAGATACAATATATGTGTGCAGAACCGAACAGTTCTCTTGTTGCACAGGAAGAATTGGATTCAGAAGGTAAAAATAACCTGGGAAAAAAAAGAAAAATGCAAGCAGTTCACATTCATTTCCCAGTGTTCTTTCTTCGGGTGTAGCTGCTTCTGTCCATCCTTGATCAATTGAAACCGAGTTAGATGTTCTCTTTGTCAAAGAAATCCACTTCCATCAGAATACATCCTCATACAATATTGTTGTGGAGGTATATAATGATCTCCTGGTTCTGCTCATTTCACTCAGCATCAGTTCATGTAAGTCTCGCCAATCCTCTCTCTATTCATCCTGCTGGTCATTTCTTACAGAACAATAATATACCATAACATTCATATACCACAGTTTACTCAACCATTCTCCAATTGATAGGCATCCATTCATTTTCCAGTTTCTGGCCACTACAAATAGGGCTGCCACAAACATTTTGGCACATACAGGTCCCTTTCCCTTCTTTGACACTGATATTCTTAAAGCTCTTGGGTTCAGGTTCCTGGGTTGTCTTCATCAGTCTCTGAGGAAGGCCAGCAAGCAAGGTGGTGACTTGTATGAAATATAGTATCTCTTATTTCTCTCTCAGCTGTGTCTCACTTAAGGAGAGAATACTTGAGGAGGGAGCAAAGTAGAGTCAAAGCAAAAATGTGAATGGATCTGTGACACTCATCTCCTTATTCAGATTTAAAACTTCAGCAAACAATCCTTTAATCTTTACAGCTTCTATAGTGCCCAGTTTAGAATTCAGCCTAAATTATGCCCAAAGAGCTATCAAACTGCATATCCTTTGATACAATTTTGTTTTTTTTCTCATTTTTTCCTTTTTGATCTGATTTTTCTTGTGCAGCATTATATTTGTGGAAATATGTATAGAAGAATTGCACATATTTAATATATATTGGATTACTTGTCATCTAGGGAACGGGATGAGGGGAAAGGAAGGAAAAATATTGGAATATAGAGTTTTGTAAGGGTGAATGTTGAAGATTTTCCATGCATATATCTTAATATAAAAAGCTTTAATTAAAAAAAAGAATTCAGCACCCATCGTGCATGCAGTCATTCTTTTTGTGTTTATTGTTCATCAGAATGTTTGCTTTAGTCCTCAAATGATGTGCATACAGATGTCCACTTATGTGGAGTTTCCCTCTTTTTGTTCCGTATTAGAAATGAAAATAACTTCAATTCAGGGCAATATACAGTGTTCACATTATTAAAAAAAAGTTAGATAATTTTTCAACAATTAAAATCAATATTGCCATGCAATAGACTAAACTTTTTGGAAATTATTGGAAAAAATGAGACCCCCTCCAAAAACAACAATAACATCAACAAAAACCAGACATAGCAGAATACTTAATCCATCTGCTAGCTTTCATATTTGAAGAATGGTTTACCGGAAGTTGAATAGGCCAGTAATTTAGAGTTTCTGTGTGTAAAATATTCATTCCCAAATTCTGTAACCAGTGATTTAGAACATTCTTTTGATCATACCATTTTGGGTAACATCTACTGGCTTTTAGCAGACACTTAATCAGCATTAGTACACTTTATTATTTTACTTCACATTTGATAGATTTCTTTTAGTTCAGATCATCAGGTAGAGTGTGTAGGTAGCTGAAGTTTGACATGGTATTGCTTCCAATTTTGCTTGCTTTGTTTCCTTACTAGGACACAAACTCATTATTATAATCTTCCCAATTGTTCTATCAATACCAAATATTGACAGTACTTTAGCACACTTTGGATGAACACTCATACAAATAGTTCAGCCCCATGGACTGTTGATTTCCCCCAGAATTGGACAAATAAGCTCTATATGCTCAGCAAATTACTTTCAATTGGAGTAAATAAGACTAATTTCAAATTTAAGATTACATTTCATTTTTTTCTCTCCTTCTGTTTTCTCTGTAACACTCAGGAATAAAAATATATTTTTACCCTAATCAGGGATACTCTCTCTCTTTCTCTCTTTCATACAGACAATCAAACACACATACACGCACACATACATCTAAACTGCGTAGCATAATAGATAGAATTCTGAATCTACAGTCAGGAACATTTGTCTTCCTTAATTCAAATCTGGCCTCAGACACTTACCACTTGTGTAATCCAGGGGAAGTCGCTTAATCTCTTTTGCTTCAGTTTCTTACATATTAAATGAACTAGAGAAGTAAATAACAAACCACTCCAGCATCTTTGCCAAGAAAACCCAAAATGAGGTCATGAAGAGTTTATCATTACTGAAAATAAATGAACAACAATTGTACATAATATGATATATTTATATTTACATATATAATATTATTGATTTTAATTTGGAAATAAAATGTATTGAAATTATAAATGTTTATGTTATGAGGTTAATAGCCAATGCAAAAAATAAGTTCAGCAATAGAATTTGCCTTGCAATTATAAAATGATAGAGAAGTTATTAATTAAATACCTGATGTGCTTAAATAAGACTCCATACTTAATTTCAACTGTCAATGTAAGGAATGATTTACAAAGACTAGCTATTATAAAATGATCTTGGCCAAATCATATGAATCTTTTAGGCCTTGGAACATTTATTTGTAAATAGCTATTTGGTGATTGATTGTAAAAAAGAGTTTTGGGTCAGAAAATTTGGGCATTCCCTTAAAGGCTACACTGTTTTTTGCAAAAAGTGTTGGATTTTGAATCATAGGACTTAAATCTGAATAAGTTTTCTGTTTTGTCCTTGGCAAAACTCTGGGCCGGTTTCTTAATCTGTGAAATATGTAGATTGGACTAGATGACCTTTAAGGCTGAACAATGCTTTAGCTGCAGACTTTCACACGTAAAAATGGGTATAATAATATCTTTATTATGTTTAAAATGTTTTTGAACATTAAAACTCTATAAAATTTAAAATGTTACTAATTAATTTTATCATCTTATTGCAATAATCTAGGCATAAATTGGTGAGGAACTGTACTAAGGTGGTACCAGTACCAGAAAAGGAAAGCTGGAATATGTTTTTTAATTAAATATTTTTATTTTCAAAACATATGCATAGATAGTTTTTAGCATTCACTCTTTCCCCATCTTCCCTCACCCCTTCCTCTAGACAGCAATTAATTCAATATATGTTAAATATGTACAATTCTTCTACCATATTTCCACAATTATCATGCTATGCAAAAAAACAGATACAAAAGAGAAACCAAACAAATTACAAGCAAACAACAACAGAAAAGTGAAAATACTGTAGTAGTTGTAGTTGTAGTGAACAACATGCAGTTCCACAAACCTCTCTGGGTTCAAATGGCTCTCTTCATACAAGAGTATTGGAGCTGTCAGACATTATCCAACTGATAGGAATCTACCCAGTTTCCAGTTCCTTGTCACCACAAAAAGGGCTGCTACAAGCAATTTTGCACATGTGAATCGTTTTCCCTTTTTTATGATCTCTTTAGGATATAGACTCAATGGAGACACGACTGGATCAAAGGGTATGCTCAGTTTGAAAGCCCTCTGGGAATAGTTTCTTTCTTTTTTTAAATTTTTTTTATTTAATAACCTTTTATTTACAGGATATATGCATGGGTAACTTTACAGCATTAACAATTGCCAAACCTCTTGTTCCAATTTTTCACCTCTTACCCCCCCACCCCCTCCCCCAGATGGCAGGATGACCAGTAGATGTTAAGTACATTAAAATATAAATTAGATACACAATAAGTATACATGACCAAAATGTTATTTTGCTGTACAAAAAGAATCAGACTCTGAAATATTGTACAATTAGCTTGTGAAGGAAATCAAAAATGCAGGTGTGCATAAATATAGGGATTGGGAATTCAATGTAATGGTTTTTAGTCATCTCCCAGAGTTCTTTTTCTGGGTATAGCTAGTTCAGTTCATTACTGCTCCATTAGAAATGATTTGGTTGATCTCGTTGCTGAGGATGGCCTGGTCCATCAGAACTGGTCATCATATAGTATTGTTGTTGAAGTATATAATGATCTCCTGGTCCTGCTCATTTCACTCAGCATCAGTTCGTGTAAGTCTCTCCAGGCCTTTCTGAAATCATCCTGTTGGTCATTTCTTACAGAACAGTAATATTCCATAATATTCATATACCACAATTTATTCAGCCATTCTCCAACTGATGGACATCCATTCAGTTTCCAGTTTTTAGCCACTACAAAAAGGGCTGCCACAAACATTCGTGCACATACAGGTCCCTTTCTCTTCTTTATAATCTCTTTGGGATATAATCCCAGTAGTAACACTGCTGGATCAAAGGGTATGCACAGTTTGATAACTTTTTGAGCATAGTTCCAAACTACTCTCCAAAATGGTTGGATTCGTTCACAACTCCACCAACAATGCATCAATGTGGGAATAGTTTCATATAGTTCTCCAGAATTGTTGGATCAGTTCACAACTCTACCAACAATGTATTTATATCTCAGTTTTTCCATATTCCTTCCAACATTCATCATCTTTTCCTATCAATCTTAGACAATCTGAGAGTTGTATAGTAGAATCTCAAAGTTGTCTTAATTTGCATTCCTCTGATAATAATTTAGAACATTTGTTGTAATGGGCTGAGGTTTGAGTTGATGCACTGAGGTCCCAAGTATGTGAGGCTAAATAGTAATTGGGCTATACTCTATTAATATACATGATTGGATAAAGAATGGTCCCTGCCCACTCTCCGTGCAAGTCCTGATGTGTTGTATAGGAAATGACGATTTTGGTGGGTGGAGGCAGAGAGGGAGACAGGAAGAGAAGCTGGGAGAGATTGGGCCTGGGTTCGAGACTCCGAGCTGCTGGTTGTGTGGCTGCTGGTTGAGCTAGCTTCTTGACTCAGCTGCACACATTGCTATCGCCGATTCTCTTCCACCTCCGATCCTTCTTCACTGAGAATAAAGACTGATGATTTTCCCCTAACCTGAATTCCTGACTCCTGCTGATTTAAAAATACACGATCTTCACAATTTGTTCATATGACTATAAATGGTTTTAATTTCTTCATCTAAAAAATTTTCTGTTTATATCCTTTGAACATTTGTCAAGTGGAAAATAACTTGAATTCTTCTAAATTTGAGTCAGTTTTCTATATATATTTTAGAAATGAGGCCTTTATGAGAACCCTTGAATGTAAACATGTTTTCCCAGTTTATTGCTTCCTTTATAATCTTGTCTGCACTAGTTTTGTTTATACAAAAGCTTTTGAACTTAATATAATCAAAACCATCCATCAAAACCATAAAAGGGAAATTATCCTATGATCTTCTAATTTGCTTATAATATCACTGTGTCTAAATCATGAATTTATTTCGACTTTTTTTTGGTATAGGGTGTTAGTTGTGGGTCAATGTCTGGTTTCTACCACATTAATTTCAAATTTTCCAAGTAATTTTTGTCAAATAGTGAGTTCTTATCCCAGAAGCTGAGGTTTTATCAAACACTAGGCTACTATAGTCATTGATTGTACTGTCTTGTGAAGCTAACCTATTCCACTGATCAACTATTCTATTTCTTAGCCAGTACTAAATGTTTTTGATGACTTCTGCTTTATAATATAGTTTTAGGTATGGTACAGCTAGACCACCTTCATTTGCATTTTTTTCATTAATTCCCTTAAAATTTTTGACCTTTTGTTCTTTCAGATGAATTTTGTTATATATTTTCTAGATCTGTAAAATGATTTCTTGGAAGTTTGATTGGCATGGCACTGAATAAGTAGATTAATTTAAATCGAATTGCTATTTTTATTTTATTTTATTATATTATATTATTTTTATTTATTTTATTATATTAGCTCAGTCTACCCATGAACACTTGATATTTTTCTAATTGATTAGAACTGATCAGTTGGCTTTTTTTATCTCCTTTTGCATTTGGCCAATTGAACTTTTAAAAGAGGTGTTTTGTTCATTGCATTTTTTTTTCATTTCACATATTCTGTTTTTTGATGAATGGGTTTCTTTTTTATATCTATTTTATAAGAAGTTATATGCTTTTTTTCATTTCATCACATCTATTTTGTAAAGAGTTATTTGCTTTTTCCATTTCCTTTTCCAAACTCTTTTGCAAAGTTCTCATTTCCTTTCCCCATTTTTCTTCTCTCTTTTAAGATCGTTTTTAAATTCTTCCAAAAGAGTCTTGTGAGATGGAGACCAACTCATATCATCCTTTGGGGCTTCATCTGGAAATGATTTGCTTGTAGTATCCTTAAAGTCTGAGGTCTGTTCTTCTCTATCTTCATAAAAGCTATTTATGGTCAAAGTTCTTTTTTGCATTTTTGCTCATTTTTAAAGATTAAGATCTGCTCTTAGGGCAAAGGAGAAATTGTCCCAAGCTTCCTCTATAAGCTACAGTGGCTTCACACTACCCTGGGGCCTGTGCTTCTGCTGAGTTTCTTCCTGTGCTGGGTAGGTGTGGCCAAGTCCCTTACTCTGGCAGTCAGGTGCTCACTATTTGCCTACAAAATTTGCATTGGAGGTCTCACAGCCAGTCTGCTGATCTATTGGCTTCTGAACCAGAACAGAGTAGCCAATACTGTTGTATTTTGACTAAGAGCCTCTGGTTAGATTACCCTGGTGCCCGAACCCCAAACTGACCTGGGTTCCTGTGCTACATGACTGATACAGACCTTTTCTAAAATCCTTTCAACATATCTTCTCCTGAAAATGTGTTATACTCCCAATATTTGAATGTTCTGTCACTTCAAAATCAGTTCAGAAGCTTGATCTGGTGATAATGTGATGGAAGCCAGGAATAGTTCAGAAAAAGACCTGTCTATTCTCTGTCATCTTGGCTCCATCCCCAAAGGTGCTATATTTGAATGGTGCTACAAAGGTAAAATAGATAAACCTTGGCAATAGATTAGATATGGAAAGCAAGAGAGAGTAAGAAGCAGTGGATAACACCTAAATTGATAATTTGGGGGGTTGGGACAGTACTTGTACCCTTGACAGTAATAGGGAAGTTTTATTATTTATTTATTTATTTGTGTGTGTGGGAGGGGGTAAGGACAAGATTAGGATTTTAGTTTTTGGGCGTATTGAATTTAAGATGTCTACAGAATGATCAGTTCAAGATGTTTAGTACAGAGTTGGAGATGTAAGACTGGAGATCAACAAATAGGTTAGGAATGGATAAGTGAATTTGCGAATTGTCAGAACAAAGATTGTCTCTGTTCCTTTCTCTCTTCCTATTTCTTTCTTGACTCTTTTTGACTTTCTCCCTGTCTTTCTTTTTCTATATCTGTTTCTGTTAAATTCTTTCACCCTCTCTGTCTCTCTATATCTCTACCTCTCATATGCACATATACACACATAGGTATGCATGCACAAAAGACACACAAAAACACAATAATTCAAAATGAATTTTGCATTACAAAAACAATGACTACTTACATAATACAGACTATTGTACTTTTGCTGGCTGTGAATTCTGCTGGCTTATCCAAATGTAAGATTTTTTTTTTTTGCATTATCATTTCAGAACAGTTCTACTATAGTAAGCAATAATGGACACTGAAGAAAAATCTTGTATTTGGAAAAGAAAGTACCTAACATTTTGGCTTTTAAAAATATAGCAGAACCTCATTAAATCAGATTTGATTAATTAGGAACTTATGATAATTTTTACAGGGTGCCCTATGCTGATGCTTCATCAAAACATTGAAATAATGGCTTCTGAAAGAGGAACACAGGTGTTAGAAAGTCTCTTCAAAGTGTAAAGGAGTTTTTGATAATAATATTTAGAACTGAGAAAGGACCTGAGAGATCATCTATTCCATTCTTTTCCTCTTATAAATGAGGAAACTGAGAACAAAGGAAGTGAAATGTATTTTTTAAGGTCACACAGGCACCACATAAGAGACTTGAGATTTAAATTCAGGAGTTTAGATTCCAAATCCAATACTCTTTCCAGTATGAGTGTAAACTCTCATATTTACTGTACTTTAAGAACAAGTTTTGGGGGGAAGGGCAGAGCCAAGAGGGTGGAGAGGACACATGCTTCATTCTGAGCTCCCTTCTACCTTGAATTACTAATTACCTAATTCAGCCTCAGAAATAGTGCTTGACTGGTAAAATCCACAAATCTTGGGAGTACAACAAATTATCAGCTGAAGATAACTTGGAATATCACTAGAAAAGGTTTGTGTTGATCACATAGGAGGAGCCCAGCACAGGCAGGGAGGCAGAACACGAAGGCTAGTCCACACTGAGCAGACTGGGGGTGGGCTGTGGTTTCTGCAGGTAGAGAATTTACAGGGAGGACTCTACTACAGGTTGGCTGCTCTGCTTTGGTTTCAAAGCAGTAGATCAGCAGAGAAGTTACACAAATGCCAAAGGTAGAGTGTGCCCCTCAAATGCTAGAATTTAGCAGGATCTGGCCATACACACCCACCACTGAGAGTGACTCGTCATAATCACAGTGCAGCTGCACAGGCACAGTTCCCAGTGTAGGGCTCTGATTAGAAAAAGGAAAGAGGAAAATCAAATTGTTTTTCTTAAAAATGAAAAGGGAGAACTTTCCACCAATGAAGAGGAAATTTTCAATAATTAGGAGTTACTTTGCCCAACTTTAGGCCAATAAATTTGATAACCTAAGTGAAATGGATAACTACCTTCAAAAATATAGGCTGCCCAGATTAATAGACGAGAAAGTAAATTGCTTAAATAGTCCCATTTCAGAAAAAGAAATAAAACAAGCTATTAATCAACTCCTTAAGAAAAATCTCCAGGACTAGATGGCTTTATATGTGAATTCTACCAAACATTTAAAGAACAATTAACTCCAAAGTTGTATAAACTATTTGAAAAAATAGGGAATGAAGGACTCCTACCCAATTCCTTCTATGACACAGACATGGTACTGATACCTAAATGAGGTAGGTTGAAAACAGAAAAAGAAAATTATAGACCAATCTCCCTAATGAATATTGATACTAAAATCTTTAATAAAACATTAGCAAAAAGATTACAAAAAATCGTCCCCAGGATAATACACCATGACCAAGTAGGATTTATACCAGGAATGCAGGGCTGGTTCAATATTAGGAAAACTATTAGCATAATTGACTATATCAATAACCAAATTAACAAAAACCATATGATCATTTCAGTAGATGCAGAAAAAGCATTTGATAAAATCCAACATCTGTTCCCAATAAAAATACTTCAGAGTATAAGAATAGGAATTTCTTAAAACAGTAGCATATATTTAAAACCGTCAGTAAGCATCATATGTAATGGGGATAAACTGGAACCATTCCCAATAAGATCAGGAGTGAAACAAGGTTGTCCACTATCACCATTACTATTCAGTATTGTATTAGAAATGCTACCTTTGTCAATAAGAGTTGAGAAAGAGATGAAAGGAATTAGAGTAGGTAATGAGGAAACCAAATTATCACTCTTTGCAGATGATATGATGGTATACTTAGAGAACCCCAGAGATTCTACTAAAAATCTATTAGAAATAATCCACAACTTTAGCAAAGTTGCAGGATACAAAATAAACCCACATAAATCATCAGCACTCTTATATATCACTAACAAAATCCAACAGATACAAAAAGAAATCCCATTTAAAGTAACTGCCAATAGTATAAAATATTTGGGAATCTTTCTGCCAAGGGAAAACCAGGAAATATATGAGCAAAACTGAAAAACACTTTTCACAAAAATAAAGTAATATCTAACTAATTGGGAAAATATTAAGTGCTCTTGGATAAGGTGAGCGAATATAATAAAGATGACAATACTATCTAAACTAAACTATTTATTTAGTGCTATACCAATCAGCCTCTCAAAATGACCTAGAAAAAATAACAATAAAATTCATCTGGAAGAACAAAAAGTCAAGACTTTCAAGGGAACTAATAAAAAAAAATCAAATAAAGGTGGCCTAGCAGTACCAGATCTAAAACTATATTACAAACCCGTGGTCACCAAAACCATTTGGTATTGGCTAAGAAATAGACTAATTGATCAGTGGAATAGCTTAGGTTCAGGACAAAATAGTCAATAACAAAATCTAGTGTTTGATTAGACTCAAAGACTCCAGCTTTTGGACTGTTTGACCAAAACTGCTGGGAAAATTGTGTGAAATCAGTATGGCAGAAACTAGGCATTGACCCACACTTAACACCTCACACCAAGAAAAGATCAAAATGGGTTCATGATCTAGGCATAAAGAATGAGAACTTAAAAAAACATAAAGAAGAACTAGAGATCATTATTGATCACAAAAATAGAAACTTTGATTATATCAAATTAAAAAGCTTTTGTACAAACAAAACTAATGCAGACAAGATTAGAAGGGAAGCAATAAACTGGGAAAACATTTTTACAGTCAAAGGTTCTGATAAAGGCCTCATTTCCAAAATATATAGAGAATTGACTTTATAAGAAATCAAGCCATTCTCCCATTGATAAATGGTCTGAAGATATGAACAGACAATTTTCAGATGAAGAAATTGAAACTTTTTCTAGCCATATGTTTTCATATGCTCCAAATCATTATTAATCAGAGAAATGCAAATTAAGACAACTCTAAGATACCACTATACAGCTGTCAGATTGGCTAGAATGGCAGGGAAAGATAATGCAGAATGGTGGAGGGGATGTGGGAAAACTGGGACACTGATCATTGTTGGTAGAATTGTGAATACATCCAGCCATTCTGGAGAGCAATTTGGAACTATGCTCAAAAAGTTATCAAACTGTGCATACCCTTTGATCCGGCAGTGTTTCTACTGAGCTTATATCCCAAAGAAATCTTAAACAAGGGAAAAGGACCTGTATGTGCATGAATGTTTGTGGCAGGTCTCTTTGTAGTGGCCAGAAACTGGAAACTGAGTGGATGCCATCAAAATGGCTGAATAAATTGTAGTATATGAATATTATGGAATATTATTGTTCTGTAGGAAAAGACCAGCAGGAAGATTTCAGAAAGGCCAGGAGAGACTTACATGAACTGATGCTGAGTGAAATGAGTAGGACCAGGAGATCATTATATACTTAAACAACAATACTATATGATGATCAATTCTGATGAGTGTGGCTCTCTTCAACAATGAGATGAACCAAATCAGTTCCGTTTGTTCAATAATGAAGAGAACCAGCTACACCAAGCAAAAGAACTATGGGAAATGAGTATGAACCACAACATAGCATTTCCAATCCCACTTTTTTGTCTGCTTACATTTTTTATTTCCTTTTCAGGTTATTTTTACCTCATGACTAAGTCTGATTTTTCTTGTGCAGCAAAATAACTGTATGGATATGTAAACATATATTGTATTTAACATATACTTTAACATATTTAACATGCATGGGTCGACCTGACATCTAGGGGAGTGGGTGGGGGTAAGGAAGGAAACAGTTGGAACAGAAGGTTTTGCAAGGGTCAGTGCTGAAAAATTACCCATGCATATATCTTGCAAATAAAAAGCTATAATAAATTATTAAAAAAAGAAAATTTGCCTAAGTATGAAGAGACTAATCTTGACCTTCAGGAAATATATTTTTGACTTATAATTATTCCATTCATTATTTCAAAACTTGCTTTTTGAGATTTGTAGATCTCCACATACAATAAATATGCTGTATCATCTTCCAGAACCAGGAATGCTACATTTCCATCTTCAGATTTTTGGAATAGCATTTTGGTATTTTTTGGTGTTAACATGTCTTTTTTAAATGTCTAGTTGTCTTTGATTGTATTCTCTTATCCAATATCAATCTTGTGTGTTAATAAGTGGTTACATTTGGCCAGTAATAATATAGTCAATATTCAATATCAAAAAGCTTTTACAAAAGGATATTTACTTCAAATACATAAGCAACACCAGAAGCAAATAAACATTTTCCCCAATACCCCAGGACATATTTTTATATGCTATACTAGATGAGACAGTGGGGATGCTTAGATGCTTGTTTTCTTGACTTTTTGAAACTTGAAAGATTTCAGTTTTCAAATCCTTCACAATTTGGAAAAAAAATGTAGAGGCCAAGGATTGGACTTCACTTCATAAAGTCACTCCAGTCTCAGTATATAGGGATCTTTGCCTATATTTGAAAATATTTGCAAGATTTTTTCAAAATCTTTGCCTTTATATAACTGCCTCACAATAAGTACCTTTGGTGCAGAAATTAAAAAAAAAAACATAATAGTTAAGAGAATTAATTCAAGATGATGACTAGAGCCAAGTAAAACTTTTTTGAAGATGTATCAAATTTTGGCTATACAGCCTTTTGAAAAAAAATTTTTCTTTACCATATGATTAACAAGTTACTGAATGTCTACAAGTATACAGGTCTCTCCTAGATAAGACTACAGGTCTCTCCAGTATACCACATGTCATCATAGTTTTACCAGAAACAGTGTCACCAACTGTTGACCAACACCAAGAAAGACACTGTCTTTAGCATCCTCCATTTGGAGAGACAACATCAGAGATACTCTACATTCAACATTACCTGCCACACAAAAATAGCATAACTATGTTAATACTGGAAAAATATTCCTTTTATAACTTGTTCTCAAATTTTTATCAGGAATCAATATTATGCTTACCAATTTTAAAGTAAAGCATTTTCTTTTTTTTTGTGAAAATTAATACTGCTTACAGTTTTAGACTTCCTTGCATTAAATTTACAAGTTCCTGATACTCTTTGGATAATATCCTCAAGTATCTGAGCTTGGCTTTATTTCTTATATATGTCTATGTTAAATTCGAGTTGAATAGTGGACCAGATGAATTTCTTTAAATATTACCCTTTGTCCTCTTCATTGAAACTTCATTGATGAGTACATCACTAATTTTCATTTCTGACAGCTTCCTATTCCTATTGAGTAAGCTTCACTTTTGGAATCTCTAGTCATAATATCCTACATATTTTACCTCTGAATTCTTTAAAATTCATTATATTAGTCTAGCTTATATATCAAATTATGCCTAGATTTTGCCTCCTTATCTGTTATAAATTCTAAGATTTCCACAGTTACTTTTTAAAAGGGTGCCAATCTCTCTCTCTCTCTCTCTCTCTCTCTCTCTCTCTCTCTCTCTCTTAAAAAATATACTGTTCAAATAAGGTACAGAATATTGTAGAATCCTGTCCAATTTTCTACCTACTAAAAATTTTCAATAAAGCAAATCAAGAAATAATCCACTTTTGTTATTTATAACCATATCATAACAGTCACAACATTTCAAACCTAGATAAGACCTCAGCATCAGTCTAATCCAGTCTATTCCTGGAAAGAAATAGCCATCAAAATGTACTTGACAAGTCATTATCTATTCTCTATCTCCAATGAAAAAGAATCCACTATTTTCTAAGGCAGTGTTTTACATTTTATGATAGAAATAATTTTTAAGTTATTTTCTCCCTGACATTAAGTTTAAATCCTCATCTTTCCCTTCCACTCCTTGCTCTTGGTTTTGTCCTTTTGTTGTAATCAAAACATTTCAAAGTTTTGGTAAGACCTTTATCACATAAAGGGGGGAAAAGGCAGAATGAGAAGAACATAGTATACATAGTATACATATTGTCCACATAAAAAGAAAATTGAATGAGAATGAATAGACAACCAAAAAAATCCTAGAGGAAGATTGGAAAGATAAGCTGTGATTTTTTATGGGATGGACACCATCTATTTAAATGTGAACAATTGCAGAGTAAGTTAAATAAATATTATTATTCAATAGTGTTTATAATGAATCATTAAGTAAAATTATTCAACTTCTCTGTTTTTAACAAAAAGAAACCTTGGGTGGATAACCAATTGAAGTCATCCTCAGTGGATATTGAATAGAATTGATTTTTTAAAATGTCAGATTGGTGGTATAAAAATGATTACTTTAGGCTAGATGGATGTTTAAAAGCCAAGATTGTCAAAATTGTTATATTGTAATGTCAACTCTTAATAGTATCCTTTAGCTTTTATTAGTAAAGCAATGTAAGAAAATTTATAATGATTTTTTGGTGTTGTCTCTGACTGGCTTAGGACAGAGCTCCCATTTTTTTCAGTAAATAATAACCCTTCAACAATAACGACTCAGTTAAAAAATGTCCCTGAAGCACTTTACTTTTTTTGTGCACATGCTGCTAGAAACTTTTGTCAGTTTGTAATTGAAGAGCTATAGGATTTGTCTGTCTGTGTATATTTATGCCTGGCCCATTCTGTGAACTGAAACAGAGCAAGATACATGGGCAGATCTGCAGTTAGTCTATCTTAGTAGTGAAACCAATTTGTTTTGCTGGAGAGGTCTTTTTAACTGCAGCTGAGATAAGCAATGGGAAGCAATTATCTTGGGTATTGCTTCTCATTTCAAAACCTCAACCTATTTTGGCTACTGGATGAGCCCAATGTAACTTCTAATTTGAATCTTCTCCAGGAAATAAAAGAAAGAAGAAAGGCTTTGATTCCCAGGCTAATTCAAACATTTTTTACATAATTCAGATTCACAATATTGAAAGAAATTTCAGAGGTCGAATGATACCTAAATAGCGAACTTCATCACAATAATCCTTCCAGCTGATTATCCATGATCTGTTTGAAGATTTCTGATAATGGGGAAGTTATTTTCTGAGGTAACTCATATTTAAATGTCATTGAATTTTTAAAAAATCATATTAATATAATTTTAAGGTCAAATATTTGTAGGCACATTATCCTACACATTCAAGGTAGAAAAATTACCTTATTTTTATTTGTCAAATCAATAAGATTTGTGCCAGAAAATGTGCTGAGTTCCTGCCTTCAAGGGTTAGGGAGGAGAAACTACCAATGTGGGGTCATGATGAAAAAGCTTGAGAAGTCAGCAGTAGTGCCTAAGGAGGAACCTTAGTATTTTCCTGAAAATGGAAGTTCTGGGAGTGGCCAATCAGAAGAAGGTGTGGCAGAGACAGGGTATACTTGTAGTGTGAGAGGTCCAAGAACTCCAGGAAGAAGAGGTTTCTATATAAAGGTAAAGAAAGTTAGGAGAATCAGGAGTGCTGTCTAATGTTGTCTAGAGAGTTATAAATTAATTGTTAATTACATAATTGATGAAATAACATGAGTAGAAACTAAAAAATACAAGGTGAAGTAACTGATCTTTTGAAAAACTTAATTTAAAAAATATCAAACATTCATTTTTTTTCCTGCTCTTTCCATCTTCACATCTGAAAGAAAGAAAGGAAGAGAGAGAAAAAAGAGAAAAGAGGGAAAGGGAGAGAGAAAGACAGGCAGAGAGACAGAGAGAGAGGGAGAAAGGGAGAGAAGAGAGATAGGAGGGAATGAGACTAACAGACAGGCAGATAGAGACAGAGACAGAGACAGAGTGACAGAGAGAAATTTGGGGAAATCCTATATTATATAAGCATATTCAGTCAAAACATACTTCCATATTGGTCATATCCAAAAATGAATTTCTTGTTTTACATATTAGTTCACTATCTCTTAACCATGATGTAGATAATGTTCTTCTTTATTAGTCTTCTGAAATCATTGTTGAACATGATGAACCCTCTTTTTTTTTTTTCAAAATTGTTTTTATAATTTTGATAAGTTGTCCTGGTTTTGTTAACTTCTGCATTAGTTCAGATGAGTATTTCCATTTCTTTTTAAAATCATCTTTTCTTCTCATATCTGACATTATAATAATGTTACATTACATTTATCTACGACATTTTGTTCATCTTTTCCTCAGTTAATGGGCATTCCTTTAGTTACCTTTTTTTTTTTGCCAACACTAAAAGTGCTACTATAAATATTTTTGTACATATGTGGCATCTTTTTTTCTTTGATCTTTTTTTTTTTGTACTTAGGCCTATGTAGTAACATTTTATGTGTAAGTATAAATTGATTTCTAGAATGACTAGACCCATTCGTACTTCTACTAATAATTCATTAATATACTTACTTTTCCACATCCCCTTTAACACTTACAATTTTCCCTTTTGTCATCTTTGTTAATCTGATTGGTGTGATGCAGAATCTCAGACTTGCTTTAATTTTATTTATCTAATTATTAGTGATTTACAACATTTAAAAAATATGGCTAAAGATAGCCTGAATTTTTTGATGAGTGTCTATTTATTTCATGATAGAAAAATCATCAATTAAGAAATGACATTCAGATTGTCTAAGATGACAGGAAAAGATAATGATGAATATTGGAGGGGAAGTGGGAAAACTGGGACACTGATGCATTGTTGGTGGAGTTGTGAATGGATCCAACCATTCTGGAGAACAATTTGGAACTATGCTCAAAAAGTTATCAAATTGTGCATACCCTTTGATCCAGTACTGTTAGTACTGGGCTCATATTCCAAAGAGATACTAAAGAAAGGAAAGGGACCTGCATGTGCAAAATGTTTGTGCCACCCCTTTTTGTAGTGGCTAGAAACTGGAAATTGAACAGATGCCCATCAATTGAATAATAGTTGAGTAAATTGTGGTATATGAATGTTATGGAATATTATTGTTCTGTAAGAAATGACCAGCAGGATGAATACAGAGAGGCTTGGAGAGACTTACATGAATTGATGCTAAGTGAAATGAGCAGAACCAGGAGATTATTATACACTTCAACAACAATACTATATATGGATATATTCTGATAGAAGTGGATATGTTCCACAATGAGAAGATCCAATTCAGTTCCAATTGAACTGATGGACAGAATCAGATACACCCAGAGAAAGAACACTGGGAAATGAATGTGGATTACTTGCATTTTTGTTTTTCTTCCCAGGTTATTTTTACCTTCTGAATCCAATTTTTCTTGTGCAACAAGAAAACTGTATGGATCTGTACACATATATTGTATTTAAGATATACTTTAACATGTTTAACATGTATGAATCTGCCTGTTCTCTAGGGGATGGGGTGGAGAGAGGGAAGGGAAAAGTTGGAACAGAAGTGAGTACAAGGGACAATGTTGAAAAATTACCCATGCATATGTTCTATCAATAAAAAGCTAAAATAAAAAATGACATTCATTTTTATAATTTTGAATTAATTTTTGTAAACAAGGTGTGTTTGAATAGTCCTAGTGAAATTTTAAGCTATTAACAGTTATCTTGGAAATTACTCATATATGTGATATCAGAAAAGATAACATTTTCAAATAATTTTCTGCCAAAAAAAATTCCCAGTTGTTCTTTTTTAATTTTAGGTATATTGAATTTGTTTATGAAAACACTTTTAAAAATGTATGTGATCAAAATTACCCAATCTAACTTCTATGATAGTGATGCTGACAAAACAACCAGAACCAGGGATACATTGTACACAATAGCAAGAATGTGTGATGATCAACTATGAAAGGCTTAGTTCTACTCAGTGGTTCAGTGATCCAAAACAGTCCCTATTGTATTTTGTATTGTATTGTATATTGTATTGTATTTGGGCAGAAAATGCCATCTGCATCCAGAAAAAGATTTAGGGAGATTGAATATAAATCAATAATGCTATGTTCACATTTTTTTTCTGTTTTTTAATCTCTCCAGTGGTTTTTCCCTTTTGCTTTGATTTTTCTCTCCCAACATGATTCATAAAGCAATGTGTATTAAAAAGAAATAAACTTATTTTTAAAAATTATTAAAAAATCAATCAATAAAACAATAATCAATCAAAACAATCAAACAATCAAACAAGCACAAGATGGGGGGAAAACAGAGTACCACTATATTAGTTGCAAAAATAATACATTTTTTCCTTTACCTGTGCTTTTCTCCTCACTTTATTTTTCTTTTTATATTACTATAGAATTTCTAACACAATGTCAAATAGAAGTGGTGCAAATAGACATTTGTAATGTTATTACAAATGTCCTGGCAGCTTTCTGGAGGTCTCGGGACCAGTCCTGGTTTAAGCAGAATAATCACAAGAAGAATAGTGAGGAATAAAGTCAAAAACCTTTATTATCTCTTTCACAGTCTGTCTCCTTCACTTGGGGCCAGGCTAGCTTTCTGGGGGACCTTCAGATGGGCCTTGGTCTTAGTGGAAGAATGCAGAAGGCAGGAGAGTCACGAGGATGGTGGGAGATGGAATGTCTCTCTTCCAATCTTCCTTGGTCCTTATATACTCTATTACAATTACATCATTACAGCATGCTATGCATGTGTGAATTTAGAGAACCATTACATTACCATGGTAAGTACTAAGCATATATGTAAACTAGATAACCATTGTATCATCAATTCCACTGAATTAACACCTTGTTGTAAGAATCCTTGCCTCAAGAATATTTCTCCAGAGTTCTGGCCCATTACAGACATTCTGTTTCATCTTTGATTTTAATAAAAAGGATTATAGTCTGATATTGATAAAGAAGATAAAATAACATCATAAAGTTTACATTATAAGAAGGCTGGATATACCTAAGAATTCAGGTGGATAATATTGGATAAACTATAAGCATAATTAGATTACTAACAAAAAATATAATTATGTTATTAGATGTTTAAAAAAGCTTTTAACAATACAATATCCAAAAATGTGATAAACATTTCTATCACAGACACTAGAAAACATAGAAATAAATGGACTATTCCTTAACATGAAAAATAGTTTGTAATGAAAAATCAAGTCATAGTATTATATGGAATGAGTAGAAACTAAATTCTTTCTAATAAAATCAGGGATGAAATATCGGCATTTATTATAATCTCTTTTATTTGATATTCCTCTTTTTTTGGTAATCTTTCTAGAAGATGATGGATGGATTCTATTTTCATATTTCATACATGTTTCTTTGCCCACTCTATACATTTCCCAACCTTCAATTTTTCTCTTTATGTAAATAATCAACCATTTAATAGTTTTGTGAAGTAGAAATGTAAATTTTTTAGGAGAGATAGAAATTAAACCTATAATGTTATTGTAAGTGGAACCACTTTACCGGTGCTTGCAGACATACATGATTCTAGCAATTGCACTTTGGTGTTGATTTCTTCTTTCTCTAGCTACTGAAACATTATCCTTTATAACATGTTTGCTAATAGTCTTGACTTTGGATTCCTTAACTTGAGATTATGAGTGTATCCTGAAACAATTGGTATAGTATTTCCTATTGAACTTGTTTGAATTTTAGATATGTACATTTGCTCTCTGTTGGCTTCAAAAATCAAATCAAAACTAAACCCGAACTACTGAACTAAGTGACCCAATTATGGCATTGTCCAAAAAGACAACTGGTTTAAGTCAATTATAGGCTGACTTTGAATCTTAATTTAATTCAGTTAGAAGCATTTATTAAACAAGTCATATGTAAAAGTTTCTGTATTAAGTGATGGAAACTTAAATGGAATTTAAATAGGTAGCCAAAAAATGTAGAGGGAATGCCCCAAATATAGGATAGATTTTTACTCAGATAACTGTTTTTGGATCTGACTTGCAACATTTCCAAGGGAGAAAGTGATTTCCATCTTTATAGGAAAAAAGATTAGCATTTTGCTTGGGCACTCAGACCACTTTCTTATGTGAGAGCCAGAATTATATCTATATATAATTTATCAAAGATTTTTAGTTTATAAGTCATATGCTTTTTATAAAGCTTCAGAATAACAGCTACTTGTCCTTATCTTTCCCAAGGGAAGAATAATATTTGACTTGCTCTTGTCTAGCAAAAGATAATCACAGTGTATAACTATTATTAATGTAATTAGTAAGTGGAAATTGAAAAAGTATAAGGGTCAACAATGAAATAAACAAGAATAAATGGGATCTTCAATTTAGGGATGAGATAAAAAGCTCAGTTAAATTGGGAAGCAGGAGTAATTTCACCAGAAAAGTCTACTTTTAGAAGTATCTAAGACTGTAAATTCTAGGAAACAAATGACATGCTGAAGCATTAATTTTTCCCTCATGCCTACATCTACATCTAGAATTTCACCCTTCAAAGGTTTGTATTCAAATTCTGCCTTAGATACCATCTGTGTAATTCTGAGCCAGATGTACAATGTGTCAGTGTTTTAGTTTTTTCATCAGAAAAATGAGTGTCTTGCAGTGAATAGAATGCCAGCCCTGAAATCAGGAGGACCTGAGTTCAAATCTGGCCTCAGATATTTAATATTTTCTAGCTATGTGGCTCTGGGCAAGTCACTTAACCCCAACTGCCTGAGCAAAATAATAATAATAAAAATGAGTGTTGCAATAAATTGACTCAATGATTCCCTTCCAATTTCAATGATCCTTGGTGCCCAATCAACTGAGTTCTTAGTAAAGCAAGTAAATAGTTTGCTACAATAGTTATTAGTAAGCTTTAATAGTGACTGTGAAACCATTGCTTTTTTTTCTCAACAATGTTTTAATTAACATTTTTAATTAGTTATTTATTCCATTTCCATTATCTCGACCTGGGGGAAAAAATGAAAAGAAAACAAAACCCTTGTAACAAAAATGCATAGACAAGCAAAAGATTTTCCCACTTAAGCCCTGCCCAATAAATATATGGCTTATTCAGTATCCTGAGTCTATCACTTCTCTTTAAGGAGGTGGCTAGGATGCTTCATCATCAGTCCTCTAGAATTATATTTGGTCATTATATTGATCAGAGTTCTTAGTCTTTTCAAGTTGTTTGTTTTATAGTGTTGTAACAACTTGTTCTCCCAATTGTGCTTACTTTATCTAAATAAATCATCACTCATCTCCAAAACCACCATTTTCATGATTTCCTTTCATGATTTTATATTAGTGCTTCATTACATGACTAAAACCACTTTTGAAGGATTGTCTCAGCACTCTGCATTTTCTTGTTTAATCAAAACATATTTTTTCTCCCTTTCTCTTTTCCTTTCCTTCTCTCTTTCCTCTCCTTTTTTCCCTCAATTTCCTTTTTTCCTAAGTAAAGTGTTCAGGATCAGAGGTTCAGAAGTCCTTTATTTTTATTAGGAGTTATGTCATTATTATCATCATCACCCTATCTAGCATACATTCATACATACGTAAAACATACATATAATCACTTTAAGGTTTAAAAAGTGTTTTTATAAATAGTATATCATTTAATTTTCAAAATAACCCTAGAGAGAGGTGCAGAAGAGGAAACTGAGGCAGGCAGAGGGTAAGTGACTTGCCTAGGTTTATAAAATTATTAAGAAATTGGAGTAAGAGCTTGTATTTCAACTCAGATTTTCCTGATTCCAAGTCCAGTGCTCTATCCACTTGGTTACATAACTGCCTCTGTTTAAGCAACATTCAGTGATCATAGAACCACCAAGTTCACCTGAATGGAGAGAAGTGGACATTAAACAAATGTGTCAAATGACATCATATTCTGTCCTCAAATGTCTTATAGTGTAGCAAGGGAAAACATAACATGTACAGAGACACAAATAAGAAAATTATTACATACTCAAGATAAGTCAAACACAATGCTCTTAGATATTCAAGGAGAGATGAATCATTTCTTAGGTGAGAGAACCAAAAAAGGCTTCAAATAGAGGTCCTTGAATGGGCTACACCTCTAAGGATAGAGTAGTGTTTTTCAGGGAGCATTAGAGAATGGAGATGGGATACTATCTTCAGGGAAACATGAGAGAAAGAAAAGTTCAAGATTGTGAAAGAATAGAATATATTCAAAGAAAACAGCTTCTATTAGTAAGAGGAGATGGAGTATAAAAGAAAGAAATCAAGAAAATGAGTGCTAAAATCAGAGTTGCTGGGGAGACAATTCCTAAGATTCGGTGAAAAGTATAAGAACAATAAAATATGCTTTGAAAAGAGGTAAGAAGATTGAAATGAGAATATGGGGAACAAAATCAGGCAAAGGAGTTTTCATTTAAAACAATGGTGATTTAGAATACAATAACAAGTAGAGAAATTAGGGTGAAGGTTACATAGAGATTTATAGGACAAAGAGAATACATAACAGAGGAAATCTTAAAAAGTAAACACTATATAGATATCTATACTATACTTCACTGTTTCCCATTTTTCTCTTTTTATTCTCCTATCAAAATCTATTCTTATTTATAAAATTAATTTTTAAATTATGAATTTGATAAACATAAACATAATCCTAGAATCTAGATTACAAGGTCTGAAGGACCTGCTTTTACATCTAAAGAAACTGAGGTCCAGGTAGATTAAACCATTTGCTTAAGGTCACATAAGCAATAAGTAGGATCCAGGATTTAAATCTAGACATAGATTTCTAGATTTAGAATTCTTTTCTTTTCACAGAAAATAGATTTGAAATAACCCAAAATTAAATCTTTAATCAGCAATAAATAAAAGGATTATCATGTTATTATGATAACAGTATTGATTATTTATTAAAGGCAAAATTTAGAACAGTTGATGTGGATTTGTAGCTGACCATATTTATTTAAGGTTCACCACTATCTAAATTGGGTAACAAAAGTATTGTTAACTTCATTTTATAAATAAAGATATTGAGCCATAAAGAAATAAAATTATTTTTTATTTTCTTTTCACAGAAAAAAAAGTATTATATATAAAAATGAGAATTGTCCTGTAGTTTTTCTTAAACTTCAAAATTGAACATAATAGTGAAGAAAAAAAAGACCCTGCCTTCACCCATGTCTACTTCTGAATTTTCTTTTCTTGTGTGTATTTTTAGAGTTTAGTGCACAATCTTTCTTCTTTCACTTGTTTCACTATTACTGCCTCCATTCATTTCCAAAAAGAAGTCCTTTCTTATAGTAAACAAACAAAACACATTTATATATTTACTTTGAAAAGAATGAATGTTTCTAAACAAATTGGGAGTCTTAATTGTTGAGATAAAGAAAAAAATGCCTATATTTAATTGAAAAAGAAAAAAGAAAAATCTAATTAACCTTTCACATGAAAAATGTTATAAAATGCTACAAATATCTTAGGAGTATAGAATTTTAAAGACAGCAACCAAGTCTTCACTTTGAAATAATATCACTTGGTGAGCTACTTTAAATCTTTTGAAAACAACCATATCATATTTTAATTCATAGTCATGAGAAATGAAAGTACACTACATTATGACAGTATGACATATTCTAGAATCTCTACAAAAAGAGTAAAGTTGCTAATAGGGATCTATTCTAAAGGACTCTGATGAGGAAATGAATCACAAGGGAAAATGGTTCCATTGTTGTGTTTCTCTAATGACTATGCTCCCTTTAAGTTAAGAGTAAACATAACCTGGAAAAAATGATTGTGGAATACTCTTTTAAGTGATTTATCAAATGACAGAGTAACAAAGGGCTCCAAAAATCACTTAAAAAAAAGAATAAAACTAACTTGATGACCCTCTTAATCAAAATAATTTACTTAATTGCAGCTGCATTGAATTGAATGATAGGAAACATGGATTCCAATTTTGACTATAATGCCAAGGAAATCAACCAAATTCTCTGTATATCCTCTATAAAAGGAAGTTATTTTTTACTCATTTTTGATCTTCTTCATGAAAATAGTTTAATTAGGATTTTATAATTCCACAAACTAATCCACCTTCTTCCCTAGTGATTGAGATAGAAGAAATTGATAGTACCTTTATCATGATTCTTGATGCTATGAGGTCAATGTGAACAATTATCATCTTTACCATAATTATTATCATTATTATTAGTAGTAATAGTAGTACTTGTGCTAGTAGCAGCAATAGCTAGGATTTATATAGAGCTTTAAGGCTTTCAAAGTGATTTACAAATATTATCTCATTTGATCCTTATAGTAACCTTTCAAGATAAATATTATTATTATTTCTATTTTTCAGTTGAGGAAGATTAAGTGACTTGCCCAAGGTCATGTACTCAATAAGTATCTAAAGCTGGATTTGAACTCAGGTTCTCCTGATTCCAAGTTCAGCATCCTATCCACTTCATCAAAACTTTCTCTCTTAATTTTTGTGATTCCTAATCACTTGCTGTCTATAGGAGGGGAAAAAAAAAAAACTCTTCCTCTACATTATTTTCTAGTTTTATTCCTTCTTTACTTCAGATTCATCCCTCACAAATCTCTATCAAACTCTTGCCTCCCCTCTTTTATTTTTCTCTTCCCATTTAACAATTTTTCTTTTGTTTTCTATTTCCTTACTTCATAGCCCATCTTCTTACTCAAAAACTGGCTCCCTTATCACCTGAAAGTCTCATGTCACCAGTCACCTCCTCTGATACTGAATATTCCTTCTCTTTTCTCAATACTACTCACTCACTGAGGCAGGAGAAGGTAGAGGACTTCTTGCTCCTCACTACTTTCTTTTAATGTTCATTCTGCCTTGGTCATCAAGCAGTTTTTGAGGTACATTCTATCTCTCTGAACAACTCTACTTAGTTCCTACTTATTATCATCTATTGACCTTCATCTTGAAGTAGGTAGTGTAAGATACAAATTAGGAAGATTTGACTAGAATATTAATGCTCACTTAGTAGTTAAGTGGGCTTAGCAAAATAATTTTATTTCTTTATGGCTCAATATCTTTATTTATAAAATGAAGTTAACAATACTTTTGTTACCCAATTTAGACAGTGGTGAACCTTAAATAAATATGGTCAGCTACAAATCCACATCAACTGTTCTAAATTTTGCCTTTAATAAATAATCAATACTGTTATCATAATAACATGATAATCCTTTTATTTATTGCTGATTAAAGATTTAATTTTGGGTTATTTCAAATCTCTTCTTCTCAATTCTTTTACACTACTTTCTCCCTCTTACTTTTTACAGAGGACTATAACTTGATTTTTATGGAAAAGAAGAATACTATCTTTTCTCTCCTGACTATACCTCAAAAAATCTTTTTTTAAAAATCTTCCTTTATTGCCTCTTTTCACTCTAGGCTCTGATAAAGAGGTTGACCTTTTCCTAAACATGACAAATACTTCTACTTTAGTCAGTCAATTAACATTTAAGAGCCTTCTATGTGTCAGTTACTATGCTAAGATAAGGGCAGTGGAAACAAAATGAGGCAAAAGGCAATCAATCACTGTCTTGAAGGAACACACAATCTAATAGAAAAGAAAACTAGCAAACAAATATCTATATCTATCTATCTATAAACAAGCTATACAGGACAAATAAGAAATAAGGAAGAGAGGATCAGGATTTGAATTTATGGTCTTCCCTTAGAAGTAGATGACCATGAGAAGAAAGAGAAATTCAAAAAGAATATTTAGAACAGAGAGATAAATTGTCTTGCTTGTAGGACATCAAGGAAATCAGTCATAGGATAGAGGAGAAGCTGGTGGTAAGTAATCTATAAGTCAGAGGAAACTAGATAATGAAAGTCTTTGAATGCCAAATAGAGGATTTTGTAATAGATCTCAGACACAAGAGAGAAACCCTGGAGTTTGAGGTGATGAAAGACAGCACCAGAGGAATGATGGCACTTGTCATGTGCTTTCTAGAATCGCATGTTGGGGTGCCAAAATGTGTCATCCAGACTAGCTCTCTGGAGGATCTTGGTACCAGTCCAAGTCTTTGGTCTTAGAAGAGAAGTCATAAGGCAGGGACCCAAGTGGATGATCAAATATGGAGTCCATTTATTTCAAGTTCTCTTAGTTTTAAATATCTTAGTACAATTACATCATCACAACTCACTGAGCATGTGCCAATTATAGTGTCACCACAGCACACTGAGCATGTACCAATTATAATACCATTACATCACCACAGCATGCTGAGCATGTGCTAATTATAATCACCCTGCTATTATTATGTAAATGCATTTTACTGCTGAGATGCCCTCAAGGGAGATGAAAGTCAAATCAGACATTGTCATCAGGCTCCCTCTGGGCTAAAGGGTCTTATATCTCACTGAGAGTTCCCCCACTGTTTGTGACCCTCTATAGGCAGTGACAGAGTAGATAAGGAAACATATTCAAGAGATGTGGAGAATATGAAATTTACAGGTCTTAGCCATTGTTTGGATGTGGGAGGTGAGCATGAGGAGTTGAGTATGACTTTTAAGTTGCAAGCCTGAGGAACTGAGAGAATGATGTTGCCCTTGACAGCAACAAGGAAGTTTGTAAGATGGAAGAGTTTAAGGTAAAAATAGTGAGTTCAGTTTTTGACAGGTTGAGTTAAAGATATCTAATGGATATCCATTTCTTTTTTTTTTTTCTGCTATTAAAGATCATCTTTCTACTACATTTATTAAATCATTATTTCAATGCTATTTTTTAACATCATGGTCATTTATTATAGATATATCCCACATTCACCCTGTAATTCCTTTTCTTTTATTATTATTATTTTTTTGAATTTTTAAATTATTATTATTATTTTTAAATAACTTTTTATTGACAGAACCCATGCCAGGGTAATTTTTTACAACATTATCCCTTGCACTCACTTCTGTTCTGATTTTTCCCCTCCTTTCCTCCACCCCCTTCCCCAGATGTTAAGTAGTCCTATACATGTTAAATAGGTTACAGTAGATCTTGGATACAATATGTGTGTGCAGAACCAAACAGTTCTCTTGTTGCTCAGGGAGAATTGGATTTAGAAGATATAAATAACCCGGGAAGAAGAACAAAAATGCAATCAGTTTACATTCATTTCCTAGTGTTCTGTCTTTGGGTGTAGCTGCTTCTGTCCAGTAGATATTCATTTCAAAATGTCTGAAAGGTAGTTGGATTTTGAATATGAAGGTTAGCAGAGAAATTAGGACAAAATGAACATCATCAGCATTGAGATGGTAATTAAATCTATGGGAACTCTTAAGATCACTAAGTGAAGTAGCATAGAAAAAATAGGGAGAGGGCTAGGACTTTATCACACTCCTACTTTCATTATCCCCTATCCATTCTTTCTCTTTATTTTATCTTCAATATGTTATCACTACCTCTTTTACCACTAATAGGGTTAACATCTAAGCCTGCCAGCAACTGACTAGTTCTTTCCACTCTAAAAATAAAAACAAACAAAAATGACTTGGCTTAGCTAATCCCTAAGGATTTCATCATATATTCTCTTCTCCATTTCACAACTATTTATATCTACTCCTATTGCCCCTGTTGTCTTACCTCCTTCAGTCTTATAATACAGTTTCTGAACCCACCAATGGAATGAAAATATTATTTCTCTGGTTAATTCTTATTATTTTAATTCATTGCATAACTCTTTGATCCAACTAGGTGTTGTAGTAGATAAAATGCTTACAGTAAATTCAGGAAAGCTCGAATTGAAATATGACCTCAGACATTTAATAACTGTGTGCCTCTTACCTAGGGTCTGAATACCCTTCTACATGTCTTACTTTCTTTGACTGTAAGATCAGGACATTAATAGCACTTTGCAGGATTATTGTGAGGATCAAATCAGGTTTTTGTAAAGTGTTTAAAATAATGCTTGGCATACAATGAGTGGTTAATAAATGCTGGTTTCTTCCTTTCTCCCACCTTATTTAGACTTTTAGCCTAAATTCTGTCTCTCACCTCCTCTTTTAACTTCCTTTACAATATTCTCTTGGTTATCTTCCTATCTGTGTGACCATTTCTTCTTAGTTTCCTATGTTAAAATATTATCCTCACCAGTCCTCCTTCACCCTAAATTTCTGCTAATATTCTGGAGATTGGCTATTCTTCCTCTACAACATTTCATCTTTCCTATTTTCTCCATTTCCACAGCCTTTATCCTAGTTTATAACCTCATCATTTGTCACTGAGACAAGTAGAATAGCCTTGTCTAGTCCCTACCCTTTTCAATCCATCACCCACACAGTTACTAAATTATCTTTCTTAAAATACAGATTTGACAATGTCATTCTCATACTTAAAAAAGAAAATTAGTGGCTTCTTTTTTTTTTGTCAAGTCAAAGATTGTGTCTAAGTGTTTTTGTAAGCCTTAAATCACTACATAAATATTAACTATTATTATTATATACAAAAAACTCAGGTTGGCATTTAAAACACCTTGTGATCTAACACATCTATTTTTCCAATTACTCCATTTAATATACTTTCTATTGTAATGAAACTGGTACTAATTACTTCCCATCTGTGGTATTAAATTTGTATCTTTCATTCCATTGCATAGGTTTTCTCCTATGGTTAAAAAATTTCCTCTTTGCCTCTCTTAGCATTTCTGTTTTGCTTTGAAGCCCAGTTTATTATATGGGAATTATTTTGATTTGCCTAGTGTTTTTTTTTAGTATTTCTCTTGCTTGAAATTACTTTGCATATCATTGTATGTACTTTTCTTTTACTTATATATGTGCCCTTGTATAATATCAACTTCTTGTATGGATTGTATTTTTTTTTTTCAATTTTTGTATCCCTAATATTTGGCAGACTGTCTTGCACTTAGTAGGAAGTTAATAAATACTTGTTATATTGAATTGAATTCATTTTAGCTTAATTCAATTCTATAAACATTTATGAAGTACCTATTTTGAACAGAATAAGATAATAAATACTAGAAGAGATATGATGCTAAATAAAGGACTCTTTGCCTTCAAGGAATACAGAGTTTAGAACAGTTTTGCAAAGATAGAAATAAGTTTAATTTGGGAAATACAGCCAAGATGGCAGAGTGAAGGTAGGAATGCCTCATATTCTCCCCCAAACCATTCCAAATTCCTTTAAATAATATCTGTAAACAAATTTTAGAGCATCAGAATACACAAAAGAATGGAGTAGAACTTTTTTTCAGATGAAGACAACTTAGAAAGTCAGCAGGAAAGGTCAATGGCACCACGGTACCTGCCCCTGTCCCAGCCCCAGCCCCAATCAAGCTCGATTTGGTCTAGGTACTTTTGACTCAGTGACAGTACATGGCTTCCAGAACTCTCAACTCCAAGACACCAAAAATGACTGAAAGCTCTGGGAAAAGGTCTGTAGTACTAGGGTGTGGAACCAGTTCATAGTTCCAGTGCAGGTCATACCAGCATAGCCCTGGGTTCAACCTAGGCCCCAACACCAGAAATAAATTTAATTTAAAAACAGAACAGGGCGAGTGCACAAGAGAAGCATAGACAAAAGTACTCATATAAAATAAAGAGGTGATTTTTTAATGTGAAGTCCGGGCTACCTCCCTGGAGACCTTAGGAACAGCTGGAGTCAGGATAAGTAAAAGTCCTTGGTCTTTAGGGGAAGAAGTGAAGGAAACAGACAAACTGCCACAGGTTCACCATCAACCTTTCTCTTCTTCCTCCTGCTGTAAAGTGAAGTTCTCTCGCCTCTCTCACTCCACCCTCTAATCCTTACCTACAGTTCTCTTAATCCCAAACACTGAGGCAGCATTAACTGAGAGAAGAGAAATTCCAAACATATGCTAATAGAGTTATTTTCCAATAAATAATTAGACTTAAGTGCTCGGTTGTCTGATTCAAGCACACCTTTTAAGAGTTTCAGCCCTTTACATTTTAATGCTTTGTTTTCCTATTTCTTTAATAGATTATATCCTATTATAGATTATGTATAAATTTATCCTTTCAAGAAAAAAAAATTAGAAATGAAATTGCTGTAGAGGGCTTTTGTCTCTGACAGAACTGTCTTACCCTTAATTATGTATTTGGATGGAACTAGCGTAATTGTAAAGAGCCATTGATAGTGGGGGAACTCTTGGTGAGATATAAGATCCTTCAGTCCAGAGGGAACCTGCTGACAATGTCTGGTTCAGCTCCCCATCTCTCTGAGACTCTTGTCTCAGCCTTCCTGAGAAGTCAGGGAGCAGTGACAACCTGTGTTGTGATTGAAACAGAGTGATACCAGGTGGCAAACTACATATAATAGCTTGCTTCATCACTCCTCCACTAAGACAGTATGTTTTAACCACCCCAGCATGGGGGCTCTAGAAAGCACACTATGTTTTGTCACCCCAATTTGGGGGCTCTAGGAAGCAGGACACAACACCTAATTATCAGTTCTCAATATGTAATTGACTAGCCCAAGCTTAAACAACTACATAGGCAGCATTTCATTTTTCCCCATTCTTTTCCTTCTCAATGAGGTTAAGTGTAGCATAAGTTGCAATCCTTGAAATTGGCACTTTGGACCACAGCAGTCTCAATAATAGTATTCATTACTCATAATGCCATTACAGAGCAATCCTTGGTTATGGAGTATATCTGGCCAAATAATCTCGTAAATATAGTATTACGAGGTATGCCACATGAGAAATACAAAATTTTAATATAATTAGAATACAAGGAAATATTCAATAATACAATAATATCAAAGACAATTTAATCTTTCTTTTATGAATCAGGAAACATTGTAGTATCCTGAGAAAGTACTTGAGAAACTTTTTTGAGCATATCAATTATGTTACAAAAACGGTAAGTTACTAGAAGTTTCCAGTTTATAGAACTTAGAAAAATATAATTATGCTTCAATATGTTCATGGATCTCTGCTCTCTGTGCAGTGTAGAACCCATTTCCACATTATCTATTCAATGCTTTGGCATAAATTCTCCATAGAAGATATGTCTTTTGTGTTAGAGGATTTCCTCTTGTATATATGTATAAATACACACACACATATATAAATACTTTAGATATTAGTATAGAATGAAAATGATCCATCTGTTTTTCAACAGTAACTGTCTGACTAGGTTTTCTCCTTTCCTGTCTTGGAGGAACTCCTTTTTTATTATTTTTTGTGTGCATAAAATTATTGATACTATGTTACAGCATACTTATGACCATTGTCCCATAATTACCTTTTTTTTTAAATCTCTTTTGTTTCTTTGTGTTCTATAATGTCTGACCATACAGAACCACTAGGGAAATATTTAATTAGATAGGTTCCAAAAGCTTTCCAGCCTGTTCTCCTATCCAGTTCTATCTCCCATTTATTTGCCACCAACAGTTAATTTTTATGTGGTGTGTGTGTATGTATGTGTGTGTGTGTGTGTGTGTGTGTGTGTATGTACGTGTGTGTGTGTGTGTATGTATGTATGTAAGGGTGTATGGATTAATTCAATAGATTGCATATTTAATTACATAACTGAATTGGGAAAACATAACTTGATCCACTTGATTTTGACTAGGTGGGTTTCTAGACCAATCACCTTTTTTTAGATAAAATTTTATTTTTAGATGCACATTCTCCTCCTCCCTCTCATCTCATCAAATTGAAAAAGCAAGAGAAACAGAACCCCTATTATAAATATATAGTCAAGCCAAATATCTTTATTGTTTACATCTGAAAAAATGTTTCAATTTGCACTGAGTCCACTGCCTTTCTATTAGGTGGTTATTAGCTTATCTCATTTTGAACACTTTGAAATTGTGTTTGGTCATTGTGTTGATCTGAGTTCCAAAGTCTTCTAAAGGTTCTTTAGATCAATCACTTTTTAGAGTCCATAGTTCTCAATGAAAAGGCTTTTTTTTTTTTTTTTTTTGATGTAACACAGACCATGTAGTTCTTAAATAGGAAAACTTATAGGGAGTCCCTCATATATTTGGACCAGAAAGAACATCTTCCAAAAGATTAGTAAACATTTTTGGTGGGCTCTTGTCATTGTTTCATTTTTTGCTTGATATTGATAGTGATTCATTGAAGAATATTATCTCTCAGTTTGCATCTCTGAATGAGATTTTTGCATAATATTAATTTATTAGTTAGAGATACTTTTTTGGAGTACAGTTTTCAAAGCTATTCATTTTGCCAAAACTGATCTCTTTGAAGTTATTACTGATTTTAATTGCCAAATCCAGAAGTTTTTTTCTTCAATTCTCAATCTCCTTGACATCTCTACAGTTTGTGACATTGTTGATCAGCCTTTTCTCCTTGATATTCTCTTCTAAGTTTCTGGGCCATTACTCTCCTGATTCTCTCATCAAATCACTGTTTCTTGATCTCATTTACTGATTTTTGATCCAGATCATGTCTTATAACTGTAGTTCTGGGCCCTCTTCTTCCTTCTCTCCCTCTATACTATTGTACTTGGTGATCTCATCAGCTCCCATGGATTTAATAATCATCACTATGCTAATAATGCTCAAAACTAATTATCCTGCCTTAGGGCATATTAGTCTCTCTGCTTACCACCATTTTTACATTTCCAACTACCTTTCAGACATCTAGCAGTAGATGCCCAATATACATCTTAAACTCAACACATTGCAAAGTGAATTTATTATTTTTCTTCTTAACTATTACCACCCTCAAAACTTCCCTGTTACTGCCCAAAACAACACCATTCTCTTAGTCCCTCAGTCTTATGCCCTGGAAACAAACTTACTATTTGACTACCAATCTGATTCCAAAGTCTTGTTATTTTCACCTTTGCAATCTCTCTTGAAAACATCTTCTTTGACTCTGTGAAAACTCTAATACAAGCTCTCATCACTTCATGCTCTGCCTGCTTCAAATCTTTCTCCACTCCAATCATCCTCCAATCAGTCACAAGGGGATTTTACTAAAACTTAAATCTAACCAAGTCCTTCTCCTATTCAAGAATCCTCACCAACAACACATCCATGATCAAATTTTTAAAATTCTTTATTTAAGGAGTTCTGAGGGTGTACCCAAGATGGCAGAGTGAAACCAGGTAAGCTGCTCAAGTTCTCCTGTTTTCCCTCAAAAACCACATGAAATCAACCCTCTGAACAGAATCTGACAGAATGAAACCCTTCTTCAGCTCAAGACCGATTGGAAAAACTTCAAGAAAGATTTGTCTCACTAGGGTAAAATCAATGTTCAGCCCAGCTCAGGCAGACTCTGGGCAAGTGAGAGAGTCTTAATCACAGTAGATCAGCAGCTAAGACCCTATGTCTTGGCTCAATAGAGGAGCAAACAAGTAAGGAAATCCCCAGTGCCAGCTCAGAAGGCAAATTCTAGAGAAGCAGGCTGTTAGCTGCAAAGAACAGATAAAGATAATCCCTGCAAACACAAGAGCCCCCATGCTCAAAGCCAAAGATCACAACTGCACAGGAAATTTAAGACAATACCCTCTTTATCACAGGAGAGATCTTGACCATAAAAGTAAAAAAAGAAGAAATACCAAAAGAAAAGGAAAGAAAATGAGCAGGAAACAGAAAAGAACCTTGACAATAGAAAACTGCTATGATGACAAGGCAGAGGAAAACACCACCTCAGACAAAGACAAAATGTCCAGAGGAAATCTCAAAGAGTAATCTGAATTGGTCTCAAGATCAAAGAGGTTTCTTGGAAGTACTCATAAAAAGACTTTAAATGACAAATAAGAGAGAGGTAGAAGAAAAAATGAGAAAAGAAATGAGAGGTATGCAAGAGAGAGTCAACAGCTTAGAAAAGGAAGGCAATTCCTTAAAAATGTAAATGGCCAAATACAAAAAAGAAAAAAAATCCACTGAAGAACACAACACTTTCAAAAGTAGAATTAACCAAAGGAAAAAGATACAAAAGCTATCTGAAGAAAATCACGTTAAAAACTAGAAGGAGTCAAATGGATCTATGATACATCAAGAATCAGTAAAACATACTGAAAAGATTTTTAAAATGGAAGAAAATGTAAAATACCTACCAGAACAATAGATGCTGAAGAGACAATTTTAAAATTATTGGCCTACCTGAAGGCCATGACCAAAAAAAGAGCCTGGATAGCATTCTTCAAGAGATCAACAAGCAAAACTGCCCTGATAGTCTAAAAACAGGGGGAAATACTCCTTGAAAGAATCCATGAATTACCTCCAGACATTTGCATAAGGAAAACCCTAAGGAACATTGTTAACAGATCTCCAGAACTCAATCTCAAAGAAAAAATTAGTGCAAATCACCAGACAAAAACAATTCAAATATCAAGGAGCAACAGTCAGGATTACCCAGAACCTGGATATTTATTTATTTTACAATAAAGGATAGGAGGGTCTGGAATATCATATTCTGGAAGGCAAAGTACATGGAGTTACAACCAAGAATTAACTACCCATAAAGACTGAGTATCATCTTTCAGGGGAGATGGATTTTCAATAAAGTAAGAGACTTTTAATTATTTCTATTAAAAAAACCAGAATTAAACAGAAAATTCAGTCTTTGAACAGGATTCAAGAGAAGTATAGAAAGGTAAACGGGGAAAATATATTTATATTATTTAAAGGTTAAACTATTCACATCCCTAGATGGGAAAATGATTTAAGTGTAACTCTTGAGAATTGTATCTGTAACTTGGGCAAATAAAAGAGGCATCACATGGACTGAGGGTATGGTTGTTAAGGGACTCTGAGATGATGATAACAAAAAAAAAAAGACAGTAAAGGTTGGAAAAAGGATTGTACTGGGAGAAGAGGAAAGGAGTGGTATAATGGGACAAATTAGATTACATGAACAGGCACAAAAGATATATATTATAATCCAGGGAAAGAAGGGAGGGGGTATGGGCATTGTCTGAAGCTTGACATCAATTTTGGCTCAAAGAGGGAAATAACTTAATCATTCAGTTTGATAAAGAAATTTATCTAATCATATAAAGAAATAGGAGGAGAAAGGAGAAAGAAAAGGGAAGGGCTAGATAGAAGGGAGGGCAGAAATACCAGGAGAAAAAGGTAAGAGAATGGGAGAAGGGTGATAGGAGGTACCATAGTGGGTGAGGTGGACCTCTCCCTTCATAAACACAATTTAAAATTTCATTCAAGTGAATAACAATAATGAGACAAAATACCAAAACCTATGGGGTACAAAATAAAATACTTGGGGGTCTACCTCCCAAGACAAACCCAATACCTATATGAACACAATTACAAAACACTACTCACACAAATAAAGTCAGATCTGAACAACTAGAAAAATATTATTTGCTTATGGGTAGGCCCATAATAAAAATGATAATTCTGCCTAAATTGGTCTATTTGTTCAGTGCCTTAACAATCAAACTGCCAAAAAATTATTTTATAGAACTAGAAAAAAATAATAACAAAATTTATCTGGAAGAACAAAAGGTCAAGAATATTAAGAGAATTAATGGAAAAAATTTATAAAGGATGGTGGCTTAACAGTACCAAGCCTAAAACCATCTTATAAAGCAGTAGTTATTAAAATCATTTGCTACTGGCTAAGAAATAGGGTGGTGGATCAGTGGAATTGATTAGATACACATGACAATAATCAAGGTTTATAGTAATAGAGTATTTGATAAGCCCTTCAATTTCCAGTTTTGGGGATAAAAACTCACTATGTGACAAAAATTGCTGGGGAAACTGGAAAATAATATGTGAGAATTTTGGCATCCCATACCAAAATAAGGTCAAAATGGATACATGATTTGGGCATTAAAGGTGCTACCATATGCAAATAAGGAGAGAAAGAGATAATTTAACGATGAAATTTGTGGTGTAGGAAGAATTTATGACCAAAGAAGAACTAGAGCACATTATGAAAGGTGAAATGAATAACTTTGATTAAATTTAAAAGTTTTTGCACAAAGAAAACCAACTGAAACTAGATTAAAAGGGATGTACAAAACTTGGAAAAAATATTTACAGCCAGTGTTTTTGATAAAGGTTTCATTTCTAAAATATATAAACAACTCTGTCAAATTTATAGGAATACAAGTCATTCCTCAATTGATAAATGGTCAAATGATATAAACAGACAATTTTCAGATGATAAAATTAAAGCCATCAATAGTCATATGAAAAAATGCTCTAAATCACTTTTGATTAATGAAATTCAAATTAAAATAATTTGGTATCTTAGAGATACCACTGCACACCTGTCAGATTGGCTAAGATGACAGGAAAAGATAATGATAAATGTTGGAGGGGATGTGGGAAAACTGGGACACTAATGCATTGGTAGAGGTGTGAAGTGATCCTACCATTCTGGAGAGCAATTTGAAATTATGCCCAAAGGGCTAAAAACCGTGCATACCTTTTGACCCAGCAGTGCCACTATTGGTCTGTATCTTAAGGATATGATAAAGGAGGGAAAAGGACCCATATATGCAAAAATGTTTGTAGCAACCCTTTTTGTGGTAGGAAAGAATTGGAAAATGAGTAGATGCTCATCAACTGGGGAATAACTGAACAAGTTGTGGTATATGAAAGTAATAAAATATTATTGTTCTATTAAAAAATGATGACCTAGCTGATTTTAGAAAGTCCTGGAAATATTTACATGAATTGATGCTGAATGAAAGAAACAAGCAGAATCAGCAAGAATGTGCAATGATCAATTATGAAAGACTTAGTTCTTAGTGGTTCAGTGTTCCATGGCAATCCCAATAAACTTTGAATAGAAAATGCCGTCTACATCCAGAAAAAGAACTATGGAGATTGAATGTAAATTAATACATGCTATTCACTTCTTTTTTTCTCTTATTTTTCCTCTCTCATGGTTTTTCCCTTTTGTTCTGATTTTTCTCGCCCAACATGATTCCTAAAGAAATGTGTATTAAAAATAAGTAAGTACATAAAATCCTTTATTTAGTGTTCAAAACCTTTCATAACCCAGTTCTCTTTACCTTTCCAGTATTTTTAATTTTAAACTTTCTTTCCTCATGTACTTTTTGATATAGTTAATAGATCCAGTTATACAAACAAAACACTCTATTTGTCAATTGGAGGCATTTTATCTAGTTATCCTACTTTCCTGCAATGCTTGCTCTCCTTATCCTTGCTTCTTGGCTTTCATAAATTCCTTCAAGTCTCAAGTAAAATCCCATCTTTTTTGGAAAGCCATTCTCAGTTCCTTTTAATACTAGTGCCTTCTTTCTTTTAAGTACTTTTTATTTATTTTTCTCTCTCTTTGTCTCTCTCTCCTCTTTTTTTCACTTTCTCTCTGTTTTTCATCTCTGTCTTTCTCTGTCTCTTTTAATATTATGCATATTTGATTATGTATGTATGTGTAGTTTGTTTGTACATATTTGTTTGCTTGTTATTTCTCTTATTAGACTGTGAGCTCCTTGAAGGCAGAGACAATCTTTTACCTCTTCTTGTAACACCAGTATTTAGTACAGAGCCTGACACACAGTATGTGCTTGATAAATTTTTATGATCTGATTGATAGATTCCTTACTTTCATTTTCTATTCTATTTTTTTTTAATTTTGCAGGTGATAATGATAATCATCTTCACTCTTGACCTCCTGTAATGTTTTTCCAAACAAGTTCTTACTCTATATTGTTGCTGCCATGGGACGAGATTTCTTTATAGCAAGAACATCAAAAATTTGTTGATTGAAGTGTTGCTTCATCTATTTTTGTCTTTTACATTGTGGAGACTGTTTTGTATCATTTGAACTTCTCTATCAATTGATGATAATTGGAGCTCATGTCTTTTATAGTAGATTAGCCTGAATCTGTTATAATATCAAGCAGTGTCATCTTGTCATTTTCATCTTTTTTCAAATGTTACTGATTTTGATTACTGATAAAAAATTTTCAATCATGATCCGATTGTACAATAGATTTTGAAGTTACTCCTAGGCTGGCAGCCAATTTATGGTTCCATCACAAAACTGTAGTGCCTTAAATCTTACATTTATTCTAAACATTTTAAGAATGTAACTTTATTGAATTGGTTAGCAGTTTCCTTTAAACTAGAGAACTACAAAACTTATCAGGCTCTCTCTCTCTGCATTCTATGTGTCACTTACTCATTAACTAGGATGTTCCATGATTCAATTAGGATAGTTCTTATTGAAAAATAACTCAAGTTGGTTTCTGGACAAATTCAAGTTGTATCTTAACTCACCAGGATTCTGTATTGTCCAATTAGGTCTCAGGATCTCCTCTCATACATCAAAGCAGCTATAAAAGCTTTCTTCTTTTTGTTATTATCTTTTAAAACCAGCGGGAGCAACTAAGAGTAGCAGGCAATATTGAGAGCCTTTACCTCTGTTAAATTCTAGATAACATTAAAGGATAATAGTGGAATTCTTATTTTTAATTCATTTAATTAAGAACTATCAGAGGAGGCCTTGTCAGTTGACTATTCTGGCAGATAATTTATTTAAATAATGCCAACAAAATTGCATTTGATTCCTGATAAGTTGTCTACTTTTGCCCATTCTTGACTACTCTAATCTCAACTTCCTCAAGTCTCCTTTATTGACTTAAATCAAAATCTACAGGCAGTCATATATCCATGTATTTTTCCTAAGGTAAAAACTCACTAAATTTCTCCTACGAAATCAATTGCACTTATTTAGTCATACCTGTCTGCTAATCTTTATATGATTTTTCTTTTTGTTTGCATTTCAATTCCTAAAAGTTATAGATAAATGAACTACTGTATAATTATTTCCTTTCAAAATAGTATTCTATTTCTTTCTATGTCCTGGAAACTATTACTTTATGTTCTTTTTTTTATGTTTTAAATGAACAGAACTTCATTCTCTGCTCCTATAACCTTCAAAAATTTTATATACAAATGAGACATCACACAAATCCACTACATGGTGACTTCAATGTCTCTATTTTCAATTTGAATCTGATCTGATAACACTTTTACAAACTTATTTTAACATTTTTTTATTGATTCAAAATTCTTTTAGATATTAAACAAATTCATGAAAGAAGCAATGTCTTGCATCCATTACTGTTTGTCATAACACTTTTTCTCTACATAAAGAGTATATTTTCTGCTACTTTCAGTACTTAGCTGCTTGATGTGAAAGGGTTGCATCTTAGTTTGTGTCTTACTAATTAACTTTAGCCAAACCCTTCATAATTTTTACAGCAAAATAATAGTTCACCACAATCACGTGCCCCAACTTGTTCATTCATTTCCATCTCATCAACTTCTAATTCTTCATAACAACCCCCCCCAAAAAACTAATAAATTATTTCTGAATATTTCTGAGTATGTTTTCAGCATTACACGCCTCCCATTTCTTCTTCTCTTGTAAAATCTCTTTCTTGTGTGCCTCTTTTATGTGAGAAATATTTACCCATTCTACCTCTCTATTGCCTTCTCCTAGTGCAACCCTATTTCTCCTTCCTTCATTTTTTGGAAATCATTTCAGGATAATTGATTCCTATCTATAGCTTCTATGTAAATAAACTCCTTCTAACTGTCCTAATAATGATAAAGTTCTTATAAATTAAATGCATTATCTTCACATAGTGTACTACTTTGGCTCCACCCACAATTATCTTTTTTATAAGGTAAGCTCTTCAAGTACAGGAACTTTCCTTGTGCCTTTTTTTTTTTTTTTTTTTTTTTTTTTTTTTTAATCTGCAGAGTTTTGTAAAGAGTCTGGCACATAATAGTGCTTAATAAATTCTTGTTCATTGATCAAATTTTCTGCATGAGATATTGTAACTTTCATCTTTCTTTGCTTCATATATTTCATATCTTATGGTTTTTATATACCCTTCTTAAAGAAGACATTTAGTAAATACTGGATATACTAATGTGCTTCATCTTTGTTTTTATGTTTTTTAAAAAATAATTTAATTTCAAATAATATTTTCTAAAACACTTTTCATTATCTTGTACTAAATACTAATGTCTTTAAGAATGTACTAGCTTAGTTTGGAGGAGCGTGTTAAATTCTTTGTGATATGTTGGTACTTAAATCTTATCTTCTTAGAGTTCTATTTATTTATTTTCCTAAATAATATAATGCAAAATGATAACATATCCCAAGAACTGATTATTTTTGCTGCCTCTGGGTGTATCCTGAAACCCATTATTGCAGACGTCATTATTTATTTCCCAAGAGATATTTTTTTCTCTTTTTCTTTATTTTTTTATTACAGAATTTTATTTTCAAAACATATGCATGGATAATTTTTCAACATTGATCCCTGAAAAACCTTGTGTTCCAAAATTTTCCCTCCTTTTCCATCTCCCCTTATCCTAGATGGAAAGTAATTTAATATATGTTAAATATGTTAAAATATATGTATTTATATATTTATACAATTATCATGCTGCACAACAAAAATCAGATCAAAAAGCAAGAAAAATGAGAAGGAAAACAACAAAAAGAGTGAAAATGCTATATTGTGATCCAGACTCGGTTCCCACAGTTCTTTTTCTGGGAATAAATGGCTCTCCTCATCACAAGATCATTGTAACTGGCCTCAATCATCTCATTGTTGAAAAGAGTCACGTTCTTTGTACAATCTTGTTGTTTCCATGTATGATGCCATGCCTCATTCTGCTCATTTCACTTAGCATCAGTTCATGTAAGTCTCTCCAGGCCTTCTTGAAATCATCCTGCTGATCAGTTCTTATAGAATAACACTACAACATTCATATACCATAACTTATTCAGTCATTCTCCAATTAATGGTCATCCATTCAGTTTCCAGTTTCTTGCTACCATAAAAAGGGCTACTACAAACATTTTTGCACATGTGGGTCCTTTTCTCTCCTTTATGATCTCTTTGTGATATAAACCTAGTAGAAACATTGCTGGATCAAAGAATATGGGCAAATTGATAGCCCTTTGGGCAAAGTTCAAAATTGCTCTGCAGAATGGTTGGATCAGTTCACAAATCTACCAAAAATATGTTAGTCTCCCAGTTTTTCTACACCCCCTCCAACATTCATCATCTTTTCCTGTAAGCCAAGAATCTGAAAAGTGCATAGTGGTGCCTTAGATATGTTTTAATTTCCATTTCTCTGCTCAATAGTGATTTAGAGCACCTTTACATACAACTAGAAATGGTTTCAATTTCTTAATTTGAAAATTGTCTGTTCATATCCTTTGACCATTTATCAGTTGGAGAATGGCTTGAATTTTTATAAATTTGAATTAATTTTCTATATATTTTAAAAATGAGATCTTTATCTGACCCCTTAAATGTAAACGTCTTCCTGTTTATTACTTCTCTTCTAATCTTGTCTGCAATGGTTTTGTTTATGCAAAACCTTTTAAACTTAATATAATCAAAACTATTTTGTGTTCAATAATGTACTCCAGTTCTTCTTTGGCCACAGATTTCTTCTTTCTCCACAGATCTGAGAGGTAAACTATACTTTATTTTTCTAATTTGCTTATAATACCACTCTTTATGTCAAGATCATGAACCCATTTTGATCTTATCTTGGTGTACAGTGTTAAGTGTTGATCAATGCCTAGTTTCTGCCAATTTCCAATTTTCTCAGCAGTTTTTGTCAAATATTGAGTTCTTATCCCAAAAGCTAGGGTCTTTGGGTTTGTCAAACACTAAATTAGTATAGTCATTGACTATTTTATCCTGTGAACTTAACAAAATGACTATTAAAAAAAGATAAACAACTTAAAAAGGAGGTATAAAGTTTCAAAGATGAAAATAATTCTTTGAAAATTAGAATTGGGCAAGGAGAATCCATGAAGCTATGGGAGACAAAGAAATAACAAAACAAATTATAAAGCATGAAAAAATAGAACAGGATGTGAAACATCTTCTAAGAAAAATGAGAGATTAGGAGAACAGATCAAGAAGAGAAACTATAAGAATAAATGGACTGCCAAAAAGTTGTGACCAGAAAGAGAACCCTGACACAATAATGTAGGAAATAATCCAAGAAAATTGTCCTGGAGTGATAGAACATGAGGAAAAAGTAGAAATAGAAAAAATCCATCAATCACCACTTCAAAGAAATTCTTTGTGGAAAACATAACAGAAATATTTTTGCCAAATTTCAAAAATCTTCAGATCAAAGAGAAATTTTGCAAGAAACAAGAAAAAAACTATTTCAATACTCTGTAGCTATAATTAAAATTGTGCAAGACTTATCAACAGCTACAATAAAAGAAGATCCCAGATACTGGAATTATATTTACTGACAATCAAAAGAAATAAGCATACAGTCAAAAATATCATATTCAGCAAAATTATCTATAATTTTTGAATCAGAAAAAATGGACATTCAATGAATTTGCAGATTTTCAGGATTATCAAACAAATCCAAACATCTACAGAAAATTTAACATATAAAAGTCAATATCAAAGATCAATTTTAAGGAACTCAACATGGACAAACTGTTAAATAATGTTTTTATATTTTATTTACATGGGAAATGTTTACTATATGTTTAAGATTCACATCAATAATATGGTAGTTCAACTATACAGTTCTCAGATTGGCTAAGATGACATAAAAAGATAATAATGAATGTTGGAAGGGATGTGGGAAAACTGGGACATATATGCATATGTATTTATATAGTTATCTTGCTGCACAAGAAAAATCAGATCAAGAAGGAAGAAAAAGAAAAACTGAGAAAGAAAACAAAAAGAAGCAAATAACAACAGAGGGTGAGAATGCTACGTGGTGTTCCACACTCTGTTCCCATGGTTCTCTCTCTGGATGTAGATGGTTCTCTTTATCACTGAACAAATGGAACTGGTTTGAATCATGCTAATGTTGAAGAGAGCCACAGCCATCAGAGCTGATCGTCATATAGTCTTGTTGTTGCCATATATAATGATCTCCTGGTTCTAGTCATTTCACTTAGCATCAGTTCATGTAAGTCTCTCCAAGGCTCTCTCAAATCATTCTGCTGGTCTTTCATACAGAACAATAATATTCCATAGCATTTATATGCCATAATTTGTTCAGCCATTCTCCACATGATGGGCATCCACTCAGTTTCCAGTTTCTTGCTACTACAAAGAGGGTTGCCACAAACATTTTTGCACATGTGTGTCCCTTTCCCTCCTTTAAGATTTCTTTGGGATATAATCCCAGTAGAAATACTGCTGGATCAAAGGGGATGTACAGTTTGATAATTTTTTGAGCATAGTTTCAAACTGCTCTCCGAGAATAGTTGGCTCTGTTCACAGTTCCACCAACAATGTATCAGTGTCCCATTTTTCCCACATCCCCTCCAACATTCATCATTATCTTTTGCTGGCATCTTGATTCTGTAGGGTTCTCTAAGTATACCCTCATATCATCTGCAAAGAGTGATAATTTGGTTTCCTCATTACCTACTCTAATTCCTTTTATTTTATTTTCTTCTCTTATTGCCAAAGCTAGCATTTCTAATACAATATTCAATAGTAATGGTGATAGTGGGCAACCTTGTTTCACCCCTCATCTTATTGGCAATGCTTCCAGTTTATCCCCATTACATATAATGCTTGCTGATGGTTTTAAATAGATGCTACTGACTGTTTTAAGGAAAAGTCCATTTATTCCTATACTCTCTAGTGTTTTTATTAGGAATGGGAATTGGATTTTACCAAATGCTTTTTCTGCATCTATTGAGATGATATATGGTTTTTGTTAATTTGGTTATTGATATAGTCAATTATGCTAATAGTTTTACTAATATTGAACCAGCCCTGCATTCCTGGTATAAATCCTATTTGGTCATGGTGTATTATCCAGAGGTGATTTTCTGTAACCTCTTTGTTAATATTTTATTTAAGATTTTTGCATCAATATTCATTAGGGAGATTGGTCTAGCATTTTCTTTCTGTTTTTGTCTTATTTGGTTTAGGTATCAGTACCATGTCTGTGTGATAAAAGGAATTTAGTAGGAGTCCTCCTTTCCCTATTTTTTCAAATTGTGTATATATTATTAGAGTTAATCATTCTTTAAGTGTTTGGTAGAATTCACATGTAAATCCATCTGGTCCTGGGGATTTTTTCTTAGGAAGTTGATTAATAGCTTGTGCTCTTTCGTTTTTTAAAAAAAATTTTTAAGTATGTTATTTTATTTTATGGAATATTTTTCCATTTCATAAATTCTGTTTTTTAAGGAATTATTTTCTTTTTCTATTTCACGAATTCTATTTTTTAAGGATTTTCTTTTTCTGTTTCACAAATTCTGTTTTTCTGGGAGTTGTTTTCGTTTTCCATTTTATCAAATCTATCTTTTAATGAGTTATATGCCTTTTCCAAACTTCTTGCAAAGTTTTCCTTTCCTTTCCTCTTTTTTTTCTAGCTTTTTAAAAAGATATTTTAAAAATTTCTTCTTGGAGAGCCTTGTGTGATGGGGACCAAGTTATATCACCTTTTGGGTATTCCTCTAGAGACAATCTGCCTTTTGTCTCCTCAGGGTTTGATATCTGTTCTTCTCTTTCACCACAGAAACTGTCTGTCATTAGGGTTCGCTTTACTTTTTTACTCATATTTTTTAAAAAGTTAAGGTCTGCTTTTAGGGCAGGGGAGATTTTCCAAGCTTCCTCTACAAGCAATAGCTTCCTCTATAAGCAGCTGTGCTGCGCTGGGTCAGTGCTTACTCACTCCTGATGCTGGGCGGATGTGGTCAGATTCTGTGAGACTTGGCATTTCAGGGTTCACTGTTTACCTTTTGTATTGGATGTTTTCTAACTTCTCTGCTGATCTACTGGCTTGCAACTAGGGCAGAGTGGACAGCACTGCTGTAGATTCCTGTAGATTCCTTCCCTTAGATTCTCTTCCACATGGAGACTGAACCACCCTGCAGAGTCCACACCAATCCAGAACTTTGTGCTGTCTGTGCTGGCATTTGTGCTCAGCTGTTTGTGCTTGTCTGCCTCCCTTCTGTATCCAGTTGAAATAAACCTTTTTTGATGATCTTTGAAATTATCTTCTGCTGATACTTAGTTGCATTCCTACATACTATTTGTAAATTCTGCCAGTTCAGAGCAAATTCAGAGGTTGGATTTGCTAATTAGTCTGAGGATTGTAGGAGAAGGTCAGAAAGAAATGTGTGTTGTCTTTTCCATCTTGGCTCCATGGCTCCATGTGTGTATATTTATATATCTCTATATCCATCCATCTATCTATCTATCTATCTATCTATCCATCTATAATTTTAGTGCCTTTCTAAAGATCATGGAAGAAAGTAAGGGCAAAATGAAAGCTAAGACTCATAAATTAATGTATTTTGAGAAGATTCACAAAAGTTCTGCAATGAGGTTGTTCTGCATAGCTCACTTTCTCTTTTTCTGATATTCAAAAGAGAAAATAAATTTCAAGGTGAAATATTCACTAGAGTTCTAAAATACACAGCAATTGAAAACACAATAAATTCTGTTGAAAGATCCTATGAATGGTACTCATCATCCTCTATGACATTGTATCATACTTTTTACATTCTTTATATAATGACATGCATCACCAATTATCATTTAATGAAACAAAAATTACTCATTAGTGGCAGCAAGATGACACAGTGAATAAAGCACTGGCACTTGCACTGGAGTCAGGAAGATCTGTGTTTACATTTGACCTCAGACACTTAACACTTACTAGCTGTGTGGCCCTGGGCAAGTCACTTAAACCCAGCTGTCTCACTATCCTACCCCCCCAAAAAATTACTCATTAGGATATCAAGAAAAATTAAACTTCAAAACTTGTATTAAGTTTAATATAACTTAAACCTAGTGGAATTGTTTAATCTGTTGTACTCTTTTTGACTTCATTTGAGATTTTCTTGTAAAGATACTGGAGTAATTTCCCATTTCCTTCTCTATCTCATTTAACAGATGAGGAATGGAAGTAAACAGGGTAGAGTTACTTGCCCAGTATCATATAGCCAGTTAATGTCTGAAGTTGGATTTTAATTCATTAGGATAAATCTTCCTGATTCAAAGTCCAGGATAGTTAACTGTCCTTTTCCTTGGATATGAGTTGAAAAATTTGCCCCTCTGTGTAGGATTAACAGCATTTAAAGTGAATATAGGCAAAGAAAATCTGTGATTTTGGCATGGAAATCATTTTTACCTATGCCTTAGTAAATATATTTTATCGATTTTTCTGAGTCACATAGCAACTTAGATAACTTGCTCAGGATCACAAAGTTAGTAGCAAGGTTTAAACAAAGATCTTCTTAACTTCTAACCCCTACTTTATTCAAGATACAGTCTCTCTTAACATTCAAGATTGCAAAAATTGTATGAATAATCTTTGATCAAAGATATTTTTAAAAATATCAATTCTAATTTTTTAGGTCTATTCTTTAAGTATTCTTTAAATGTTCATCCTTTATGGGTTATGGATGATTAAAACTCTTCTATTAAATATACCTAAGAAAGATACTGGAAGTGAGCTACAAAATTTTCAATAAAAGTAACATTTTAAAAACTAATTCCAGAATTGAAGTAAGTAGTTTACTTAAATCCCTTTTAAACATACCATTGTATACCAGCTGTTAGAGCTGTTATTTCTCTAAGGAAAGCTTGAAGTAAGAAATTCAATTTAAAAGTGTAAGCTAAGAGAAGTTCAGATTTAATTCAGAAATTTATAGACTCATCAACAGCAATAAACTGTAAGAAGCAAATCTAATATACTGTATTATGGCAGCATAATTCAAAGTGTTATAGTTAAAGGCCTGTCAGCACTTCCATTCCAAACTCCTATTTTCTGATGTTTATGATTTAGCCAGAACGATTTGCAGTACACTGAATAGCAGTTTGTAAGAATTTAGCCTGGCAGAAATTGTATCAGTTTCATTTTTTTATGGGGAGGATAAGAAAAAAACACTGTTTGTAATATATAAAATTGGGTCAACTGTATTAAAGACTTTATAGGAGAAAGGAAAGGAAAAAGAAGTTCCTGTTTTTAGTTAGCCTTTGAACTAGGTACTAAGCAAACCAAAATTCTAAGAATTAAAAGCAAGAACATGGACAAAAACTAAGAAATAAAAAATGTAGCAGTTTAGTTTGGAATTCTGGAGGATAATAAAATAAAAATAAGAAACATTGTTGATCCCTCCTGTGGAATTTTCATATTGTTATATATATTTAGGCTATATTTTCCCACACATATAGTCAACTCTTTATGTCCTAATAGGACAATAGGATTAGAGATGTAGAGTTAGAAAGTATGTGAAGGATCATTAGTTCAATCACTTCAATTCATAGAGGAGGAAAATGAGACTCAAAGAAGACAACAAAATTCTCCCATTTCTTTTTGGAACTTCTCAATCCATTGTGTCATAGCAGCCCTTCTCATCCTGAAACTTTACTCTTATTAATCCTTCTTTTTGGTTAGTTCCTACCAGAATTTCCTTTTAAGTAAAGTGCCCAATTCATCCATATTCACATCCATGCACACCTATGTGAATTCCTTTTATTGCTCTACTTTGGATTTTCCAAACTTTGTCTTCCATGTTCTTTCTCCCTACCTGGGAATCTTCTCTTCTTCCTACCTCCTTTACTTTTCTTACTTCTTTTTCTATGTTGTATTCTTTCATTAGAATGTAAGCTCCCTGGGGACAGGGCAGGGCCTATCTTTATTTTTACTTGTGTTTGTATTCCCAGTGTTTAGAACAATTCTTGGCACATTATATTCACTTAATAAGTACTCATTTGATGTGGCTTGCTCACAATCATACAGGTCATACAGCAGTGGGCAAGTTTTAGCCTAGATTTTCTGACTTCAGGGTCATGCTCACTTTAATTGGAAGATGATGTGTTTTATAAATCAGCTTAGTTGTACTATGCATTAGAGACTCTCCTAGACATTGTGGATACAAAGACAAAAAGCACAATATTGTGACAAGGAATTGACATTCTAATAAGAAAACGTAGCATATAAAATAAATAAGTACACAATAATTTGAAGAGTGAGAAAACTTGGGGGATAAAGTTAACCTTCATAGAGAAAGATGGTTTTTGAGTTACTTGTGAAGGAACAGACAGAGATGAGGTTTCCAGATGTAATGGAACTAGTACATGCACAAAGTACAAGTCCCTTACTTCTCTCCTATCCCATGGGACAAATTGGAAGTCTGTTTCTGGGACGGCCATATTGAAATATACTTTGGAGAGAGAATTATTGTGTAGAGACTATGAAGCCTGCATAGGTATTGTACATTTTAATCTGGTCAGCTAGCCTGGTGGTTAAAAAGAAGGTTGTTTAATTGGCTATGTAATCATTTAAAAGGGGGTAGAAGCCAGGATCCTGGACACTTTTCTATTAGATTGAATTCTCTTTGTTTACTCCATTTTGTTTTTTTTGTGGGAAAGACCACTGCTTATCAGGGGTCCTCAAACTACGGCCGTGGGCCAGATGCAGCAGCTGAGGACATTTATCCCCCTCATCCAGGGCTATGAAGTTTCTTTATTTAAAGACCCACAAAACAAAGTTTTTGCTTTTACTATAGTCTGGCCCTCCAACCGTCTGAGGGACAGTGAACTGGCCCCTATTTAAAAAATTTGAGGACCCCTGGCTTAAATAAATCTAATAAATTAAGGAAATTTCTCAAGGAAAAATCAAAAAGGGATTTTATTATGATTTTGCCAGAAAGAGTGTGTCCCTCTCTACAAGCAGTTTAGGCAAGGAGAAGTGTGGCCCAATTAATAGACAGGAATTATATAGGGACCTGGGCTAACATTCCTTATAGGCTGGATCTTTTCCCTGATTAATCAGGACAAATGACCTCACATTTTAAGTCATAAAGGAGGAAAAATGTTTAACCCAACAATATCTTTAGGATTTCTAAATTACCTTACTAATTCCTTCCAGACTGCTTTTCAGTTTTTACAACAAAAGATTGAAAAAATAGAAGAAAATGTGAAGTATTTTACTGGAAAAACAAGTAACCTGGAAAATATATGTAGGAGAAATAATTTTAAAATCTTTAAATTTCCTGAAAGCCACAATAAAAAGAGAGCCAAGATATTATCTTTCAAGATGTTGTCAAGGAAAATGCCCTGACATTCCAGAACCAGAGGGTAAAGTAGACATTGATATCATACACCAATCACTTTCTGAGAAAGATCCCCCCAAAAAAACTCCCAGGATTATTATAGCAAAATTCTAGAGCTCTCAGGTCAAGGAGAAATTTTTGCAAGCAGTCAAAAAGAAACACTTTAAATATTATTGAATCATGTTCAGGATAACAAGATTTAGTTTCTATATTAACATATCTGCATTGAAGTATTGGATGGCTTGTTCTATGATATTCCAGAAGGCAAAAGAGTTAGTATTATAGCCAAGAATCATGTACTTGGCAAAACAATATTTTCAGGGGGAAAATAGATATTCAATGAAAGAGAAGATTTTCAAGTACACTTGATGAAAAGACCAGAAATGAATAACAAATTTGACTTTCAAATACAAAACTTAGGAGAAGCATAAAAAGATAACCAGAAAAGAAAAATCATGAGATTCAATAAGGTTAAACCATTTATATTCCTACATAGGAAATTATATTTATAACTCCTAAAAATTTCTCATTATGAAAGTAGTTATAAGGAACATACATAGACAGAAGGCATGAGGCCCAAATCCAATTGTTTGCTTTAGAAAAAGGAAGTTATATGAAAAAAAATTATTGAAGTCTCTATTTATTAGAGAAGTACAAATTAAAGCAATTCTGAGCTACCATCCTACCTGTATTAGATTGACTAATATGACAGAAAAGGAAACTGATAAATGTTGGAGAGATGTGGGAAAATTGAATACTAATGCATTGTTTGCAAAGCTTTACACTTATTTTACCATTCTATAGAACAATGTGGAACTATGACCAAAAGGCTATAAAACCACGTATGCCTTTGGCTAAGCAAGACCACTTCTAGAACTGTATTCCAAAGAGATTAAAAAGGAGAAAGGAAAAGGTTCTATCTTTATAGTAGTTCTTTTAATGACAGCAAAGAACTGGAAATTGAGACAATGTCCATTAATTGGGGTGTAGCTAAAATAGTTATTGTGATTGTGGTGGTATACTATTATGCTATAATAAATGACAAGGATGCACTAAGAAAAACTTGGAAATATTTATATGAATTAATGCAAAATGAAATGAGCAGAAATAGAACATTGTATATATTGATGGTACTATTGTATAATGATCAATTGTAATTGATTTAGATATTCTCAGCAATATAGTAACCCCAGACAATTCTGAAGAGTTAGTGAAGAAAATGCTATCCATCTGCAGAGAAAACAAAACAAAATAAATGGAGTCTGAATGAAGAACAAAGCATGTATTTTTTTTAATCTTTATTTTCTTTCACAACAGGACTAACATAGAAATAAGTTCTGCATTACTACACATGTATAATTTATACCAAGTTGCTTTTTTCAATGAGAAGAAGAGGAAAGAGAGACAAGGAGAGGACTTGGAACCCAAAAATAAAAAAAAAATGAATGTTAAAAATTTTTACAGTTAATTGGGAAAAAAAATCTTTTTACAAAAGAACAGTAAGGCCAGTTTGACTGGACTACAGATATGAAAAGGAGTTTCTACTTGATATTAGAAGTAAGCTGATGCTATTTGAGATTTTGAGAAGTGGAGTCTCATGGTCAGATCTGTGTTTCAGGAATATCACTTTATTTAGGAATTTGTCAATTTTAGTTGAAGACATTGGAAAAGGGTAAAACTTGAGGCAGAGAGACATATTTGCAGGCTACTGCAACAAATTAGATGAAAGGTGATAAAGGTCTTTAATAGGTCACTGGTCATGTGAATGGAGAGAAAGAGATGTATAGAAGAGATGTTATAGATGTAGAATTGACAAGTTTTGACAACTTATTGACAATTGGCAATACATTTGACTTGAACATATTGACTTGGCAACACATCCATGCTAAGTGAAGGAGTTTGACCAATTGAAGATGTTTCTGAGGAGCAAAATTGGGTGACTAGTAATGCTCTAAAGTCATCATATAGCTTGTATTCAGTAGAAAGAAGATTAGAATCTAGATCTTTAGATTATTCACAAAGTAGATAGAGTCTGACTTTTAATCCATTACACTAAGTTTTGGGGGCAGTGTTTGAAGTAGAGGTCAATTGTTTCCTTTAGAAAAGGGAAGTATTAAGCAGAGACAGATGACTAACATCATCTTACAAAAAGAGAAGGGGAGCAAATCATAAAATATATTAAAAAAAGGTTGTACAAGAAGATCTGAAACTAGCATGAGGACTACAAAGTGTGAAACCTTGGGAAAATAGAAAATAGGAGAAGACTTAAAAAAAGCAGTTTATGGTACTAGTTTTTATGTACAATGTGAATGTGAAGTTCAGCTAATATGAAACTTCTTTTTTAAAATTTATCCATGGAATAACAGGATTTAGTTATTTAGAAGGTAAATCTTCTATCTGCCTTAATCTACATCCCACACTCGTTATCACATGAACACATCAAACTAAAATAATTTGGGATTAGTCATGTCTAGTTTAAGGAAGAAAGGGGGTATCACATTTGTATCAATACCATATCTGTCAAAAGATGTGAAGAAAGAACTATCTGGAGAAGGCCAACATGTTATAATGAAGATGTTAACTTAGTTGAGGAAAATTTCTAAGGATCAAAAAATGAAAACCAGAAAAATATGCTCTTTGACACCCAACAAAGAAAAGATGTCTCTACCAATGATATAGAAGTGTAAAGGAATCCAGATTGTCCATCCCATTTTATTAGTTCAATTGCTTTTTTAGTATTTTCATGATTGATTTTATTGTTGACTGTATTGTATTTAAAAAAAAAAACAGCTTTTCTTTAATAGTTTCCTATTGGTTTGCTTCTATATAAAAGATGGAGGTAAAAGAACATTTTAAATCATTTCATTACAAAATTTGTTCTGTTTCATATTACATAAAGGAAATGTAGCATCCCTAAATTTATCACAAAATGCAAGTTTTTAGTGATAATTTCTTACCCAGGTATTACATTAAACATGTTTCTTAGATTACAATTAGAAAATTCTACAAAGCTTTAATGGTGCTAGTTTTGTGATTAATCAAGAATTTAGTTAAAATATCTTTCATCACTGGCTTACTGAAGCTGATAAAATTACCCTATTTATTTGTCCTAATATTAATTTTAGTCAGATAGAGTCAAAAAGTCAAATTATGATTATCATAGGATATAGCTATCACTGGTTGCCTTAATGTTACTCTTTGCTCTTAGATTTAACAATAGATAATATTTCCATATTTCCAAATAGAATCTGGAATCTTCCTCTCCATTCTGCCCCTCTTTCCAGTTTGTGAAAATTGATCCCATTAGTTGGAAGGGAAAATCATTTATTTACATTAGCTGGTTACATTTTTACCCTCTGGGAATATCATGACTTGAATGGAATGAGAATCTGGTTAGTAGACCAAAGCTGGACTGCCAGCTCAGCAAAACTTGAAAAAGGTAAGCTCATCAATCCTGTTATTGCTATAACTTTTAGATGTTTTGAATGCATGACTAAAGCAGTTATACTATTTAGCATTTACTATTTTCTGAGAAACTTTAAAAAGTAAGCATCTACATGTAAACTTTAGCTTTAATAGTAAAGAATTCTAAAGCTTTAGAAAAAAACTTATGCCTCCCAGCTGATACTATCCAATCTTCTAGCTTATACTATTAGCTTTACACCAGTGCTTGGGGATTCACACTACCAAGCCAAGCATCATTTGCAGGAGAAGGAAAGAAGGGGGAACAGTTCTAGTGATGCTTCAAAATAGCCCAAAGCATGATGTTCAGCATAAAAGCTCCAGGAAAAGAATTCTTTGTTTTGAAGAATGAAATGATAGGCATTGCGAGCTTATTTATGATGGTCCTTTTAAAATATTTATTTTTCCCTAATCAAATCCTTTTTTTTTTTGTCTGTATGTGAGTTTAGATATGAAGCTGTGGCCTCATTAGGCTTCCTAAGAGATTACTTTCTGACTGGATAGATAACAAAGGGATATTGCTCAAACAGCTTTGCAAAAGCAGAGAAATCAGCATATTTGGCCATGCTCACAAAAGACAATAAGCTATAAATTTCTCAGTCATATTTTAGTTAATTTGACTCATAACATTTTTTTCCAGATTAGAAAATGAAACCAGAGTGACTCAGTGGTCTGTGAGCATGAGGATAAAAAGGGAGAAATAGGGCATCTAGAGGTGAAAGCTATTTCTCTTTCAATACAAAATTTAAATGGTTTCAAATGCTTCAGTGCACTACCACTGGTCTTTTAAATAAATATCTTTATTGATTTTTTTTGTTTTTATATCTCCTTCATTTCTGAATATATGCCTTTTTCCTCTTTCAGGGATACATTCTTATAATTTAAAATCAAGGAAGAGGATGACAAAAATAATTCAGTATAACTAAATAATGTATCAAAATGTCTGACGTCGTATGTAGCTTTCCATCTCCATAGTCTCCTTTGACTCTCTGCCCGCCAAAGAAAAGAGGATATTTCTAATCTTTTCAAGTTTCCTTTCAGTGTAATAAGATTAAGAACTGGAAGAAACCTTAGACCATTTCAGATAGATTCATTTTGTTGTGGTTCAGTTATGTATGACTCTTTGTGATCTGATCTGGGATTTTCTTGGCAAAGATACTGAAGTAGTTTACTATTTCCTTTTCTAGCTCATTTTATAAATGAGGAAACTGAGGCAAACAGGGTTAAAGATTTCTCCAGGGTCACATGGCTAGTATGTGTTTGATGGATGCTACATTTGAACTCATATTTCTGACTCTAGACTCAGTATTCTATTCATATGCCCTAATTTTATGGATGAAAAAGCTGCTGCCTATAATGGCTGTATGGCATATTCAAGATTACATTGATAGCATTGACTAACAATTGTAATATCATATTTTCTGATTTCAAATCCAATGTTCTTTTGATTCTATCATGATACCTTCACAGTTCTTTATTGATTCAGAATTCCCTTTCCATATAGATTTTTTTCTCTCTTTCCCCCAATTAATGGTTAAATGATCAGTTTATGCTACTTAAGATACCTCATGAGGAAAGTACAATTTGGGATTATGTCTCAGGAATATTTAGATAAATTTGAGTGCCTACCAAAACTATGATAGTACATATATGTGTACTGGGGAAATTTGAAAATTCTGTTTTTTGACTTATTTGAAATTGATGCTCTTTGTTTTACATGATTTCTGACTTCCATCCCACTTATACATATATTCAAAAAAGAATCAGGAAAGGCTTAGAAAATGATGTCAGTAAAGTAAGACATGTCTCTGATATCATGATGATAATGAAGACAATAATGATGATAGCTAGCATTTGTATAGTATTTGATTTGCAGCGTACTATACATATTGCCTGCCTCAGTTTCTTCATTGATAAAATGAGGATGATAACACCTCAAGGTTGCTATGATATTTGTAAAGCACTAAATACAGTACCTAGCATACAATATATACATGATAAATTAATGCCTATTGCCTCTCACTCTCTCATATCCCTGATTGAGATCAAGAACATACACAATACAGAGGAACATTAATACATGCAGGAATACCACAGGCTTAATGCTGGGGACAATTGCATTTCTCTACCACAGAGAGAGTTGGGTTGACCTTCTTGCTCTCCCTTCATGACATGATTATTGCTGTTGTCATAATTTAAAGATCAGTTTAAGAATACAATCACTTAAGCTATGACTTTTCTATGCTTTTAACTCTTGCCCATAGGTAGTTTCAGAGTTGGAGGTTTTGGATATTTTCTTTAGGAGCCCTGATGGGAACAATAGATTTTCTATTCCCCTAATATCCCTGATGGTAATAATATGATTTACGAAGAGCTTTGTGCTTTCACAGTAACACATGTGACTTACCAGAAAATAAATTACTCTATTCTGTGGAAAGTGAAATTTTTTGGCACTAAAATAAGGGCATTTCTTTAAAAGTAGAATGAAAATTATCATTCAAGATATATACATGCCTATTGTACTCTTGAGTGGCTGCCTACTGTTCTTAACTCTCGAGTGTAATTTTTATCTTATCTTTAAATTAGCTACTGAAAATGAAACATCTATGTTTAAATCACCAATATGAATTGTTCAGAGACAATTTTACTTCAGAATTACACTAAATAAAAAGAATTAATTCAGGCAGTGCTGACTTTTGAGAAGGAATAACTTAATGTTACTTGAAGAGGTAATTAGTTTTTGTTGTTGTTGTCAGCCTGAAACTGAGATGAAATATGTTTTGTCACAGACTTCTCAGCATGGTTTCGATATCAGCAATAGTTTATGTAATTCAAAGTTCTCTAAATTTCAGAGAATTTGATAAAAGTAGGGAAGATGATTTTGAAAAGAAAATTTTGAATAATCCAATATCTAAAACCATATGTTTAGCTATATAGTATAGACTTCAAATCTTTTCCTCCTTAATGGAAACACATTTCCTTTCTATTACTGCCCAGTTTACATACATGTTTCAGAAAGGAGCTCTGAATATTTACCTGCCAGAAGTGTATGTATATTTTGAGCTGTGACATGGATTCTGCAAAGGGGTCTGGTAAAAGGAATAATTTAAATTTTTTAAAATTGTTTTATTTTTTCTGATTATACATGTATATTAATTTTAAATACATATTTCTTTATGAATCATGTTAGGAGAGAAAAATCAGAGCAAATGGGAAAATCATGGGAGAAAAAAAAAAGAAAAAAGAAGTGAACATAGCATGTATTGATTTACATTCAATCTTCATAGTTTTTTGGCGTAGATTCAGATGGCATTTCATCCAAAGTTAAAGGATCCAAAGCCTTGGATTATTGAACCACTAAGAAGAACCAAGTCTTTTATAATTGATGATGTCACATTTTTGCTATTACTGTGCGTAATATATTCCTGATTCTGGTTGTTTCACTCAGCATCAGTTCATGTAAATATTTCCAGGTCTTTCTAAAATCAGCTTGTTCATCATTTTTTATAGAACTTCTGCAAACACAAAAGACCCCCGTGCTTAAAGCTAAGGCTCTGAGCTACACAGGAAGCTCAGGACAGTTCCCTGTTTACCCCAGGAGCAGTGCTCAACCATAAAAGTTAAAAAAGAGGAATTACAAAAAGAAAAGGAAAGAAAATGAGCAAGAAACAGAAAAGAACTTCACCATAGAAAGCTACTATGGTAACAAGGTGTTTGCAGGGGCTTTACCTGCTCATTCCAGGAAATAGCCTGATTTCCCAGAATTTGCCTTCTCAGTTAGAACTGGAAGCTGACCCACTGGTCTGCCTCACTACTGAGCCAGGACCAAGGGTCTTAATTGCCGATCTGCTGTAATTAAGATCTTCTCATTAGCTTTCCCAGACTCTGTCTGAGCTGTGCTGAACACCCTTTTCAACAGCGAGACTTACCTTGAAGTTTTTCCCATCTATCTTCAACTGGAGAGAGGTTTCATTTTGTCAGACTCAGGGGCTTGGTTTCATATGTTTTTTGAGGGAAACTTGAAGAGCTTGAACAACTTCCTGCTTTCACTCCATCATCTTGGTTCCATCCCCTTATAATTTCATTTCATAAAAATTTGAGAGTACTGCAGAAAGCATGGTCTGTTAGTAGAGAAACTTAGGATAAAGAAGTACCTACAAAATAGCTATTTGGGTAGAGTAAGAACTGTAGGACATAAAGACAAAACAATCAAAAAGGATTTAAAGAGGAGGGGAAACATAAGAAGGTTTGTGGTTATGACCAAGCACAGTTCAAAAGTATTCATGACAAAACCTCTTACTCACTTCCAGAAAAAGAACGGATGGACATAAAAGTACAGAATAAAATGTTTTCTTCTTTTTTTTTTTTTTTTTTTTTCTCTTGGAACATGGCTATTGAGGAAATTTGTTTTGCATGTCTATATAAATTTGCAATTAAAATTTTCTTCTTGCCTTTTCAATGGATGGGGGAGGGTGAAAGAAAGAGGTAAATTAAATCTTAAAATTGAATTTCAGTTAAAAATAGAACAGAGTAGTGGAACTTGTCAGTTACTGGAAAAGTAATGATGTTTGAACAAGAGATTCGAGTGCTGATGTAGAGAAGCAATCCTGGGACATACTTGTCTGGAGTTTTACTACAAATCATACTAAAAGTGATGAGGGCTATATAGACCTTTGAAGAAAGTTTGTGCCCTGGTAGGTATTATAATTTTCTGTGAGTTTTGCTATGGTTTTTGTTTCCTCTGTCCTGTGAGTAAGCTTATTTATATTTTGAACCTTACACAGTTATAAGGTGAATTGGTAGTATTCCCTTTGGGTTAAATCAAATATCAAAGTTCCAAAATGAGAAAATGAGCAAAGAAAATGAATTAGAGAAGTAAGAAGTATCAAAAGTATGCCCAGGAATTTTTTGACAAGAGGGAACGTCTAACAACTAATTTGGAACTACAATTAAGGAAATTCAGAAGGTTAAAGAGATGCTACAATTTAGGTAAAACACAAAGTATTTCTAGTGTTGATGTTGGTAATAACTAACTTATTTTAGTAAGGGGAAGTTGATATGTCTCTAAACTATTTGCTTAGAAGCAAACAAACTTATACTAACATAAAAGTTTATAATTTTACAGCACTATTTTGAATGAGCATTTACTTTAGTTTTTACCTGACTTTTTTCAGATATTTTTTCCCATATCTCTCAGACCATTTTAATTCTCTTAAATATGGAAGTAAAATGGTAATAAGTTTCTTTTTACATTTCTGAGAATGATGTTCTTTGTAATGAACTCACTGGAAATGTCAATAAGTTTTAGAACAATCACTACTCTGGCTTAGTCTTATTCTCTTGGTTTTTAACAAAACAGTATTTAATAGAATTTAACAGGAGACAAAATCAAATTCAATGGACAAATGTTAAGGAAGACTTAGGTGAGGCCTTAATAATTTGTCTTAATTTCTGGAGAAAACACTTTCATAAATGAGGGAGGAGGCAGTAACTATGAAAATATAAGACACAAAGGGCTTCTAAAAAAGAAGATTTTTCTACTAAGATACTAACAAATATTTCAGTACCCTAAAGAAGAATGGGAAAGATGTGAGAAATATTTACCTTTGTTGTTGTTTTTTATCTTTCATTCTTAAAGAGAACCCATGATATCAGGGGGGTGATATCTTAACTTACTAGTGAACTGGATTTAAGTGAGTTGGGGCTAAGCAAAGTCATGAATCTCATTTTCTCCTCCATAGTCATCTGACTACAGGAGAAAAATATAGATCAAGACTATTGATGATAGCCCCAGATATAATACAGGATCATGGACTTTTTAGACTGCAGTTTTTCCCAGTTCATAGTTTGTCTAAAGCAATACCCATTCAGGGATTAAAGGCAAAAGATGGCCTTGTTCAATTTCACAAAAGACTCAGTCTGGGAAATACTCTCAAGAATTTCTGTCCAACTTGGGTTGGGATCATTTATTGACTAATCTGTGAGAGCCAGAGTGATATGGATTTAAAGGCATGGTGAAATAGTTCCATTTGAATCTCAATGAACTTTATCGAATTCTGGCAAAGCTATATTTCAGTAAATCATAAATGAAAATCATATGAAGCAAAAGAGTTAAATAAAGGCATTAAAGATCCTTAGTTTTAATAGAGAGAAATTTGAGAAGTCCAGAAATAAATTATACAAAATAAATAGAACCATAAATTACAAGTTTAACTAAGGCAGTAGACTAAATGCTAATTAATTGCTTGTCTGAGTTACTCACCATGGTTCTTTTACTGGTAAATTAATCTTTAACTGAGATAATCATGTGAATTTTAACACTTTGTTTATGGACAACTTGACATTATTTCATTCACAGTTTCTTTTTTTTCCAATGTTTTATATGATCAAAGATGTAAAAATTGCAGGGACCTTGGAGGTCATCTGACCAACTTACCTCATTTTGCAGATAACAAAATGGAAGCCCAGAGAAGTGATTTGATTTACTTAAGATTACATAGTAAGTGGCAGTCAATTTTAAAATGATGGCGTTTGTTGCCTTGAAGATTTACATAATTGTAAGACGTTCATCATATAAAAGTGTTTTAATTTGGCAAAAATAAATTGTTTCTGTAAATTAGACCCTGAATTAGGAAGATGCACTCAAACACATAAAAAAAAAGTTCCTGAGAAGCCACATCTTACACATAGTAGTTGTGAAATTATTTATGTGTACATATGTATCCAAGTATAGTGGAGAAATTCACATATATCACAGGCTTCCTCAAATGAAAAATGTTGGGGAATGTATACTCAGAATCAGAATTCTCCCATCTTCACCTCTTTGCAAAAAGGTCAGATCTTTCAGCAAAAGGATACCACAGAGGCAAGGAATTGGAATAGGGCAGAGAGTCTTTCAATCTAACATAGCAATACCATTGGGAAACATTTTCCTCACTAAATATTGCCTGACCTAGATGGAAAAAGCGAAAATTCTAAGAATAAGTTATGGACTTTCTGAGGCAGAAACTTTTTGTGTTTTATTCCCCAGAATTTTGTGTGCTGGGGATTTCTGACCTTCCCCCCAAATTAAAGTGGAGCATGGCAAGAAGTGGAAAGATTGAGTGAATTTATAGGACATAGGAATAGGCATATGAACCTATATCACCTGAGGGGGAGAAATATAGTGTTTTGGAAGAAATGACTTGTAAGTGTTATATGAGGGAAGATAGAAGGGAGAAATTCAGAGCATATATCTGTCATCTCTTTTAGAAATATATTTATATAATTGCTTTGGGAGAACAAAAAGAAAGAATACTTACAGAGAAGTATGATGTAGAAAACAGAAATCAGAAAAATATGCCCAATTAATACAAATATAAGCAGCAATGATATTAAAACTTTGAAAGATTTCAGTGTTGTAAGAAAATTTCAATAAATCATTTGGGTCATTTAGAATGGATATTTATGTGTGTGTATATGTAAGTGTGTATGTGTGTGTGTGTGTGTGTGTGTGTGTATTATATATATATATGTAATAGCTAGAAACATACATGTGTGTATAGACAGATACAGATATATATGTTTTCTCAGCAGAGAGATAAGAACTACAGATATGTCTTAGATACTGTATTGATTGGCTTTGCTTGAATGTTTGTTTTTATTTATAAGGGTGTTTCATGGTAAATAGCTGTGCTGTTAAACCAAAAGCCAATAATAACATTTTTAAAAAGAAAGTCATTGGAGAAGATCTTAATTTGAAATTATAAGATATAAATTGTAGATTTTCCAGGTGTAAGTATCTTTGACAGTACAAAAGAATACCACCCTGTGGGAATGTGCTTTCATGCTCTTTGGGTTGAGAATTTTAAAGGGAGTAAGTTTTATATTCTAGGACAAAAACAGTCACTTGCCAGAAATGATCATTTTTATCCAGATAGTTTTATGGCTAAGTAAGGAATAAAAGTTTAAAACTAAAGGAAAAATATCACAGGCAATGGAAAAATAAAAACAAAAAGGCCCCAAATCTTGAACTGTCAGGAAGGGCCAATTAGTTGATACTTTGCTGGGTAAAAAATCTGATCAATATTGACCAGAGATAGCTAAAAGAATAATGGATATTCTTTTATCCATTCAAGCCTTACTTGAATAACTCTTGGCTCATTGAAAGCCCTGGGTTAGAAAGTGGAGCGATTAATCACCTCAGGGTCCATAACAACCTGTAATATGCTTAAGGTAGTGGGATTGTTGGATTGAAAAGCAAATGTAAAGTAAGTCATAGCTTCTGCTGTGAGAAGGGACTATCAGGCTGTAGTAAAAGGAAACTGGAATTCAAAGTAAATACTCCGAGAGGAGGTCACTCCCATACAGTATATCCAAAGTATATGCAATTTCTCAGAAAGTTTAATATTTAATGGCCACTGGAGGAAGGATACTGGATAGGCCCAAATGAGATACCCTGAGAAAGATGACATAAATTAGAGTTTAAAAGGAACTTGCTTTCTAAAGTCTCTATGTAACATGTTAGTATCTCTCTTCCACTTTTAGCTGGGTTTGTTTATTTCACAACTAAAAAAATAGAAGGACTTTGCTCTTTTATACCCATTACATTTCAGAACAAATGGTCAATGAGAATCAATAGCAATAATTCATGTGGCATTCCGCAGGAAAAGAGCTTAGTCATCCTGTCGATAAACTAAACTGCATTCAGCCTGAACTGATGGTTGCTTAGCTGCATACCCAATGTTGCAGGTATTCCTTCAGCAGCAGGAAGAACCTAAGCCTCCCATCCATTCTCAGCCAGGGTAAAATTTAACTATTTCCCCCACAAATCTACCATTTTACACCACAATGTAAAATCTGTAGAATTCTCCTACTGATTTCTTCAGTAGGAGAAAAGTGGGCTTCATCGAATCATTTTCCTATCTCAGGGAAAAGCAGGTAGCCATCTATGTTGTTTCATCCTCACAGCTTGTCTCATCCAATCCTTCATGTCTTGTCTGTTGCTGTTTCCTTCACTATTGAAGAGGATCATGATATCAAAGAAGTGATGCAATGACATGTGAATGAGTTGGATTTAAATGAGGAAGGGCTGTCAAAATCACCAGCCCCAATTTTTCCTCCAGAGCCATGGTTCAGTGGGAAGGGATAGCCAGGATGACCAGATGGCTCTGGCTGCAGTAATGAAGAGGGGTCTACAGGGGGTTGGCAAGAGAAACCTTGAAGTACCGATACGCTTCCTCTTATGGTAAACAGGGAGGGGGGCTAAGGGGGATCAATTTAGCTTTATAAACCCACCTACTGTGGAGGTCTTGGGTATCTCCAAGATAGGAATAATAATAAGTAATAGGAAACCAAGTTATGATGTCAAACCTCTGAGGTTAAATTTCATCCATAAATATGTCTATAGCCTATGCCATCTTTGTTGAATCCCTTTTGGGTTAGCCTGCCATGGTGTTCTATCTCTTGGTGTCTTTCTCTTCACCCATTCCCATGCCTCATAGTCTCTTTCTCCTTGTTATTGCTAAGTAGCTCTTTGAGGATGCTAAACTTCTCTGTGGATTTAGGAAAGGGAGAGAAAAGAGAGAGAGAGAGACAGAGAGAGACAAGACACACACACAGAGACAGACAGAGAGACAGAGACAGAGAAAGACAGAGAGACAAAGAGAAACAGACAGACGCATACACAGAAAAACAGAGACAGAGAGACAGCGATAGATAGAGACAGAGACAGAGACAGAAAGAGAGAAAGAGAGAGAAGGAAAGAGAAAGAAACAGAGATAGAGACAGAGAGACACACAGAGAAAGAAACAGAGAGTTAGAGACAGAGAGACAGAGACAGAGAGCTGCATTGCCTAACTGACCAGTTAAGTTATGTTCCCAGTGGGGCATCTTTGCTCACAGAGGCATTTGCTTGCCCTTCATTCTTGAAGAGGACTATGACATCAGAGAGGTAATGCCTATAAGTATCTTCTCTGATGTCTTGTGTATATATATATATATATATATATATATATATATATATATTCTCCAATATCATTGGTGATATGCTGCATGTTGCTTGTGTCCACCATAGATCATTCCAAGACCTATATATATATATTTTTTATTATCTGGAGGCTATGGTTATTTATGATTCCTAAAGCACCACTGGGAGGATTAAAACATTTTGTAACAGCCAGGAGCCTGAGATCTTTAAAGGATCTGCACATTTGTTAGACAAAGAACTGAAATTGTAACCTATACAAAATTTGCAACTCAGGTGTTATTTTTCACCTATTTTTATTTTGTATCTTTGTCAGTTTTCTATTGCTGTACTTCCTTTAAATATAAATGTCTTTCTTTTGGGTGTTATATTAGTGCTAAAAAGTTCTTTATAGGTTTCCCTCTGATACCATTCAGTTGATTTGTTTACATTTTATTTCATTAAGACTTTTTGATTTTGCTATAAAAAACTTAAAATGAGAGGTAGTGTGTAGAAGTAAACCACTTTCTAGTATAGCAATTTACATTTTATATTTGGTTAGATTGATTTTTAAAAGAAGTATCTCTAATCATTACCATAATAACTATTAATATGAAATGAAATGTATTTTATATTTATGAAGTAATTATGAATACCACATAGACTAATATTCTAAATAATTATAGTTAATCAATGCAATCAGCTATCAACTCTATCCTTAATGATAGACCTACCTAAACATTTGTTCTTTTTTTTAATCCTGTTGTATTAAATGCTTAAATATGTCAGATGAAATACAGATACAGATTATTCTAACTAATGACCTTTGGAGGATTCAGTTAACTATAATGAAGGTTGGATATGAAAGTCAGCTGTAATATAATGATAGGTCTTAAAAGTTCATTTTCCTGTATTATTCTATGAACCCAGAACCCATCCACCCAACTCCCACCAACACTTTTTTTTTACATTGCTGTAATGTCATTATAGTTTATCTAGAAATAATAATTATGGCAACACTTATTCTTACTAAACCCCTCATTAATTTGTTTATAAATTATTATGTATTTAGTCTCTCCTTATCTTTTATTTTCTCATTGTGCCTCAGCCTAATCTTCAGCTTTATAACAGAGACAAAAGGGGCCTAAATATATCGGTTGTACTACACTAAAGGTGGTACAAACTCTGGTAATGCTCCAGTATAGAAAGCTAATCTAATTTAAATCAAGGAAACACAGACTTAGAATACTCTGATTCCATGTGCAACAGATTTCTGACCTTAAATCCTCTTGGGTGATCTTGAATCTTTTCAATTTTAAAAAGTCTGTACTCAATATTTTATAGAACTCTCTAAAATCACTTAGACTTCACACAGAGGTTTTCTTGTTTTGATTTCAAAATTTTTTGATTTTTGCCAAAATGAATCACCACTTCTCTATAATTTTAAGGAAAAGTATCCTCTTTCTCTTTCTGTATGTGTCTAGGTCTTTGTTTCTGTGCCTGCATCTCTGTCTCCACATTATTAATAAAAATTAGAGATAGCATATATTCAAATTACTTCAAGTACAATTAATACAATTAACAACAACAATTATTACTACAAACAACAACAATGAAAACCCAACAATATAAACAAGTACTACAGGCATTTAGAATGTATTATAAGGTTTGAAAATTGATTTGCAAACTTGTTTAATTCAAAGAACAGTTCTATTATGAAAGTAATGTAGGCCTTTCCCCCCATTTTATAAATGAGGAAACTGAAGTTCTTATTTGAACCAGTTTTATTAGAATACTTAATGCTTATATAAAGTGGCCAAAGAAGGGTGCCAGATTGAAATAATGGCATTTATTTTTAATTATTAGCATCTGAAAACAAAATAAGAAGTTCAAACAATTTCTGAATCAATATAATCAACATATAGCTCATTTCTATACTTCCATATTAACACACACATATACACATAAATTCAGTTCATTTATGGACAGAAATTACAAATATTAGACTGAAATTGTTTCTTCATGCTCTGTGGTGATTCAAATGAAGAGATAGAGAAGTTAATGAGCATTAAGCATGCTGTTTGAAGAATGCCATAGACATTTTTCTTTATATATTAGTCTAGTAAGTACTTATAAATTCAATATGTGTTCAAAATTGCATGAAGCAAAGTTAAATTTATTTGGAAAATCTTAGTACAATAGTAAAAATATGCTAAATAGGAAGATGTCCTCCTTCATTCAAAAACACTCATGGTTTGAATAGTTGTTTTCTTTGGAGATTATGATGGATATACAATGAGTTATTTTTCTTCTTTTATCCAGTTTTCCAAATCACTCTGGCTCTCACTGATTGGCCAACAGTAAGTCCCAGGCCAAGCCCCAGTTGGTCATTGTTTGGGTCCATTGGCTCAGAATAAATGCGTATAATAATTGTTTCTGTTTTGTCCAGAAACCTTGAGAGTCTTTCCTTCTCAGATAAACACATACACACACACACACACACACACACACACACACACACACACATACACTCACACACACACACACATCTATGTATCAATCAGTCTGTATTTATGTATCTATGAGAGAGAGAGAGAAAGAGACAGAGCAACATAGAGAGAGACACAGAAAGAAAGAGAGAGGGGGGTAAGGAGAGAGAGAGAGAGGGGAGACACAGAAAGAAAGAGGGGGGCAAGGAGAGAGAGAGAGAGAGAGAGAGAGAGAGAGAGAGAGAAAGAGAGAGAGAGAGAGAGAGAGAGAGAGAGAAAGAGAGAGAGAGAGACAGAGAGAGAGAGAGAGAGACAGAGAGTGGAGAGTGAGAGATGGAGATAGAGAGTTCTAAAAGAGGTATTTCTTTGTCTGACCTAACATTAATCAAGAATAAAAGACTTTAAAAGTCTTTAAAAGACCAAAGTCCCCCACTTCATCTCAGGATGTCTCTGGTTATCCTGATCTATGTCTTACCACCAGACCCAGATGACACCGGAAGAGAAAGTGAGGCTGGTGACTTTGCCCTGCCCTTCTTGACTTAAACCCATTTCACTTGCATTTCATGACATCAGATGTCATGGTCCTCTTTGAGAAAACGGGATAAACAGCAGTTTTCCATGTGTCAAAGGTAAAATTTCAAAATGACTGACTAGACATAGGGGTATTATTTGTCGCCATGGAAGAATAAATATAACTAGCCTACTTATGATTTGACTCAGGTCTTTAGCCTTACATTTAGTACTACATTCTAATCAAATAAGCAAATCAGCCTACTATTTTCCCATCCTTTGCCAATTACATAACAATAATTGGTATAAAATACATAATAAAGAGCTGTGAAAGGAATTAGAATAAATTATTATTTTTTTATTTTCTGATAGCACAATAAATTTTCTAGGTTTTATCCTCTATACCTCAATTTTCTCACCTACAGAAGCAAGTTAATATTTTGTCCTCTGATGCCTCCCATTTGATGATTAATGAGATGGTGTCAGGAGCTCCTAAAAGAAAAGGATCAACTAAATAAAAGAAGTGGATATTTGATAGAGATGATAGAAAACTTATGGGTTTTTAGTTAGCAAAGGTCGTCTCCAAAATGTAATACTTTACATTGAACCCATATATCTTAGGCTGTAAGTCCATCAATAAGAGTCTCTTTTTCTGTCAAAGCAGAACTCTATTTAATTTTTTCTACTCTTGTTTTCCCTGATGCCAGTAGAATTTATGTCAAATTAATAAATTTAATAAAAAACAAACAGAAGGCAGACCTAAAAGAAGATTATGTAGCCCAAAGTACTTTATTAATGTGAACATTAGAAAAAAAAGTTATTGGAACATGGTTTTACTTATGACATTGTCCATTATAACAATATGTACCAACAAAGGGCATCACTAATTAATTTGAAAAATATAATCCTCTTGCTAAGGTATGATTGGTCTGTTTTGCATGTTTTTATTAGGCAATGTAGACATCTAATGTACTTGATATTTTAATCTAGTTGAAAATATATTCATTATATGCATAATTAATGCTTTAACTGTCATAATAGCCTTATATAATGCTATGTAGGCAACAGTTTTACTGTTACATGCAGACAATGCATTATATAAAGGATTAATCACTGTGCTTTAATATGATGCAAAGTGATGGAAATATTTGTGGTTTTTAATGTGAAAACTACATAGTGATGATCATTTAACATAATTTCATATTTGGGCAGGTAATAAATTTATGATTCAGATTTGTATATTTAATACCTTTGATGACATCAAAGTTCTTCCTGGTTATAGTCTTTGCCATATTATTTTATTTTTCTAATCAACTATTTGGTGTTCTTCATTAGTGATTATCTAATATTTCCATCATTCAATTTCCCTCTCTTTCCCATTTTTTTTTTTTTCTCCAGGAGACTGCTCTTCAGACTGAAAGGTCTGAAATGATTTAGAAGAAATTGAAAACCAAGGAGATAATAGACTACCTGTGTAAACTATCATCATACACCAAAAGAACTTAGATATAGGACCATAGTTATTAAATTTTGGGGAATCTTCTAGAATGGGAGAAATAACAGAATGAAGATAAGACAATATAAATTTCCAAAAATGGTCATAACAGATTAACGGTTTTGAAAAATTCTTGGTGGGATTATTAAACTAAAATAAACTTGTTTGGATTACTTGGTTGGAACCACTAAACAAGAGGTGATAACTAGGAACCAATGTGTATCCTTTAAGATAGGCATGATAATTTCATCATTACATTTATGAATAAGGATTCTCAATTAGTAGCACAGTGTCTTTGTCCTTGGCTCTATTTATAAATAATTATGTAAAAATTTTTTTTTGCAGTCATTTAAAATAGTTTTTAATGATGTGTCATAGACTCCTCTGGAAAACTGGTTAGTTCTATGTACCAGCCAGAATTATTTTTTCAAGCACAAAATAAAATAATATAAATATATATAATACATATTATATATAAATAATATAAACATAATATTACTGTGGAAACCAAATATGTTGAAATACAGTTTAAAATTATATATATATATGTATATGTGTATGTATGTGTATATATATATGTGTGTGTGTGGGTGTGTGTGTGTATGTATAAATGTATATATTTGGAAAACACATTCCAAAACCATTGAACAGTGAATGGGTTAAATTAGATGTCATCTAGGGGGCAGGTGGTCTCCAGGTACCTTTACTATTATCAGAATGAAATAAGATTTGGTAGCTATTTCTTGAGTAGACTCTAGCTGCTAATGCACAAATGGTCTCACTATGGGACTAAGTCTTTTGGTGAATTGCTTAAGATAGAAGCTTAACTGTAATAATATTTCTCTATAGTTTTTTTTGTCTGAAACCTTAGTTTTGTTTCCCTCTCAAATTCTTTCTTATAAAGTCAGTATAGCATTGAAATCTAGTTTAAATTTAGCTTATTCAAACTAAGCCTCTTGACAAAATTTTCTATTCCCTTAGCCCCATAGTCATTTCCTCCCTTCCTCTTTCCCTCCTTTCCTCTCTTCCTCCTTCCCTTTCAATTTCCCTTCCTCCTTCCTTTCCACTTTTCCTCTCTCCCTCCCTTCCTCCCTCCCTCCCTTCCTTACTCCCTTTCTCCCTTCCTCCCTCCCTTCCTCCCTCCCTCTCCTTCCTTTCTTCCTTCCCTTCTTTCTTTCTCTCTTTTTTCTTTCTTTCTTTCTCTCTCTTTCTTTTTTCTTTCTTTCTCTCTCTCTTTCTCTCTTTTTTCTTTCTTTCTTTCTCTCTTTTTCTTCTTTTCTCTCTTTCCCTCTTTCTTTCTTTCTCTCTCTCTTTTTCTTTCTTTCCCTCTTGCAGCTTGTCTCGTCTAACATTGGGCTCAGGCTTATTCCTATTTTAAAAGCATGTAATGTCTGCCATCTAGTGGTGTCTATTTAGTCACAAGGTGGTGAATAAAAAATAATCCATTAGTCATATGTTTTATGTTTCCAAAATTTTGAGTTCACTCTTTTATTTTTAAAAATGCATTTCTAATATAGGCTTACTATAACTAAATAATAATGATAAAACAATAGACTCTAATAATAATGTATTTTAAATAAATAATTTAAATGTAGTATCAATAATAGAATGTCATAGGAGAGAATAATAGAATAAATTGTAAATTTAAATAAATAATAGAATATTTTAAAAGAAATCAATTTTTAAATATGTACTTTTCTTGATTTATATTAATATGCAATAATAAATTTGCCAGACCAAATTTATTGAGACCAAAGTCATGCAATTGGAGTCATGGCTTTGCTATTTATTGCCTATGTGACATAACCTCTTGATAGACATGACCAAGTAATGTGTTACCACAAAAACTTAAGTGCCCATGGAATTAGATTAAAATATAAATGAGAATATTTAGCAACATAAATGAAAATACAATAGAAAATATATTTTTTCTACCCGTGGTTGTTCTGTAAAATGAAGGGCTTTTGATTAATCTACAGCCTCTATTTTAAAATTTTGGCTAAATATATTTGTTAAAAGGTATATGCTGTTATATAAAACATTAGTGTATACTTTGTGTTTTTAAATAGTTTATTATTATTATTAAGATGAATAGCAAATTATAGACTAATATGCTAACTTCACAGTTCTTCAACTCCATTGGCTTTGACCTCTACACTTATTTAACAGCACACTAGTAAAGTCATGCTTTAGATCTCATCACTCCAAAAAACTGTAACATTCCCAACATCTTGAAGTCTTATATTCAACTCATTTACCAAACCCAGTCTTCTACATTTTACCCTTACCATCACTGGACAGGCAAGATTACTGAGGTCTCCAAAAGATTTCTTAGATATCTGTACTTGTAGAGTTCACTGCATTAAGCACGTGGCACAATAAAAAGCTGAAGCATACATACTTCCTGTCCTTACTGATCTCACACTGTGGCTGTGAAATTTATAGTTTAATAGATACTTAGAGTCAGGCGAACTTAAGGAAGTCACTTACTAACCTATTTGGGTTCTAAGTTCTTATTTACAAAATGAGGGTGTTGGACTATATCAATGTGCTTAACTGAAAAAAAAAAATGGATCCTTGTGGTACATACTGACCTAGAAAACCACAAGTTGATAAAATATATTTTGTATTGTATTTTCATTTGTTTTGGTAGATATTTCTCAATTTTACTTTAATTCTATGGGCACTTGAATTTTTTTCTGGCAAGATGTTGCCTTGGCACCCCTATTTTAAAATGTCTGGGACCTTAGACTCCTTTTTAGCTCTCAGTCTAGAATCTATGATGATTCTAATGGGCTATTAATAGATCTGTCAATTGGTCTAATCATTCAAGAAAACATTTTGGAACTATACTATACATGTGTAAATTATACATTTGACTTTTTATTATTTATTTTATATTATACTTTAGATTCAGTTTTAGTATAGTCTAGATCAGGAGTCCTCAAACTATGGCCCACGGGCCAGATACGGCAGTTGAGGACGTTTATCCCCCTCACCTAGGGCTATGAAGTTTCTTTATTTAAAGGCCTACAAAACAAAGTTTTTGTTTTTACTATACTCCAGTGAACTGGCCCCCTATTTAAAAAGTTTGAGGATCCCTGGTCTAGATAATACACCCAATGAAAATCGAGAACAGGGGATTAAAAAAAAGTCTCATAAATTTGTACACATATATCTATATTTTAAATTGTAGAAGTGATTTTAATTTTTTTTTTTTTTTAGTATGAAAAAGAAGCAGGAGGAAAAATGGCCATCCAACTGACTGCGGAAAGGTTCTGTGGTGGCAATGCAATAAATTATTCTTCCTATAAGAAACAATGAATTTGAAGGTTGTAGAAAAATTTGAGAAATCTTGTTTGAGCAGATGCAAAACTAAGACAACAAACCAAAAGAACAATTTGTTCAATAATATCATTAATATAAAAGAGAAAGGACTTTGAAAAAATCAGAACTCTGATTAATGTTGTGATGACCAACTACTTTTTTGTTATGTTTTGTTTGTTTGTTTGTTTGCTTTGCTTTACAACTTTAAAACATGACCTTAAATAATTATCATGTACAGTGAACATGATAAGTACATTAGAGGGTTAAAAAATCAAGGACTGTATGAGGTCTAAGGGGTAAAGTTTTTACCAAAGAGATTAGGGAAGGTACAATCTGAGTTTATTTTGAAGGATGGGTGGGAATTCAGTAGTGAATAGAAAGAGGAATAGCATTCTGACTTTATGATATAGAACCATCAAAAGCAGGTTGGTGGGAAGTTACAAAGGTTTATTTTAAGTATAGAAAATAGGTCAATTTGGCTATAACATACAGTAATAGAGATGAGTAATATGAGATAAGGGTGGAAAAGTAGTGTCATATTATGATATTCCTTGTTGTGACAAGCAATGTACTTGGTAGATATTAGGGAGTTACTGAAGATTTGTGAGCAGAGAAGTGGAATAATTAGAATAAAATATTCTAATAATTAATCTAAAAGATTAATTTGGTAGTGGTCTTAAACTGAAGGTAGGGACCCCATATGGGGTACTATAACTGAATTTTGGGGGCACAAAAATTTGGCAATTGTAAAAGGTTTCTAAAGGCAACAACTAGAAATTAATTCAAAATAAAACATATAATGAATCTGAAATGTTTATGCAGTGCTTGCCTATATTGCTTCCTGTGACTTAACTCTAGTATTGATTCTGAACATATAACATGTGTTCTTTGGACTGCACCTGCATGAATGCTGCCAGAAACACCTCAGCTCAGATTTGACATGACATCATGGACAAATTTCTTGGACTAAAAGCCTGCAAGTGGAAAAAGTTCAAGAAGCCCTGGTAGAAAAAGTGGATTGGAGAGGAAATGAATTAGGAAAGAATTATTAGAAATGTATTGTAGTAATCACATAGGCTACTAATTAGAGCATGTGTTAGGATGTTGACAATGATAATGAAAAGAAGGGATTAGAAATGACAAATATGACATGGAATCATCAGTACTCCATTACTTATTATCTATTGGCTGCTGATGAAGGTAAAATTAAAGATAACTTGAAGTTTCAGATACAGAAGATAAAGTAAACTACAGTGAAACAGATGGACATAACAGAAGGCAGAACAGTGTACTAATACTGGAATATGGAAGACATGAATTTCAATTTCATCTCCAATACTTATCAATCAAGTAATTTTATGAACATTTATTTTCCTCTCAACCTCAATTTTCTCAACTGAAAAATATGGATAATTATAGCTGTAGTATACACCCTATGTTTTACAGGATCTGTTTGTAAAGTTCATATTTTATAATATATATAAAGTAATTTCACAAATGTAAACATGTTGTGTAAATGCAAGCTATTATTAGTATTGTTTGTTATTATTATAGAAAGTTGGAGGATAAGAATCCAACATCTTTCTCTCTGTTGGGTCTTTCTTATGTGTCCTCAAACTTGCATAAATATCCTTAATACAAAAGAACATCTTCCTATGAATCTCCCCTTCAATTTTATACTCTGACATCTTTAAATGCAGCTGGTTTTCAAAACGAATAGATCTGATGTCATTTTTTTGTTCAAAGTTATTATTCAATGGCTGAATAATGGTTTCCTATTTTTTTATAAAATAAAGTACAAACTCCTTGGCAGGACATTCAAGCCTCTTCATAATTTGGTTCCATTCTAGATTCTCTGACTATTTCCTACTGGTGTTCATTTCTATTAACTCTATTTTTGTGTTATTTTCAGTCACGTCTGACTCTTTATGAAGCTATTTGGAGTTTCTTCGCAGAGATATTTGAGTGATTTGCCACTTGCCTCTTTAGTTCACTTTATTGATGTGGATGCTGAGAAACATAAGGTTAAATGATTTGCTTAGGGTCACATTGCAGGCCAGATTTGACTCAGGAAGAAAAATCTTTCTGATTACAGACTTGGCACTCTATCCACTATGTCACATAGATACCCTAAAATCAAAATTTTAGACAAATTGAATCAATGTTTGTCTTCAATAATGGCCTTTCAACAATCATTCACATGTAATTCATCTTTGGGTGAAAATAAAAGAGTTGTTTTATGGCAGCTTTGCTCCTATTGTTATATGTCTAACCATTAAAGCCCCACCTGTCTTAAAAGACTTTGCTCAAATGTCAATTCTTGCATGATCCCTTGTCAGGTTACATCATTTCCCCCCAGAAGTCACATGACATTTATATCTTTCTTATGAACTACTGTCATTTGTAATACACACATACACACATATGTATAAACAGTTGGACCTGAAGTTAGGAACTCCTAAGTTGAAACATGACCTCAGACACTAACTTGCTCTGTGTCTATGGCCAAGTCAATTAATCTCCATTTGTCTAAAATTTCCTCAGTGGGAAGAGTGAGATAATAATGGCATGGTTATTCCTCTCATGGCTATTATGATGATAAATGACATTATATTTATAAAATTCCTGTCACTCAGTAGGTACATAAATTCTTATGCCTCCTCTTATCCTATATGTCTTAACTTTTTCTTATAACTATGTTTTACTTTTTTTTTTTTTTTTTTTTTTTTTTTTTTGTAGAACCAGAGCTTATCACAGTGATTGACACATTGCAGGAGCTTAATAAATTTATATTGAATGACTGTATCTATTCTTTAGGGTGCCATATGTTCATGGATCAAACACAAGTAATTTTTTCCTTCCTCTTCCTTTTCATTTTAAAATTCTTTTAATTGGATTTAAAAACTGCAAGAAAAATAATCTAAACATTTACTGGTATATTCAATATGACCATGAGTCTTTCACTCCTATATTTTTAATTATGGAGCAGAAATTAAAATCTCACTCTAAGATATCATGTTCTTTACCTGCTGTTTATTCCCTAGATATGTATATATATGTGTGTGTGTGTGTATGTGTGTGTAAATTAAACACCATCAATGTCTCTAAAGTTTTCAGCTTTTTGCCTAAGATTAAAAAATCTTTGGCAATACTTAATGAGTTATTTTTGGTGATATGATTTGTACCCATGTGAATTACTAAAAGTAGAGATATAATATTCATTGCTTTTTATATCTTGTTTTGATATTTTTTTTGTCACATTTTAGATCTAAGACCCAGAAAGACAGCAATCTGGATATTACTGTTCTAAGTATTTCAACAAATAACTTCCTCAGTAGGAAGTTATCAACTAGCACTACCCATGCCTGACTCCTCTGACTCTCACCTGACAGCACCTGTAGATCTATTTCCATGTGTGACTTATCTCCCCTTATAGAATATAAGCTGCTTTGGCTTTTGTATTCCCATATTTTAGCACAATTTTTGGAAAATATTAAAGACAATAAATGAACTTTTGTTGATTCATTTAATCGTTTACCATTCCTCAGAGGACCAATGAGTATTTCACCCTGAGAGTATCTCGCTCTCCTTTTTCTTTGAGAACAGTCTCAAATTTCTTAGTTCCTTACTCAGTAGTTCTTCTATTTCCTTTCTTCCCTTGGGTGATAGTCTTCTACCTTGCAATCTTCTGACATAGGATAGAATTGCTCTCTCTTCAGATCCTTTTTATATATCTTTGGTCTTTTCACTGAAGCCATCTTTCCATTTTATTTCATTTTTTGAGCTTTTCCCCTATTCTTGATAATGTGGAGTGTAGAAAAGAGTTCCTTGAACTCATTCATCAATTCTCCTAGGATAGAAAGCATTCTGTTCTCTAAGCATATGTAGGAACCACTTGATTATGGCAAAAATGCAAAAACATCACCCATTCAATTAAAGTTATTACAGATGGAGGAAGAGCCAAGATGGCAGAGAGGACACCTGCATCTATTTAAGCTTTCTTTTACCCTCAGACTACTTTTTATGAAACAGTCTTGGAATTAGTGCTTGACTGTCAAAACCCATGCATACCAATAGAAGATAATCTCGACATTCACCAGAAAAGGCTTGTTTTTGCTTTTGGGTGGGGAAGGTGAGGTCAGGTGTAGCATTAGGCAAGTAAGCAGTGAGAGCTTGGGAAACAGCTCACACTGAGCAGACTGGAGGGGGCTGGGGGACAGTCTCAGCTGGCAGAAAATTTGCGGGGAGAACTGTACCACAGTGTGGCTACTCTGCTCTGGCAGCACGCCAGTAGATCAGCAGGGGGTAAAGACTATAACCCCGAAATGCTAGAGTCTTTTGGGACCTGGTCACACCCATCCAGCACCCAGAGGGACTCAGCATGATCTCAGCCTGCAAGTGCTAATCCCAGCGCAGTCAATGCTCTCCCACTGCTGCTTCACTGCGACTTCCCATGGAGGAAGCTTGGTAATACCACACTGCCCCAAAAGCAGACTGCATTTTTTTTTTACCTTTCTAAATCTGATTTTTCTTATGCAACAAGAGAACTGTGTAAATAGGTTTCCGTACATTGTATTTAAGATATACTTTAGCATGTTTAACATGTAGAAGACTGCCTGTCATCTAGGGAAGGAGGGGGAAAGTTGGAACAGAAGTGTTTGCAAGGGTCAATGTTGAAAATTACCCATGCATACGTTCTGTCAATAAAAAAAAACTATAATAATAATGATTTTTAAAAAAGTTATTACAGATCCCCCCCTACAATTTTCCCTATATTTAATGGAGTGATATCTTCAGCTTTTATATTTTGTGCTCAAAATCTATGTAGACATGCTTAGGGATTCTTATAGTCATAGATCTCCTTATATCTTGCATTTCACTAACAACTTGAGCATGTCCCCAGAAAGTCTAGGCTTTGATAGTCTCAGCATCTCATCACCTATGCCGATCTTCCTATTTCTTTTCTAACTAGTCTCTTACATAGTCACAACCATTTATTTTACTTAGGTTTTCTTAGTATACTAAATAATTTCCTCATACTTCTCCCCTTTCTTAACTGAAGTTTATTTCCTTTCTTCTAAGAATTTTCATCTCTTTATATTTTCTATTTCTTACTGTTTCCCCTAAGTCCTTCTCCTGTGTGTGTGTGTGTGTGTGTGTGTGTGTGTGTGTATTTACTTCACATTGAGTCATCCTCCAAATTCATTCTTTCCCAGTTTGAGTCCTTCTTCAATGCTCCCTAAAGTCATCCACAATTTTTCATCACAAAATTCATTGTTGGACTTTACTCACTATTCTGTCCTACAAATCATCTCAATAATTCCTTTTCTTAATTAGCTCAAGTTCTTATCCTTTTCCTTTTAATCCCACACAATCTTCTCTTTCACTAATATGGAACTTTATTCTTTTATTTATAGAGGTTAAAAAAAGTCCTATCAATTTAAATTAATGAGTGGGTAATCCCACTAGGTTCCCTCTTGCTTCAAACATCAAGGCATTGGAGGATTCTGAGAAGGATTGGAGGATCGGTGGAGTGGGTCAGTACATCTCAAGCTCTCCAGATTTCCCCCACAAGAACAAATTCTCACTTCAGAGCAAACATAGAGTGGTGAAAGATCACCAAGAGTTGGGGCACAGCAGGGGTCCTTCTGGTACAGTCCGAAGAAAGCCCTCCTCCCCCCCCCAGCCAAGTGTGATGTGTAAAACATTCCCAGGCTAGTTCCACGGAAATACCAAGTGGAACCCTGTGGCTAACTGGGCTTGCCTGGAGTCTCAGTAGGAACCACAGAAACTTTCACCTCCTGAACCTCTTGAAGAATTCAAGGTCTGAGTCTGGGAAGACAAAGAAAATTTCAGCTAATTAGGGATGCCAGGCCCAACTGTGCTGCAGAGACAGGGCTCTGGGAGAAAATGAACCAGCACATCCCGGATTGTAGAGGCAAGGGAGCAGGCACTGCTTGCTGCAGGTACTTGCAGGAGGAGGGAGTTCTTAGTTTGGAGTGGAAAGCTGAAGTGACCATCTCCCTACTCTGTGATTAGAAGTACAAAGAATGAAAAAATAGAACAGAATGTAAAACATCTTAAAATAAAAACAACAGATCTGTTGTTCAAGAGTAGAAAAATATAAGAATAAATGAACTACTTGAAAGCTGTGACAAAAAAAGGAACATTGATACAATAATGCAAGAAATAATCCAAGAAAATAGTACTGGAGTGATAGAGCAGGAGGGGAAAGTAGAAATAGAAAAAAATAATCTACCAATCACCTCTCAAAGAGATCTTTTGTGGAAAATATATGGGAATATTGTTGCCAGATTTTTAAACCCCCAGATTAAAGAAAAAATTTTTCAAGAAACAAGAAATAAAATTCAAAGACGCTGAAGCTACAATTAGAATTGTATAAGAATTGTTAGCAGCCACAATAAAAGATCACAGGACCTGGAATCATACATACCAATAATCAAAAGAAGTAGGCTTGTGGTCAGAAATATCATATCCATCAAAATTATCAATATTATTGAAGAAAAATGGACATTCAACAAACTTGCACATTTTTAGAACTTTCAACAAAACCTGAACTCAATAGAAAATTGAACATGTAAGAGCCAATATCAAAGATCAGTTTCAAGGAACATAACCTGGACAAATTGTTTATGTTTTTGGCATGGAAATGTGTACTACATGTTTAAGACTGACAGCAAGATTGGGGCAAAGTAAGGTAAAAATTGCAATTATGCTAAACAAATGAGATAGAGAATAAGAATAGACACAGAGGCATTAGAAGGGGGAAGAGAGCTCATAGTTCTGAAAACCTGCTCAAATCAGGAATGGATTAGATAGGAAACACTACATATATGCCATGAAGAATATAGCACCCTTCAAAATCTATAAAGAAATAAGGGGAGAAGGGATGGATGGAAAAGGAAGCGAAGGGAAGAGGAAGAAGACAAGGGAGGGATCTATGAGTGGGGAGATAATAGCAATGCAAGTTAAATAGCAGAATTAAAGGGTAAAATTAGCAGGAATAGGAAAGCTATGTGTATGAGGGGTATGGAGGGTTTGCTTAACTATATAGCCTGCTTGATGGAGATGGGAAGGATAAAATAAAAAATGTGCACATCAGAGAACAAAAGAACAATTTACAAGGAAGTAAAAACAATTTACAAGGAAGTAAAAGATGGACACTCATGAATATAATTTCTTCTACTATTATATAATCCCTTCTTAAACTGATAATTTATTGTTACATATTTTGAATCTTCCCTGATGTTCTGCTGGGCACATGACAATAGTCTGTTTTGTATTGTTTTCCTTTTCTGTTTTTCTTTTTTTTTTTAATTAAAACAAAACAAAACAAAATTAAAGCATCTCTGTAAAATAGACCAAGACCCTAAATTTTGTGGGGATTGAATGAAGTCTATAATTGGTATGTCTGAAATGTTAGCTATATCTCATATCATAAGCAGGGGGATGTCAAAAATTAGACAGTTAAATCACTGTGCAAACTTCCATTATATGACTCCGGATGGAAATCTCCAGAAAAGAGACCACACAGAAGAAAAGGAATTTTAAGAGCAAAGATGACCAAGCTTTATGGATCTCTGAAATTTGTAGCAATTCTTTTTGTAGTGGCAAGAAACTGGAAACTAAATGGATGCCCATCTATTGTAGAAAGACTGTATAAGTCAAGTAATATGAATGTTATAGAATATTATTAGTCTATATGAGATGATCAGCAGGATGATTTCAGAGAGGCCTGGAGAGACTTACATGAACTGATGCTAAATGAAATGAGCAGAACCAGGAGATCATTGTACATAGTCATTTGATGATCAATTCTGCTGGACATGGCTCTCTTCAATAGTGAGGTGATACAGGATATCTGTGATGATCTTGTGATGAAGAGAGCCATTTATAGTCAGAGAGAGGTCTATGGGGACTAAGTGTGGATCATAGCATAGTATTTTCACTTTTTGTTGTTGTTTACTTGCATTTTCTTTTCTTTTTTTCCCTTTTTGATCTGATTTTTCTTGTTCAGTATGATAATTGTGGAAATATGTGTAGAAGAATTGCACATGTTTAATACATTGGATTACTTACCATCTGGGAGGGGGAAAAGGAGGGAAAAAATTTGAAACATGAGGTTTTGCAAGAGTGAATGTTGAAAATTATGCAAATTTTTTGAAAAAATCTTTAATAAAAATAATTTGTTTTTCAGATGATTGCAATCTAATCCTTGACAGGTTGGCTACACTTCAATACAACTGTACAGAATGTGATATTAAAGTTTCATTGCTAGCAGGAAAAAGTTAAATTTAATCTTAAAGAGGAGAAGAGAATCACAATATTCCTATGAGAAATGTCAGCCTGGGAAATTTTGCTACAATCCCATTATTTATCCTATTCTGATGGTTAGGAAGACTGTGTCCTTCATCCTTCAAACATGTGGGCAATTCTGAGATAGATGTGCAGTCTTTAAAAAGATGAGGCAGGGTTCCTAGTACATGTTCCTTATTAATTGCATATCTTTGATATAATAGGAAGGGGCAGAGCAAAGAGTTATTAACAAGACACTTATGTAGACTTTTATGGACATAGAAGATTCCAGAAAAGAGAATATTAAAATGATGGGGCATATGAAAAGCAGAATCAGTTTTTTACACACGAAATTTATAGATATCATATAGAGTTCCTCCTTTTTTCTTAGCCTAAAACAACTCTGTTTCAAAGTAACATATATTACATATTTATGAATTGCATAAAAACAAAAAGCTTAGTGTAATAACTAGATTATAAACTTGAAAAATTTGGGATTATAAAGATTTCACCAGACTGAAACTTAGCCTGACCTCTACTGATATGAACTTTGTTAGAAAAGCTTAATTTTGGGGTAGAAAATTCACATCCACAAATTCAGGGTGACTAGTGACAATTGTGTTTGACAAAATTTTGTGGTATTAATGAATTCAAAGTACAACTATGGGTCAATAGTGTGGTAGCCAAAAAGAGACTTTAAAATCATTAAGGCTGCATTGAAAAAAAAATGTTTAGGATGAAGGATGAGAGTCGCTGTCTTTTTCATCTTCGTTGGATCACATCTATAATATTGTATTAAATAATATTATTTTGTATTGTATGCATGGTATCATATTCTATATTATTACTGCTGTAAATACCTTGAGATTGTATTATATTGGTTAGAACAATTAGATTATATTTAGCCTGAATACAGAATATATATACAGAATAATTGTTTTCAACCATTGAAAAGTTGTAATAGGAGAGGAGTTTTCTTAGCATTGGAGGTTGGGGAAAGGACTAAGAAAACTAGGTAGAAAGTACAGAGAGGCAGATTTAGGAGAGTTATTCAGAAATTGTATTGGGTACCTGAGTAAATCATTGGATCATATGGTTTGGAGATGAAAGGGATGTCAGAGTATATCTAATCCAACTCAAATTTTATATCTAACTACCAGGGTATGCGCAAGATCTATATTAGGAATTCTCTACTTCTAAACTTAAGTACAGCTGGGCAAACAAAATCTTGCTCAATAAATCTGGTCCATGGATGGTTAAAGGCTCATAGTTCTGAATTATCATTCTATGTGCAAATAATTTTCCTCTTCATTCCCTTTATCTTGGAGGGCTAAACTACATTTAAGTCACTCTTTTGGAAAGGAATAAACTGCCCAAAAATACCTTGAAGAAAATTTGGTCAGTTACAGAAGGCTTTCCTAGTTGGCTTTTCTTCTCATAATACATCCATTTAAAAAATGAATAAAGCTAAAATTTAAATAATTGTTAATGTATCATGAATATATTGCAATGACTCCCACCACTCAGGGTCCACTAAGGGAGAAAACAAGTTTCTCATATCCCTTTATGGGGTTTAATTTTTCTCATCCTCATCTATCATTAGCACTTCACAGACTCAGGATGGATGGTCATCAAGTTTTATAATGTAACTAAAATACCATATAAACAAAAGGTAACAGGGAACAAAAACTCCCCAGAGCTGGCAACTTAGCTAGTAGCCAAAGAGAGATGAAGGAAACCAAAAATCAAGGGATTAATTGACAAATAGAAGGACATGGGTGGAGAGAATGGTTTCTTCTTGGAAGGAGATAATAGGGAAGGGAAAAAAGAAGTACTGTTAAATGGGTGGATAAGTTACTCTCTCAGCACAAGGCTTTGAGATGACCATCTTGCTATACTTAGCAAGTTTTTAGTAAGCAATTAACTGGTTAATTGTCCTCATATTTCAATTTAATTATTCTTTACCACTCTTTACAAATTCTACCATTCTCTAATCATGGCAATCACTCTGCTCTTGAATGGAATTATAGGGAGAAAACTCCCAGATTTTCTGTCAGATTTATATGGTTCCACTGCCTTTCTTTACTTATTATTTAAAGTCTTTCTAAGATAAAGAGCAAGGCAAAAGGCCCCTGGGAAATCCTGGGGAATTGTCTGTTTCTTAGATATATATTTGGCACATAAAGTTTCCATGGTAGTTAATCTGTAGTAAACAAGTCAAAGTTATATGCAGATGCTCAAGCTCAGCAAGATAGGTCATACAGGTAGAAAGGAACAGAACTGGAATTTGAACCCAGGTCCCCTTATTTCAAAGGTGATCTTTTCACTAAATTATGTTACCTCCTCTACTAAAGATTAAAGAATTTAAGTGACTTGCCCAGGATCATATAACTCATACACCTTATAAACAATAATAGAAGATAGGGTTTCTTAACACTATTTCATTCACTCTATCAAGTTTTTCATGCTGTCTCACAAACATGGTTGTGGATTCTTCCTCATGAGAATGTTTTAGAAAGGATGCTAGAGTGCCTACAAGTTGAAATAGTCTCTGGTACTTTCCTAATCTGAGATTTTTGTGAAGTTTTATTACTAAGTAAATATCCTCCAAAGCCTAGCACATGGCAGTGTGATGTTATATAGTATTAAAAATCTAGTATGCAGGTTCATGATCTAGGCATAAAGAATGAGATCATAAATAAATTGGAAGAGCATAGGATAGTTTACCTCAGACCCGTGGAAGAGGAAGGAATTTATGACCAAAGAAGAACTAGAGATCACTATTGACTACAAAATTGAAAATTTTGACTATATCAAATTGAAAAGTTTTTGTACAAACAAAACTAATGCAGACAAGATTAGAAGGGAAACAATAAACTGGGAAAACATTTTTACAGTCAAAGGTTCTGATAAAGGACTCATTTCCAAAATATATAGAGAATTGACTCTAATTTATAAGAAATCAAGCCATTCTCCAATTGATAAATGGTCAAAGGATATGAACAGACAATTTTCAGATGATGAAATTAAAACTATTACTACTCATATGAAAGAGTGTTCCAAATCATTATTGATCAGAGAAATGCAAATTAAGACAACTCTGAGATACCACTATACACCTGTCAGATTGGCCAGAATGACAGGGAAAGATAATGCAGAATGTTGGAGGGGATGTGGGAAAACAGGGACACTGATACATTGTTGGTGGAATTGTGAATACATCCAGCCATTTTGGAGAGCAATTTGGAACTATGCCCCAAAAGTTATCAAACTGTGCATACCCTTTGATCCAGCAGTGTCTCTACTGGGCTTATACCCCAAAGAGATACTAAAGAAGGGAAAGGGACCTGTATGTGCCAAAATGTTTGTGGCAGCCCTATTTGTAGTGGCCAGAAGCTGGGAAATGAATGGATGCCCATCAATTGGAGAATGGTTGAGTAAATTGTGGTATATGAATGTCATGGAATATTATTGTTCTGTAAAAAATGACCAGCAGGAAGAATACAGAGAGGATTGGTGAGACTTACATGAACTGATGCTGAGCGAAATGAGCAGAACCAGGAAATCATTATATACCTCAACAGCGATACTGTATGAGGATGTATTCTGATGGAAGTGGATTTCTTCAACAAAGACAAGATCTAACTTAGTTTCAATTGATCAAGGATGGACAGAAGCAGCTACACCCAAAGAAAGAACACTAGGAAATGATTGTAAACTGCTTGCATTTTTGTTCTTTTTCCCAGGTTATTTATACCTTCTAAATCCAATTCTCCCTGAGCAACAAGAAAACTGTTCAGTTCTGCACACATATATTGTATCCAAGATCTACTGTAATCTATTTAACATGTATAGGACTGCTTGCCATCTTTGGGGAGAGGGTGGAGGGAGGGAGGGGAAAAATCGGAACAGAAGTGAGTGCAAGGGATAATGTTGTAAAAAATTACCCTGGCATAGGTTCTGTCAATAAAAAGTTATTTAATAAAAAAAATCTAGTATGCAACCAAATTACATATTAATTAGGGAGATATTTTATTAGCTGGGTTAATAAACCTTGATCTAGACTGTATTTTCTGGTAACATTTTAATTTTCATCTTAAAGATTAAAATAATTACCCAAGATCTTATCATATCAGAATTATTAAAAAAAAAAAACAGAGGTGAAGTTTTCATTGATGGTCAGAATGTAATTTCTTAATTCCTAATTCACTTAAATATTTATAGAAATGAGGATTATTAGAAATTAAGAGGATGACTCATGTACACAAGTAAAAATAATTCATAATAGAATATCAGCTGCAAAAGAGAGAATCAAACTGCTTATGAGGGAAAGATCAATTCTATCTAGCAGATCCTGGGAGGCTTCATAGAAAAGGCACAAACTAATTTGGAACTTGAAGGGAGAGAAGGATTTTCATAAGTAAAATTGATGATTGTGACTGGAAAGGAGTCATTACAGATTAGGGGAGGGATAAGAGGAAAAGTGGAAATAGTATATTTCAGTTTGTCAGGAACATTGTGTGAAAAAAAGGCAATGGTATGAAAGGTCATTTGAAGTTAGAATGTGTGGAACTAAAATACCAGGATCAGGAATCTTTTCTTAATTTGGTGATCAGTAGGAGGCTACTGAGTGCTTCTGAGCACACAATTGATATGATCAAAGCCATGCATTAGGAGGACTATTTAGGCAGTCCAGTAGGTGAGGGATGAGAGAAAAACTAAAAGTAAGGAGATGAATTAGGAGACAATTACAATAATCCAGCAGAGAAGTTCCAAGGTCTTGAGCTTGTGTGGTTTTATATAGGAGTAAGAAGGAAGAAGGGGATGAATTTGAGAAGTATTTTTGAGTTGAAACTAAGCTTTTTAAGATGACTGGATATTGGGGGTGGGGGGTTGGGAAAGGTGGTTGATGAGGAAGAGATGGCTGAGTTTCTAAATGTAGATGCCTAAGAGGGAAGTGATGCTATTAGCAGATATAGGAAAGTTATCAGGTAAGAGCATGCTTTAGACATGCTGAGCTTGAAGGACTATTGAAAGACTCCTTAAACATCTTCATTTAAGTTTCATGCTATCACTGAGATATTGGATGCTATGAAGATAAATAAGTTAAGCACTTCTAGCATGAAGGTGCCATTACGAAGTGTTATTTTTTACTGTTATCCTGACAGTCTGAACTATGAAAAATGCAGACTCTGTCTATTTGAATCTTGAATTTATCTGGCCTCTTCTCTTGAGCAGTGTACCTTATACAAGGAAACTTATTCTCACCTCTATCAGGACAGAGTACTTATTATTTTAAGATTAGTTTTATGCTATAGATGTCCTAATATTTCAGTTTAAGAAGAGGGATATCACTCCAAAACTACTAAATCTCCAGACCTTTTAACATTCAGGAGAAAGATACTTTTCTCTTTTCCCATATTATTCAGAATTTTGGAAATATCTAGATTGGACTTGGTCCCATTAACATTAAAAATATAGGAAGTTGAAAGTATTTGGAGCCAAAAGATTTTCTAGTATAATATCCTTCAATTTTTTAGTCAATAAACATTTATTAAGTTCCTACTCTGTGTCAAACAGTAGACAGGGTTTTAGGAAAATGAATACCAAAAAAAAAAAGAAAGAATTCCTATTCTCAGGGACTTTACAGGCTAACAATTGTCAATCAATCAACAGGCATTTACTAATCACCTATTTTGTGCCAGACACTGAGCTAAGTGACAGCTGAATGATGCAGCAGATAGAGTACTGGACCTGGATTGGGACCTCGTTTTCCTGAGTTCAGACTCAGGATTTTATTAGCTATGTGACTGTGAGCAAGTCATTTAACCCTGTTAGTCTTAGTTTCTTATTTGTAAAATGAAGTAGAGAAAGAAAAGCAAACGATTCTAATATCCTTGCCAAGAAAATACCAAATGAGATCATAAAGGATTGGATAGGTAGGAAAAATAACTCAACTGAAATCAGTATATTTAGCATTAGAAATTTAAAGAAAGGCAAAATATAGCCTCTGATCTCAAGGAACTTACAATCCAATGTAGGAAGGCAAGTGCAAATAATTTAGAATAAACAAAACATATACTAGAGATAATAAGTACAAGAAAAATACTAGCATGAAGGAGGATCTGGAAGTGTTTCTTATAGAATACTGGATTTTTCAAATACTAGTTAATTCTTGCTTTACACTAGCATTATTAAACTGAGAGAAAACTAGGTTATGTTCCTGTCCCTTAGCATTTAAATAGTTTTCCCTCTCTTTCTTAGCAATCCCATTTATTATAGGGGAGGAAACAGAAACTCAGAGAAGTGGTAATGATACAAGATCAAAGATGTATAACCAGAAGGAACTTCCAAGATCACATAATGACAATTCCCTTTCCCCTTTACTACTTGTGATGAAGTGAGCGCCAAAGAAGAGAAGTAAATAGCCATATGTTACAAAGTTAACAAGATTTATAGAACCCTTTTTACTTTTCTAGTCTAGGACTTTTTTGATTCTACCTTACTAGGTAGCTCTGCGCACACGGAATTTCAGCTCCTTTTTCTTTCTGAACTCCATTGTCCTCATCTGTATAGAAAGATGACACTTAACTTTTAATATTGAGTCTATAATTGTATAAAATACTAGGATCCCCACTGTAATTCCCACAATTATAATTGTAATCCAATATGTTTATGTAAATCTGATCAGTTTCTTTTACTACTGCCACTCATTTCTTGATTTCTTTGATCTAAATGTGAAGGTTTTGTGTACTTGTCAGAGTACTTTTTTTTTTTTAAGAATTGGAGTTATGTACACCAACAATTGGAAAATGTGCAACAAAGAATATATAATTTATGTCTCACCTAACCTATTTTGTATGGAGCAGAAGTAAAAAAACAAAACAACAACCCAAATTTAGTGGCAAGAAATGAATAGATTTTCTTTAAGACAGCTTTTTCATTATGGTTACACTACTCTGAGATCTCCTCATATTTCATTACTAAACCATGCAATTTAAAGAATTAAAAAAATGAACCAATCAATATGCACTTTTGAAGGATCTGCTGCATTTCATTGTTAGGTTCTGGGAATATATGGACAGAAGTAAAACAGTATCTGTTTTCCTGAAATTCAAAACAATTTCTACTTATACTGAGGCAAAGCAAGTGTTCAACATTCTCTCCCTACCAACCCCTATCACAATACTTTTGTAATATATCTGGAAAGAAACAATGGATATTCTTTTACTTCCCTTAAGCTGCTGACTTTTAAGTTTTTGTTATTATTCTTTTGTTATTAAAACCAATGATTTAGAAGTATTAAGATGTATGACTTCCATTAGGTCATTTGATTTCTCTGCTTTCTCATCTATAATATGAGGAAAGAGGATTAGATTATCTTCAATATCCTTTCCAGCTTTAAAATTCGGTGATACTATGAATTCAATGATTTTTCTATTAATTAGTGATTTAAAACTTTTGCTTATATACATTATAACTATATAATGCATATGGTAAATAAATTACAAAATCTATTTTAGGTTGGAGTAATCAAGCACTGTATTCCATTTAAAGCAATTATTAGTGACATTGTATTACTAAACCAATAGAACTTTATAAAAAATTGTTGTCTAAATTTCTGTCTCTCTCTATTTTTCATTTTCTCATCCTCCTCCTCCTTCTCTTCCCTTTTTATCTATTCCCTCTCATATATCCTTTCTATTTTCCTACTTTGTTTCTTCTTTTACCCCCTCTCCATTTTGTTTCTCTTTCCTATTCTTTCCTTCCTTATTTATATGCGTTTTTTCTTGCCTACAGGTTACACCAACCATGACAAAAGATAAAGCTGGATAGACTTCTAGGGAAGAATTGTGGTACAAAGGAATGAAGGCTGATTTTCAAATCTGGAGATTTAAGTTTAAATTTCAGCTTTCACATGATTACTTGGTGATTTGGGGCAAATCACACAGCTGTTCTGTGCCTGCCTCATGACCTGCAAAATATCCCAGAAGCATGTGTGATACAATAAAAAATTCTGCTCGATTTGGATTCAGGACCTGAGTTTGAATCATAGCTCCTATACTTGTTATTTATTCTTTGGTAAGTCATCTAACCTCTTTAGGTTACCATAGAAATGATAGAGTTGAATTAGGTGGCTTCTAAGGTTCTTCCAGCTTTAAATCTATGATCCCATGAATTCTCCATAGGAGAGTTGCACTATGCATGTGAGAATAGAAACTTGACCATGAACTTTAGTGAATTATAATTGACATATAGCAAGATGCTAGCATATAAATCAGAAAAAAAAATATAACCTAGAGTTCAAATGTTAGGTAGTAGATAACCTATTTAACCATCTCTATTGGAAATTTGAGGAAATGAATTGCTTTCTCATGTGTTCAAGGAAGCAATGAAAAGTATAGAATTAGTTTGTGGTTTTGATTTCAGCTAAACTTAAGCTTGATAACTTTCCTAATATGTTATTGATCGACAGCAATGCATGATGAGTAATATATAAAGAATGGGCAAATTCCTTAGGGATAGAACTTCAAGATCTCCCCAAAGTCCTAAGATCTCTGTAATTTATTTGAGTCCTGAATATTTTACATCTTGAAACAGGGTAAAAGAATAATTTTCAGTATATTAATTAATAAAAGACATGACAAATTGAGCACAATCATTAAGGACATATTCAAAAGTGACTCATTGAAGAAACAAAACCCATGGTTAATATTAATACCAATAATAAAAATAAATAACTAAAGACTATATGGTGCTTCAAGTATAATTATTGTGGTGGTTGTGTTTTTAGACTGGTTCTTCCTATGTTACTGAGGCTTAAATTTCATTAGCTACTCACAGACCAATGCCACTATTGATTGACACAAGAATTTTGATCTATTTTGTTTCTGAATTGGTTGGGTTCACTCCTCAGCCACCTGGGTTTCTGATTCTAAATGACAGAGAGTGTCTGAGTTCTTCAAAAATTTGCCAAACTCAGTTTCTTGTAAATGTGTGTTCACTTTGGTCTTTCTTCCATTTTCCCTTAAACTAGTAATAGTTGGACAATGCCTGATGTTTCTGTAAGTATTACTTTTTAAAAGCAGCTAACTCAAATAGCAGACATTTAATAATAATAATAATTCATTTTTATATTACTATGTGCTAAGTACTTTGTCAAGTGCTCTACAAATATTATTTCATTTCATCCACACAACAAACCTGATGGGGTTATTCCCTGTTTTATAGCTGAGGAAACTGAGGATAAGTGACTTGTCCAAGATGACACAGCTACTAATTGTCTGAGATAGGATTTGAACTTAAATCTTCCTAATTTTAGACTTAGTGCTCTATCCATAGCCATCTGTCTGCCTCTATCATCAGATTTAGAGAAGCAATGTGCCAAAGTAAAAAGAGACCTAGACATGAAGACTAAGATCCAATTCCCGTCTATGATTCATTTAGGTTTTGTGACCCCAAGCAAGTCACTTAACATGGAATTTTACATGGTATTTGAGTTTAATGAAAAATCTCCAAGATAATAAGTTGCAAAAAAGATGGCAACTTTTATTAAGAGAGGAAGTTTCCTTACCTGCGAGTTTCTTATATCAAAGATATCACATGTTCATCCTGTCTTTAAATTTATATTTTAATTTGTGTAAAGGATTATTCATGGTAAATTTTATTTGCATGTTTTCTTCCTAGTTGTTTTTCTAATATTGAAATTTATCAATTTTTTTGTATGTGAATAACTATAAATTGAGGAGGATGATTTTAAACCTATTTAGCTGATAATTTCTCTATGAGGAATATGACAAGAAAGAAATTATAGTGATGAGAATTGTACAATATTATTAAAACATAGACTGACATTATTATCATTAAACAATTATGATCAAATAAATTTTGAACAGTTGTAGGTATGGTAGTAACTATAATATCATTTATATAAACTTTAACATTTATAAAGTGTTTTTATGAATATTATCAAAATTTATCCTCACAACAACTCTAGATGGTCAGTGTTATTATTACTTCTGTATTACAGATAAAGAAACTGAGGCAGGTGGAAGTCAAGTGTTTTGTTCTGGGTTACATAAGCAGATAATTGTCTGAGGCTGGATTTGAACACATTCAAGTAAAATAGTCAATCAGCTGTGGCACTTAGATGACTTATTATTTCATCAATTTTGGGAACTTTAGGTATGGGAAGTTCTTGTTCAATACACATTAACAACTTATTCATAACTTACAGTCATAGCGATTTGCCTGGAGTGCTAAATGAGGTAACTTGTCCAATGTCACATAGTTAGTTATGTATCAATGGTAGAAATTGAACTACTGCTTCCTAACTTCAAGGTCGACCTTCTATGCATCATTGCTTCCTTTTAATCAAGCTACATTTAATATTTAATGTTATCTGAGATACCTGATGGGAGACTAAAATTATGTTGGTTTCCTGAGGTTCTGCATGGAATCACAACTTCACTTCTTTGCCATAAGTTTTCCTATTTTCTAGCCTCTTCTATCATTTCATTAGCATAATATTTTCACAATATATAAATTTTTACATGATAGAAATCAGTGTATACCAGTAAATTAAGCCATATATTTTCAACCTTCCTGGCCCCAATATAATTACAAATACTTCTCTTGGTAGTTATGGTCCGATAGTTCCTCTTCAACTGTAAACATTTATAAAACTATCAGAAGGGGCAATAGGTTAATAATGTTAATGATTATGGATAGTTTTTTCATGTAATATAAATATCATGTTCTTTGAAAATGATTCAACTGCATGAACATCTGTGATTTCCAGTAACTTGAACCATCATTAGCAACCCAAGGAATAGAACATGATACATGTAACACAGTGGTTTCCAAATGGAATGCTATAGATCTTTTCAAGGGTTAGCATAACTATTTACCTTTTACAGTGGCAGGGATCTCTAAGCTACAACTACAACTAAATTGTTTTCTCATCCAAATTACTCATAGCCCTTCTAAGGAATTAAAAATGTAGAATGTTCTTCAGTGCTATTTAAGGGAAAGGAAACTAATGCCAATTATTTCAAACTTTTGAGAACTTATATATATTCAATTAAGCAAAAATCACAATCATGCTTAAATATTTATTTTATACTTTAAAGATATTTCTTTCAATATTACAGATGAATATGTTCTTTTTTTTAAAAAAATAAACATGTCATCCTCAAATTATTTATTCTTTAAAATTTGAAGTATAGATTGTTTTTCCTTATTTTGGATCATTCTATTAAAAACATTTCAAGAATCTCCTTACAGCTTACTCTTTCTATTTCCCTTCTCTTTCCTCCCTATTCTTTCTCCCTTCATATCTCTTTCCTTTCCTTTCTCCCACTTTTGTCATTTGTAATCTGAATGACTATTCAATGATTAATGTTTTTAGAACTGAACTTTATGTTGCTTTGCAGCCCACTTAATGGTGATTGAATTAATTTTCTTGGTCAAAAGCTTGGCATAGATACTTATGACAATCCTGAGAGTTAAAAATGTAGCAAAATACAAAGAGAAATTGTAAAAATGACCAAAATAACCCGAGAATACTTTTTCAGAGGAAAATGTGCATCCATACATTGCACCAGTATTATATTGCATCAGTAATATATACACATATCCAAATAAGAACATGAAAAATGATCATTTTATTTGTTTTGTAGAACTTATATACATGGTACTTTTAGTCACATAATAACAATTAGGTTCAACGTAGCATAATGATAATTATGTATAATTATATGGAATTTATTTGAATGAAATGTCTAAGTAATTTTGTTCCCATTGAGGGGGAAAGAGAGAAAAGAGATGGAAGAGAGACCAGCTGTTAGAGACATAGAAAGACAAACATACAGAGGCAGAAACAGACAAATTGAGAGATAGAGCAAGAGAGAAACAGAGTCAGAGACAGAGAAAGATTCATTTAAAATAACTGGAGTAATAATGCTGCTCTGAAGAAGTTAGGGTTCTAGGATTTGCATAATTCTATTTTCAGGGTGTTAGTCACAAGATAATTAAAACTATGTTTTGGCTACAGAATCATAGAAAAAAAAACAACAATGCAATTTAATTTAAAAAACCATGAAGACAATTCAAAATGGAGCAGTACTAGAATTTCAAATGAAGGGACTATGTAAAACTTTTAATTTGGGGGAGCTTGTAGTATCTTTGTCAATCAAATAAAAAGCCTGTATTAAAGCCTGCTATTTCCCAGACACCATACCAGGAGGCAGAATATGTTTTTGATACTATGAAACTAACATCACACCTTTTTCTCACCTTAAGTTTAAAACATAGGAAGCAGTGAGGTATAATGAAGGACTATTGTGTTTTGGAGTTAGAGGAAATAAAAGACATTCTGTTCAAAACCAGTTCTACCCCTTTCTATTTGTATCTGCCTCAGTTCTTTTTCATTTATGAGGATTGGAGTTGATGCCTTCTGAGATTTTTTTTTTAAATTTATGATTATCTAAGAAACTTAAAATGAAGCCCAATACAGTTTTAATTGAACTCATAACTTCATCTTGCACCATTTCCCTCCTTTTAAATTTTTTAAAAGATGTATTTTTAAAATATTTGCTTATTTCTTTACCTAGCTTAAATTTTATCTTAAAATTTGGAATGCTTCACAAATTTTCATTTCATCATTGCACAGATATTATGCCAATCTCCGTATTTTTCTAAGTTTAGGATATATGTTGCTAAAGTGATGCAATTTTCTTCTCACTTGCTTTTCCTTACTTTTTTATGCCTTGTTTCACTCAAAGGAGGGAAAGTTATAGATCAAACACCTAAAATCAATCAATCAATCAATCTATCTATCTCTACTTTATTCTACTGGAGGACATACTCTATGTGATTTGAATAATCCTTCCTCCTAATTATCCCTCATTCCCAAATTTCTTTGGAGAGAGATTTATAAAGCAGTTCAACATTCTGTTAGTTACCTTACCAGAAATTGAATTTGCATTTTGTGTAGTAGGATGGGAATGTAATGCCACAGTCTCTTTTGAACTGTTCTACCAGTTTCCCTTATCTCAGTCTCCCTTAGTTGTAAACCCCCCTTCTGGTCCATTAAGATTGGGGACCATTTACTCTAAGATTATACATTGTTAGCAAGATAAACAAGAGAGTAGACCTCCTGACTCTTTCTGTCCTCAAGACCTCACTGATGTCTTTATCTCTGTGTATTCAGACATCCTGTCTCTGGGTTTTTAGGATTTATGGTCTCCCCCCATCCTGACAGAAGTTTTCCCGAGCTTCTTACCCCTTCTTTGTTTCTAAAAGGTATTTAAGAAGTTGGGTTTCTCCTATTCATTGCTGGAGGCTGGCTACTGGCTACTGGATGCTGGATTCTTTGAGATGACAGTCTCCTCCAGCCCTGGGACCAACATGGATTCCTTGGTCCCAGTATATTTTTATCTCTGTCTGACTGGATAATTTGAGATGAGAGTCCTGTCCAGCCAATTATACTCTCCAATTAATAAAATATTGAAAACTCTCTAATCTCTCTCCTGCCTCAGTTTCTCCGGCATTACAGGAAGAGGCAAATGGGTGATGGTAAGAGTGAGAATGTTAAATGATAAATTGTAAGAAAAAGAATTGTTTTTCATTTGATGATAGCAGAAAGACTACTCTTGAGTGTGTTCTTCAATTTTGATATTTGTTTAGGAGTTTCAAGATATTATAAGAGAAGAAGGGGAGGATGAGGAAAAGGAAAAGGAAGGAGAGGAAAAGGAAAAGGAAGGAAAGGAAAGGGAAGGGAGAAGAAAGGAAAGAAAGGGAGGGAGAGGAAAAGGCCAAATGGCAACATGGAAGATGGCAAGATGGCCAGAGTACATAACTTGGTAGTATGTGAAATATGATCTATGCTAGTGGTCTGAGGTCATTTAGATAATTGGGGAATTGAGTTTGTACTTATTCTAGTAGACTCTTGCCTGCAGAAGTAAAAATAATCTTCCTACTTAATTTTCTTATTTTTTAGTTGCCTGCTTGTAGAGAGAAAAGCTACCCAACTCCTTAAGGCAAAACCAGTAGTGATGTTAGTAATCTTAATCATTAGGCAATGATTGACAAACTTACATTTTTGCTTCACAAAGTTATGGCAGCTAAATAGCTAAAAAAATAAGTAAATAAATGTAATGAATAGAGAGCACCTGGCCTAGAAGTCCCAACTACAAATTTGTACTCAGATACTTACTAGCTGTGTTGTTTTGGACAAATCATTTAACTCAGTATTGGTAACCATAAAAGAGAGAAAAAAATAGTATCTACTTTCCATAGTTGTTGGGAGGATCAAATGAGATTAATTATCTTCTCCAGACCCAATAAATATCTGCAAGGAATCAAATATTTCTTTCTACTCTTTAGTCTTTTTAGACACAACAGCAAACATGGACATCATAAAGGTATCATCTATCATAAACACATGGAATTTAAAGACAAATTATTGGTTGATTTCCAAAGGATGGGAAAAGGATTAGAATACTTAGGTCCCAATTAATGGGAATAATAAATCTCCTGAAGGCCCCAAGTATAATCAGTTCTGCTATAATTTGGCAACGCACCAAGCTACACAAAATGACATATTAACAACCACAAAGCTTATGGGGGAAATAGGGTTGGAGCACAATACTAAAAAACTGCATCAATGATATGGAAAAAAATATAGAATAACCTATTAAAATATTAGCATGTTTGTATATATGTTAAATGGTTAAGCAACACATAACTACTACAATAAATTGTGGTATCATTGGTAGCCTCAGGTTGCTTTTCAGGCTGGCCTGTGCCTGGGTTCCCAGGGGACAGGATTGGCAAAGACTGGCCTCCAGTAAATTAGGCAGCTGAAACTCCAGCCCTGAAGCCCCCGGCAGAAGAAGGTAGAAGTGGAGCTGGGGCTGGAACTGAGGCAAAAATTTATTTAAATTAGCCCTATTTTGCCCATAGCCAGCATGCACCAGAAAATATAAAATAAATACGGCACTTTACCTTAACAAAGACTTGAAGTTTGCTTGTGGAAGTGGCCATCCTGAAAGCTTGCACCTTAGGAGCTTTTGTGAAATGATTCAGTTTTCCGAGTTCTCTGGATATTAGAAATTAGGTAGAAGAAAACTTAAAATTTGTATTTTGCTTAAAATGTTCCCTATTATATAAATTTTATTGAAACAAATTCTCATTTTTAAAACCTATATAATAACAGAATTGGTAGTATTTGAATTTAAATTACCTTGGACAGTATAGTAATGATATTGACTGCTGTAATTCTAAATAATTCTTGTTTTAAAGGAAAGCTGTTTATTAGTTTAAATAAAGCTCTCTGCCTTGATTGTGAGTTGTCAGAGCCCAAGCTCCAGTTACAAGTCTTTAACCCCTACTGTGTATACCTTGCACAAAGATGAGTGGTTTCCAATATGTTTTTCACTGAATTTAAGAATAAAAGGAATGAAATACTTATAAATGCCTACTCTGCAGATAAATTGTTATTGGACATAGATTCACAAAATGACCCCAGAGAAAGGGGAAAATATATGACATAAACTTTTGTTCTCTTTTTAATGTGGTCCTGCCATCCTAGCAGTTCTTTGCCTATGCTTTCCATATCACACATTAGATTCCAAAAGTCTTCAGAGAGACCTTGAGAGTGTCCTTGAATCACTTATATTGCCCTGTGGGTGAAACAACATGTAAATTCACTCCTTAATTTCTACATTCTCCATATTACTTTCCCTTATTCTCCATGTTGGCAGTGATTTTCCCTTCTAAAACACACAGAGCACTTTGTCTTGCAAATTCCTCATACACTTACATGACATTTTATAATAATTTTTATTTGGGTCATCTATTCTTGATTATTTCCTAAGAACAGAGACACTGCTTATCTAAGTTGCATATCAATCAGGATTTAGTATAGTGCTCTGCACACAATAGGTACTTAAAGAATGATCAACAAATAATTGAATTTCATAATCTTCTCTTCATCTCCTTATTGACTTGTGACTACAGCTAAAAGCTCTAAATAGATTAATTATGACACAAAAATTTAGTAAGATAACATGCTACTGCTAATACATACCTTAGTATCGAGATGTCACAATTAATTTGACTCTTGGAATAACAGATTGATTGCTAAGACCCTATAACGGCAAGTCCTATCGACTATTTCTATCATGCTATGGTCCATTTGTTTGTCCAGGAACAAAGATGTTGTCTGAGGTAGGGGAAATAACCTAACTGATTTGCAAACATTTCAGAGAAGTCTGTTAACAACAACATTTTTTTTCTTTGAAAGCTATAGGATGACATGGTTTTAATTAATATTTTAAGAAAACACTGCATGTCGGCTTTGAATAAGAAATTTCATATTATCTCTTTCATTGGAATAACAAGAAAGAAGTTCCTTAAATTTTCCATGCACTCAGAAGTGCTATGTTAATATTGCAACAACAGAGGCCACTCTAGCTCCAGTTTTCATCAATGATCTCTGTAAGAAAAAGAATCCTGTTGTAAGTGGGAAGGAAAAAAAAATAACACAGTAAGACAGAATTTTTTGAAAATTAAATTATGCTTAGACATTCAAATATTTCCGTGGTTTGTACTCTAAGTTCTTTGGAGGAGAAGAATTCTTTAGAGGATAAAATAAATGGGCAGCAAATCTGGAAATGATGAACAACAGTATGAGAAAATTCAGAGCATTTGCTTAAAATTAAAAATTTCCGGTATTAGTGGTATTTACTATTAGAGAATAGAGACTCTGGTAATGCAATGTGCTTTTTTCATTCATATTCAGAAAATGACTGTGACCTTTTCACTTTTCCAGTAGAAAATCTAGTGACCTCACTTGATTTCCCTTTATAGAAATCCAATGAAAAATGTGCAAGTTTATTCACTATATAGACTCAAGAGCACATCTGTAATCTATTATAAGAAGGGAGTGTATCCTTAGTTCATGAAAATGCTTTTCCTTTTTGTAAGTCTGCAAAACTGCCTCTTAAAGTACATCTTTAATTGAATTTTGTTGTAGTTTAGAGAGAGGGAAGCGAGTTGGTTTTCTTGTTTAACTACTCCATTATTATAGACTTTTCAATATAAGTCATTACAGCATATTGCAGACTTACTTCATTTTGCCAAAATAAGCATTGGTAAATATATTGAAGTCAGACTAATTGCATTAGTCCTGTTAAAAATGGGTTTATCTTCATATCAAAACTGCTAGACAGGTCAATGAAACAATCTCCAAAGCATAAAAATTGAACAACCATTTCAGGTAATAGGACCATAGCTAAAATGTGCTTAACACATGGTGGGTTTTTCAATAATTAAACCCAAAGTTATACATTTCTTTTATGATAACTGGGATTTTCATGTGTTTTCCTCATTTCAAAAGTGATTAATATAGCTTGGAACTAGAAGCATAAGGGTGATGAAGGCTTCTAATTTTTTGCCAAATCTGAAAAATAACATATGTCATTACACACACACACACACATACACACATACACGCTCATGCATACACATATATCAGGTTCAAATAGTTTATAGTAACTATATATATATACATAATAGAATAACTATATATGTCGCTATATATTATATATGTAAATTCATGTATGTCTGTGTGTCTTTATTTCCAAATAAGCTATTTAAAACATTACACTGGATATAAGGAAATAATATGACTTATAAGATCAGATAGTAAAACTCTACACATCTTTCTGTGCTCATTATACAAATTAAAAAAAAGGTTTTATTTTTCTCTCCCTTTGAAATACAGGAAGGCTTTCCTAAAGCTTCTCCTTTTTACCCTTCATTACAATACATCTCTATTCAGTTAGCTTAAATGGGACATTAATTAGGAAGCTTATCCTGTATCTATACTAAGTTAAAACAACCAAGGGAAAAGAGGTAAAAAATCTGTTTAATCATAAATGGAGCATGGCAAAGTCTTAGATTGAATTTCACTGAAGATTAGGTAAAAGATTTTTGTTAAATATTTGTTGAGGGCAAAATTGTGGATCAAAAGACATTGAGGCTCACCTACCCAATTGTTTTAGCCTCACAAAGGCACAATCAACAAGCCAGGATTCAGAGGAATCATCCCCTCTGATTTATTGAATCCATTCTACTGATTAACTCAGGCCTTAGTTCCTGTGTCTTAGAGATATGACCTTATCTAGCTCCCATTTCTATCTCCCCAATAACTTTATTTTTATTTATAACTCACTTGAGCAAGTTATGTGAGTAAAAAACTAGAAGAAAATCATTAAAGTATTTGTAGGATCATAGATTTAGAATTAGAATTAAAGGCCATCAAGTTCAACTTATTTATTTTGTTTGAGGAAAATGAGGCAAATAGATCGACTTGTCTAGGGTCATACAAGTGTCTGAATTGGGCTTGAAATCTTTGTTTTCTTGACTCTGATTCAGAACCCTCTTTATAATGCCAAATTATTTTTTTCTTACTATTTTTTAATTTTAACTTTTTGTCTGGAAAAAATTAAGCTTTGTATCATTACAAGGTTTTTGACAGTGATCAGATTTCCCCTTTAGGATTCAACTTCCTAGAAAGGAAAAGGAGATCTTTATATTTTCAATGCAAGGTAATTCAGTTGCTATCTACTCCATCTCCATACCATGATTTTATAGATGAGAAAACTAACTTCTAAGAAAATTAAGCCAAGGGTCATACCTCACAAAAGGGCAGGATTTGAACCTAGTTGAATTTGACTCTTAATGTGACAGAAAAAGCCCTGAATCTAAAAGTCAGGAGACTGATTTTCTAATTCCAACTTCAACTAGTAATATGTCATTAAATAAGCTGTATTACTTCTCCAAGCCTTATTTTCCTCATTTTTCAAATGAAAGAAATGAACTAGATGAATTCTAGGCTTCTTAGGTGGCTAGGTAGCACCATGGAGAGAGCACTGTGCCCTAGAATCAAGAAGATCTGTTTTCAAATGTGACCTAAAATAACTTATTAGATTTTTGATCTTAGGTAAGTGACTCCACCTCTTTTTGCCTCAGTTTCCTGAACTGTAAAATGATGATGATAATACCAACTATCTCATAAGGCTATCGGGATAATCAAATGAGATATTTAAGTGCTTACTGCAGTGCCTGCCACAAAATAGGCAATAAATAAATGCTTGCTGCAATTTTTCTTTCCAGTTCTCTGAGATATGAATATGTGCCTTAGTAAAAAGACTCAATATAATATGTGTACTTAATTAATTTATAAAATCATTTAATAATTTTGGTTCTGATTTATAACTTGACCTCTGCAATAAAATGTCAAGCAAGGGCATTCATTACATAACTATAGCTATAATTTAAGCAGGTGTTCATTGGGACTTGAAATAAAATTTATTCCAGATAAACCCCTGAGAGCCAATTCAGAAGTTCAATTACTTGTGAATTGAACTAGACTTAAACTAGTGGACAGGGGACTAAAAACTCTTATCCTCTGAGGTTTTCTTTCCACCAAATGTCAGAATCTTGATGTTTCCTTACTCAAGCCAGCTAAAAATACACCCAAAGTAATGCAGTTATTTTTAAAAGTAAGAAAACTTTAAGAAAATGAATCAGCTGGCAGTATTTCTTCTGTTTAAAAACTAGGAATGTAATAATAAAAGAGCTAGAGGATTGAATAATGTGAAAGTGTGTCATCTAGGTCACTTTGGCCTTTTTTACTTTTTATTTTGTATTTTTCCATTTTACCTGGAGCTCAAGAACTTGGGCTTTTGAACCTGGAATGAGTTTATTCGGCTGAGACTCCAGGAGGGGTGAACAGTTCAATGCAGCTCTAATAGAGCATTCTGAAGTTTTTGGAACAAAGATCAATAAGGGATCCTTTAAGGGTTTCATTGGCAGTATTATGAGTAGGTCTAGTGATCACTGTGTTCATTTTCTTTTGGTAACTCCCATAACACTAATAACATTATAATATAATATAAGATTATACTAATAAAAATGCTTTCATCTTGGAACTCAGCATAAGAATTTCCCTTTATGATGAGTGTTGTTAGGTCATTGAGGAAAGATTTCCAAAGAAATAAACTGTTATTTGCATAAATATTATTGGAAATCTAGAGACTTTCAGAGAAGGATGCTTGTCAGATGTATAATTACATTGTATGCAGATGGTCTGAGAACCCAGATTGCCTTTCTACTGCAGTATATTAAGAAAAAGTAAAGCTATGGACCTTATCCTCAAGGACCTTGCCATCTATTGTAGAATACATAATGCACACATTAAATACACATGTCAAACTTGAGAATGCTGTCAAATATGAACAAATTAAATAAAGTGCAAGCTGAAAGGAGGTTTCAAAGAAATAATGAGAATAGTTGAAGCATACTTGTTTGCTACTAGTATTTAGTCATATCTGGTTTCTACTATTTTCATATATTGATGTGCAAATATAGAAAGAACACATACTTAACATCACAATTATATACTCACTTTTATAAGACAGAACAAGAATTACATACATCCCCCAATCACTATTGCTCATTTTACATCTTTCCTTCTAATCTGATCCAGGTTCACATTAACATTTATTGTTTAAGTTGATTAAAGTTACCAGTAGAAAGGCAGCAAGAAGCAGAAAATGAAGTATTTATTAAGCACTTACTATGTGTCAAGCCTTCTCTAAATACTGGGGATACAGAAACAAACAAAAAGAAAGGACAGTATCTGCTCACAAGAAACTTACATTCCAATGAGAGAAAAAATCACATTAAAAATGGTGCAAAGATGGAGAGAGGGGAGCAAGTGGAGAGACCTGGACTTAATAAGGTTTACTCCTTAGGGAAAAGACTCTCACTCACCCCACCATGGATTTTGATAAAATCCTGTACTTTTGTAAATCATCACTTGATGGTAACATTCCAAGAATAAAGGCTGATCTAATTTGTTGCTAAAATAGACTCACAGATGCATGGAATTTTAGAGCTGGATCTAACATAGAAATAATATATTCCAGGGGATATTAACTATTTTTGTGTCATGGATGCTTTAGAAGTCTGATGTAGTCTATGGATCCCTTCTCAGAATTATGCTTTTAGAGATATAAAATAAAATTTATAGGATTACCAAGGAAGCATTATATTGAAAAAAGTTATCAAAATAAATCCATAATACAGTTTTAGCCTGCCATCTTTTAATTGTAATCCTAAAGCCTACTCAAATTAAACAGTTTGTTCAATGACAACAAGGTTTTCCTGACTCACAGATCTCCAAAAATTTCTGCTATTTACAACTGGTTTCATTAAAAAAACAGATTCTCTATCTTACAGACATACATAAAAAACAAATAATAAAAATAGTATGAATTTGTAAAAGTTAGTGTTGGCTAGAGATAAAGAAATGGTCTTAGACAAAGGGTTTCCTGGAACATGGACAAGCTAAATGACTTGTCCAGAGTCACACAGTCAGTATATGTCAGAGATGGGACTTTAACTTAGGTCTTCCTCAGAATATAAAATATAGAGCAATTACAAATTTATTTTTCTAGAGATCGCTTCCTCAATAGGAATTCTATATACCAGCTACAAATACAATCTGTTCCAAAAAAATGAATATTCATAAAACATGCAATTGTTTAGTCAGTTCATCATGTCTGACTCTTCATGATCCTATTTGTGGTTTTCTTGGCAAAGATATTGAAATGGTTTGTCATTTTCTTCCCTAGTTTATTTTACAGATGAGGAAATGGAAGCAAATAAGGTTAAGTGACCGCCCAGAATCACACCACCAGTACATGACTGAGTGCAGATTTGAACTCAGGAAGGTGAATCTTCCTGCCTCCAGGTCCACAACTTTATCTCCTATACTACATATCAATCTACTATCTGCTATAAAATATATACTGCATAGAAATGTAGTGAATGATCTATCAGTTTAAAACTAGAATTTAGAGGTTAATCTTATTCTTTACATTTTGACTGACTTCAGTTTACTTTTTCTTTCTATTATCATTTGCTCTTTCCCTTAATCTAGTTTTTTTTTCCTCCAGGAATTCTGATTATTCTTCCATCTGTCTTTGAAAGATTCTGGAAGGGTCTATTCAATTACCATCAGGAACTGTAATAGCTTTTACTCTGACCTTCCTGCTCTTGCTGCTTTGAGACTTGGAGCCTCAGAGATAAATTTGAAGTCCCAAAGTTGAAGCCTTACAAATAAGTGACCAAAGTGCTTCAGATCTTCTCTCTAAATGATTGATGGTTTAACCAGGGGAGAGAGATTTCTTTTATTATAGAACTAATTCAAACTACATGGTCCCCACATGTTTTTGGGGTTTAATTCTTGTACAGTTCTTATTTCAGGAATATTTTTGCATGTGTGATTAATTACCTTTAGATGAAAAAAAAGAGGAGCAAAGGGGAAATGTGCATCTCTCTGCCTATTCTCTGACTATTCTCATTTTGTACCAAAGATATTATTATTATTCCTTTAGCAGAAGTCTATAAAAAAGAGCTATTTGATACACTCTGCTTCTGTTAAAGATTGAGATCTGTTAGCTAAATTGTTAGTGACTTCTAGAAATAATTTTAAAGAGGCTAAACATTGTTTAAATAATCTCAAATATAATTAGAATATAGTATAACACAATCTTAGTCATTATTCATAATAGTTTTTTGTCCACAGTGCAACTTTCCATGCTTGCATAATAATGATAAGTGGATAAGTTAGTAATGAAAGTTTGTTCAAGTACTTCCGTTTGTCCCTCACCATCTTAATAACTCTTTACAGGTGGGTTTCCCATTATATTTGAATTATATTTCAATTATAATTGAATTCTTTCTTCATAATGTTAGGCAATACTTTTAAAGGATATGTAATTTTCTTTTTCCTGTTGTTATTTCTGAGCCCCCAGTAAGAAACAACTTCTGGCAAAAACAAAACATATTGTTAGACCTACTTTAATCTCTTTTCAAGGGATATTTATCTTCTAGTTGCTATTTTACAACTTTGTTTTTAGTAAATTCACCCAGATTAGCAGTCTCATACTTTACCATAAAGAAGAGGTAAATGTCTAAAACAAAGAGAAATAAATAGACTTCCCCTATGTCCAGAAGCAAATGTTTCTGGTTTTCAGGAACAAAAAATAAGAGGATATATAGAAATACCCCCTTGAAATATGTAGTCTGGTTGTTTCAGAAATAATAATAGCAGTTCCAACCATTGTTGATTGTTGTCCTTCATTCTTGAAGAGAACCAATATGATAACACTATATTAAAGTTATGTTACAATGTGTTTAACTATGGCTAACCAGAACAATACAAGCTCATAATGCTCTGCTACAGGTTAGACATAAATAGTCTAAATGAACATTTGGGGTAGTTTCTCTAACTTTGCACATCTCATGTTTCTTCTGGGCTAATTCAGTTCTGCTTTGCTTATAGAACACAGAACCTTTTCTGATGAGGGTATGGCATGTTGAATGGATTTTTGCTAGTGTCCTCCATGTCATACAATCAATTCTAAAGTTCTTAAGAGATACGTTGAGAGTGTCCTTAAATCGCTTTTTCTGACCACTTTGTGAGTACTTATGCTGTGTGAGTTTTCCATAAAATAATTTTGGCAAGTTGGAACCTTGGCAGTTTAATTTGAGAAAGGACCTCAGTGTCTAGTATATTATTCATCCAGGTGATTTTTAGAATATTCCTAAGTATACTGCCCAGGTTTCATAGGCATACAATACTGAAGTCAGCACAACAGCTCTGTAAATGTTCAGTGTGGCAGTCAGTTAAAGATTGTTGGCTTGCTCCCATGGTGTCAAACACCTTCCAACCATTCTGATGCTTCATTGTCCCAAGTAGTCTTGTTCCTGGAGTCTATACCCTTTCTTTTTAGTGTGTGTGTTTACTCTTAGTCCTGCTCTTCTACTTCCAATGGAGTCTTACAGATTTCTTTCTTCCAGCTCCATAATGCTTTTTCTAGAGCTGGATCTCTTCAGATATGTTTCTAGATTTAGTAAGCTGACTTTTAAAGGTCATTATGAAGAATGGCCTATGATTTTTCATATACTCACTCAAGTGTCTGATTATTTCCACCATATAGGGATCATTGAGTTGACTGTATCTTTTATTTTAATTTTAACACTTCTTTGGCTGGGCCTTTTTTTGTAAGTAGATCCTAGATTTTAAGGATTAAGATTTGGAAGCTCAGGATTACCTTAAAAAATCCCCCTAAATTGATTTCTCTGTCATCCAAAATCATAACATTTTTATATTTAATTTTGATATGATACAATCATTTATTGCTTTGACATCTTCCAAGTAAGTTATACTTGGGGAGGGGAATCATAAACTTTTTTGTATTCCCCATACTACCATTCTGCTCCATTCAGTTTAATTTATTAAGCATTTATTAACCAGCTACTATGAGGAGCAATAAAATACAATTAATATATTTGGAATTGGAAAGACCTGAATTTACATCCTTCTTAAGATACTTATCATGAGTTGTGATCCTGGACAAAATATTTAATAATAAAATTTGAGTTTACACATACATAAAAAATGCAGAAAACAATAGCATCTCATAAACTGATATTGAACAGATCAATAGGATCATGAAAGAAAACTTATTGCAAAGCTTTACGAATTTTTACTACTCTATAACTATTACTTCTACATTTAAGGCACTGGGAATACAAAGACAAAACATGATAACCATTTTCTGTCTTTTAGGAAGTTATGGGTGCTGGAAGATACAATATGGAAAAAGTAAGTAAATAGAAGATAATTTAAGAAGGGAATTATCTCTAAAAATTAGAGGGATCAAGAAAAGTTTCCTGTAATAGGTAGCTTTTGAACTGAGCTTTGAAGCAAGGAAGGTTAAGATTCTACAAATTAATTCTCAGTGAGGTGAAAGAAAGATGAGACCTTTTTACCTTCCTATATTTCTTTCACAACATTTGGTCAATTCTAATCAAGCTAATATGAAAAAGCTTAGAAAAACTATCTGTACATTTTCTTCCTACTGCTAATGTGAGCACATGGCCATGCCAAGTAATCTAGCAAAGCCAGCCAAGATAGCCAAATGCTGTCCTGCTAAGAAGGACACATTCCATTTGTGCGTGACCTTACTTTCCAATAATGTTACATTAATGATGCAATTACATTGGGCTAGATGATTCATGTGGAAAATTACAACATTGAGAAACTTTTATTGCAGTCATCACACTTCATACTAAGTGGGCATTTACATTGTACTTATGTAAGTAGAATACAACATAAAATTAATAAAACAATAATATTAACACTATTGCTATTTTGCCACTATTTATGTATACAGATTCTTTGTAGCGTTCAGAATGGTCAAAGGAATATGGATTACATCTAGCAGATCACTGTGGCCACTATTAAGGAATGGTCATTTCAAAATGTGTATATATTATGTGTATCATGTAAATGTGCATATATGTTTGTGTTTATGTATGTGTATATACATATATGTGTGTGTTCATGGGTGCATCATATAGTTATGAGGACAATTTCACCAGTAAGAAACTCCCTTTATCAATGAAAATCAACAATATCTGCAATTAAATCTTTCAGATTAAGGACAATAAAACAGTTATGACAAACAAATATTGATTAAAAGTCTATTTTGTGCTAATAACTAATGTAGGTCTGAAAGAAAATATGAAAGTGAAAGAGTAAATGCCTTTAAGTAACTTGTCCAAGGTCACACAGCCAATACCTGTCAAAAGTGGAATTTGAGCCAAGTTCCTCTTGACTCCAATCTCAATTGTTTCCTTTTTTAATGTCAAGCTGTCTCTCAAAATGTTTATCTGTAATAATAATGATAATAATAATAATCCTTTGGATTTATAAAACACTTTGTACTTTTCAAGGTGCTTTCACACATTATGAAATTTTGTGCTTGCAATATTACAAACTATAATTATTCTCATTTTTTTTTAGATTTGAAAATTAAGATAATGAGAGGCTGAGTTATTTGTGGTCACACTGTGTCCTTGACACCACTGAGGAATAGTAAATTAGCTTGCTCTAACTCTCAGTTCAATTCTCTTTTCACTACATACTTCTATTCATGGATTGAGACAAAGGAATTAAGTGATTTGCCAATATCAAGGATGTGTGATTTTGTCAGTTTGGGCATTTCTCTAAAAGCTTAGCCCTTCTATAACTTAGTAGATAGTCTTCTAGAGTTGCTGTACCTGAAAACTTCATTACCTTGATGCCACCCGACTGATAAGCTTCTCCAAATTTATTTAAGTTGGTCCGTAAATGACAGAGATACAATTCTTTCACTAAGCCCACACCTAAAGCCTTTTCATCTTGACAAGACTTTCCCCTGGTTTGCTCTTCTGTTCATAGCCTTCAACAATTGACAGTCTCTTCCATAAAATCTATACTGTCCTCCAAGTAATCAATGAAATGTGCAACAAAACAGTGCCAAAATTGCTAAAGATTTGACTAGATCCTCTAAGCTGATATTGATCCATTAGTGACTTTTTTTAGATTTAGCAGTTCAACCAGTTCCAAATTCAAATAAAGCAGTATCATGTAGCCATTATATCTTCATATTGTCTGAGAGTGTGATTGATTTTTTTTCACATTCTTTGCTCAAATATAGCTATAACTATATATACAGTATTTCTTTGATCTATCAGTCAAATAACTCAATCAAAAAAGAAAAAAAAGAGTTATCTGGCATTTCCTGTGCTTGTCGAAACTGCACTAGTTCTTAGAAACTAGAACTAGTTCTTACTAAGCTCTTTTCTTTAATGCCAAGCCATATTTTAACAAAAATGTGCTAGAATTTTAAAACAAAAGTCAAGCTTATTAGCCTATATTTTGTAGAACCCAACATAATGCTTTCTTTGAAAGTTTTGCCTAACTCCATTCCTGTAATAACTCTCATTTTTACTACTTTTTTCAGAGATCACTGTGAGTGACTTTGTATTTAGGCTTTTTAGGATCTTAATCTTTAGGATTTAATATCTTATCTTAGGATGTTTTTTACCTAGATCTACTGTCTTGAACTTATTAAAAGTAACTAAGTATTCTTGCTCTATCAGCTTTTCCCAAAATCTTTGGGATTCAGTATGCTTTTAACCATTTTATCTTCTCTTTGTCTGATAATAATTTTTCTTGGAAGAGAAAAGACAAAAAAAAATGAGAATATAAAAATTGGACACTTTAGCTTCATTTCCCTCATCTATCATCATTGTCCCATCGATCCTCATTAATTATCCTATGATTTCCTGTAGCCAGTAGAGTCCAATCATCACAACAATAATGAATCCCAAGAGAACAATTCTGTGGAATTTATGATTTAATAGAACTAACATTATATGACTTTGAGGGTCAGAAATCACAGAAACAGACTTGGGAGTTCCCTAGGTATGACTGGGTTAGATGTACACGTGTCATACCAGACCAGCTTAGCATCCTGTGGTTCAGAGAACACAGAAATTAAATTCTTAATTATTAAGCCAAGGCCTCTCTGGTTGATAATTTAGGACTTGTCTAATAGTCAAGTACAATTCTTTCTAGGATGACTATCATCATCATAATTGCTTAAAAGGTTTGCAAAGAGCTTTACATATATTGTCTCATTTAATCCTCATAATAACTGAATAAGGTAGATACTATTATTACTTCCATTTTACACATAGGGAAAATGAGACTGATAGTGTTTAAGTGATTTACCTATTGAATTTTATTACTCTTTAACTGTTTCCCCCCACCCCAGTACTTTGAAATCCAATGACATTGGCCTCCTCGCTATTTCTTGAATAAGAAATTCCATCTATAAATTCCAGACTTTTTTTTATTGGCTATCTCCCAGCCTTGGCATTCTCTCTCCCTTTTCAACTTTGCCTTTTGATTTCCTTCAAATACCAGCTAAAACCCTATCTTTCAAAGGAAGCCTTCTTGATCCTTCTTAATTCTAGTACATTCCCTCTATTGATTATTATATGTAGCTTATTTTTGCAAAGTAGTTTACATGTTATCTCCCTATTGGACTATGAGATCCTTAAGAGATGATCATTTTATCTTCGTATGGGTTAGGACAGTGCCTGACATGTAGTAGGCATTTAATAAATGTTTATTTAAAGGATAATTAATTCTTCCAGGGTCACATAGCTAGTAATTGTCTGAAGCAGGATTTGAATTCATGTCAATAAAAAATTATTTAATTCTATATACTTTCAGCAAAAGAAATCAGCTAACTAAACTTGATTATCTTTAAATATTTTAGTTGAGTTATCTGAACACTCAGGTCTATAAAATGGACTAGGACCAAAAGCAAATAATTAGGTAACCCTCTGGTTGTATTAGGACATTTATAATGTCATGGGGTTCCCAAAAGGACAAGTAGTATTGAACAAATGATCAGGGAAGGTCAAAGTTCTAGATTTAAAGACTAAGCAAGTGGGTGAAATGTGGGAATTTGGTAGCAAGTTGATTCCCAGCAGCTACATGAATTCTTGGTTTTAGGTTAGGTCATTAATGGACATCAGATGGATTTTTTTTAGTAAAAGCAGGCAGTCACAGATTTAGAACTGAAAGGCTTTTGTCAAATCATGTTGTCCTAGTACCTCTTTTTTCAGACTTGGGGAATGAAGAATTTTAACTGAAAATCCAAAAGCTTTTGGTCCCTGAGTTGTGTTCAAAGGACATATGTTCTGCCCAGGCATTAGCAAGGAAGTCCATGTTTTTGCAGGGAATAGGTCAAGTGGTCAAGGGGATTTTGTCCTTGCTATTTAATCACTTGTTCTCTGGTCTCTTTCTCTTCTGGTCCAAGGTTAGAGTCTTAGTCCAAAACTAAGGTTTTGATGACAACAATGTTCAAGGATAATGGTAAGATTAACAAGCTATTTTCTTGTCTTTTTTCTGTTTTTTAAATGCATGCTTATTCTGGGCATATTTTATAGAAATACAAAGTAAGACAACATAAATTGTTTTATGTATAGTAAGTAAGTCCACCCCTGCTAGGAAGTATTTTCAGTGTGTAATTAAACTAAATTTGCTAATGCATCTATTGTTTCTTGGACAGCACTGTCAGAATAATATATCATTAGAAACACTCCTTGTGATAATGTAGCACATTAATATATCATCAAATGGAGTTGTTGCCATAAAGAAACATTAGTATAATATATTCAAATGAATCTCTTGGAAGGTCTAACTCAAAACTAAAACACACATGCACACTTATGTCTTAGATTACTATTACTTCAATAGTCTTTTTTCAATCTTTATATCTCATCAACACTGTTGGTGATTGACATACACAAATACACACATGCACACACACACACACACACACACACACATTCAAACTCTTTAATCCAGATACTATGGTTCTCCCATATCTTCAATTACTCTTCTACCTCTTTTATATAATCTCTTTTGGATATATTATTATTACTCATGACATCCAGGCTTACTATTTGGCTCTCTTTTCTTCTCTCTTAAAACTCTCTTCCTTGGAAAATTGATTCTTTAGATCTCATCTATTACTACAATATCAGTGGCTCTCAAATCCATATCTTCCAGATGGATCTATCATTAAAACATCCATCTTGTATCACTGTCAACATATAAGACAATTGCAGGGGAATGTTCCACTATCACCACATACAAATTTAGAATATTCACACATTATTAGAACCAGAATCAATATGTGATATCACAAATTAAATTCATCACTTATCTCTACCCCCAACTTACATTCTGAACTTTCCTTTTATTTTTCTCAGACTTCAAGTTTTGAAGTCATCTTTGAGTTTTAGTTTAGGTAAAATCTAAATTGGATTTTTTGAACCTTCCTCCCTTCCAGACATTCTCTTGCTTATAATCAGGTCTTCACAGAGGCTGTCCTTCATGCCTAGAATGAATAATTCTGCCTCCTCATCTCTGTCTCTTAGAACTCCAAATTCTTTCAAAACTCATCTCAGATACTATCTCTTGAAAGAGGATGTTTCTCATATTTCCAGTTGTTGGTGTTCCCCTATTCTTGAACTCTGAAGTTATTTCGTATCTACTGTTCAATCTGTTCCCAACCAGTAGAAAAAGCTTCCTGAGGGCAGATATTATACATATATTATATGTATACGTATATTATATAATATTATACATATATAAAATTTGGTCTTCATAACCTAGAACCTATCACAGTTCCCTGCCATATAGCAGGTACTTATGAAATTCTCCTATAATTGAAGAAGCATGTTGAATTTTATCTACAAAAGAATGTTCAACATGTAAAAGGATTTGGACTCACAACAGCCAAGACCAATTGGAAGAAATGAGAATGGATAGCCTACAGAAGAGAAAAATGAAGGGAGATTTGAAGTTACTTTGTGGAAGAGTATGTTTTTCTTGACTCCAGAAGACAACTAGGAACAATGGATAGAAGTTACTGAGAAACAGTTTAAGTTTGAGGTAAGAAAGAAAATGCTTTAACAATTAGAGATGAAGAAAACTATGTGCTGTCTCAGGATGTAAAAATATGTACTCTTATCTTAGGACCTTTCAAGTTGCAGTCAGGATGATCACTTGTTAGAGTTGTCACAGAGAGGATTCTTAATCAAGGACATTTTGGGCTATATAGCTTCTGAGGTACTTTTTAACAAGGAAATCATATGATTCTCTGAAATTCCAGAAATGTGAGGTTTGGTAGAAAAACTTCTAAAAATAGGAACATTTTCAAAGTGTAATAAACAGGTAAAAAATATGCCCCTCTTTAAGTAGAATCTGTAGGACTTCATACAAGGATACTGGAGGTAGGCTTTATGATCAGCTATAATCTTTTCTAGACAGAATTCCCAAGGTCTCTTCTACCTCCTAGGTTTTACAATTCTTTAATTCTATTAGTCCTATGGCCTTGATTATTACTCTCACTATGCCATAATCAACTGAATCAAAGAGTCCAAAATAAGAGGTACCTTTTGTTCTCAAGGTTATCAGGTATACTTTATTTTGCTGGTTAGCAACACTTACCACATTGCCTGGAACACAAGAGGAAATTAATAAAGGCTTATCAACTGACTATTTCATTATTCCCCTATTAAGCTACATAATAAAATCACTGTCTTTTTCAAATCCTATACAAAAAAATGTGATGATCTCCAAACCTGAAGAAAAAAGGTGGAGAAAAACACAAACTATGACTCCCATTGATACAAAAGTAGAATTCTGCCTCTTCAAACAACCAAACCTTACCTTTGACAAATAAAACACAATTTAAGTACAAATATATCTGAGGAACTATCAACTTGAAATATACAGTGTATTTTCACTATGACAGGAATGATTGTGTCATGCAGCAATTTAAGATCTGAGCCTGAGAAATAATTCTTGAAATGAGGTTGTAATTTGATAAAGAGGCCAAAGTCATTGTAAGCAGGCCCTGGAGCAATGTGAGCCCGTTGGTTACATTATCTTTTCTCTGTTCCCAGTTGTGCTAATACTAAATACTGATGATGATGAGAGTTAAAAAATCAAGTTTAATTAGGTAGGGACTACAGATTAAATTCATTTTCACTCTGCCTTTTGTCCTTCTTATTTCTAGAACAGAAGATATTTGGGGGTGTATCACTTGATGTTAAAACCTGTGCAAAAATGGGCATTTATTGTTTTCAAGTTAAATTCATGTTAAATGCCTCTCAACCAGAAACAAAGCATTAAAAGACATCATGTTAAACTTTAAGTGAATTATTCAGAGTTGTATACTCAAAGTCAAGATAGCTAGGTGATATAGAGGATAGATTGCAGGGCCTAGAGTCAAAAAGACTAATTTTCCTGAGTTCAAAATCTGGTCTCAGACACCTGTTAGCTCTGTGATCCTTGGCAAGTTATTTAACCCTGTTTGTTTTAGTTTCCTCTTCTCAAAATGAGGTGGAAAAGTGAATGGCAAACAGCTTTAGTATCTTTGCCAAGAAAGCCCCAAATAGGGTCAAGAAGAATCAGGCATAACCGAAGAAATGACTTACTAGCCAAATAGTAATTTTTCTTGACATAAATATATTTTTTGATTGTGTCCTGCAAAAAAAAAAAATAGGATGTTAAGATTATAAGGTTAGTATTTTTTTTTTAAATGACCAGTTCTTTGGCTTTATTGATAAAGGGAATTCCCAGTGATAGACAACTGCTTCTGCCATTTATAAAGTTGCTTGGGAACTTTGAGCAGCTAAGTGATTTGCTTAGGGTCACATAGCCACCATGTGTCAGAGAACAGATGTGAAACTAATTCTTCTTTACTCTGAAGATCTTCTTTCTATTAATTATTCTATCATATGTCTCTTAGAATATCTGAGATAACCAGGCATTATTCACCTACTTAACTCTGCACATTGGGTCTAATTTTAACTTTTTGGAATACAATGAGTGTTTCTTTGAAATATTAAGATGAATTATATTATGTTATTATGTCTAGCTATCAAATTTATAGCCCATCACTATTCTAGAAGTATGAAATAATTTATCGCACTTTGAATAGGCAACTGAACAAGAGCTTGCTTCTTTAATTATTAGCTTGATATAAATTATAATTAACTTAGTGGTAGCAATGTAATTACATGGCCATACAATAATTTATTTTGTGTTTATGCACCATGTCCAATTTTTCCTGTGTTAACCCCTAACCTTCATATTATCAGTCATATTATGAATTTGTATTAACAGATGCTCATTTTATTTTTTATTTTTTGTAATTACCTGAGTGAGAGATTTGGGATGATTATTTGTGCATCTTTATTAGTCATAAGTAGCTTTAGAAAATTGCTGCTGAAAAAGACAGAGTCAATTTGCCAGAGGTTTGCAATTTTAAATGTATGTGTTTCCAAGTGTTTTAATTAACTGAATACTTGTGCTTCAAAGAAGAGTCGGAAAAGCAATGGCTTTAGAGCCAGGAGAGTGAGGTTCTAAACTCATATCTAACTTTTACTTGTAGTATGACCTTAGCAAAGACATTTAATTTTTCTGAGGCTTATTTTCCTTATCTGAAAAATGACTTTAGTAGTATCTATGCTATTAGCATATGCTATGCTAATAATGGACTAGTTGTCCATTTAAAGTTAGAATGTCAAAAATAAGCAGGAATTTGGAAGACAAACATTATGGAATAATAAAGAAATTGAATGAAAATGAAAATGTGATATTTATGTCTTTTCACTTCTACCACAACTAGTTTAAAATGAATTGCTAATTGTATACTGGATCAACCAATTTCTTGGGAATCAATGTCAAAGACTACCAAGATGGAAAAACATACTTGGAAGAGGCCATTATTTTCTATTCATGATAGTATCCCATGCTACATTCATGATTTAGCCATTAGCATTTATGAGCAACAACTGTTAGATCATTTTAAAGAAGTGAATAATATATATTGACTGAATTTGGCATTTTAAATGTTTTCTGTGAAAAACAAATGAGCTCCCTCCTGTGGATGAGAAAATATCTCCCTGTGTGAAACATTTAATGTTCTACCTTAATATAAATCACCAGGTTACTCTTTAATAAATTACTTCTTAATGGAATAAAAATGCCTTTTTCCTACATGAAATACTTTTCTTGAACAAAAACTAGCTTACTGATACTGAGCTTCTGGTCTGATCTTTGAATCAACCATTGTCCATACTGAATGCTTACATTAATATTCTTTAATTAATGTAACAATTTCTTTAAAAAGGAGCGAAATGGTTATGATAGCATTATTATAAAATTATCATCAGTAGTAGACAAGATAAATTTATGATATGAACATATCTATACATTGTTATCTGAATATATCTATAGTTGGGATATAATTCAAATAATTCAATGCAATGAATTAATTCATTTTGCAGCATATCTTTTTTTTCCTCTTCTTTTTCTTCCCCTTTTCCCTATGCTCTTTACCTAATATTCTTGGTAACCTGCAGGGAAGACAATGGGAATGGATATAGTTTAGCTTTGCAGTACAAATACAAAGGTCACGATTAAGAAATTCCCATGATTCTTGTTGGATATAGCCCCAAAGAGATTTTGCTGATGGTTGCAAAAATAACATCTTTTCTCATTTCCTTAATTTCTTGGGGCTTCTATTTAGAGACTGGCACTGTTAAAGACTGCTGCATGGTTATATTGACATTCTGCTGGGGGTTTAGCTTATTAGATTTGGACCTAACCTTATCATCTGAGCCTCTAACTAACGATTATACTCTAAAGGCCACTTTTACACTAATTGGCTTTCCCTGTTTAATTGTTTTACAAAATTGATAATTTAGTAGAAATATAATAAGCCTTTAATATTTTAGGTAATTTGGTTCCTTTGAGGTCTTCAGAGGCTTCTTACTTAATAGAAAATTGAAATGCAAGTAGTAAAATTTAGGTCTCAGTTTCAGTGCATTACTTGAAAGGCTAAATTATAGTTTTCAAAAGGGTTTTGATGATGCTACAATATAACTGCTGTTGTTTAAATATTTCTCCAGAAAAAAAATTTTTTTCTGGCAAATTCTAAATTCTCTATTTTATATTTAGTTTCCTAAGGGAATTAGACTAAAATAATATTCATCTGTATTTTAAAAAGAATTTTGATTTTTGGTTGCACTCATACAGTTCTTAAAAAAATAGATTTATGAGTTTTTATAAGATTTCAGTTTTCCATATTAGGAAAATGGCAGTATTTATCCAGTCTTACTAAATAAAACTGGGGACAGAAATAATCTTCTGACTCTTAGTAGAATTTTGTAAAAATCTTTTTTTTCCTCCTATGACCTACATTACTTTTATTACCTTTGGCAGGTAACCTTTTGGGGAGTCAGTTTCCTCATTTGTAAAATCAGGATGTGGGACTAAATTACCCTAACAGTCTTTTCCAGCTCTCAATTTAAGATAGAAAACCTATATGCACTAAAAGTTAGCCAAGTTATAAGGCGCTTAAAAGTCATAATATTTTGTTCGTTTTATGTCCATTGTATTTTTAAAAATTGTCTTTTATTGCCTTTCTTGATCTTTGTTGGCAATAGTCCTCTTCCTTTCAAAAAAAAATCTTGTATTTAACATATTAATATTATATACTTACACACACACACACAGAGTCTATCCTGACAGAATATAAATTCCTTGAAGTTAGGTACTGTTTAATTTTTCTCCTTGTAACTCCAGTGTCTGACATATATCAGGAACTTAATAAATACTTGCTAATTGATTGATCACAATCAATTATAGCTGTGAATAGATATTTGCATAGAAACAGAATGCCAGTCATATGAATGAATCAAAAGCATTTATACTCTGCTGGCTTACATTTTACTTTATGTCATGCAGAAGTCAAATATAATTCAATGTTCTTAAAGCAAAAATTTTAATTCTAAGGATGTCATAGACTGGGCGTAATATTGCAGAAAGGGGCTACCTTTAGAGACAAGAGGGACTAGGTTCAGATTCTGCCTCTAATATCACTGTGTGTGGATGTGGGTATATCACTTAACTCCATAAAGTTTTAGACTACTCTGTGGAACTCAGTTATAGATGAGTTGTCAGTCTTCATCAGTAGAGGGAATTCACTGTACTGAATTCATCCCATCCCAAAATTTTGCTATTATAATATTTAAAAAGAAATCAAAGTCCTAATGAACTAATGAAGTCTAATTAAGTCAGTGCTTTTCTTTAGAATTGGCTTCCTTTTCACCAAAATAAATTTTGCCTCAAAAATAAATACTCCATTCCTATTTTAGGAAAAAGTATTATCTGTCTAGTATATTCTCATTTTCATACTTCGGCTCAAAATGCATCACAATGGCAAATATCATATCCCTATACACAGCAGCAACACAAAGAGAGGGTAAATGTGCGTATGGATGTGATTTAGTTGTGATGCAGTACATTCCACAACATGATCCATGGGGCATGGCCCCCATGATGAACCAACTATTCTCATAGCATAGCAAATGTCATCAATAAAACATGAAGTGAAGTTAATTACAGGCTCCCATCCAGAGTCCCTCTGCCACTGGTGGCCCATTATAACAAATCATTTCTCAAATGGAGCAGAGATTGACAGAGATTTTATAAACTTTCCACTCTCCAAGTCTTCCCCATGTAATAAGTGCCTGCTGTACACTGGGAAAGTGATTAAATATCAATTTCATGGAAACCTGGGAATAAATGTTTAAAAGACTAATGAGACACTATTTTTACTGCTTAAGGTACTGTGACTACCCCATGAGTCAGAAGAATGCCTGTCATTTTAATTAGGCATCAATTGGCCCTTTTTTCCCTCTCTTAAAGATTTCTAATTGGGTTATTTAAAAACTTTCGAGCTACTACATCAATAGCAGAAAGATTCTTATAAGATTGATAGTGTTGCATTTTTTGAAGTTTTTAATTTTTTAAACCAAAAGTAACTTACAATCCTCTTCCTAAATATTGCTGATAACAAATTCATTTTGAACTGTCCCATTTCTAGCATGCAATTTGATTTACTAAAAATCAGGATAATTTAATAACTTATTAAGCTTATGAAAATGCCTTTATTGAAGAGATATTGAATAGTATTACTGTAATTGTTCCTTTTTGGAATTAACCACGTAGAGTGGAGGGAGGACACTGAATTGCTGTCTAATCAAGAAGCAGACTTCCATACAAATAAAAATTATTGCATACTTTCTCCAAGGTCAAAATGAACATCTAACTGAATTTGGTTTAAGATGGATTTAAGGCAGGAACTCATAGTACACTTGGGCTTTTTTTGTACTTAGATAAAACTAAATCAATGCCATAGAATTTGGAGATCAGTGAGCGACTTCTTTGAGAACCTAAGCTTCTGGAAACCTTGATAAATCACTTTCTGTCTTACTTTTATATTTTTATAAGGAAAGCAAATGCTTTCTTCCTTTTAATGATAATTATATAAAGATCATGATAAAGTGAACCCTACTTAACTACATGTTACTTCTCTGCAAAGTTAAATCTATTTTTAAGCATGCAAAAACAGAGAAAAATAAGATGAAAGCTTTAGCTTGGTTTGATATCATTATAAGGAAGTGAACTGAACAACATTTTATTTTTGAAAGGCAGCAATTTTTCCCCCAAGTATGTCACTAACGTTTTGTTGAAATGTTCAAACATATAGAATTGTTTTAAATTTTTCATATCCCAAAATTGTTTTTTTCATTTTGAATATGAAAGAGATTAAATAAAATAAATCAGTTTTGAAAAGTAGGAGCTAGTTTTAGACCATCTGTCCAATATTTGTGTGTAGACTGAACAATCAATTAAAAGATTTCCTGGGTGATTTTGTTAATTTGAGAAAAATACAATGCCAGAGCCATGAAAATATCCAACCCATTTTATACTGTTTCTTTCTGGTCAACAGAAATTTTTGAAATATTTATGTATGATTTGAATTGTTTTATGACATGTTGTATTACATAGAAAATCTTTTTCTTATCAACTTCCATAATTGTTGACAGATGTTACGTGGTCTTTCATTTAGTTCAATTCAGCATTATCTACCTAAAACAATCTTTGAAATATTTAATTGGAGATACTTTTGTCAGACAAAGAATCTCTTAAATGATATGAGCATCTTCCATTTGGGAGAGATGGTCCCTTCAGTTTAAATTATGTTGACTTTCCAGAAATAGTCTTGTCTTTAAATATGACAATGTTAAAGATGATACTACTCAGCAAGAAATGCTATTGATGATTTGCAGAGGAAAGCCATTTATCAGAATGATAGGTATTTCTTCAATCCCAGCTAAAATCCTACCTTCTATAAAAATTCTTTTTCTGATCTTTCTTAATACCTGTGCATTCCTTCATTTGATTACCTTTAATTTATCCTGCATATATCCTGTTTCTGTGTAATTATTTACATGTAGTTTCCCCCATTTGACTAGTCTTTAAGGTCAAGGACTTTCATATATACACACATATGTATGTGTATATACATAAATTAACACACACATACAAAAAATATTTACATATATATACCTAAATGTGTGTATGTATGTATGTATATATATATATATATATATATATATATATATATATATACCCATATACACTTTAATTATATTTAAAGAAACTGAAAAACAGAGAGATGACCAATAGAGGCTGCATTTTTTTGTGTCCATGGCAACTCAAATGACTGTCTACTAAGGTGTATAAGACTTGTCATTTGGGGCAGCTATTTGGTATGGATAAAGCACCAGCCCTGAATCAGGAGGACCTGAATTCAAATTTGACCTCAGACACTTAACACTTCCTGGCTGTGTGACCCTGGGCAAGTCACTTAACCCCAATTGCTCTAGCAAAAAACAAGCAAACAAACAAAAACCCCCAAAACTTGTCATCTGCATTGATGAAGGTACTGCTCACACAAATGAAAACATAAGTCTCTGAAGCACTGAAATCTTATTTTTATTATTACATAATTATTATTGTTATATCATTATTATGTAATTATTATTACATAATAAAAAATACAATATAATTACATAATAAAATTAAGTATACATAATTTTAGATATAATTTTAGATAGTTATTGTTCATTCTTTTACAATTGACATGAATTTGGATAAATTGACATGAATAAGGGTCAAAAGCCCTTAAAAAAAGTTCAGAGGATATGACATTTAAGCAATGTCAGACTGCTCTTTTCTCAATTGTGAAGTGCCAGTAACACTTCCATCAACTTGTCGGTCAGTAGATTGATATTACTTCCCTTTCTAGAAACAGGATTCTCTTGAATAATTAATTTAATTGAGAATTCACAGGTTTTGAGAAATCTGTCAATTGAGAAACTGAAGAAGGGTGTGAAAAATGGTGCTATATAAATGGAAGTAGCTATGTGTTGATTTGTTGTTAGCTTGATGTACCAATTAGAAATCTCTTGTTGCCTATGTGATGGGTGGAAAATACAGTTAAGACAGTCTAATAGCCTTAGATTTCTTAAGATTATCAGCAAGTGCATAGTATATTGTGAACAGATGTTTAGCTCAGCAGGAAGTACTCCTAAAGACCCACAATCCTAATTCCTACAAGAAAATGCATAGCATCTGGCAGTTCTCAAATGGAACTACTCTGATTTATTCATCCATGTGAATATGCTTCTGTGTGGCAATATTCTATGACTAACCAACCTTCCAGGGGACGACTAAACTAGATTTTTCTCCTGGGGAATACCGGGGCCTTTGTCAAGAAAAATTCACATCAAGAGACTGGCATGATATATCATGACTCTAGGTGGCAGTCATAATCTCCTTGTTTTGATACTGGAGTGGGTGACTCACATGATTCTGGATATTATATTTATTTTTGGTCTGTTCTAAATGTAGGCTATATGACACATTCAATTTCAGTGAACAACTGGCCACTTGACTGAATTTCTTATTCACTTAGATAAGAGAATTACTTTATTTTGCATTATAAATTGCTTTAATTTATCTTTTAAAAAATCCTTTGAAATATATATACATCTAGAAAATAGTGTTTTGAAGACATTGTTTTAAATGAAATTGCAGTTTGAAAAATTAAAGGTTATATCACAGCACCCAAACTTACCAGTTTTCCTTATTGTATGGTTTGTTTTTCATAACTACCTTATTGCTATTATACATTAAAGGGATCAGTTGCATTGGGCTTTGGAGCTGTTTTGGAGAAGACAACAGATTTTATTGCATAAGGGAAAAAAAACCAGTTCTGTGGGTAGAATGTGTAACACCAGGAAGATGCTAACTTCAAATATTGCCTGTTTGATATTTGAGAATATTATTCCTAATTCTCTCAATGACACTCAAGGACCCCAATGATACAGTAATGTAATACCACCTCAATTTGCTTCCGATACCTTGAACTCTCAGAACCAATGATTAAATAATTAAAACAAACAAAAAATAAAAATTATTTTGGAATAATAAGCAATTATGAAAAGAATCAAGAAGAAATATAGTAACAAAGATTTTTGAAAATATGTTTTGATTACTCTTTTTTTTACTAATGGAAAGAGAAATATGTCTTACTGAAGGCCATAAAAGTGCAAAAAAAAAAAACCAGGTGATTTTGGAGAATAAAAGAAAAGAGCAAACTGAATAGAAGCAGGGAGAAGATTTAAAAAAAAAAGTTTTAATATGGGTTAGAGTACAAAGCGATAATCAGAAGTGATAGCAAAGACCAAAATCTGAACCTTTATTAATTCTTTCATTTATTTAATAAGTATTTACTGAAATTCTATTATATTCTAGGCATGAGGTTAGACACTGAACATTGAAATACAGGTACAGTAATACTGGTAAAAGCCAAAATGTATGAGAAAGAGTGGAAATAGCTTGTTCATGTTAAGAGTTCATCGACTCAATCAGGGTAGCAGTCCGAAGAGACATTTGTTATATAAATAGTATAGTGACAATTTAGTCATAAGTCACAGGATAAAGCAATTTAAGAGTTGGAAGACCAGTAAAATCCATCTAATTCAATCCATACATGAATAAGAATCTCTCTTGACTCATGTCTGACAAGTGATCATTCAGTCCTTGCCTGAAAACCTTTTTTGGGTTCTGCCTATTTCATGTGAGGCAGATCATTTGGCTTTTAGATAGTTTTAATTGTTAAGAAATCTTTCCTTAAGGCAAACTTAAATATGCCTCTATCTAACTTCTGCCTGTTAGTTGTTCTCTCATGCAGTGTCAAAGAGAATAAATGCAATTCCTTTTCCATAAGATTTCAAAGCATTATATTGTCCCTATATTGTCATACTATCCAACTAAATTAAACCTTAGACCTTTTAAATGATCCTTCAAAGTTCTTTACTATGTTTGTTGCCATCTCTAGCTCATCAATATCAATATCAAATATGGTGCCTATATTTGAACATAACACCACAGATATGGCCTGAGAAGGCTAGCTGTAGAACTATCACCTCCATAATGTGAGACATCTTGACTCTCAATGGAAAGATAAGAATGAATCAACTTCCATATATAATATAATATCATTAACTGCAACTTCAACTTTTGCCTTCATGATATAATTATAAAGTAAGGCCACTGATTCTAAAAGACATACACAAAAATCAGCCCCATTATATAAAAAAGCCACAAACCCCAGTTTTATGTAACAAACAAGCCATAAAATATGGATTCCAAATATCTTCTAGTTCAGGACATATATAAGAAATTGCATATATGCCAAAAGAGTAAACACATGCCAAATTACCTAATTGATATTTAAAAGGGATTTTAGAAGTCATAGAGACTAAAACTCATGACTGATTCATAATTCCTCTACATAACATCTTGTGATCTTTAAATATTTATTTTAATAATAAATTATTAATTATTAAATTATTATACAATCTCATAATGTACCCTATTCCATTTTTTGGAAAGCTGAAACATTTTAAAATATAAGAAACTTTATATCAAGTTGAAATCTCTCTTGTAATTTCTAATCATTGGTCCTAATGCTGCCCTTTGGAACAGAATAAATCTAATTCCTCTTCCATATGACAGGCCTTCAAATATTTAAAGACACCTATCATCTCTCCTTATATCTTCTTTTCTCCAAGACAAATATTTCCTCTTCTGATATGATTTGATTTCTCTTAACTAAACTGGTTTCCTCCATTCTTGCCTTCCCTAGAAGAATTTCTGCTTGTTTGTGCAACCAGAACAGAATTCAATTATGTTGATTAAATGCAGTCTTATGAGGGAAGTATTGCATCCCTTGGTTTTGTAACTCTAATTTTATTACTTCAGCCTTAGCTTTCATTATTTTTTTGATAGCCAAGTTGGTAGGCATGATAATTCTAGGCTCTTTTTATGTGAATTATTCTTAATCTATGTCTTTCTAATCAGTAAATAGAAATTTACTTCTTGTTATTGTTTAGTCATTTTTCAGTTATGTCTGACTCTTTGTGGCCCCATTTGGGGTTTTATTATCAAAGATACTGGAGTAGCTTGCTATTTTCTTCTCTAGATTATTTTACAGAAGTGCAAACCAAGGCAAATAAATTAAGTGACTTGCCCAGGTCACCCAGGTATAAGTTTCTGAGGCCATATTTAAAATTAGGAGGATGAATCTTCCTAATTTTACACCCAACACTTTATCCACTGAACTACCTACCTATTCTTTATACTTAAAACCAAGCCTTTTTATGAATATGTTTTAAATATGTAATTAAATCTAACATGGGATTTATTAGCCCAGAGAATGATTAGTTGCCCACTATATGCCAGGCACTATGCTATAGGTTACAAAGAGAAAAATGAAATTACCCTTATCTTCAAAAAGTTTACATCTATTGAAAGATAATGTATACATATACATATTTTATAAAATATGAAATAAGTTCTAAATAATTGGAATAAAGAAGGTATTAACATAGTATGAGAATTTATGAGAATGGGGAAAAGCTTGATATAAAAGGTAGTACATGAGTGGAGTTTTGAAGGAAGTATGTGACTCAAATCTGTGGCAAAGAGGGAGAGAAAGAAGGAAAAAATAGTGAAAAGACAAGTTTGTTTCTACCATAATGTCCCAGAAGAGGAATAATATACAATAAAACAGGAAAAATAGATTCAAACCAAATGATGAAGATTTTATAGGTCAAACAGAAGAGTGTGTGTATACAAGTGTTTTGTGTGTGTGTGTGTGTATCTATAAAGTCATAAAAACAACATTTACTGAATGGATTTTGCTAAGTAGGACAATGAACTTATGCCTTAGGAAAATTACTATTTGGAGAATAAATTTAAAGTCTTGAATCATTAAGACACAAAGGGAGACATTTATATGTAATCCCTTTAAAACATGTTAAGGGCCTAAACAATGATTCTTAAGGGAAGAGAGGTGGACAGCTAAGAGACTTTGTGACAATAGAAATATTTATAGAAGGCACTTAGTACAATGTTTGATATACAATAAGTGGTTAAGAAATGCTAATTGATTGCTATTTGACTGAAAATGATGTTTTGCAATTAATTGCATATGTGAATGAAGGTGTGAGAAACTGAGCATGACAGATACATTGCAAACATGGATAACTAGAATGATAGTGGTAGCACTCCGCAGAAATAGGATAGTTTGGAAGAGAAATTGGGTTTAGGATGAAAGCTAATACATTTTCTTCTGGATACACTGACTTTGAGATTCCTCTGGCAGATTCATTTTGAAATATCCAATAGGCAGTAGGTGATGCGGAACTGGAGCTTGGGGAAGAAGCCAAAGTTGGATAAATAGCTCTGGGAGTCATCTTCATAAAGATAATTATTAGACTCATGGGATCTGGTAAGGTCACAAGTGAGAGGGAGCTAGGTAGCACAGTGGATAGAGCACTGGTCCTAAGGTCAGGAGAACCTGAGTTCAAGTGTGGCTCAGATCCTTAACATTTCCTGCCTATGTAACCACAGGCATGTCACTTAACCCCAATTCTTCACCAAAAATCCCCCAAAATAAAGCCAAGTGAGAAGAGAGCAAAGAACTAAGTAAAAAGCATGGTATATACTCACTTCTAAGAGATGGGATGTAAATAATTAACAAAAGAACAGTCAGAGAAATAAGAAAAATACCAAGAAAGACAGTGCCATGAAAACATAGAGTGATGATGTAGGAAGATAATGGTTTCAAATTATCTTGCTTTTATTTTGCATTCATTTTGTACTTGTTGCTCAGTCATTCAACTCTATTCCACTGTGACCCCATGGATCATATTGTCTGTGGGATTTTCTTGACAAAGATATTAGAGTGGTTTGTCATTTCCTTCTATAGTGGATTAAGACAAACAACTTTCCTCAGGGTTACAGAGACACCAGATTCTAAGATTAGATTTGAACTCAGGTCTTTCTGACTGTAGGCATAGGGTTCTATCCATTGAGCCATCTAATTCCCTCATGTATGTACCTATACCTGTACCTGAAAATATAGTTCCTTTAGCCAGACTGTGAGATACTTGAGGCAGAACTTTTCATTTTTATTTTTGAATCTCCAGCACATAGCACAGTGTTTCACATGGAATAGATTCTAAATAAATGCTTGTTAGTTGCTTGATCAACAATATGAAATGCTGCTTAGAGGTCAAGAATGATAGGTAATGAGAAAATGCCATTGGATTTGGAAATTTGGAGATCACTAGTACCTTGTAAGGAAGCTAGATTACAAAGGATGGAGGCAATGTGTATACACATTTTTTGTGATATTTACATATGCACATGTGTGTACATTTGTGTGTGCATACATATATATGCAAACATAAATAAAATTTCAATTTTTATATTTCACCCATTATGCTAATCTACTGAAATTTTTTTGATCCTAATTTTATACTGAAATGAATTAAATAACCTCCACTTTATTTCATTTTCAAATATGAGTCTATCATGTATAATGCATTTCATTCAAATCATTGATGCAATTTTGAATAATATAGGGGTTTGGAAAAAACCAAAGAATATTGTAAGAAAAAAGTTCTTCCAGATAAACAGTCATTCATTAATAACTCCTATAGAATTATTCTACTAATTTACCTATGTCCATTTTACTATTTTGCTATTCAGCTCATATTTTAGTCCATTGTCCACAAGAATATTGAAATCATTAAAAGATGTGAAATTCCTTTTTATATTTATATGTAGATAGTATATACAGGGTTATGTTATAAATACTGATAAAATCCATTTGTGAGGAAGCACAGTTACTAAGATAAAATGTGGAGGAGAGAAATAAATTGTTAGAAAGACCAAATAGAGAATTGTCCCTCAGATAAACACACTAAAAGGATCTGTCTGAAAGCAGAAAAATGGCTGAGACTGCAGGGGATTTTCATTCCCCAGCTCATTTGTATGTGACTGTTTTTAGAGTTCTAAAGGATTTAATTGAAACAAAAAATACAAACCAGGTAACTGAAAAGCATGAGGAGATTAAATAATGACTATTGGATTCATAACTGACAGAAAGGTGAATTTCTAGCATTTTACCTCATAAGGAAAAGTTGAGTCACTAATAACCAGGAGGTTCAGATGTGAGTTAATAGAGGCAATTAAAAAGTGAGTAGTAAAGATGGGGGGAAAAACAGCTCTGAAGAAACCAGCAGGAGAGTCAGCTGACAAGAAAGATTCAGCTACTGTATTAGGAACCTGCTGATTGGGGAAAAAAAAGTCATTGCTTTGATGATTGACTGAAGAAAAGGCAGGAGTAGTTTCCAGGAAAATAATTGAAAGAGAACTTCATTCTGCTGTGGTATAAGCTATTGTCTTGTAGTACAGTCTACAACTTGAGACAGGTGAAATCTTTCAGAAATTGAACTTGCTCTCTACTATACTCTTTGATTTGGGAGGGAGGGGGGAAAACATATCTGCTTTGCTATAAGATTCAGATCTGCCAGGGCTTGTGTATATTGCCCAGAGATCCACCCTGAGGCATTTTTCTATGACCTTTACTTTGCTATAAGAGGATGCTAAGGTGTGATAGGACAAAGCAGAATTATATTGAGTAAAGAGATGGCTAGGATCATTTGCATTGCTCTGAGACCCCATTTGAATAACTTTACAATTCACTGGCTCAAGAACAACCACAAATCAACCATATTGTTATTACCTCAATAGCAACCATAACAACAATGGCGACAAAAACAATAATACTAATAAGTAGTTACCATTTCTTTAGTGCTTACATGCCAGGCACTATGCTAAGCATTTTACTGAGATGCCATTTGATCTTCACAAAAATCTATGCAGAGAGGAACTATTATTACCCACATTTTGCACTTACAGAAATGGAGGCTTAGAGAAATCAAGTGGATGAGATCAGGATAGCAATTTCTAGTCCAAAATAAACATGTGACAAATTCACAATGTCATTCTCTTTGCTAAAAGGTAGGTTTATTTAGGAGAAGGGGTTATAGACAAAATAAAAGGTAAAAGAAGCACCAGAAGTGGCAAATATAAAATAGAGTTGGGAGAGCATTAATGTTCCCAAGGCAAAGAATTTGGAAGAATCCAATCAAGGAATATGGCATGAGGTGGGAGTATACTATTTACTGACAAATTAGATTCATAGAGGAGTTTAGCAGCTAACAAAGTTAGTTAATGTAAGAAGAAAAATGCCATTAAACAGAAGGCATTATGAGGGAGAGAGAGAGAGAAAGAGCAGACCTCATAGTGGGCTTAGTCCTGAAAAGAACTTAGCAAAGATCTTCATGGCAAGCCCATCTTTTATTTTTTTATTTTATTTATTTAATTAATTCATTTATTTTATTATAGCTTTTTATTTACAAGTTATATGCATGGGTAATTTTACAGCATTGAGAATTGCCAAACCTTTTGTTCCAATTTTTCCCTTCCTTCCCTCCATCCTCTCCCCCCCTATGGCAAGTTGACCAATACATGTTAAGTATGTTAAAGTATAAATTAAATATAACATAAACATACATGTCCTAACAGTTATTTTGCTGTACAAAAAGAATCAGATTCTGAAATAGTGTACAATTAGCCTGTGAAGGAAATCAAAAATGCAGGTGGACAAAAATATAGGGATTGGGAATTCAATGTAGTGGTTCATAGTCACTTCCCAGAGTTTTTCCCTGGGTGTAGCTGGTTCAGTTCATTACTGCTCTATTGGAACTGATTTAGTTCATCATATTGTTGAAGAGGACCACGTCCATCAGAACTGATCATCTATATACTATATATATTGTTGTTGAAGTATATAATGATCTCCTGGTCCTGCTCATTTCACTCAGCATCAGTTTATGTGAGTATCTCCAGGCCTTTCTGAAATCATCCTGCTGGTCATTTCTTACAGAAAAATAATATTCCATAATATTCATATACCACAATTTATTCAGCCATTCTCCAGTTGATGGGCATCCACTCAGTTTCCAGTTTCTGGCCACTACAAAGAGGGCTGCCACAAACATTCTTGCACATACAGATCCCTTTCCCTTCTTTAAGATCTCTTTGGGACATAAGCCCAGTAGTACCACTGCTGGATCAAAGGGTATGCACAGTTTTATAACTTTTTGAGCATAGTTCCAAATTGCTCTCCAGAATAAGCCCATCTTTTATAGGGAAAATACAGCCTTTCAAGTTTCTTAGGGAAACCAGGGAAGAATTTAGTAGCTCAGAGGGAGGGGTCAAAGAGGAACTAAATTGAATGCACCTGGAAGACCAGGTCCTAGAACTGTCTAAAAGGAATACTAATCAAAATTCAAAGGTTGTTTAAAGATGCCCAGAGGGTAGGGAATTGACAATGAAGCTTAATAAAGATTACTGTTTTCTCAATCACTATATACAAATAGGATAGTATGGGAATTGGTTATGCCTGATAATAGCCAGATATTTACTGGGGAAGGTAGTAGTGACTTGTCCAAAGTCATACAGCTAGTAAATGACTGAGGACAAATTTGAACTTAAATCTCTAGCAATATTCTGGGATGACTAGCTTATTCTCAGTAGTATAATCATCCACATTTACTCTGAAGTATTTATGATAAAAATCCATACCCAGAGAAGGAACTGATCTAGTCTGTATATAGATCAAAGCATTCTCTATTGCTCTTCCTAGCTCTCTCTTTATTTTTAACTTAATTTTTCTTGAAGGTTTTTTATTTTAATTAGGGTGGGACATCTATGCTTTCTTTCACAACTTGAATTTTATGGAAATGTTTTGCGTAATTTCTTATGTGGTTTCTTGATTGGGGGTGAGATAAACGTGAGAACCTAGAACTCAAAAATCTTAAAAATACATGTTAAAAATGGTTTTGAATGTAACTGGGTAAAATATTAAGTAGATAGATATAAATAAAAATAAAAAATGAATGAATAAATAAAAAAATTAAATCTTCTTGACTCCAGGCCCAGGACTCTATCCCTTGTATCTCCTATTACTTGCCAATAGAGAAAAATAATGCTTGATCAGCACCTTATTAATGAATTAAAGGAGCTTGTCAGTGCTTTATCAGCTTAAAGGAGCTGTTCTTATTTGTGGTGGTAAAGACCAGAAAGGGTAATGTTAACACAAAAATAATTTTGTTCTTTGATGGACCAAAGACATCAAAGTTTGAAACCCATTTTTGTTAGTATTCCAAGAACATTAATTTCTCTACCCTTGTGCCTCTATGCTAAGTTTCGGTAAGTCTATCTATTTCTTCCCTGTGGGAATGCATGTAGTGGTGAAAGATGGTTACTTATTTATTTGTGGTCAAAGAAATTATGATTATTTTTGTTTTTGCCTTATTGTTAAGCATATGATTTATGTGCAATAGCTAAGAATGTCAAGGTGAATGAATAAATTAGTGTAAATGGGAAGTAGGCTGTTGAGGTCTCAAGACTTACAATGGTAAGTCATAGGAGTGTAATATTTCTCAACCTGTCAAAGGCTAGAACTACTTAGTTTGTATCTTTGCATCCTGGACATTTAGCATGATGCTTTATATCATAGTTAGTACTTGTTTAATTCAACTAAATGGCTGAAAATCACAAGATACCACAATTTCAGAAGAATCAGTCTGCTAAGACCTTGAGAGAGTAGTTAGTAGTAGTCATGTTGTGGTTTCTATTTTGGAAACTCAAATCTTCTAGTCTGAGGTTAGGTTGGGGTGAGTGAGTTAATCTAAACAGAGGGAATAGGGCATGATCCTTTGGTGTATGTTATATATATGTATATTCATGTACATATTACATATATGCATATAAATATATGTCTGTGTACATGTATATATACATATATGCATTAATTTTACTGTTTATTGTTACTAATGATCAAACTAGTTGTAGTAACATTATCAACAAAGAAAATGAGGATAGTTTAGCATGTATGACTTGTTCCTTCCAAACCAATCTTAGTGTAGTCATTAATTCCTCTTTTATATGTTTATAAACTATTAAAATATTTTTTAGAATTTTTAGAGATTTGATATGAAGATCATAAGTCTGTAGCTCATGAAATCAAACATATCATTTTCTTTCAAAATTGAAATAACATGGGCTGAATAGGTTGAGATCAGAATTTTTTTTTTGTATTACTACAATATCACTTTTTTCACACAAGAAATGACAAGGCCCAAGAGGCAATATGGAATACTGGATAGGGTGATAGTAGTGGAGTCAGAACTATGTAGGCTCCTGATCTAATTTTGACACATAATGACAAGTGACAGCCTGATACAAATCATTTAACCTAGCAGTGCCCCATACAATTCTTTAATACTATAAACTGCAGAGAAGTTGCTGATTTCAATTGGTAGAAGGAGCTGCCTTGGAAGGGAGGATTCCTTATATCAGTGAATCATAGGTTTGGGAAAAATAACAAAACTCAGGAATCACAGCCAAACAATCCCCTTTCAGATTCTGAATTATATACTGTTAAGTGGCACTATCTTTCACAAAATTTCTTCTCTACAGACTAGAGGTTGTTGTGAGTTCTAAAAAAATGACATGCATTTAACATAGGTGTTGGCAAGTTCTGTGAACAAGTGAAGGTTTCAAGTATGGGTCTAGCAGTCTACTGTATCTGCTCAATCACAGATTTTGGACTGCTGCAAAATATTAATATAATCATTGGTTCTCTAAATGGGCAATCTTTATTCAATGATGAATAAATTGTCATACACTGGGAAGAACCAAGTGCATTTATATGTTCATTCAGCATATAATTTTTTAAGTACAAAGTGATTATAATTCAAAGAGATGACAGTTCACAGGTTTTTTTTTTTCCAAAGAGAGACTGAAAAGAGTTAGTGAAGTTGTTTTCAGAATGCATGAAAGGTGACAAATCTCTCATCTTTGTTTTGCTAAGTCTCATTCTTTAAAACAGTAATTTATCTTACCTTGAATAGCTCATAGTATGTCTAAGAACATTGAAAAGTATTTTATCCCAAGAAGTGCATGGTGACAAAGATGAAACAGAAGATGAAATAGAACTTGGGAAGAACATGACAAGATCTTTTTAAAACTAAATCAATTTTGACACTCAGTGACTTCAAAAGAAAAGTGGGCATAGAGGAGAATGGAGAAAAGTGTACACATCAAGCCCTATCTTTTGTCTCTATGAATTTGCACTGGTTGTCCCTCCTATCTGGAATGAACTCCCTCCTCACTATTGCCTCTTGGATTTTGTGTTCTTTAAGGCTCAGTTCAAATGCTGGTCATTCCCACTTTCCTAAACTTGCATTACATTTATTTTTTTTTTTACTCATTCTGTATTTATTCATATTTGTACATACTTTCTCCACCATCAGAATTTTACTTCTCAAAAGATAGATCTACTTAGTTTTTATCCTTGCATTCTGGGCACTTAGCATGATGCTTTATATTATAATAGTACATGTTTAATTCAGTTAAATGGCTTAAAATCACAAGATAGCACAATTTCAGAAGAATCATGGAGCTATCATGGAGGACCATGGAAAGTCACCTGTAAATTATTAGAAAACTATAATATCTCCCTAAAGATTCTTCACCATAAAGAAGCAGCAGAAATAATTTCTCTCTTTTCTATTCTGTAAGAAGCCTTTTCTCTTTGTCATTCATATTCTGAGAATGCATGAACTTGTTTACCATCCTTGAGTTTCTGAGTTGTTCTCAGCAGCTTGCTAAGTCAGCCATTATCTGTAGACATGATAAACCATTCTTAGGTGCTGATAGGTCAAAAAACAAACAAACAAAATAAAACCCCCAACTCCATCATTTTGGAAGCATCGCATCTTCTTACCACTTAGCCCCATCTATGGCATCATTGAATGAGATATTGACAAAGGATCCAAATTAATTATGGATAGGAATGCCATCGTGGAGCTGAATAACTTCAGGGCTGACATCAGGACTGCATTTGGAAGTCTCATGATTTTAATACTTAGACTACTTTAATACTTAGACTCTAAGCAGTAGCTGTTCTATTCTATCCTGGGTTTTGTCCTATGCTTTGTGAGACCATCATACTCATTTATATGAGGATGGTATTTCTTATCCTCTTTGACATGTAAAGGAACCCTTTGTACTACCCACAATTCCTCTTCCTCCTTTTCTTCCTATGTCTCATTTACTCTGGGTATACCATTTCTTTCAATTTTCCAGCTCTGGTGAAATCCATGGGCTCAGAGTTTAGCAGAAGGAAGACAATATTGTAGTAACAAGCAATTAGGCAAATAAATCATAAAAACAAAATAGCAAAAATGACATGACATAGCATATGAGAAAAGTGAAATTATAACAAGAAATGGGTTGGTCATGGAATGAGAATGAGATGGACAGCCTTATTATTACATTTGATAAATGCGAAACCTTTAGAGATCTTTAAAAGAAAGAAAATCACCCAGGATATTCGATGGATCCTTTACAGAGAACTTGTGGAAGTTTGTTATTGACACTTGACTGAAGAAAATAAGAAAGCAATCTCTGTGTACCTGTAAAAAGTGTCCATGTACATGAAATCCAAAATCTACTTAGGGACCTATATATAATCACCACAGGTTACATACAAGTAAATTGTGATTATACTGTGCCATGAATGATCATTAAATTTTTTTTTAACAAACTATTAAATTACTCCTAATTTTGACCCAATATTAATTAAGATCCAGATTGTCTTTTTGAAATATTTATTTATTTTTGGAAACATTTGTTATCTTTTCCTTTCACTGAAATCCCTTTGAATGAATAATAATTTAATAATGAATGAATAATAATTTAATTAAAAAAACCATGCAACAAGCATGTATAGTATCACAAAACAAATTACCACACTGTCCATGTCCAAATGCACAGCTGACATTTATTTTTAATGAGCACCTGCAGTTGATTAAATGGTACATATTTTATGAACAGTGCTTTTATCTTTTCAATGTAAAATCCTGCATTGGAAGGCTAGTTATGGATAAATGATATATCAAAATATATTTTTGATACTTTTATGGATCTGTGATATTCAACTATCACATCCAGTAACTGAGTGGATTCACAATTCAAAGATACTATCCCATCCTATATCATTTGTGACGAAGCTTCCTATAAATCCTTCAGGGGAGGAGTGAAATGACACTGTCCAATGTATTCATACTGTTCAAATTAATATTGTTAATAATGTTAATATTTCATGGAAACCCATGGATAATGAAGATAATTCATAGTTACCAATCCCAGATATAATTTTGTTTTTCAGTTGAACAACTTTCTGCTGGAATCTTTTGCATATTTTTCTTGCAAAATTCTTGTTTGGAAGTAGGTTTCAATGTATTCCCACCCACCATTTTTCTTACTAGTGGGGGTAACCTTCAATTTCAATTTATTGACTCTAATATTTCATATGGTTTTATAGTAGTATTAATTATTTGAGAAGACCTTATTAACAAAATCAGCAAACAGTTAAGAAAAGCATCTTTGTTCTGAACATAGGCTAACCTCTAAATGGATTTGCAAAAATTTTTGGTCTTTTTTTATTTTATTAAGAAAATATTTTTATCTTTACTTTTGAAAGTATCATCATTTCCAAATATATCACTCTTCCCCAAACTTCCCAAATATTCTTTCCTTATATAACAAAAACAACAAAGAAAGAAGGAAAATGCAACTCAACAAAGTAAACAAATTCATTAATTAAAAATGACTTATGAAGGAGGTTCTACACATAGAGCTCCTCATCTTTTTAAAAACCAGTTAAAGTTAAATTTTCTCATTTCTTCTTTGGGGCCAAAATCAATCATTTTAATTACTGTATTAATTCCATATTCTCCTATCTCTGTTGTTGAAATTATTGGGTATATTTCATCCTTGGTTCTGCATTCTCACTTTTGCAATAGATATGTCTTCCCATATGATTATAAATTTTTTCATATTCAACACTTTATAAAACACAGTAACACTCAAGTATATTCATATAACTCATGTACCTCAATTTGTTTAATCATTCTTTAATTGATGAGTAATTACAGTTTGAATTTTTTTACTTTTTTACTACCATACAAAGTACTGCTCTAAATATTTAGTTGTATATAAGATATTTTATTTCATTATCCTTTTTTTCAATAGCTGTCTTGGAATATGTATGTGGCAGGGAAACTTCCCACTCAAAGGGCATTGACATTTTAGTCACTTTCTTAGGATCATTTCATATAGTTTTCTAGTATTGCTGAATAACCTACAAGCCTAACAGTGTTTCAGCATGCCAATCTTTTCCAAATCCTCCAGCATTTACTATTTTTGTCTTTTTTGAATTTTTGCCAGTTTGCTAATCCTAAAATGAAATTGGCATATTCTGATTTATACTTTTCATGTTATTAGGAAGGGAAAAATAAATCTTTATTTGACAGTTAATAGTTTCTAGGACTTTTTTGCAAACTAGTTCCTATCTTATAGTCAGTTATCTATTTATTGTAAAATGTGTCTTGGTCTTATGTTTTTTATTAATTCATTATGCATTTTGGATCAGATTTTATGGGATTGAAAGATACTTCTCCATAACCCTGCCAACAATTTTCCATTTTTCCTACTTGTATTAATATTATGAATTCAAAAGCTTTTAAATTTAATTTAATCAAAATTGTTTATTTTGATCTTTAGTCATCACAGATTTGTCATTCGAATGAAACAAGTGATATTTGAAAAATTATACCTTGGGAAGAGCATATGACTTAAATGGCACATTTAAGGAAGGTGGTTTGATTATACTTGCATGTAGTAGTGTCTCATGAGTAGTATTTGAAAAAAAATCAACTCTTAAATCATAGAAAAGCAGTTTGTAAATTAAAAATTGTTTTAAACTTGAGAAACATAAAAACACGAATATTTCAACATTCATAAAAACCATGAAATTCTAAAACAATACATCAAATTTAACCCATTAGTAATATAGTGTATCTATGCTCTTACAACCCCTCCAACTATTTTTTTCTTTTTTTATGGTGATCTTTGTCATTCTGATGATAAAGTAAAAAATTTTAAAGGTTTTAAGTTTTACTTTTTAGTTTTTGCATTTCTTTATAATTAATTATTTGAAAGGTTTTATGTGGTTGTTGATAGTTTGCTTCTTCATTTCCAAACTGTTTTTTCAATTTTTTTGACCATTTTTATATTGGGAAATAGTTCTTCATTTAGCTCTTTATGAGAGAATGCAATTTTCCCCTAGTTACCTTTTCCCCTTCTAATTCTAATTGCATTAATTTTGCTCATACAAAAACCATCCAGTTCGGCGTACTTTAAAACTGTTCATTTTAATCAATCAAATAAAATAAGCATTTACAATATTCTGGCTGAAGACAGTTTACATTTTAGTAAGGAAGATAATATGTGAATAACTAATTATCTATAAGATACAGAGAAGATGAAAGGTGATCTCATAAGAATAGTCAATAGCAGCTAGGAGCCTCCTAGAAAGAATGTCTATTGAGCATTAATTCTTGAAGAATAGAAGGAGGAAAATAAAGGGGGAGAAGTTGGAAATATTCCAGGCATAGGGTACATCCAGGGCAAAGACAGAGCAGTGAAGCATTATAGATGACAAGTAGCCAAGAGCTGTTGTAGCTGGATTATAGTGTGTAGAGTGAGGAATAAAAGATAACTGGACTGGAAAAGTTGGAGTAGATCAGGGTACAAAGAGCTATGTGTGTTGGTGTTTGTGATTGACATGACTAACTTGTGATTTTGGAAAATCACTTTGGCAGCTAAGTAAAAGACACTTTATAGAATAGGGAGATAATTGAAGCAGGGAGACTAATTAGAAGGCTTTTGTAATGGTTCAACTGAAAGGTGATAAGGACCTGAACTGGAGTTCTGGCTGTGGGATTGGAGAGAAAGGAAAAGAGATGTTATGAAAGTACTTTAGTTTTTGTTCATAGCTTTATTTCAGTTGTATCTGACTTTGTGACCCCATTTGGAGTTTTCTTGGCAAAGATACTATAATAATTTACCATTTCTTTCTCCAACTCATTGTGTCTGAGACTGAGGTAAATAGGGTTAAGTGACTTGCTTGGGATCACACAGCTAATAAGTGTCTGAGGCCAGAACTCGAGAAAACCTGGCATTCTATGTTTTGTACCATCTAGCTGTTATGAAAGAAGAAACAACACAATTTGGCCAAGAATTGGCTATGTGGAGTGAGTGAGAGTGAAGAATCTGGGATCATACTGAGGTTGAGCCTGGGTGTTTGAAGGATAGTAGTGCTATGGGTCATATTTGAGTTTATAGTTTCAGATGAATGATGAGGTTAAAACCTAAATTGTAAAGGGTTTGGAAGAAAGTAAAAGTACAGGAAATGGAGTTACTTGTATAGTAGATATCTTTGTCAGAGTCAAACTAAGAAGGTGAAGAGAGATAAGAAATGAAAGCTAGTAGGGATGGAAGGATCAAATGAAATTTTTTAGGGATACAAGAGATTTGAGTGTGTTTCTAAGAAGCAAGAAAAAAGTCAGTAGATACACAAGAGATTGAAGACAAAAGTATATGATCATCTTATACTACTTTGTTTGACCAGGAACTTTTCCTCTATACATCATTGTAAAAGGTATCACTCCTTCCCCTTAATTCATTTGTGATAAAACCTTTTAAAAATTATTTTATATAATCATTTGACTCTTATTGTATTTTTTGCTGTGAGATATTATTCTAAACCTAATTTTTGTCAGACTACTTGAGAGTTTTCATTAATGTTTTTCTCCTTTCTGTAGCAGTTTATTGACTTCTATGCTACTTTCCTCAATTACTATCTTTTTTATGTAATTTATTTTATTGATCAACTTTTCTACAATAGAAATATAAAAAGATTACATTTTTTACCTCAGTTATAAGGTAACTTATATTTAATTAATTGAGTTAATGAATATATTTTTATGATTATTTTAATCTTATTTTTATATTTATCATAGAAGTCTATTTCTAAAATGCAGGAATATCTGATATTAGCAAAGATATACCAAAGAAAAAAATCAAAGTCTACTGAGTATTAGTCTACTGAGAGTTTAACGATGTTGGATTTTTTTAATAGAAAAAATTATAAGAAAATTGATCCACAAATCAGTATTATATGACTTCCAATTTCATTAAATATAATATCTGTAATTTTAATATGCCTTGGAACTCCAATTATTTTAAAATTCAGTATTAAAGAAGGTTAAGAAAAAATTGTGCCTTCTTCTTATCTTCTGAAGAGGAGGCACAATGCATAGGATTTATAATTCAGAGTATGTAAAAAACATTAATAGTATTTTATTTTCCAAATATATGTAAAGATACTTTTCAAGTCATTTTTGTAAGACTTTGTTTTCCAAGTTTTTGGAAACTCCTCCTTTCTCTCCTCCCCAAGACAGTAAGTAATCGGATAAAAGTTAAATATGTGCAGTCCTTTCAAACATATTTCCATATTTGTCATGCTGTGCAAGAAAAAGCTCACCAAAAGAGAAAAAAAAATCTTAAGAAAGAAAACAAACACAAAATGAAAAATACTATGTGTTGATCCATATTCAGACTTCATAGTTCTCTCTCTGGATGAGGATGACATTTTCCATCATAAATCTATTAGAATTGCCTTGAATCACTGCATTGTTGAGAAGAGCCAAGTCTATTACACTTGAATCTTATAATCTTTGATTTCTTTGATATAATGACTTTGATTTCTTCATCTGAAAATTGTCTGTTCATATCCTTTCACCATTTGTCAATTGGGAAATGAGATGTATTCATAAAAATTTGAGTCAGTTCTTAAGGTATTTTAGAAATGAGGCCTTTATCAGAAACATTGGTTATAATTTTTTTCCCCTCAAATTTCTGTTTCCCTTATAATCTTTGTTGCATTGGTATTTTTGTGCAATTTTTTTTCATTTAATGTAACCAAAATTATCTATTTTACCTTTCATAATGTTCTTTAGTTCTTCTTTAGCCATAAATTCCTCCCTTCTCTACAGATTTGAGAAGTACTGAGAGGCAGACTTTCCCTTGTTCTCCTAATTTGTTTATGGTATCACTCTTCATGTAGACATGAACTCATTTTAACCTCATCTTGCTATTGGGTGTTTATTGTTGATCACTGCCAAATTTCTGTCATACTATTTTTTAATTTTTCGAGCAATTCTTGTCAAATAGTGATTTCTTGTTCCAGAAGCTGCAGTTTTTGAGTTAATCAACTAGATTTTTGTAGTCATTGACAATAGTGTCTTCTGTACCATTGCATTCCATTAATTCACTCAGAGTATAAGTTCTTAAAGAAATACATTAGAAATTTTTTTTAAAAATTAGCACTTCTTTTTTTATTCCATTTATTTATTTAATATTTACCCCAGTTATATTCAAAACAATTTTTTAACATTTGTTTATAAAATTCTTGAGTTCCAGGTTCTCTCTTTTATTCCCACCCACAATTAAGAAACCACATGTGAAGTTATAACAAAACATTTCTATAAAAGTCAAGTTGTGAATGAACACATAGCCCTCCCACTCTAATGAAAATAAAAACCCTCAAGAAAGATTAAGTTTAAAAGAGAGAGAGACAGAGAAACAAAGAGAGAGAGAAAGAGACAGAGAATCATTGTACTATTAGAAAATAGCAAAGTCATTTACAGCTGGTCACCCCAGAACATTGATATTACTTCATATATGGTACATTTCATTTTGCTTGAGTTTATGGAGGAGTTTTCATATTTTTCTTTTTCTGGAATCATCTTGCTGATAATTTCCCATAGAACAATAATATTCCATCACAAATGCATACTACAGTTTATTGTGTCATTCCCCATTGATGGGCATCCCCTCAATTTCTAGGAATTTTTGCCTTGAGAAGGGAGCTGCTATGAATATTTTTGTACATGTAGGTTATTTTTATTTTTTAAAAATATCTTTTGATATTCATACTTAGTAATGATGTTGTTAGGTCAAAGAATATGGACAAATTTATAGCCCTTTTGGCAGAGATCATGTCTTTTGATCATTTATCACTTGAGGCATGGCTCTCATTTTTCATAATTTTGACTCAGTTCCATCTATGTTTGAGAAATGAGTTCTTATTTAAAAAAAACATTCTTTGAATTTTTTTTTTACAATTACTATTATTAACTGATTTATACTTTTACTCTCTCTGTCCTCAAAAGTGTTTTGGTACTAACCACTCCCTTCCCCATATGCCCTCTCTTTTATCACCCTCTCCCCCTTCCCATAACCCATTCCTCTCCGATTTTCCTTCAGAATAAGATAGATTCTATATCCATATTGAATATGTATATTACAAATTTTTCATAGCAAATATTAGTCTGAGATTTGCAACTTACTTTAGCAGTCATCTGTCTAATAAAGAAACAATGAAGGAAATAAACATTAAATACCTACTATGTATTAAGCACTGTGCTAAAAACTTCATAAATATGATCTTATTTCATGCAATAATCCTGAGAGGGAGATGCTATTATGATTCCCATGTTATGGTTGAGGAAATTAAGGCAGACAGAAATAAAGTGATTTCCCAGGAATACAGTTAGCTAGTGTTTAAGGTCAAATCTGGGGAGAAAAAAAATTTTTTTCCTGATTCCAGGCCCAGCAGGAAGTTCTATATAACAATTGTAAAACAATGTTTAATAATTTCCATTTGAAGATCTCTAGTATTGAGTAATTCGCTATTTTTCTCAATTTTGGACAACTTTAAATATTTAGGAAATTCCCCTCCCTCTTCACTCTGTATTTCCACCATAGTGGAGTTTAAATTTATTTTTCTGCAACTTTCACCAGTATCTTCCGATTCTACTGCCTGGGTTCAGGTAAATAACAGGAAACATTCTTATACAAAAGTTTTTTGAATATTTGAAGATTGCTTTCATGCTTCTACTACATCTTCTCTTCTCCTGAAATAAAATATTTGTTTATTTCTATCAATGGTCTTATTTCAATGGTCAGTTTCAAGTCCTCTCCTAATCTTCTTCATTGTTAAAAATAATAGCTATCATTTATATGTCATGTTATGTACGTGGCATTGTGTTAAGTGCTTTACAAATATTAATTAATTTGATCCTCAAAACAACCCTGGGAAGGTTTGTTGAAAAATAGATGTTTCCGGGGAATAGATGTTATTATTATTTCTATTTTACAAATAAGGAAACTAAGGAAAGAAGAAGTTGTGACTTGCTCAAGATTACATGACTAGAAAATATCTGAAACCAAATTTGAATTCAGATATTCTTGGTTCCAGGATCTATATTCTATTCACTGGGTTACCTAGTTAGTTCTGAGAAAAGGTCCCTGGGTCTCATCAGCCTGCCAAAAGGGTCCATAACTCAAAAAGTTTAAGAACTAGATATTAGGCTTCTATCAATTCTGATTAATATTAGATTATTATTTTTTTTACCTGCTATTTCATACTGACTCATTGACAGTCTACTCAAATTCCCAGGTCTTTCTCACATGAATTGTTTAAATAATGTTTCTTGTCCAGAGAGATATTGTGAGATACATTTTAAATGACTGAGATTCGGGTATATGATATCCAAGTGTTCCTTACTCCACTTTTTTTAAAATCAGGAAATGAGTTTAGTTTGATGATTTAATCTTGATGAACCCATGTGGGTTTGCAGTGAGCATTACTTTCTTGGTGCTCATTAAGCATTCTTTTAATCATATAATATTGGATTTTTCTAGGAATTGAAGCCTAGTTTATAAGCCTATTGCTTGAAGAATCAACTTTATTCCCATTTAAAAACTTTAAGGCATTATAACAAATGTTTCTTTTTCATGATCTATCAAAATATTTATTGCTTTTGAACTAGAAAAGTAGTTGAAACAAGTAACTTTTATTTTGCTTTTTAATAGGAAACAGATGGAATTGACCTGTGGATCAGGTACAATAAGGGGAAAAAAAAAGAAAAAAAACAGATGCAATTAATCATTAGAGGTCCCAAGGGATTCTCCTTCCTGTCCTTTAAGGATTTTTTTTCTTGGCAGGGGGAGATAGTGACTATGGACTAATTTGTTCTTTTTGTTGAGTTTGAACTATGTCGTTTCCTTTTTCCCTACCTATCCCTCCTTCTACTTCCACCACTGATTCTGTTTTCTGTTTTCTGGTGTTCATAGTTTTAACTTTAGCAACCTCTCCTTTGTGCTCTTGTCATTGAGTTGTTTTTTTTTAACCAAGGTCCACATCTTATATTAACTCCATGTTTCCAATGTATATTTGGATAAATTCAAAATGAGAGAAATTAAATAATTTCTCCAGGATTATACAGTTAGTAAATATCTGAGGCAAATGTGGAATTTAGGTCTTTCTGATTCCAAGTTTAGAATTCTAAACACTGGGTCATCTTGTTGCCCAATATTATAGGTTGGATTCTACACATATAAATAACAAAGTTGGGTTAGAGGACCTTACAGGTCATTCACAGCTCTGTATGGATGATTCCATGATTTGTGGCTTATTTACTAATTAGCATTCACTGTAGATGCAAACAGAAGTCTTCTATTTGCAAATCTTATCCTTTAAATCCTAAATCTAGTTCTTTCCATATATATAGTCTATCCATTCATTTCTCATATTAGGAAACTGACAGTCAGAAAAGTTAAGTTTCTGTAATTGGAAAACCTAAGAAAAACAAGCACCATGTCTTTCTCTAGGCTTGTGTTTTCCTCTTGTTCTTCATGAACAAGTTGGACAGTTTTTTTTTTTTAACCTTCTTCACTTATTGTGAGATACTGAGCTAATGATTAATAAAAGTGAGGAGAAATCAAGTTAAAGTGAAAGTGGACCGGGATACAAAAGCCTAAAATTAAAAAAAAAATGCAGTCCAGAGAAGGCCTAGATTTGACATTCACAACTCTGGGTATTAGAAGAGCTGAAGTAAATGAGTGGAGAAGGATGACAAAAAATGCTTATAGATTGAAGAAAGAACTTGTAAGGCAATCACATTCCTGTATACAAAAAGAATGAATGATTAATGTCTCCCTAATAAACTATCTGGTCCCTAGGATACCTTCCGAAGTTTAAACTATAAAATGAGTTTCTGTTAGGGGGAAAAAGATGAAATTCAGGATTACATAAACTTTTCTTCTCCTTCTTGCACTGGTCATTTTTAAGGGGGAAATAGGTGTTCACATAATTTTCAAGATTTATTTTTTTAAATCTATATGATTTGGATTCCCTAATTAAATAATTGATTTATTTGAAAAGTGAATCAAATTTTAGCTAAGAAGTTTATTATTTATTTAGGAGTAGAAACAAATGTTAGAAACCTGTTTGTAGACATCGTCTTTGCATATGATGAATGCAGGCATCAACAATTATATTTCATATAATTAAGGATAAAAATGGCTGCCATTTATAGAATTCTTGAGTGTTTATTAAGTGTTTTTATGTGTTATCTGATTTTATCTTTAGGATAAAACTACTAGGCAGTTGTCATAGGTATTACTCCCATTTTATAGATGAAGTTAAATGACTTGCCCACTGTCACACAGATTGCTAGTGGTGAGAACAGATTTGAATTAAGTCTTTATCCAACTCCAAGTTTTCTCTTTCTGGGACTTTTTCAGTAGTATCCCCATCCTGTTAAACAAAAAAAGCTTTACTGAGCTCAAATCTTCTGAGTCACCATATTAAAAAGAGCTTAAGGTTTTTTCCACTGATAGAGAATTTGAATATCAATTAGTTGCCATCTCTATCACCTTTCCCTCTCTCTACTACCACTATACCATTCCTTAGGAACAGGTCCTTTACTCCTTCTCCCAGTAATTCCTGTTTGATGCACATAAAAACCCTATAAAACCCAGATTTTGCTGTTTTTAATGATGCCTTCCATTGATCCCAGCAGATCTGAATCGACTACCATTCTTTATAGTATATTCTTGCAATAAAACTGGAAAGTTTTATATTTTCTCTTCTTGTTGTGTATGCCATGTTTCCTTGTACTTTACTTTGAGACCTGAAACTTTCCTAATCCTAAATTTACACACCATGCTACCTGTAAATATGATTGCATTTGTTTGTAAAGATATTTTAATGTGATGTTTAGGAGTATGCTTATAAGCTCCATATCCTTATTAGTTAATTTCTCTCTATCATATTTAAAGGAGATAGGAAATGTATTATTTTAGATCACATCTAATTATAATTATTCATGTTAAGAGTAAGAGTTTTACTAATATATACAAATATATCAATGTAAAGAAACTAGTTAAAATTCTCTTCAGCATATTCAGTCATTTTAGAAATCTTCCTCTTTGTAGTTTCTAGGGGCAACAGGAAACAGGGTACAATCAGTAAGCATAGTAATTTTATGGAGATAACATATGCTCTACTCAATAAGTTGTTCCTGATAGGATAATTCAAAACTCATAGAATAATAATCAACAGGTTATAGACTCAACATAATGAAGTCTCCATTTCAATTTGGTTTGATTTTTTAAAAATCTTCTTGCACTATAACCTTTAGAGATTTTTAAAATAATTATTATTTTCCTAAAATTCACAGAATCAGAGTTAAAATTTGACATATTACTAAGACATCTATCTCATGACACCTTTGATTTGTCTCTTCTGTCTTGCAACAAAATAGTGCAATGAATTTTCAAATGGTTATATCCCATAATTTTAATGTATTTCAGTGACATTTGGTTCATAGCTAGAGGTTATACTGAGAGATGGGATTGCATTCCGTGAGGTCTGGAGTTCATAGAATCACAAATACAGTGTGACTTTCATGTATGTATGTCTTTGGGAATGAAAGCAAGAATGTTAGACAAAAAGCCCTTGAATGTAAGTCGGGTCTATCTAGAATATTGTATTTGGAAATGGAAAGGATACAAATTAAAGTGAACAAATAGAATGTGGCACCTTAACATCCTGCATCAAAGGACAGATAAACCTTTCTAGAAATAAGAATTCATATTTAGTAAGGTATGGAACTGAGAGTCAGATGTTCAAGACTGTAGTATGATAACAATGCAATTCACCTTGGTTGCTATAAGCTTTTTTTATTTTATTTTATTTTAAATAGGGTCTCTGAATAGGTTCACTTCAGATGCTTCCATTATCTATCACTATAAGTGACATGAAATGCCCATTTGTAAAGTTACAATAATTATTTGCATGCCAAGTGTTCCCCAGAATATAATTCATTTATACCTAATCATGCTTACTTCTATTCCATGAAGAATCATTACCCATTTATAAAAATGTACTGATGATGCTTTCTATTTAGAACAAAACTACACTTATGGCTTTATGGGTGGCATTAAATAGTAAAAAGGAGCTCTGGGTAGGCATCAACTAGGCCTATACTTCCCTAGACAACAAACATCCTAAATCTTTTAAATTGAGTTTTAATTCTTTACTTGTATTGAACATCAAAATGCACTTATTTGCCCCTTTGTCATTCATAAGATCTTACTCCTATTATAATCAGATGTCAGTTTCAACACCATCGTGAGAAGCCATTCCAAAGATCTCTGGTCTGGATACATATCAATGAGCTTCATTATTCCCCCTCAAAGCACCTTTGTAGTGAGGATCATAAAGATCAAAAGACCATATATTTAGAAGTAAAAGGCATCTCAGAAGCCATTTAATCCAATCTCCTCATTTCACAAATGAAGAAACCACAGCTCCTGGGAATGAAATAATTTGCCTAAAGTCACAATGGTAAGAAAAAACAGTTTGTATGATTTTAGATCCACTATTCTTTCCAGTTTATGTCAGTTTATGACAATTGATAACATTTGGGAGGATTTAGAAATTTGGGCATTTTTATTTTCCCCTTAGCAGAATCTCATTTTGTTTTAGTCCCTTGAAAGTTCAAGATCTGATGGAATTTGGAGGTAATGCATATGTATAATTAGGTAATTTTTTTTCCTATTGCACCTAGGTTATATAATGGATAAAATGCCTGGCCCAAAGGCAAGAAGATATCATTCTGAGTTCAAATCTGGCCTCCGATACTTTTTAGCTCTGGATGACTCTGGACAGGTCACAACTTTATTTTGCCTCATTTTCCTCATCCATAAAATAATCTGGAGAAGGAAATAGCAAACTACTACAATCTCTTTGCCAGGATAACCCAAAATGGGATTATGAAGAGTTGGACATGATGTAACAATTGAACAATAACTATAATGTTATGTATAAATTCTTCTTATTATTTTATTATTATTATTATTATTATTTTTTGCTGAGGCAATTGGGGTTAAGTGACTTGCCCAGGGTCCCACAGCTAGGAAGGGTTAAGTGTCTGAGATCATGTTTGAACTCAGGTCCTCCTGACTTCAGGGCTGGTGCTCTATCCACTGTAACACCTAGCTACCCCTTCTGTGTAAATTCTTAATGGAGGTAATTAGTATTGACCTTGCACAGTTATGAAAATCAAATGAGATCTTAATTGTAAATGCTTGGAACAGTGCTTGGCACATGGTAAGCGCTATACAAATGTGAGGTTTTATCACCATCATTATTATGATTATTATTATTTATTACTCTAATGTACCTTGATATGTTCTTTGAACTCTTAGAGTAGATCAAGAATTTTTCTCTCATAGTCACATTCAGGATTTGACCTAAGAGTTTTTTATAATTCACTATATAACTGTGAAATTAATCAATAAATATTTATTGCTTACCACTTGCCAAGCATTCTGCTTGGTTAGAAGGATACATAGAAAAAATTTACATGGTCTTTATATTTAAGAAACTTATATTGGAAAGAACAAAATAAAATTAATAAATTTGAAATAAATGTTTAACATATGTTATACTTATAACATTATATAACACATGTTATATTACATATGTGTATAGTCATACATGTATTTATATAAATGTTTACCTTGTATTTATTTATATATGTATGTGTGTGTGATATTAGTTGCTATTTCCCAGAATTTCTATAGCACACAATATATAATTTATATATCTATATATAATTTATAGGATATTTATATAATCTCTACTGTAAAAACTCTTGATGTCTTGTTTCTGTCTCAAATTCTTTTGATGTTATACCCAAATGGAAAGCCTTTTCTAAAGCAAGTTCATTATAATGATAAAGAATTTTATGACAGTATCACCATTTTGGTTATTTCTTTCCCAATTTTAGAGTAGAGTATGTGATAATCTTAGGTGTATTTGGTTATTTAAATCACTTTACACAATTGTTTAATATATATATATTCACTATGTTTTCTTATATTCAAAATATACTTTTCCTTCCCTGCCCTCTGCCTTCTCCTAGAGAGTAGGAACTGTCTTACCCATTTTTGTTTCACACACAACCTAGCATTGTGCCTTGAATAGAGTAGATCACTAAATATTTGTTAAATTAAATTGGATTATACTGAAAAGAATAAATCTTGATTGCTTAACTTATTTTAAAAGTAGGTTGGGTGGTGTAGTGGAGAGAAATGATGTATTTGGAGGCCAGGGATTTTGGTTCAAATCCACCTCTGTCAACTTATTATGTGATCTTAGACAAGTCACAGCCTCAAAGAGCTACAAATTCTTCATTTACAAAATGAGATACTTTGACTAGATGAGCTTAAAGTGACTAAGGTTACTTTGAGCTCTAGATCTATCAGCCTGTATTATTCAAAGAGACTAATTAGTTATACAGTTATGTCTTAGGTCTCTAGAAGGGATGAAAGACAAAAAGAATCAAGTGAAAGACATCTTTCAGAAAGGAAGGGAGATCTGATATTCTTGATACTCCTGGTAAACAGTGAACTTGTCCCAGATTTTTCTTTAATATAGCAAAATATAGGGATCAGATCAAGCTTGATCATTCCTAGGCTCGGTGAAGTTCTCTTCTTTGTTCACTTCTCATAGTCAGAAAATAGAGAATAAAAGACCTCCCAGGATGGAGTTAGGCTGTCCTGGAAAAAAAAAAATAGCAGAAGCTATAAGTCTTTGCATCTTTTTAAATTTAAATTTGATTTAACTTGTTTAAATCTTTTTAGACTGTGATATTTTCTCCTGATTAAGCCAAGCAATTACTCTAATATTTCCTCCACTAGTAGAGTAAAGGACAATCAGGAATGATAGTATTCCCTTTGGGAATACCTTTTAAATCTTGGTCACTGGGCCAAGGGACCTCATCATGTTTATCCTGTTCCTGAACATATCATATATTGAGTTATTTCTCATATTTTGTAAGATTCTTTCTGATACACTGTGCCCAGTCTATTTGCCTATTGAAATTGGTTCCTTGTGTAGTGAAGAAGTTGTCAAGGTGTCTGTTTAGGAGTTCACATCACTGGAAGTGGAACACCTTCACAAAGTAACTGAGGTACTTCTTGACAGAGATACCTTTGATTGATGCAAAGGATTAGTCAATCTTATTGTTGCTATTCAATTTTCAATAAGATGTGATTTGCTTTTTAATTATTGTTCTATTAATTGGGTTATAGAAATATTAATGGCAGAGGTAGGCAGTGTTGGATAAAATATATGGTAGATCTGTCTTTGCAAGTGTTTGTTCCTAATGAAGTTGATCCTCTACCCTATCACTTCTTACTATCAATAATATATTGGAAAGCAAAAAAAAAAAAAAAGTCGATAAATTGCTGCTGCCTTCAGAGTCAGGAAGCCCTGGGTTCAAGTTCTGCCCGTGATACATAATGATTGTGTGATTTCAGTCAAATCACATAACCTATCAGGGCCCTCAGGAAACTCTTTAATACAATAAAGAGGATATTGGTCAGTTTGTTTTGATAGGGAGAGATTCTGCACCAGCATCTTCCTGAACTTATGAAATCAGAAGTTATAGGTTCAAGTCCTGGTTTATTTTGTGGGTAATCAAACTAGGGTTGAGTTTCTTATAAAAGTGCTAATAACCTTGACAGCTATCAGTCAGTTGGTCAATTAATATGCATTTATTCAGCACGCACTATGGGATAGATTGGGAGCAAAACCATTCTGTAAGCTAAAAAGAATCATATAAATGTGAACCACTATTTTCTAACCTGTTGGTACACTGCCATGTACCTCAGTTTAAGGTCAGACTTTGCTGAAATTCCAAGTGTTTTTGTTCCTTAGTTCTTCGTGGACATGACAATTTGGTGTCTATGTGAATTTTGCAATTTCTTTCTCTATGTATGCTGCCTGCCAATGTAATTATCACAAACACAGATGTAGAAGGAATTTAACTATATCTGTGTCTCTGGGAGCTGGGATTTACACTGGGGAGGTTTTGATGATTGGAACTGAATTTCACTGCTGGGCAAGTGCTATAACTGTCTAGCTAAGGCTTTTTTAAGGATCTACTCAGGGGTGACCCTGCACAGCACATGGGTGAAAGAAAGGTCAAGAAGCAGTCTGAATTTATAGTCGTCTACCACCTTAACTCTATTAGATCATAAGAATATTGTCTAAATGAAAGACAGACTGGAGTTTTCAAGGGCAATGAAGGAACTTGAAGGTAAATACTGAAGTTAAAGGCAGACTCAATGTTAAGCCTTTCAGAAATATGTTTTCCTCTGCTCTCCCTAGTGATTAATATAACTTTCAGAACAGGGACATTAAAATAGCTAATACAGGTAGGTTAACTATTCACTTGAAAAAAATTTGAAAAAAAAACCCTATTTACTTTTAGGCAAGGTTTGGGGTGTGGGGGTAAAGGATACCCTTGCAATTTTGTGGAGGATGTACGAAGGGGAAATTAAAGGCCGCAGGGTGCTTTGCTAATAATTCAGGGCTATTTTGCAGCTCTCACTAAACCTGAGATCAGAGCAGGGTACACTGCCAGTGGCTGGTGAGTGCTTTCCACTTAACAGGGATAGAAAGCAGGCCCAGAAGCAGCCCTTGTAGTCCACATAGAAGAGGGAAATTACTTTTCAGTTCAGCAGGAGCACCATAAGTATCACAGGGACTTGCAAATGTTCTCATCATAAATAAATAAATATATGTGGGTAGAACAGAAAAATAGTAGTGATAAGTATTACTTAGCTCTCCTGAAAGCTACCCTAAAAGCAGTCCCTTCTTGTTTCTGGCTACACTACTATGCAATCTCATAAGGAGTGGAATAAAATTTAAGACATATTTAGGCTAAGAGGTAGTATGATACAAAGGAAAGAGTCCTGGCTCTAGAGGCAGAAGCACTAGGTTAAATCCTGCCTCTGACACTGACTCCTTGAGTGACTAGATAAACCATTTAACTTTCCTGGGTCTCAATTTACTTAATTGTAAATTGTAAACTTAATTGTAAAATGTAAAAATTCCGTATTTTACAGGATTTAGTGTAAACACACTAACAAATTCTATAGATTTAGGGGGGAGTCAGAAGTAGGGGAATTAGATGATTTCTATCATCTGCTCTACTTCTTTGAATCTATTGGAACCTCAGTTTCCTTATTTATAAAATAGGGATAATAATATTTGCATAATCTCTGCCAAAGGTGTTCTCTAAACTCTGGGAAAAGGGCCTCCGAGATTATAAGTGCTAGTTATATTATGATATAGTTTCATTATGACTGATTAAATGTTATCTTGGGCAGTCACATTACTGCAACAAGCCTCAGTTTCCCCATCTATAAAATGACAACTTTGGACAAGATGATCTCTAAGGTCTCTGCCAGCTTCAAATCTTAGATTCTATGATAGTTCCCTTTTTGATACTAATCACTGCTTCACTCCTACTATGCATTTAGGGACTGAATTCCTCAGGTTCAAATTCTTTCTGATTTAATACCCACAAAGATGCTTTCTCATACAAAGAACATGATCACTTCAAAGCAAAGGCATGTACTGAAATATCATATTGTAAATAATAATAACAGAACATTTTCCTCATACATGGGAACCTATTCTCCTAAAACTATACACAGCATCAGTAGGAAAAATGGGCATATACACAGAAAGAGTTGCTAGAGACACATTCCCCTAACACATGAATTACTTATATTTTGCTATCCAATCTGGATCTGCTCATAGAATGCAATTAGGCACAAAACTACCCCAATTTACGTGAGACTTCAGATTTGAGAAAAGGAATCTCTAACAGTGTGACCTGAGGAGATTAAAAAACAAAGTTTGAAAAGAATGAATGTTTGCTAATCTGTTAAAGAGCTCTGGGAGTGTGACTAGACTTATTAATTTGCTAGTTTCAGGGCTGCCATGACTGCTTCTCCTTGAAACCATTTATCATCATCTTACTGGAAACAAGGTATCTTCCATATCTCCCTGAGCACTTGATAGCCTTGTTTCCCTTGTACGTTTGGCAGAAATTAATTGGAAAAAGAATTTCTACATAGAGGCCTAATACCAGATAAAAAGTTTCTAAATTATCGTACTGCTTTAAAAGTCAGCTACTGAGTGGACTAATGTCAGTTGGTAAAAGTTTCTTTCCTTTCTTTGAACACCAGCTTCACAGCAGGTTTCTACACCCTATTTCCTATCCCCTCTGACCTTTCTTTCATGTCCTTCCTCTTAATGAAGTCAAGAAGTCATATGTATTTCCAGTAAAACTCTACCAGATGTTATTTTTTCTTTAAATATAATTGTTGTTTCACTAAAATATTACACTTGTGCCTTTTGCCACCATGACTATGTGACACTGTACAACACTGTGTGGCTCATGATTCTGGTTGCCTAAAGTCTCTGGTTTAAAATGCTTTATACCTATAGCCAGATTTCTCTCCTTTCAAACTTTTATATAGGAACTAATGTTCATTTGTTTATATTGATAGCTCCAAGCTTGTACTTTGTTTTAACTTTGGATGATATGGCACCACATACACTAACTCAGTTTTACCAAGTGCTTCCAGCCAAAAACTAAAACTAAAATTAAATCAAGCCAGATATCCTGTGATGTAGATGGCAAATATATTAGAATATCTGTGCTATTGTGACTGTCCCATATTTTCTTAGGTGTAGAAGAGAAAATTTAAATTCCCCTCTTCTATAGAATTGGACTCTCATTTGACTCTCAAAATACTCACATTATTGCTACTTTGCTTTCTGACAAAGTGGGGAGGTTGAGAATAACAAGAAAGATACATAAGGTGGCATTTGTCTTTCTTTCTCTATTGTAGTTGGTTTTAAAGCCTGAAATAATGGGAAAGAAGCAATATGAGTATTGCTAAAGCCACCTCTGGAAAGACTCTATGGCAGGTGGACCATTTTGTGTCACAGCTGGAGGAGGAAGATAATGATGATGACTGAAGTATAATAATGATAATGAGAAATTGACATATTGTCTGCGTGACTCTGAGAAAGTCACTTAACCTTTAAATTCCTAAGATTACAAGGTCTGGCAACTGCATTGTGAGAAAGAGTATTTCTTGTTTGGCAATTGTTTATGCTTTTGAATTTGCAAATCTTGTTCTTATTCCTATCTGTAAGATCAGACTAATATAATAACAGTAGCAAAAAACCTAAAACAATACTAAACTAAAACAATAATAACTAAGCATGTATATAATTTTTGAAGGTTTATAAATAGCTTTCCTCTAGATGTTATAACCAAATTGGTTGCAGAAATATAATCCTCTTTTTATAGATTTAAATTCAGGTTATATGACTTCCCTAAAGTCACATAGTTAGGGGGAAAAAAGGTGGATCAAACTCAGTTATATCTTTGAAATTCAAATCCCTTCCCCCATACTTCTTTCCTAAACACAGTGATAAGAATTAACTTTTTCTTCTACTCAAAATTCTTTGTTGGGAAAGGAGTAATCAAATAGTAGTAAACCTAGAATACCTTGTTAAAAAAACACAGAGTAAGAGTATAATTTATTTTTCTTAAAACAAATCTTAATGAGCTTCCTGGTTCTCTAAACTCCCATCTCTTAAACCTTGGGAGATATGCAATGTATAAATAGTCTCCACCCATACTCATGTAAGCTCATTACATCAGTTCTGTTCCTGGAAGGTGGGATGTGGGGAAACCATTGCTTATATAGTTCTCTTGCTCTACCTTTAGTTTACCTTTTGGTAAATTAAATACTGTTTGGATCTTTATGACCCTAATCTACCACTATCTGGTGTTCTTACAAATTTTAATCCTCACCCAACACTCTAATTGTTGATAAAGGGTCCAGATCAGTTCCATTCACTTTCTACACTTTGCTACTATATATTAGATATCTTCTCCTTTCCCTATAGTTCCCTTTCTCCATAGCTAAATTCCTGCAGGAAACTCCATTTCAAGAAAGGATCAAGCAAGCCATTCTTCATTATCCTAATTTCAGCACTATATCCTCATCTCATATACTTTTCATTTCTCTTTTATATGTTGTCTTAACCCATTGGAATGTAAGTTGTTTGAGGACAAGACCTGTTTTTCTTTTTTATTGTATTTGTATTCCCAGCATCTAGCATAGGATATACTAATATTTAATATATTATACTACGCTAATTGCTTAATAAATGCTTTTTAAAGTAATTTGATTTGAGTGAACATCCTGATTGCCTTCTTCTGGAATTTGTCTAAGCTTTTCAAAGTTCTTCTGAAAACTAAATGCATCCCTCCAAGTGTGGTCTACATGAGGAAAAGTAGGTCAGGACTATCAACTCCTTGTTCTAGATACTATTACTCTCATTGCAGACCTAGACCAAGCTACCCTTTTTAAAGCTACCATCTCATATTGCTTACTCACAGTAAACTTGAAATGTACCATAATAAATAAATCTTTTTCACATAAACTTATATCTAGTTATACATATATTTTGTACTTGTTCAGCTGATTCCAGATCATTTGCTCTCCAAGCATATTTCTTCCTACTGCATTATTCTGCTTTTCATCTGTTCTTTCTTCTTGGATCAAATGTTGCCAACCTTTAAAGAGAGATGATATACCTAACACACACTCATACCTATACACAGATATGTGTGTATCCACACATGCATCTACATATACACATATACATGTATAGGTTAATTTTTAATTCAATCTCAGATATATTGGTTTATTAATTTTTATTACTATAGTTAATTTGTATTAACTAAAATTCTATAGATTTAACTAACAGGTTAATAAAATACAATTGAAACATCAACTACTAATTTTTTATATCTCTGGAAGGTACTTTTAATAATTCAGTAATGTGCCTGAGGATCTGGGGATCTAGCTCCCATGAACCTGCTAATACAAATAAGTGGTATAACTGTAAGTTATTGCCAGTTTTGGAGACAAAGATTGAGGGAATATGATTTGGGACAGAATAGAATTGAGGAAAAATCATGGGGGGAACCATAGCAACATGAAATAATAGAAAAGAAGGAGTGCATAAGGAGAAGAAATTCAATCAAGGAACCTCATTAAGGGCTATCCACTAAAGGCAGTATTGTGGAGATATGAAAATTCTAGGCTTGAACTCTACTGGCCTCTAAGACTAATGATTCAGTTTAATACTGTGTGACTTTTTTCATCAACAAGATTTTCAGAGTTAGGATAACTAGCATTTTTGCAGAATCCACTTAGTATGTGCCTCTCTGGCCTCCTTTAAGTCCCAATTAAAATTCCATATTTTACAGGAAGTCTTCCCCAACCCCTTTATTCCAGTGTCTTCTTCTCACTAATTATTTCCTACTTATTCTGTATATCATTTGTTTTGTATATATTTGTTTGTAAATTGTCTACCCCAAGCTCTTTGAGGGCTTTGCCTTTTTTTTTTTTTTTGTTTTGTTTTGTTTTGTTTGTTTCTTTTAATTTTTGTAGCACTTTACAACATGGCTGGCACATAGAAGGTGCTTACTAAATATTTATTCATTGGTGTGCCAGTGCTTTCCAAATATTAGCTGATTTGATCCTCACAACAACCCTGAAGGTAGGTGTTATTATCATTCCCATTTTACAGTTGAGGAAACTGAAGCAAGCAGATTAAATGACTTATCCAGCATCACATGGCTAGTAAATGTCTGAGACTAGATTTGAACTCAGGTCTTCCTGATTCCATGTCTAACACTCTATCTATGGTGTTGTTTAACTGCATGATCTAGAAATCATTTCTGGCCAATGATATCCATTTGATATATGAGGCAATTGAAGGTCAGAGAAGTAAAGGAAATTCGTGGTCAAAAAACACTTAAAAATTATATGATTATATAAATTGATGCAGTAAAAGAATTTTTAAAAATACAACATGCAATCTTATTAAAAACAACAGAGAACATAGGAATAAGTGGAGTTTTCCTTAAAATAAGTAGCATCTATCTAAAACCATCATCAAGTATTATATGTAAGGTGGATAAAACATAAGCATTCCCAGTAACATCAAGGGTGAAACAAGGTTGCTCACTATCACAAGTACTATTCAATATTTTATTAGAAATGGTTGTTTTAGCAATAAGAAGAAAAAGAAATTGAAGGAATTAAACCGGGCTATGAGGAAACAAAATTATCACTCTTTGCATATGATATGATGGTACATTTAAAGAATCCTAGATAATAAACTAAAAACAACTAGAAACAATTAACAACTTTAATAAAGTGAAGCACATAAAATAAACCCACAAATATCACTAGCATTCTTTTATGTTACCAATAAAGTTCAGCAGGTAGAGATAGAAAGAGAAATCCCATTTAAAGTAACTGTAGATAATATGAAACATTTGGGAGTCTGCCTGTCAAGGCAAAGTCAAGAACTATATCAATTATAAAACTCTTTCCACATAAATAAAGTCAGATCTAATTGATTGGAAGAATATCAAGTGTTCATGGTTAAGTTGAGCTAATATAGCAAAAATGACAATTTTACCTAATTTAATCTACTTTTTCAGTGCCATACCAGTCAAACTGCCAAGAAATAACTTTATAGAGCTGGAAAAAATAATAACAAAATTCATCTGGAAGAACAAAAGGTCAAGAATTTCAAAGGAATTAATGAAAAAAATGCAAAGGAAGGTGTCCTAGCTGTACCAGACATAAAACTATTTTTTAAAGCAACTGTCATCAAAACCAGTACTGGCTAAGAAATAGAGTAGTGGGTTAGTGGAATAGGTTAGATTCACAATACACAATAGTCAATTACTATAGTAATTTGGCAAAAATTTGCTGGGAAAATTGGAAAATATTATGACAGAAAGTAGGGCATTGGCCAACATCTGACACCTTATTCTAAGGTCAAATGGGTCTATGATGTCACATAAAGGATGATTCTATAAGCAAATTAGGAGAGCAGGTGATAGTTAACTGCTTAGATCTGTGAAGAAGGGAGAAATTTATGGCCAAAGAAGTATTAGAGAACATTATGAAATGCAAAATTTAAAATTTTGATTATATTAAAGTAAAAAGTTTTGTGCAAACAAAATCAATGCAGCCAAATTTAGAAGGGAAGCAGAAAACTGGGGGAAAATTTTTACATCCAGTATTTCTGATAAAGGCCTTATTTTAGAGAACTGGCTCAATTTTATAAAAATACAAGACATTCCCCAACTGATAAGTGGTCACAGGATATGAATAGATAATTTTATTTTTTTAATAATAGCTTTTTATTTTCAAAATATTTGCAAAGGTAGTTTTCAACATTCACCATTGCAAAACCTTGTGTCCTAAATTTTTTCTCCCTCCCTTTTCCCCACTCTCTCCCCTAGATAGCAAGTAATCCAATATATATTAAACAAGTATAATTTTTCTATACATATTTCCACAAATATCATGCTGCACAAGAAAAGTCAATCCAAAAAGGAAAAAAAAATGAGAAAGAAAACAAAATATGAGCAAACAACAACAAAAAGGTTCACACTATCATGTGATACACATTCAGTACCCATAGGCTTCTTTCTGGGTGCAGATAGCTCTTTCCATCACAAATCTATTGGAATTGGCCTGAATCACCTTGCTGTTGAAAAAAGCCAATTGCATCAGAGTAGATCATCACATAATCTTGTTGCTGTGTATAATGTTCTCTTTGTTCTATTCACTTCATTTAGCATCAATTCATGTAAATCTTTCCAGGCTTTTCTGAAATAACCTGCTGATCATTTCTTATAGAACAATAATATTCCATAACATTTATATACCATATTTTATTCAGCCATTCTCCAATTGATGGGCATCCACTCAGTTTCCAGTTTCTTGCCATCACAAAAAGGGCTGCCACAAACAGTTTTGCACATATGGGTCCTTTACCTTTTTTATGATGTCTTTGGGATACAAGCCCAGAAGAGACACTGCTGGATCAAAGGATATGCACAGTTTGAAAGCCCTTTGGGCATAGTTCCAAATTGCTCTCCAAAATGGTTGTGTCAGTTCATAACTCCACATAATGCATTAGTGTCTCATTTTCCCACATTCCCCCCCAACATTTATCGTTATCTTTTCCTGTCATCATACAATCTGAGAAGTATGTAGTGGTAGCTCAGAGTTGTCTTAATTTGTATTTCTCTGATCAATAGTAATTTAGAGTATTTTTTCATATGACTAGAAATGGTTTTAATATCTTTATCTGAAATCATCTGTTCATATTCTTTGACCAGAACAGATAATTTTCAAATTCCATGCCTTTTCCCCCACTGCATCAAGTTGACTCTCTAACATATATTTTTATTTGTTTATTTTGGCTAAGAATCTCTTTCATGACTCTGACTTCAATAGATCTGATGATCTCAGATATTTTTTCTGGACTCCTGGCTCTGCATGTTCATGCCCAGATTACAGTTTAGCCCTTAGCTGGGTAACTGTTTAGATCCCTTGTTCTTTTCTACCTCTATTGCTGGTTCTACTTTTCCCAGTGCCCCAATAATAACAATATTGATTCTGTCAGCTATTACTGTCATACTCTCTGTTATTCTATGAGTAAACCACTTTTAAAACCTGCTTCCTTACCTGACTCTCAAGTAAAGTTGGGAATTAGAAAATGTCTTTTAGTTGTCCCACATAGAAGAAAACTTTAGACTCTCTGTAATCATAGTCAATGATCTGGGTATCCAAAAAAGGGAGAAATATTTTTTAATAAAAATTCTAATGTTCAAATTATATCATTTATCCTAAAAAACACATAAAATCCAGAATAAGGTACCCATAATTTTGAATCATTGATCTTTACTTATCTATGAAGTCTTATCACAAAAGTAGCATCTCTTTTATTTATAGAAGTAGGAAGAGCTATGGGTCTAGAATATTATCAAAAATGCCTGTTTTTTTTTGGGGGGGGGGTTGTTGTTTTTGATGAATTGGTAAGTTTAATGAATTATTTGCCATTTTTAATTATTATTATTATTTTTCAATTTGTATTGGCTTTGTGGCAGCCCATAAAGCTTAAATAACTTCCTAGGAAGGATCTGAGGAAAGATCTGAACTAAAATCTTCCTATTTCCAAGATCAGCCAATCCATCCACTATGCTATCTTTCTCTATTAAGAACTACAAATGCTTTTAAAAAGTTATAAAACTTATAAAATTATTATTTAAAAAAAATATAACTTCTTGAAGTCAGAACTGTTTCAGAAAATCTGAGACATAGTTTTCAGTGGCTATGATAGGTCTATAGGAGAACAAGTATCCCATGGCTTTTCTATGAGTTCGAGCCTCAGACCCACACTTTCACTATGACCAATTAATACACCTCCTATGAAAAAGCTTCTTACCAATAACTCTGGCACTATGCCTATGATTTATCTCCCTCCCATTACCATTATCCTATTACCCTATCATGTATCCCCCCACAAATATAGAAATATAATAATTGGGTGTTCTCCACAATTCCCTCCACTAAGGTTCCCATATTGCTTCCGTGTTGTGTACTATAATGCAAGGAGTTGGATATTAAATTTATTAATTAGTTATCATACTTAAACATGTTTCTAAGTAATATTCATTTTCAATAGGCCAGATGGAAACATTCTGACCACAACTGAATGGCCCCAAAAACAAAAAGCCAGAGCAACCATTCAGCCTTCCCTGTTTTCATCACACTGTCTTCTGACCAAATGAAAAAAACCCTTGGCATGTAAGAGAAGAATAAGTTTTCAATTGTGTTTGTGGTGTGACTTCTGTGGCATGAACTCCATGCTCTTTTTCTCTGGTTCTATAATATTAATTTGTGATAGCAGTTACCTAGATTTTCTTCTTCTTCTTCTTCTTCTTTTTTTTTTTGTCAGCATGTCAATCTAGTACATGATGGAAAATGCATTTCTTTTTTTTTTTTTTTTCCTTCCAGGAAGCAAAGCTTGTCAATCAATCTGCCTGCCACTGACAACATTTTTTTATTTTTTATTTTTTTGCTTTTTAAAATGTCTCAAAGGGGTTCATTCCATTACATGAAATCATAGAATTTTAGAGATGGAAAGGACCTGAGAGATCATCAGCCCTGTAATTTCAAACTCATATTGCATATTTGTTTTAAATCTAGTATAGTTATCTATTGCATTATAACAATATAAATCCTTGCTTGACTTTTCTTTTTTTAATTTTTGATTTATGGAATAAAACTCTTGTAAATATTTTTAATACTTTATTAATAAAATTACATTTTTCTCCTTGTGCCAAGTAGCAAAGGGTCTTATAACAGATGTAGGGTGGTTTCAAATAGCTCCATGAAGCTGCTTTTATTTTCAGTTCAATTTATTTCAGTCCAGTTCATTTAAATTCATTTAGTCATCAGTCTAATCCAATTCAACTCCAGAAGCGTTAATTAAATGTCTGGTATGTATAAAACACTATAGATCTGAAAACAAAAATGAGAAATGGAATCTTACCTCTTGGAACTTCCATTCTACTTATTTAAAATCTCTGATCTATTCTAATTTATTCCTTTTATCTAGTGGGGAAAGTGAGGCTGAGAGGTGAAGTGATTTGTTAAATGCTACACAGGTTGTCACTGAGAGAGAGCCAAGATCAGAACTAAGTCCATAATTCCAATCTAGTGTTTTCTCCCATATTAAACCATATTGTATATGTCAAAGTTTTTTATTTATTTGGACACAGCATGATAGAAAAATTTAACAATTATTCACATAGAAATATTTTGCCACAATTCTCTAATATTTATTTTCCCCCAAAAGTGTTTGTTTATTATAGATGCTGAGATGAAAAAGACACATGTATAATGTGGCATTTAAATTGGGTTTTGAAGAAAGATGGGGATTCTACAAGGGATAAGTGATCCATGAGCACATACAAGACCTGAGGGATGACTTATGCAAAGATATAGTTATGATACTCCGTAAGAAATAAGAAAAAGGTCACTATATATATATATATATTACCAAGTTCATGAAAAAGATCAATATATAATGATTAAAACATAGATTGGAGTGCAGTTGTCAAAGACTTTAATCACAAATAAATAAATGCATGAATTAATAGATTGATAAATAAATAAATAAATATATGTGCACTTTATGAATAATGGGGAAACATTGATGTTTATTGAACAAAAAGATGGATACAGTCAGACCATTGTTTGAGAAAGAACCCTTAAACCTTGGTGAACAGAGTGGAGGGATGAAGCAGGGAGATCAATTATACGGATATAGCAATAGTTTGGCCCTAAGTTATTTTGACATGAAATAAGACAGTGATTATATAATGGAAAAGAAAAGGGGATAAATATTAGAAATATGGAGATAGAACCAACATTTGGCAACTGGTAGGTTGAGTGAGATAAGGAAGAGTTGAATTGTAATTTTAGGGTGGTGAGTCTGGTTGACTTGAAGGATAATGATGCCCTTGACTGATTGAAGCAAATTTAGACAAGTAAATTGGTTTCCAAGGAAAGATAATCAATTCTGTTTGAATACATTGAGGTTAAGATGGCTGCAGGATATTCAGTTCAAAATATTCAATAGGCAGAGGATAACGAGAGGCTGGAATTCAGTAGGGAGAGTTGTATAGAATGTATTTAGGTGTGGGAATTATAGAAATAATAACTGGATTCATAGAGCTAATTGTATCAGAAAGAGATGAAGTTCAGAGAGAAACAGAAAAGGACATAGGAAAGTAGAACCACAGTAAGGAACATGATACTTTCATTGATGCAGTAAAGGAGATGCAGCAAAGAAACAGTGACACAGATAAGAAGGGTAAGCTGTGTCAAGAAAATCCACAAAGAAGAAAATACCCAACAAGAAGTGTACATAGTGTAAAATGCTACTAAGGTGACAAGAAAGAGAAGGATTGAAAAAAGACCATCCAATGTGGCACCTTAGAGAAAATTGGCAACTTTATAGAGCAATTTCATGTTAGCAATGAGACTGGCAGCTGGATTGCATAGATGATGAGAGTGTTTTTTGTCCTTCATTTTTGAATAGAAGCAATGATATTACAGGATGATGTCTTAACTTGTAAATGAATTGGATTTAAAAGAGACAGACCCATGCAAAGTCTCTCAACTGAACTTTCTTTTCTTGTGTAATCAAAGTCCAATGGCAAAACAAAAGTCAAGATGATTAGCAATGGCCCAGGATGAAGTGGACCATCTTGTTATCTTCATCTACAATGCTCTTAATTCTTAATGCTTCACAGCATCTATTCAGCCATCTTCATGGCCAGTGAAGCAAATTGTTCTCATAATGTCCATTTCACCAGGGAAAGTCTTCACATTTTGGGATAGACATCCTCCTAACTCACTGACAGATTTGAGTTCTATAAGTTACCTTCAACCTGGTTTATCTGTTCAGCCAAGATACTTTACCAGATTGTGGCCATTGCACATTCTCGAGCTTTTCCATAGCCATTTTTCATGAGATTTGGGTGTGAGAGATAATAGTATATAAAGTAACAAAAATAGGCTTTTTTCTAGGCAATCAACTGAAATATATGTGAAATGTAGAAGGATAGGATAGTCGCTAAAGGATTGATAGAGTCAAGTGAGAGTAGTTTAAGGGAAAGAGACACGTATAAATTTGTAGGCAGCAGGGAGAAGATACCAGTAAGTAGAAAGCAACAGATAACTTTCAAAAAGCCTGATTAGAGAACTTTGAGTATGTAGGCAATTTGTTGGGGGTTGGGATTCAGTTCCATATTTAGAGGTTAGTCTTGCAAGGAGAAGAGAAGAGTTTCTTTTTAATTAATGACTAAAGTAAAGGAGAGAAGAATAAAGGATGATAACAAGAGGTTTTGAAATCAAGAAAGGAAGAAGTAGCTTGATTTTTCAGTGAATTAAGAAATGAAGTCCTCACCAAAGAAGGCTAGGTACAATAATATGATAGGCTTGAAGAATGGAAAGGAGGTTTAGTAAAATATCTTTAGAGTCCTTCAGAGAGCACAATTTGTTAAACATTACAATATACTTTAGAAACAGTGAATTAGGGACTGCTAGGTGGCCCAGTGAATAGGGCACCAGCCCTGAAGTCAGGAGGACCTGAGTTCAAATCTGTCCTCAGACACTTAATACTTCCTAGCTGTGTGATCCTGGGCAAGTCACTTAACCCCAAATGTCTCAGCAAAAACAAACAAAAACAGTGAATTGTCAGAGGATTAATAGATATACATCTGTGTAAATGTATATGCATATATATGCACACACATTTATAATAACATATATATATGTACATAAAATATATGTATATGATTTTTTTTTAAAGATAACTGCGATTGTATGTGTTGCCAAGTCATACAGATTCAGGCCAAATTTGACATAATGGAAAGAACTCTGCACTAGCAGAAAAAGACCTGGATTTTAGTCTTGGTTTTGCTTTTCATATTCTGCGTGATCTTTTGCAAGTCTTATAATCTGGCTGCGCCTGTTTCCTCATTTGTGAAAATAAAGACAATAATCTATGTTCTGCTTATCTTATAGAATTTTTATGAGGATTAAATAAGATGATACATATGAAAGCACTTAGTTGTTGGGGAAAAGATTATCACACAAAGCTCTTTAGTAATAGTAGTACTAGTAGTAATAGTGATAGTGATAGTTGTAGTAATAGTAATAAGTGATAGTAGTGATGGTAGTACTAGTAGTGGAGTGGTAATGGTGGTGGTGATAGTAGGGTGTTCAGGGAGGACCTACACCTACTGATGAGCCTTTTCAGGACTGCTTATTCACTTTGGTTCCACTTTGCATCTAGCTCTTAACTGCAGCCACAAGAAGCTTGTAGCATGTGTAGCAGTAAGTTGATGGAATAAACCAATTTGGTAGTCCTCAGACATGATCAATGAGTTAGCAGGATTTCTATCTTTATACTTTATATTGTCCAACCTTCTCATTTTAAAGTTGAGGAAATCTAGTATTTAAAATGTCAAGTGACCGGTTCAATATCACACAAGTGATGTGTCAAAGATTAGATTTGAATCCAGGTCTTCTGAGGAGAGCCAATCTTCTTTCCACTACTATGAGGCATTTCTTTGTTTATTGACATATTTATTTAGATCACAGAAGATCATCAAGATTCTCTGCTATTTGTAGAAATGATTATAATTTGCATTATGAAGAATATACCTACATTAACACAGCTTCTTGAAGAACTGAAGTATTCTCACCAATATCACCAACACAGAATGATAATTGAAAACCTTTACTTTTACAAATGGTGGAGAATATGTTGATATAGGTGATTTTGATTTTTTAAAAGTATATTTTAAAGGTTTTTTTTCCCCCAAAATATGTACACCTAACTCATAAGATTGACAAAAGGATTACTTGCAGTGTTTCAATTTTGTAGAATGGAAAGATGAAGTTAAATTCTGATTGTTACAATGTTTTTACAATGTTTCTTTCTGTGTCGATGACCTCCTCAGTATTAGAATGAAAATTGTTGATATCATTTAGAGGGTTTAACTTACTCTATTGGCTTGCCTTGAATTAGATTTGAAATTGTTAGGAAATCTTTGGGAAATCACAGGTATTTGGAAAGAGAAGAAACTTAAAAATCATCTAATACAATCCCATTCATTTAATAGATGAGGAAACTGAAATCCAGTAAAGTTATGAGATATGCTCAAGGTCATACTGGTAGCAACAAGCAGAGGTGATTCAAAATAAATTCCTCTAACTTTTAAGTCCTGCGTTATTGATATGATACCAAAAGTAGGTATGAAAAGGTAGCAATGGCTTGTCACTAGAAGGGTAATTTTATTAACTGTTTTATTCTGTTTATACAGGACAATACAACCAAAACTATTATCACATAAATTCCTATCAGCTACCACAAATATGATTGCTTCCTAGAGAGTGTTAACTCATTTAATAAAAGTCTTGCTCCATTGCATTTGAGGTTGTATCATAAAAAGATCTCCAATAAAATTTTATCCTTATAGTTTTAACATCATTGTACTTTAGGCTTCTGTTATAGTATAACTTCAGGTAATAGGATAGGTCTTTACTTGGGGACTATGTGAGCAATTTGTCATGGGAGTCCAATTCAATTACATTTTCTATTTCACAAGACAAAGTGTTAATATGATGGGCCTTTAATTTTTTTTGGTATGTTTATTTTTTTTTTAAATAGAGGCTGAAGGAGTATTAACTACCTGTAAACTAGTTTTTCATGATGATTTGTAGAAATATAGCTACCAAGTATCATGTTGAATTTGATCTCTGAGGAATTTCCTTTAATTTTTTTTTTTTAGCTTTTGAAATTCTATCTCCAGATAAGCTTGAGAAAATTGGAAAGGTGTAAGCCATTTATTAGTTGGATATATAGAATAATTTTTAATTCTTTTTCTTCTGCCTTTCTTATTTGTCTTTAAAGCCTTTTATGAGCACTTCGAAGAAACCTCTTTAGTCTTGAGACCAATTCATATCACTCTTTGAGATTTCTTCAGGGACATTTTGTCCTCTTTTGAATTGGTGTTTTGGTCTGCCCTGACACCATAGTAGTTTTCTATGATCAAGATTATTTTCTGTTTCTTGCTCATTTTCTTTCCTTTTCTTTTGGTATTTCCTCTTTTTTACTTTTATGATTGAGCTCTGCTCCTGAGGTAAAAGGGGTGCTGTTCCAAGCTTCCTGTGCAGCTCTGAGCCTTGGCTTTGAGCACAGGGGCTCTTCTTTTTGCAGGGAGTACCTTTGCCTGCTTTGTGCAGGAAACAGCCTGGTTTCCCAGAGTTAGTCTTCTGAGCTGGGACTGGAGGTTGCCCCAATGATTTGCTTCTCTACTGACCAGGATTGAGGCTCTTAATTGCTGATTTGCTGTGATTAAGACCCTCTCATCCTGTTTCCCAGACTGGGCTGAACATGCTTTTCATCCCAGTGAGACTGACTTTTCTTGAAGTTTTTTCAGAATATCTTGAGCTGGAGAGAGCTCTGTTCAGAGGCTTCGTTTCATGTGGTTTTCTAGGGAAATTGGGAGAGCTGGAACAGCTTCCTGGCTTTACTTCACCATCTTGGCTGCCCCCCAGAAGATAATTTTTAATTAAAAAAATAAAAAAAAATAGCAATCACTTCCTTTGAATTGTGACTTTATACAGTGTCCTGTCAGTAACAATTGTGATTTTTTTTTTTCTTCAGATTGAATAGGATTAAAATAGCATAGATAAAGAATCTTGGAGATAAATCCCAGAAGTCATTTATGTTGTATTTATAGTATCTGTTTGATTAATGTGTGCCCATCACATATTGTTGTTCTGCAGAATATCAGTGTTTACTTTTTTTTTTTTTTTGGAAGAAATTTATCTACTCATGTGTTTGCCAAATGTTGAAAAAAATTGACCTAGCCTGATAAATTCAGAGGAAATTTCCTTTACTAATGCAGTGTCTAGTCTTAGAAAAAATCCACAGGAGTGCTTTTAATTTAAATGAATCTTCTAGGGTTAAATAGTCACTGTGCATTTGAGTTAAAACAATTTACCTTGAACTCAAAAGAGGTTTCCTGATTCCATAAGAGATAATCAGGTAGCACAATGGATGGAGTCCTGGACCTAGAGTCTAAGAAATTTGAGTTAAAATCTAGCTTCAGGCACTTACTATTCATGTGACCTTAGTCAAATCATTTACCCTTTATCTGCTTCAGTTTTCTCAAATGAGACAGTATTTGTAAAGCACTTAGAACATTGCCTGACATAATGGGAAATCCTTACAAATGAGTTCTTTCATTCTAGTTTGCCTTCCCTCTCCGCGTAACATGAAGCCTCTCCAACTGTAGTTACCCTGATAGTTCCTATGACATTGATCATAGCTGTCATAGTTTATTCTAGGAAAAAAGTCCCTACATTATGGAAAATGTTGACAAATGTATTTGTGAAGATATGTATGGTGTTTAAGATTCAAATGAAGCTCTTTGTGATTTTTCCTTTTGAAAATCTAGTATTGTTACTTACACAATCATTGTATGAATGTAGCACGTGATGGTACTTGTTGTCAAAGAAAATGGAATATCAGCAGTTGGAAGGCATTTTGCTATGAACTGCACTAGATATGAGAATCAGGACCAGGCAGGTGAGCCAGCTTCCAAAACAGTTCATAGTTATTGTCTCATTGTGATTATTCTGGAAGCTTTTATTTTAATCACAGCATTGTGAGTAGCATTCTTTCCATGTTTCTTCTGAAAACTCTAATTCTGCAGCATCTAATTGTCTAATAATACTATAGAAGTCTCAGATCTTACATTTCAATGGAATTCTAATTAGTACTTGTCTTTTGTCTGATCTAGTAATTAAAACATAATTTTCATTGTTTTATAAAAAGGCTTTTGTATATTTTTCATCAGCACTCAAAGTAAAAGATGTATGTAAATGCTCTTTAGCATAATTTTTCTTGGTGACATTAAAAATGTGACCCTTGTATAATAGTGGTGGTTATTTTTAAAAATGTATTTAAATATTTTTATAATATTTAAAAATATTTTAATATTTTAAAAAATATTCACTTCTCTGGCATTGGAAGCAAAGAACAGAATCACAAAATCTATGAACTCAAAGGAGAAAGGGAAGGGAAAGAAGAAAGGAAAAAAAGGAATCAGTTTGTGGAACAGTAGTTAAGAGCATTGGACCTAGAAATCAGGAAAACCTGAGTTCTAATACATTATCATACTCTTAGTTATACTTTTAAGATTAACTAAGACAGGAATTTCCTGGGGACTCCATTACAGTTTGGTTACGCGTAGATTTTCTTTTCTCTTACTCAGGATGTTATTTCTTATTCTAATGATTAATGCTGGTAAAAGTTAGCAACACAATACAGTGCAAAGCGATCAAGACATTGATCATTAATCTTTTTTTCCTTTCAATTTCTCCCCTTTGATCCTTTTCTCAATTTATTGAAAATTGGATCAATTACAAGCCAAGCATAACATATAATTCTATACAGGGCAACGCTGTATAAGTGCCACAAAACTGGAAGGAGCAATTCATCAGCAAAATTACAGAAAATTTTCTTCTGGAACAATGGATGTGTGGTTTACAACTCAGGTGATCCTGGATGAGTTGAGGGAGGAAAAGGCAGAAAATGCTGTGACATGAGGAGTAGTTGGAAAGAATGGTCACCAGGGTTATTAGAAAAGTAAAATGAATTGATTTTGGAACCTTGGGTGATTCAATTAAAGGATTAACAATAAATTCAAGTGAGACAATAGTAAAATTAAATTAGTCAAGAGAGAAAAATAAGAAAACTTGTTATACTCAATGGTGCAATAGATAGTAGAAAAATATCAAAATTAAATGTAGCTGTTCCAAATGGTACATTATTGTAGTCTTTAAAGGAAAGACTAACAACAACAACAAAAATAAAACAAAACAATAAAATCCAACAAGAATAACAATAAAAAACTTGATACTTTAACAATAATTCAAAGTGCCTTGCTTTTTTTCAGACAAATGTAAGAGAAATAGTAATATGAAATATAATATTGAATTATATGAACAAAATGTAAAAAAATAATTTTTAGCAATTGTTGAATGAGAATCTGAAGGACTATAACTATTTTTTAGTGTTGCATAGAACCTTTACACAAATTGATTATGTGAGAACATAAAAGTAAAGAAATATTTTTAAAAATTAAAGAAATATTAAATGTATTCTTTATAAACAACAATGCAAAAATTAATCAATAAAGGAAATATGAACAATAGAAATACATGAAGACTAAGTATTAAATAAAATTGTAATAACAAGACAATGCACGAACATCTATAGTATAGACACTAAACCAACAAAACAAAATTATTTCTCTGAACATATATATATATAAAATGTAAAAAGAAAGAAGACAAATGAAGTAAATTTTCAGCTAAAAATAAAAAATATATTCTCAATATATGTGCAAAAGTAGTAGGAAATTTAAAGTCATCAAAAGAAAAAATGAAAACAAAGTAAAAATTAATTTATAAAACAAAGAACAGTTCTGATACATCTTGGTTGTGTGACTCTGGCAAATCTCTTACCCTTTCCTAAGTATAAGAAAAAAATAGGGTTTAGTTATTACCACCATTGAATCAAAAATTGATTGAGTTGAGAATTTTAAAGCTACATTGCAATTGTATTGGATTTTGGTTAAATAACATATCAAAGATAATAACATGAATGATTTAAAAATTTGCTTTTAAAATATATTGCTCTGAGATATTTTTTTCTGAGATTTTGCAAAATGTTGTTACAGAAGTCACTTCCCTATTGAATTATTAAATTGATGTCATTTGGCTAGAGTAAGCTTAGCAGCTTATGAATTGGACTATTAAAAAATAGTGAGATTGTTGAAGAAAAGCTAATAAAAATTCCTCCAAGCTAGTTTCCTAAATAGAAAAATATTTCAAAAGGTATATCAAGGTATGCTTTCAAAATTTTTTAAAATTTCACACATAATTCAATTAATTTCAATTTCAAAAGGAAATGTCAAATTTATCATTTTTTTCACATTTATACTATATATATATATATAACTTGAAATTTTATTTCCTTTCATTTATCAAAGGGTGGCACATAACATAAGCATATTAAGTAATTTTGAATTCAAATTTCATTCAAATTGTCAAATTATTTAAAAAGGTAGGTATCAAATTTCAAAAGGTGATTTTTAAAAGTGATATACACATAATTTCAAATTCATATTTTTTTAAATTTAGATTTTTAGTTTATAAATTTTATGATATCATTCCAATCAACAAAGTTAATAATTAAACATTTAGAGAAAGTAAAAAAAAATGTGCAAAAATGTTTGTGGCAGTCCTTTTTATAGTGGCAAGAAACTGGAAACTTGAGTGGATGCCCATCAGTTGGAGAATGGCTGAATAAATTTTGGCATATGAATGTAATGGAATATTATTGTTTTATAAGAAACAATGAGCAGGATGATTTTGGAGAGGCCTGGAGAGACTTACATGAACTGATGCTAAATGAAATGAGCAGAAGTAGGAGATCATTGTACACAACAACAGCACGATTATATGATGATCAATTCTGATGGACGTGGCTCTTTTCAACAATGAGATGATTGATGCCTGTTCCAATGATCTTGTGGTGAAAAGAGCCATCTACACCCAGAGAGATGACTGTGGGAACTGAGTATGGATCACAATATAGCATTCTCACTCTTTTTGTTGTTGTTTGGTTGCATTTTGCTTTCTTTCTCATTTTCTTTCCTTTTTGATCTGATCTTTCTTGTCCAGCAAGAGAATTGCACAAATATATTTACATGTATTGGAACTAACATACATTTTAACATGTATAATATATATTGGATTACTTGCCAGTTAAGGGAGGGTGTGGGGGGGAAGGAGAGGAAAATTTGGAACACAAGGCTATGCAAGGGTCAATGTTGAAAAAGTATCTATGCATATGTTTTGAAAATAAAAAACTTTAATAATTTAAAAAAGAGGATAATTTTGGTAATAAAAGTTGATGTAGCCTTAGATGAGGGAAGGATCTCAACTCACATGTTAAGCTGAGCATGTAAAGATAGTTAATTTAGAAATGTTCAAATGGGATGTAGGCCACGGGTTACCCTTCAAAAGCAACTTTTTTTTCTTAAAAGCATGCTGGTTATAAGACTGACTTGTGTGATAGGAAGCACATATATCAATAGTTACAGAGGTCTACCCATATTGGATTGATTGTGTCCACTATCCCGCAAATACCCCATTTTTTGAGCTAAAAGGCAATTTGCTAAAAGCATTTAATACAATGTCTGGCAGAGAATAAGCATTATATAAATGTTTATTCTCTTCCCTTATCTTGCAGACAAAGAACAGAATTTCAAAATAGCTGAGCCAGAAGAGATCTTAGTCCACATTGAGAAAATATCTCTTCTACAACCTTCCTTGCAAATAACTTTCATTTGGTGCTAGCATAATACAAAATATTCAATGTAGAAGAAAAGTCAGGGATTCAAATACTGCCTCAGATACTTATAATCTGTATTAACCTTAACTCATAGGACCACAATATTCTTAACAGTAAAATGAGGAAATTTTATTAGATGACCTCTCAAGTCCCTGACAATTGTAGGTCTATGATACTATGAGAGAGAAATTATTCTCTTTTTAAGCAGACCATTTGCTTTGGACATCTCTAATTGTTCCTTGAAAAATCTTCCATTTCTTAACTTGCAGCCATTATTCCTAGTTTTATCCTTGAGGCCATGTAGAATAATTATAATCCCTCTTTCTTTGATAGAACTTCAAATATTTAAAAATATCTTATTATGCCCTTTCAAAAAATTATGCAGGCTCACTAACCATAATTTCCTTATTGGACTTCCTCTGGTATTATGTCCAGAGAGGAAATACAACTTTTATTTTAATCATGCAGAGTTGTCAAGAAGCAGAGTTGGTTGGGAACTTTCCTGTGGTCTCCACTGGTTCCCATAATCTTCATAGATCTTCTCACCTTCACTTTCTGCTTTAGATGCTGCTGAGAATTTCTAAGCCCATACAAGCATTTTGCCTTTCTTAAAATTTTCCTTCTCTCTTTCCCCAATATAGTGTTATCCATAATACTATGAATTTGGTGTCTTTCCTTTGTTTCTAATTCCAAAGTAAACACATCTTTTCATAAGGTGACTGAGTGATGTCTCTGTTCTCCTACCCAGACCTCTACACATATATGTGCTACCAGACATATACACAAAACATTTGAACACATGATACTAGCCAGCTGCATGCTTTTGGTGGTTGCAACTGCTCTGAGAAAGACAAAATAAATGAGAATATTTGTATCCAGAAATTCAAATTTGCTATTATTGGAGGTAAGATTGTAAATGAAAGCTCTTGACTAAATTGTTACATAGTTTTATGTCTAGACTGCCTTCTGTGTCCCCTGACCAATACATATGAGAGAAGACAGTTTGGATGGAGATTTTGACATGCAAATACTGTCCATGGGAGTCAGAGAATACCACTTTGATTAGTAGGAATCCACCCACAAGACCCCACAAGATATATGGATATCAGTGCTAATAAATCCAGAAAATGGACATCACTTTAATTAACCCTCTAGTATCTTGTTGTTTTGGCACAGTTGGATTAAATTATCCCTATCTCTATTCCATATTTACCATTCTTTATTAATCAATTTAGAAACTATCCTCATTTCAGTGGTCCCAAATAAATTCTTTCTTTCCTTCTGGATGATAGTTTTTGTAGGGTAGTTTCCTAATGGGGCAAGTCAGCTTTTTGTCTGAAATTACAAATAAGTTTGAATCCAGAGACACTCTGGGACTTACAAGGCAGCTAGGTGACACAGTAGATAAAATACTGGGACTGAAGTCAGGATTCAAATTCAGTCTCAGAAACTTCCTAGTTATATAATCCTGGGCAAGTCATTTAACCTCTGCCTGATTCTTCCACTATAAAATGGGAATAGTAATAGCACTTACCTCACTCGAGTTATTGTGGATAAGATGAAATAGAAATTATAAGGCACTTAGCACAATGCCTGTTACATGCTTTCCTTTCTTTTTTCCTCCCTCCCTTCTTTCTTTTCTCTTATTGTCTTTCTTTAATCTTTCATCTTTCTTTCTTTGTCTTTCTCTTTTACTGTCTTTCTTTCTTTTTAATCTTTCTCTCTTTTTCTCCCTTCCTTCCTTCCTTCCTTCCTTCCTTCCTTCCTTCCTCCCTCCCTCCCTCCCTCCCTCCCTCCCTCCCTCCCTCCCTCCCTTTCTTTCTTTCTTTCTTTCTTTCTTTCTTTCTCTCTTTCTTTCTGCCTTTCTTTGTCTTGTTTCTTTCTTTTTCTACCTTTAGTGTCTGTCTGTCACCCAGCTCTCATCTGTGGCTACAAGAAGTTGTAGCATGGACGGGGACCATATCCTGGTAAAATTGTCTTGACAAATGTGCTAAACCAAGTTGTGTGTTGCAACAGAATTTTAACTTCTATCTCTGGTGCTGAAACTATAATATGCTGCTCATTTCATGTGAAATCCATTAGAACTGGATTTACTTCATGACAAATTATTCTTCAAAGAAATATAGTTGGAATATCACAGTTTACTAATAATTGTAGATGGGCAAAAATGCAAAGGAATGATTTGTTACTTCCTACTATGCCATTTCATTAAAAGCCTTTTCTTTTTGTTTTGTTTTGGAGAGGGAGCAACTACTTAATGATATCCCGAATAATGAGTTGCTATAGAAGAAATCATAGAAACAATAAATAACTATATAAAAATAATGATGAGAGAATCCTAAAATTTATGGGATACAACTAAAGCAGCCTGCTGGAGAAATTTTACTCTCTGAAAGGATAGTAAGTAAGCTGGATGGTATAATATGTAGAGTCTTGAATCTGTAGTCAGCAAGAGCTCAGTGGAAATGAGACCTCAGACACTTACCAGCTGAATGATTTAGTGCAAGTCATTTAACCTCTGTCTGCTTCAGTTTTCTCATTTATAAAAATGGGGGTAATGCTAGTACCTTTCTCTAAGGTTTTTGTGATAATATAATAACATGTTCTTTGTCAAATGCTTTGCATACTTTAAAATAGTATGTAAATGTTACATGTTGTAAAAGTATGCTATTCTGAAGGGCATGAGTTAACAGTAGAATTATATCATCTCTCTGTGCTGCAGTCAGGCTTTGAGTTATGCTGCAGGGTCATGGCCTTAGGAAATAGTGTTGTTTTATTTCATCTTATATTGTTAAGGCCTTTGTGAAAGCATTTCTCACCTTCTTAGCCACCTGTGAATTGAAAGTTACAGGAAAAACTATTGAGAAAAGTTGTTCTAAGCCCCATCTTGAATCATGAGAATTATATTTTAGACAATAGTATGAGCTACTTTTTGGGTTGAATTATACCCCTATTCCATAGCCAGACCATACTTTGCCTCATAATACATTAGAGCAATTTGGTTTTTCTTTTCATATTTTTTACCAGAGGCTGCTGTCTTCTGTTTGCATTATTTTGCTGATGACTCTAAATCAACACATTGCTGATCAGCTATTTTTGCTTTTTGCCATCTTAAAATACTACATTTCCTAAGAACAGCAGTTATATTTAGAATGTCTTCATCATAATAAAGAAAGAGAATTCATAAATTTGCAAGATGAATATTCAAGTATGAAATGTCAAGAGTATATTATTAGAATTACTCTTTTTAATTTTCACTCTAATGCACTGTTCTAGTTGGCAAGCATTTAGATTTTACTATGAACTTTGTTTGTAATGGTAACTCTCTAGATCAAGTACTTTGATCCTTGACTTCCCCAAAGCAAAAATACAATACAATACAATACAATACAATACAATACAATACAATAAAAACCATCTTCAATAACTACCACTACTGTTGTAATCATAACAATAATAGTGTTTATGAAGTACTTTTAAGATTTCAAAGCACTTTATATGTCAGCTGATGTGATTCTCACAAAAATACTATGAGATTAGCTGCAATTCTTTTCTGCTTTTTTACAGAGAAGGAAACAATGCTAAGAGAAGGGAAGTTATTTACCCATGATCACACAGCAAATAATTTGAAGCAGGATTTGGAGTTGGGGCTTTCTAGCCATCCTGAGTCATCCAGTAAATAGAAATGAACTTTGGAAATCATTCAAGAAGATCAGTATATCAGCTATCAAATCATTGAGAATCATCATTTGAATTGGTATAATAAAGGGATAGTTGTTTATAGCCAAGGATCATCTAGATGGCACAGTGGAAAGAACTGAACTCAGGAAGACTCCAGAAGTCCAAATGGGATTATAAAGAGCTGGATACTGAATCAAATGAACAACAATGGATTTGATGGCCTTTGAACTTTATCTTCTAATTGAAATTTTGTAATTCAGAGTTTGTGAATAAGAATTTTGTTTTTGTTTGTGTTTTGGCAATTACATTGGTAGGGGCACATGGGAAGTAGAGGAAAAAATTTTTAGGTACATGACCCTATAGTGAAAGGGGGTAAAGTCATTATTAAAGTCTTAAGGGAGTCCATGGCTTTGTGGATTTGTAATACCTTCTTTTCTCTACAATATGAGTACTACTTTGTTCTGTACAAATGTGTATTTTTAGTTGCTATTAGCATGTCATTATATTTTCATGAGAAAGCAATCCTAATCAAGGAAGAGGATTTTGATGTCTGTTTTAGTCAATAACACAGAGACAAACAACCAAAGAAAATACTATTTCTCTCTCCTTTTTCCCCCAGAGGGAACAAAGGATAATATAAATGGACTTCAAGAAAATATTTTTTGAAAATAATTTTTGAAAACCTATTCTCCCACCTCCACCTCAATTCTTCATTCTTTAGATTCTGTCTTTAAAACAGATGAAGTCTATTTCATTGGAATACCGGCAGTTTTGAAGATGCCAGATTTCTTTTAGATGCCATTTCTTTATCTAGTTCTCTGGTGAATTACATATGGAAAAGAAGAGACTCTGTGAAAGCACAAGACAAAGAGGGGAAGAATTCATTAGAAATGCAAACAGGCTACAGATTTTTTTTTTTTTTAATTCAAATCTTTTTTGTATATTACTTGGGGAAAATGCTAGTAAAAATGAAAGAGATTTATTGAGGGCTTGTCTGATATTCATGATAAGAAGAATCCTGGAATAGTTGCTCCAAGATCAACCTTTTCAGGGACAGAAGAACAGAAACTCTCACAATATTGTCTCATTGTTCTCTGTATTTCAGTGTCCAAATTTTTTGTCTCATAATTTTTATTCATTCTCTAAATGCCTGTCAAAAATAATTAGACTCCCAAAATAGTTCTCATCTCTTTAAGATGACAATTAAAGGGAAAATTTTTCCTTTTCACAGGATTTAACCTTTTTTAGTGAGTAGAACCCCAAAGTTTTAACTGATGGCCTATTGTACTTTTATCTTTTTTTTTTTTAATGCTCAGGAGAGTGGCTAGGATTATCAAATTATTCTCATTCATACAAATTTTAGGACAGGTTAAGTATCACTGTGTAATACACACATATATACATATATATGTATATATGTGCATATATATGTATAAATATGTATGCACATATATTTGTTGTTGTTTTATAGATAGGTGTGTGTATGTGTGTGTGTGGGTGTGTCTGTGTGCATGTGTACATACACAGATTTGTATATATAAAAGGTATTTTTCCCCCTGTCATATTTTTCTGGGAGATCTGGGATGATTCTTAGATAGTTTCTTGGCATCCTACATTGAAAATCAATATGTTTTGCTTATATAGTAAGCAGATTTTTTTGAATATATGGGGTTTTTTTGCTCCTCTTCTAGATTGTTCTTTACTTATGTGTATTTATATTCCTAATCTCTTGCCCTCTCATTTTGTTTCTTTCTTGCCATTGCAAATTCAAGTTTTTCTATTCCATTCATTATTTTTGTTCTGTAGGACATAAAATCTGCTCTCAAAAATTCTCTTTTTTCTTTTAAACAACTCAGGAATGGCATGTTGTGGTTCCATATTCCCCTCAAATTTCACAGGTTCTTATGCATTTTAAAATATTGGAACAATTTCTCTTATTTGCTGGTATTTATTCATACATGTCCAAATTCATTTATTAGATTTGGAGTCTTTTTTTATCCCTGTTGATTGATCTGTTTATTTTCTAGGTCTTTGAGTTTCCTTTTTCTTAAAATTCTTACTCCTTTGAGTCTTATTTGCCCTTATTCTCTTTATTAACACCTTCCTGACTCTTTTTTCTCTTACTGTGATTTCCTTAGGAGCTAGATCTCAAGGTATGTGGCCCTTATCCCAAATGGGGAAATTTACCATTTACCAGCCATTCTTTGACCCGCCTTTTAGATGGTCAGAACTGGTCCCAACTGGATAATGAGCTTTTCCCTCTCAGGCTAGGTGGAGTTCTACGTAGTTCCACAAACATATAGCATCCTATTCTGGTGACCTCTTTTATACCTGCCATTCCTTAATTCTCTGGCCCAGAACTAGCAATTCAGAGCATGTTTTCTTCTACTCCCAACAATTCAGAACTTTGCACCTTTGAGGCTTTCAGGTTGCTATCCCTTTTTATTTTTTGCTTTTTGCTTTTGCCCCTAAAGTGCATTGTAGATAACTTAGCTACAGAGACTAAATGGGACACAGGGATAAGTCTTGATGCAACTCTATTCACATCTTTGAGTTTCCCAGTGTAGCCTCACTATCAATAACATTGGAAGTGAGGGAGAAGTCTGAGTAAGCTCAGGATCAGTGAATATCAATTCATCATATTTTTTAAAACATTCTTTTAGATTCTCATTGTCCTAGATCATGGAAATACTTCAATTTGTTTTATCTTTGGCACAGAATCCCTCTTTTGGAGAGGTTTAAAAGATTATAGAAATTAAAGAAAATGTCTAGACCACCATCTTGTTACATGATCCTAAATGAACATACTATTGTTGGAAAATTGGTCAAACTATTTTGTCTCTTTATTAGGAATTATGCAAGAAAAGGGACTAACCTGCCTCTCTGGACCCCTACTTCTTTATCTGAAAATGAAGTAATTAAAATTGAATTAAATTATCTTTAGAGTTGCTTCTAATTCTAATATTGAATGCTACTAATGATTATTCAATCAAGTGAGCATTTAAGGAAACAGTGTTTACCAGAGACTAACAGGTTCATCAAAAATATATTCTGTTATATAATGCAAAGGAGGACTGGATTTGAAATCAGAGACCTAGTTTCAATTCCAGTTTCTGTTACATGTTATAAATTTAAACCAGGAAAGATTAAATAGTCTGAGCTTGTTTTCTACCTGTAAAATAGTGAAATTAAAATAGATGATTCATAAGAATTCCTTTAGTCATCTATTACAGCCATCTTCTCTGTGGATCCTGAGAGAGAAAAACAGGAAGATTGCCAGATACATACAATGCCTGCTGGTGGTAGATAGTCATTACATAGTTATTTCTGTTTCTTTTCCTTGTTCTAAACTATAAGCTTCATAGGTCAATAACCATGTTTCATGTTAACTTGTCAATTAAACAATTATCAAGCATTTAAAAAACATTTACTATGTTCCAGAAACTCTAAGAAGTGATGGAGATATAGAGCAAAAGCAAACAACAACAGTCATTACTCTCAGGGACTTACCATTCTAATGGAGAAAATGTTATAATGTAAATTGGTACATTTAAGCTGCTATGCAATAAATATAATGTAATGTTAGATGAGAAGGCACTATAAACAAGGGGAATGGAAGAGACCTCTTACAAAAAGTCACATTTGAACTAGGTCTTAAGGAATCCAAAGATTCTGAGAAATAGAACATTCTAAGTTTCAGGGACAGCTAGGCAAAAAATAATCAACAAGCATTTATTAAATACCTACTATGTGCCAGACTATTTGAAGTTTAGTGGGGACACAAAGAAAAGCAAAAACAACCCCAAAAACCCCCAAAACAAAGCAAAACAAAAAAATAACAACAGTCCCTAACTGTAAAGAGCTTTTACATAGGCATAGGAATAAAAGATGAAGGGTTCTGTATGAGGAATAGAGCTATCAAGCTTGATTCATTGTTTTTTGATGTTCTAGACTTAAGAAAGTGATGGAGAAAATGTTAATAATATAGATTAAACTTAATAGTGAGTAATAAATACATTTCCCTATTCTCTTTAACCCCCCAAACTGTTTCAATTGGAAACAGTTTCAAAACAGTTTCAAATGGAAAACAATTTCCAGCATTCCATTGCCTCTGTCGCACTGAATGTCATGTGGTATAGAACATGGAGACAATAGAGATGAGTAGAATACCATAGCCCACATAAGGGAACTGGATTTCTTTCTGTATCAATGGAAAAACCAAAAGTCTCACCCTTAGACTGACTTTCTTTGTTGTCTGATTCTTAGCTCTAATTGTTTACATTAGTCAGATCAGTTGCAGAGACCTACATTGATCTGGAGAAATACCACTCTAATGTAGACATACACAAGAAGGTTTCCACAAATTGTATTAATATACATTAGAAGCCAAAAACCTATTGAATAAATATAAAAGTTTATTATCAATAAATTTGGCTTCACACATGTAAGTTTTATGCATGGACTATTTTTCATTTCTTTTAGGTCACCACTGAATTGCCACAAGATCCTTCATTTAGAGAACATTTTATGTTACATAATTGGGAAAACCAGTAAACTCTCTGAAATTCAATTTGAGATGTCATCTCCTGTTGAATCTTAATTCATAACATAAACTATTCAGAGAGGCAGGGCATTTTGTTGTTATTGTTGTTTGTCCTTTGTTCTTGAAGAGTATCATGACATCAGGGAGGGGATGCTATGACATGCAAGTAAATTGGATTTAAGTGAGGGTGGGCTATGTAGTCACTCGTTTCACTTTTTCCAGTGCTATCTGGATCCAGAGACAATATAGAGATCATGACCCCTGGAGATGACCCTAGATGCATTTGTAGGGCTTGTTTTTCAAGCTAAGGTCTTTAACCAGTTTCATTCTATCTGAAGCAGTGTCCATTCAGTGACTGAGGTTCAGACATGTGAAGAATTCACAATGGCCATTCTTTTTGGCAAAAGGTAGATTTATTTAAGGAAATAGGTTACAGACAAAATGAAAGGATACAATAGATACCAGGAATGGTAAATATGAAATAGAATGGGAGAGCATATCAAAGACAAGTTCCTCAATGGAACTCACAATTACCTAGTAGAAAGGGAGAACCATAAGAAGGTGGGGCATGTCCTTAGTCGGGTGGCTAAATCCTGAAAGGGAGTTAGCTCTCTAAAAGAATTAGTTAGCTATAAGGAGAAGTGGGATGGGCAAGCATAGTGGAGTTAGGAGAGATACCACATAGCATGGAGAAGGGGGATAAGGAGAAAGACACCATGGGGCAGTGATTTAGCAGACTGATCCAAAGGAAGGCAGCAGCCATGGAATGGCCCATAAGTAGATTTTATGGGGAAAATTTAACCTCAGAGACATGACTGGGATTTCTGCAGAGGGTAGGTCTCAGGAGTTTGACATAGCTTGGATTTCATATTGGTCCACCTCCCAAAGGGTAGAACCATGGAGCTAAACTGACCTCTATGAGAGCCTTCAGCCTGCTTGCCCTAGGGATAAGTTCTTCTACTACCACACCTAATATTAAAGACCTCCATCAGCAGGAATATACACTCTTCTATGTTAGCAAGATGATCCAAAGTCTGGTGAAACAATCTAGAATGAGGTTGAGAAGGAAATAAAAATGGAAATATTAAAGACAGTGCAAAGGACTAATCAAGAGGCTTTGAGAGCTGGAAGGTGGTAGGATGAGAAAGCATGGAAAGGATGAAAAACTATATGATAGCTATACCAAGAAAAAATATTCAGATTCAAATAGGGGGTTAAGTATGGTTTTTAAACTGGTAAAACATTTTTATAGTTAAAGGTTTTGATAAAGGCCTCATTTCCAAAATATATAGAGATTTGACTCTATAAGAAATCAAGTCATTCTCCAATTGATAAATGGTCTGATATGAACAGATAATTTTCAGATGATGAAATTGAAACTATTTCTACTCATATGAAAAGATGCTCCAAGTCATTATTAATCAGAGAAATGCAAATTAAGACAACTCTGAGATACCACTACACACCTGTCAGATTGGCTAGAATGACAGGGAAAGATAAAGATGAATGTTGAAGAGAATGTGGGAAAACTGGGACACTGATACATTGTTGGTGGAGTTGTGAATGGATCCAAACATTCTGGATAGCAATTTGGAACTGCTCAAAAAATTATCAAACTGTGCATACCCTTTGAGCCAACAGTGTTACTTACTACTGGGCTTATATCCCAAAGAGATATTAAAGAAGGGAAAGGGACCTGTATGTGCAAAAATGTTTGTCACAGCCCTGTTTGTAGTAGCCAGAAACTGGAAATTGAATGGATGCCCATCAATTGGAGAATGGTTGGGTAAATTGTGGTATATGAATGTTATGGAATATTATTGTTCTGTAAGAAATGACCAACAGGATGATTTCAAAAAGGTCTGGAGAGATTTACATGAACTGATGCTAAATGAAATGAGCAGAACCAGGAGATCATTATACACCTCAACAACAATACTATATGAGGATCAATTCTGATGGAAGTGGCTATCTTCGGCAATGAGAGGATTCAAATCACTTCCAATTGATCAGTGACGAACAGATCTAGCTACACCCAGCAAAAGAACACTGGGAAATGAGTATGGACATAGCATTTACACTCTTTCTGCTGTTCTTTGCTGGCATTTTTGTTTTTCTTCCCAGGTTATTTTTGCCTTCTTTCTAAATCCAAATTTTCTTGTGCAATAAGATAACTGTATAAATATGTATACATATATTGTATTTAATATATACGTTAACATGTTTAACATGTATGGGACTGCCTGTCATTTAGAGGAGGAGGTGGAGGAAAGGAGGAAAGGAGGGAAAAAGTTGAAACAGAAGTGTTTGCAAGGGTCAATGTTGAAAAATTACCCATGTATATGTTTTGTCAATAAAAAGCTATAATAAAATAAAAATAACAACAACAACAAAGTATGGTTTTTAAGGTCCCTTCCAACTCAGAACTTCAATGATTCTGTGGAATGATATCAAATTGAAGATTTTGGAATCAGGGAAATTTGGTAGAGTTGTGATTAGAAAGTTAAAGGTATGACCATACAAGATTGAGGCTTGAGTGAGGTCAAGATTGACATTTCTCAGTTATTCTTCTCTCTATGCATACAACAGTAATATTAGTTTTGACCTTCATCACCTCTTGTCTGAAATATTGAAATACCTTCCTGATCAAGTGTTCATGCATCAAGTCTGTTTTCTTTTTAATCCAACCTCTGCACAACAGCTAAAGTGATTTTCCCAAAATATTAGTCTGATCATGGCACTACCCTACTGGATAAACTCCAGTAGCTCCGTATCTTCAGGATGATATATAAACTTTTATTTGTTTGGCTTCTAAAATGTTTTACAATCTGATTCCAACTAACTTACCTTTCCTAGCTTGGTATAACTTATTCTCTGTCTTGCATTACACAGCTCATCACATAACATTCTCTTTTCTGTCTGCAAGCTTATGTCCAGGCTTTCCTTTATTCCTTTATGGCTCAGACTCCTTACCTCAGGTCACTTAGAATACCTAATTTCTTTGAAAGAAACTCAAGAACCACCTTCTAAGTGAAACCTTTATACCACTTTGCATATGCTGTTCACTTAAGTCTCAACTCCACAGAACATGAGGTCCCTCCCAAGTTAAGCTTCTCTTCTAGTTTAATTACCATGCTATTAACTCCAGCTTTGATTAAAACCATTCCACTGTCTCCTCCCTGCTCTAATTGGAAGTAGGAAGGTAGAGAATTCAATTCTTCCCAATGCCTTCCTTTACATGACAGGGAGTGGGATCTCAAATCACTCCACTTTGTATTTGCTGTTCTGCTTGGTTTCAACTCCATGACACAAGATCTTCCTCACTTCCCACTGGGGATCCATGAATATCTCTCTTGCCTTCCCCCCACCCCCAACCTTTTCCCTCCCTCCTTTAATGTATTTTTCTCTATTATATTATAAATTCCTTAAGGGTAGAAAGTTTCTTTTTTTTTTTTTTTAAATATTCCCAGCAACATAATTTTTCCTTCCTTCTTCTCCCCTCTCCTCTCTTCTGTCCACAAAAGATATCTTATCCTTATTTGCTGATGCTCTGCCCATAGAAAGATATCTTTCTTTCTTAAGATATCTTGAAACCAAATCTTAAACCCAAATCCCTATGACTTGCATTGACTGGCCAACAAAAGGTCCAAAACCAACCCCAGCTTGGTCTTTGTTATCTGATTGCCTCAGAATGAATGTGAATAGCAATTATTTCTGTTTTGACCAGAACCCTGAGCCCCTTTTAGATCTATTTTTTCCTTTTTCCTTTCCCTTCTTTCCCTTTCCCTTTCTCTAAAAGAGACTAGTCTTAGACTCATCTCTTTCTTATCTAGACTTAATCACTAAATGGGTGGTTGACTTAGACTGAGACCTTTTAAAGAATTTAGCTTAAAAAGACCAAGGTCTCCCACTACATCCAGGATCTCCACTCATCCTGATCTACATCTCACCACTGGACTCCTATGACACTGGAAGAGCAAGCAGAACAGGTGACTGTATAATCCTCCTTCATTTAAAATCCAGTTCATTTGCATATCATGGCATCATCTCCCTGATGCCTCTTGGGAAACAAAGGACAAAACAACAACTTGGTATTTACTTTGTATATGATTTGTGGATATTTTTGTCTGCGTTATCTCTTATGAGAGAATATAAGTTCCTTAAGGACAGAGACTTTTATGTTTGCCTTTGCATCTTTAGCACCCAAGACAATGTCTGACATACAGCAGGTACTCAATAATGCTTACCAAATGATTTATTATCCTACTATAATAAAATAAGAAGACAATTTAGGGAAATGGCAGCGTGTGAGGTATTGGCAGAAGAAGAGAAATGCTTTAAAAGTGTTGAGGAGTGCCTTAAATAATCTATCTACATAGTGGTAGATATTCCTAGGGCTTCAAGATTAAGGCAAAATAGAAAAGCTTCCATTATTCATTCATTTCTGAAATAGTAATATTTAGCTATTGGAAAATGGAGAATGGATTTTGGAAATCACTAAGACACATAAAATATTATCTAGTTTGGGAATACCTTTATAAGATATAGAATATCAAGCATCTCAAAGACAAAATTAGCATGGGCAATAGGGATTCATTTCAGGTTACTGCAATTTAGAAATTGTGCAGAGGATATAATAACAAGGATCTTATATTTGAAAGGAGAGGGAGGGAGAAAGAACTCATATAAAGAAAATGAAAAGCGGGGGTCAGGGATGGGAGAATGAAAGTAGGAGGGGAATATGTTAGACAAAGTCCCAAAGACAGGTTCAGAGGGTACTTTCAAAGTGAGAAGTAGTAAAAAAAAAATGCTTTCAGGGAAATGTGTTTCTATGGCATGGTAGGAAAAGTCTTGTGAAGTCAACAGTGCAGCATGGAGAGAAAGGAATGTATATTTTCTGTGAAGATAACCAGTGAATATGGTTATATTCACAATAGCAATATTCTTTTCCTTTTTTTTTTTCTTCTCTCTACCCCAACAGTGTCAGTCCTTTAGCATTATAGAAAGCACAAAATGTCTTGGGATAAATCATTTTCTTTTGGGTTACTATCCCTGTCCCCTCCCCTGAGTTGTTACTACTATACCTCCTCCCTTATTACAATCCCTATACTCTGAACTTAAAGAGACTATTAGGGAGAAAGAGCCAAAATGGTGGAGAAAATTCAGGGACTCACCTGAGCTCCCCCTAATTCCTTTAAATAATGACTCTAAACAAATTTTAGAACATCACAACCTACAAGACAGAATGGAATATTTTTCCAGTTGAAGACAACTTAGAAGTTGTCTGTTGGAAAAGTCTTATACCAGGCTGGGAAATCAGTGCAGACCTAGGAACTGACCTTGGGTTCTCAGAAACATCATCAGAATCACTGGATGTTTCCAAGTGTCCAGCCCACAGACAACAAAGATGGAAGATCAGCATGAAAAGTTTGTCTCAGTAAGGTGAGAGGGTCTTGAGAAACCAGCAAACAATGAGCAGCCCTTAGGGGTACTGAATCTGCAGTGGTTACAAAGGCAGGGGAAATGGTATCAGTGGAACAGTCAAACAGCAGAGACAGTAGCATTAACAGCAGCCCCAGATGCAGCTCCTGCAGCTCTTGGAGGTCTCATCCCACAAACTAAGGAATAAGGAAGTCAAACAGCTGTTAGAAGGAAGTCTCTTTACTAGCACTGAGGAAAGATTCTATTGCATTAGCACACTAGAACTTACAATAATAATGCAGCAGGGACCCTTCTCACAATTCCAGGGCAGAAAAAAATGCTTGTGATCACTCAAATACACTTCTTCTTAGATCATAACACCTTGGAAGAACTGAAAAATTACAGGTCCCTAGAAGGATCTTTGAAAACAACTATGTAAAATTTTTGAAAGTTGAGACAATTCACCCTTTACTATGGAAACAGAGTCCTATTTTAACAAAGAAGTAAAAGCCAAGTAAAGCCTGGAAAAATGAGCAAACAACAGAAAAATATTTGGAGCATAGAAAGTTACTATAGTGACAAGAAAAATCAAAATATATACTCAGAAGAACATAATAAAGCCAAAACTCCTTCATTCAAAGTCTTCAAAAAAATAAGAATTGGTCTTAGGCCATGGAAGAAATCAATGGGAATTCTGAAAATCAAGTGAGAGAGGTAAAGAAAAAAATGGGAAGAGAAATGAAACTGCTATAAAAGGAAATATGAAAAATGAATGAGGAGAAAAATGTCTTATAAAGCAAAATTGGCCAAATGGGAAAGGAGGTACAAAAGCTCACTGAGGAAAATAATTCCTTAAAAATTAGATTTCAGCAAATGGAAACTAATGACTTTAGAAGAACTCAAGAAACAACAAGACAAAACCAAAAAAAAAAAAAAAAAAGAAAAAAGAAAAAAATCAATGTGAAATAAATAATTGGAAAAACAACTGACCTGGAAAATAGATCCAGGAAAAATAATTTTAAAAAATATTGTTCTACCGGAAAGCCATAATAGTAATAATAATAATAATAATAATAATAAAGAACCTAGATATCATCATTCAAGAAATTATCAAGAAAAACTGCCCTGCTATTCTAAAACCAGAGAGTAAAAAAGAAATTGAAAAAATCCTCTAATTACCTCCTGAAAGAGATCCCAAGATGAATACTTCTAGGATATTATAGCCAAATTCTGGAACTCTCAGGTTAAGGGAAAAATATGTCCACTTTCCAGAAAGAAAAACTCAAATAAGCTGGAGCCACAGTCAGAATATCACAAGATTTAAAAGCTTCTATGTTAAAAGATGTGGCTAGGGATTGGTGGGAAGCTTGGAATATGACATTAAGAATTACAACCAAAAATCACCTACCTGTCAAAACTGAGTATAATCCTTTAGGGAAAAAGGTAGACATTCAAGGAAAGAGGAGGGCATCTTTCAAGTATTCATAATGAAAAGATCAGAGTTGAATAGAAAATTTTACTTTCAAACACAGATCTCAAGAGAAACATAAAGGGGTAATCAGGAAAAGAAAATCATAAAGGACTTAATAATGTTAATCTGTTTGTATTCCTACATGGGAGGTTGATACTTGTAATTCTTAAGAACTTTCTCATTATTATGAGTTAGGAGTCTATCTAGCCAGACAGTACATAAAAAATAAAATTAAGGGATGAAAGAAGAATGTTACTGGGAAAAAGGGAAAGGAAGAGATGGAATAGCACAAATTATCTGCCATAAAAGAAGCAAGAAAAAGCTTTTACTGTGGGGAGGGAGAGAGGGAATGGAGGGGGAGTGAGTGAACATTACTCTCATCACAATTTGCTCAAAGAAGAAATAGCTTACACACTCAATATGGTCTTAGAAATCTTTCTTACCCTGAAGCAAAGTAGGAAAGAGGGTAGGAAAAAATAGGAAGGGATAGAAGGGAGGACATATTGGGAAAGGCGATGTTTAGAAGCAAAACACTTTTGAGGAGGGACAGAGTGAAAAGAGTCAGAAAATAAAATAAATAGGGGGGAAATATAGTTAGCAATAGTAACTGGAAAAAGTATTTTGAAGCAAGTTTCTGTGATGAAGGCTTCATTTCTCAAATATACAGAGACCTGAGTCAAATTTATTAAAAAAAAAAAAAGAGCCATTCCTTAATTGATAAATGATCAAAAAAATATGAACTATGCCAAAAGGGCTATAAAATCATGCATATACATTGATGACACAATACCCCTACTAGACATGAATCCCAGAAGAAATTTTTTTCAAAAAGGAAAAGGATTTATATGTATAAAAATATTCATAGCAGTTCTTTTTTTTTTCAGGGCAAAGAATTGGAAATTGAGGGGATGTCTATCAACTGGGGAATGATTGAATAAACTGTGGTATGTGATTATGAGGGAATATTATTGTTCTCTAAGAAATGATGATCAGAATGCTTTCAGAAAAACTTGGAAAGTCCTCCATGAGCTCATGCAAAGTGAAATGTACTATGTACAAAATAATAGCAATATTATGTGATGATCAATTATGAAAAACTTTGCTATTCTCAGCAATATAATGATCCAAGACTACTCTGAAGGATTTAAGAAGAAAAATGTTATTCATATTCAGAGAAAAAACTGAGTACAAGTAGAAGCACATTTTTAAACTTTATTTTTTATTGAGAGTTTTTTTTGGGGGGAATCTATGTTTTTTTTTTTTTTCCATAACATTTATTTTATGGAAATATTTTGCATAACTTCACATATGCCTTCTCAATGGGAGCAGGAAGTGGAAAGAAAGGGAGATAATCTGGAACTCATAGTTTCAAAAACAAAAGTAAAAAAAATTGTTTTACATATAACTAGAAAAATTTAAAAAAATTAAAAATAGAGTATATAGTTAGAAGAACTATTATATTTATTGGAAACAACTGAAAGCTTATCAGCTGAAGTGGTCAATTTAATCTTTTTTTTTTTTTAATTTTAATAGCCTTTTATTTACAGGATATATGCATGGGTAACTTTACAGCATTAACAATTGTCAAACCTCTTGTTCCAATTTTTTACCTCTTACCCCTCCACCCCCTCCCCTAGATGGCAGGATGATCAGTAGATATTAAATATATTAAAATATAAATTAGATACACAATAAGTATACATGGTCAATTTAATCTTAATAGTTACTTCACCTGAAGATGTTTGTAATGCTCTAACAATATGTTTTATTATGAACTATTATTATCATATTTTGAAATAACTGAAATGATTTTGAAATATTAAATTACCCAACTGCCAAAATCTTTATGATCAAAAAGTGCTCCTCAGAAGTGTAGTATTTCCTCTAATACTTGTCACAATCAATCAATCCATCAACCAACATACGTTAAATGTGTACTATGTGCCAGATCCTAGTGTTACAAAACCAAAACAAACAAAACTCCCCCACAAAAGGCCTAAATTCAAAACAAACAAACAAAAATAAACTCACAACCAAACAACCCTCAATACCTATCCTTAGAGAATTTATATTCTATAGGAGTGGAGTGGGGACACATACTATTACTATCTTGAGCAGGAAAATAATTGTTAGGGTAAACATCAGTAACATTTGCTTCCATTGTTTTTTTCTTCAAAATATGCCTTCTCTTCTGTGAGTCTTTGACAATAATCAAGTAAAAACTTGTTTAAATACACACCAATTTGATTATCTTCTACAAGTTTCAGAAACTCCATGAGTCTCTTTTCTTTTCTCCTAGGCATTTGATTTACTGTATATTATATTCTATAATATTATTAGATCCTAATCTTTTCTATTGACTTCATTTAGGGCCCTTCAACTCTAGGTGATTTTGGCACTGCATTTTGGTGTTTTATATTTAAACCAGCTGTATTAGGTTCCATTTTTGTACATTAAACTGCTTTCGGCCGAATAGACTGCCAAAATTCACTGAATTTTCCCTGACTGCTTGTGCTATATTTATTATTCTCCTCAGGGTTTTCAAATTTAACAAATTCACAGATGCTTTCTCTGTCTAGGTTCATTTATGTAGATTTTTTTATAACAGTAAATATGTCTACTGACCCACTCAACACTTCGCTTCATGCATCTCTTATGAGCATGCTGTGTTTAACCATCTCTTCCTCCCCTCTCATATCTTTTCTCAGTGTAATCATTTCATTATGTGGATCTTGAAAACTGTATTTAACCACAGGAGCATGGAGGTTAATAGGTCTTAGATTATTGTTTGCACAGCTTTTTATGACCTCAATACAACCATGCGTTTTTTATTAAGAAGGCATTATTAACCCACCCTCTGTAAGAGGAAATCAATACACTCTTAGGTTTTATGATCGTCTGTACTTGGCAAGACACCTCATTGATTGCAGAGACAAATTTGGATATGTTTTTGATAACACTGGCAACCCACACCTTTCCAAAAAAATCGTATCCTGGAAAGTGGCCAATTGAAATTCTTTTAAAAAAAAAATAAGAAAAGAAAAAGAAATTGAGCAAGAGAAAACAAATGGAATTAATCCATTTCTTTCTTCCTTTTTTTTTTAAGATAGAATCATAATTCTCTCTCTTTCTCTAATTCTTTATTGTCTCTCCTTATCCTTCTCTCATACTATTTTTACTTTCAGCGAGATAGAAAGTGAGTGAAAACATAGCCCAGTTTCTATAACATAATTTTTCTTATTTGCAAGATAAAAACTTTCATACACACACACACACACACACACACATATATATATATACTTATAGACATAATACATATATATACTCATAAATGCATGATATACTTGCATATGTTAAAATAAATATTTATTTAAGTATATACACATACGCTTATATAAATATACAGCATATTGCTTATGTATAGATGTGTGTGCATGGACAATATAAAAAAATATATATATATATAAATATGTACACATATGCATGTATATATATATACACATATATATGTGTATATACATACATATGTTTATATATATACATAAATATGTATTTAAGAACAGGATAAGGGGTTAGGAAGCAATGCTTATATTTTTGATATTCTATTAAAAATCAAACCAATTTTGTGTTGCAAGTAAGCCATTAAATGTGTGATGGGCCAGGTTTCATAGTTATTACTCTGGATGACCCTGTGAGTCCCATAATTTAAATAGTTTGTGATAATGATTTTTCTTTGTGTTTAATATCCTGTGTTTGCAAAGAAAATATTTCCTGACAGGCCACTGTCAAATAATTAAATCTGTTGATAGTCAGGCTGTAAGTGCCCACAGTTAATTTTACCCAGGAACCATTTATTGCTGCTGTGGCTGAATTCAATGAAAGAACTAGCCACTGGATTTCTAGTATATGTTGACTTTGGTCAGAAATGATAGGCCTTGTAAAACCAAATCTAAGTTATATAGTCATTTTTCATGCCATAGATAAAGATTTACTTTGTTGATGGTCATAAGGCCTTATATTATAGTGTTCTGGCTGCTACAATAGAGGCTATATTCCATAATGTTTTTCTACTTTGGCTTCTTTCCCAAAGACCTTGTTTCTCTCAGCTACCTAATTGATAAGGTTTTCTGGCATATAATGAATCTCAATGGAAGATTTTCAGATGTTATCTTTCCATCTTTCTGCTTGGCTATTTAACAATTGGCAGGCAGAATAGCAACCAGAACTGGTCTCAGAGCTAAAGACCAATAAGAGATTATTACCTACTAAAATTGCAATCTTAAAGGAATTTACCAAGATATACTGAAAGAAAATATTCCTTCAATGGCTTCCATTTTGTACATTATGATGCAAATTAACCTGCACTTCCTCATTTAAAATGACCCGTCAAATATCTATTGTCTTCTTGAAAGACTCTTAGGCCACAGGGATTGTATTCTGTTCAATTGATATATTATCATTCTATTGTGGAAAAATGAGATATACAGCTTTCTGCTCTCTTCTCTAACAACTCCATGGTTTACTATCCTACATTGCCATGAGTGAAAATAATATTCTTCAGTCCTTAGAACTGTTTTTCCAGAAATTATCAGAAGTGCAATTTTCTTTTTCTTATGTTTGATTAAAATTTCATTCATGCCTTTTAGTACTATGCCAGAGTTATTTATGATTATAGACCAGTCCCCAACCTCCATCTTGACTCTGTCAGCCTTCCCTTGTAATGAAAAGCAGCAAAATTAAGACTTTGCCTTATATCATTCCCGTCCCCCCTCTGGGGCCAAGGTAGATAATTATATTTATAAAGAATACTTCTTATTTTAATGTTCTTTTCATTTAAATTGTTGTAGATATGCTGTATAGTTTCCTAGATTCTACATATACCATGTTATTTTCCATCAATTTATTCATGTCTTCCCATACTTCTCCAAATGCCTAGTATGCATTGCTTCTGGTGGTTTCAGTAATACTTCATTATATTCATATCCTATTCATATACTGATTTGTTGAACCATACTTTAACTGATGACAATCACTTTATTCCCAGAATTTTTTGCAATTAAAAAACACTCTAAACATTTTATATATATGTATATTTATATATACATATCTATATCTATATATGGAAAAATATAGATATAGATATACACATACAAAGTCTTGAAATATTATTTTTGTTACATATTTTTCCATTTATGAGAGGCAGTATATCATACTGGGCAGGGAATTGGGTTCAAAATCAGGATGCCTGAACTTAATTCTACCTTTGACACATATTGACTATGTGAGCCTGGGCAAGTCACTCTTTAGGATTAGGAGAACATCCCAAATCTGAAATTTAATTTTTTAACTATGTCTTTTTTATATTGTTTTATTTTTTCTGTTTATACATATGTATTACCTTTTTAAATACACATTTCTTTATGAATCATTTTGAGAGAGAAAAATCAGAACAAAAGGGAAAACAACACAGGTAAGAAAAAAACACAGAAAAAAGAAGTGAATATGGCATGTGTTTATTTATATTCGATCTTCATAGTTCTCTTTTTGGATGCAGATGGCATTTTCTATCCAAAATTTATTGGGATTGCCTTGGATCACTGAACCACTGAGAAAAACCAAGTCTTTCATAGTTGATCATTGCAGAATATCTTTCCAGGCCTCTTTAAAATCAGCTAGTTCATCATTTTATATAGAAAAATAATATTCCATTACCTTCATATGCCACAATTTATTCAATAATTCTTCAATTGATGGGCATTCATTTTCCAATTCTTTACTACAACAAAAAGAGCTGCTACAAATATTTTTGTACATGCAGGTCCTTTCCCCTCTTTTATGATTTCCAATACAAACCCAGTAATGACGCTATTGGGTAAAAGGATATGCAGTCCCTTTGGACATAGTTCTAGATTGCTCTCCAGAATGATTGGATCATTTCACAACTCCACCAACAAAACTTAGTGTCCCAGTTTTCTCACTTCCTTTCACCATTTATCATTCTCTTTTTCTGTCATCTAAGTCAATCTAAGAGTTGTGAGGTGGTATCTCAAAGTTGTTTTAATTTGCATTTCTCTAATCAATAGTGAATTAGAGCATTTTTTTCATATGGCTATGGATGGCTTTAATTTCTTCATCTGATAATTGAATGTTCATATCCTTTGACTATCGATTGTAGAATGACTTGTATTATTATAAATTTGACACACATCTTTATATATTTATTAGAACACTGATTGTGATTTTTTCCCCCAACTTTGTACTTCCTTTTAATTTTATTTGTGTTGGTTTTATTTGTGTAAAAGTTTTCTAATTTATTGTAACCAAAATTGTCCCTGTTAAAGTGGGTAATAATGAGTAAAGCATTATTCCAATGTGAGAAATGGTTATTATTAGCTATGCTATATATAGGGTAATGATATCTTAAAAACAACTAAAAGACCAGAGATTTAGAAGGCAATCAAGCAGATAGTGGTCTTCATAATGAAGAGGACTGCATTATTTAAATAGCACTTTTAAAAAGTTTAACTGTATTCTTTATATATTTACTATATTCTATAGTATTTAGACTTTTTAAAGTACTCATGACCCCAAAACATTTTATGATGTACATATATTGGCACTAACTTTTTTTTAACAATGGTTTTCTTTACAAGGTAATGTTCCATGCCAATAGCACCTGAACAGCTGTTTTTCATAAGGAAAATTTAAAAATAAGTTTGTTCTACTCAAATCAAAGAAGCATTTTTAAAAAGAGCAAAGAACTTATTTTGGCATGTTTGAGAAAGAAATGCATCTTGGACATGAAAAAGACATCCCTCAGAATCAGTTCCTTGTTTTTTTTTTTTCTGAAGCATTTCAAGGACCTGGATTCTGAAAAATGTAAGGATGAAGACATCCCTGAGGCCTAAGTGCAGGGTTTGGGTGAGGACTGGTCAACCTATGGCTACTTAAATAATCAGTTCCCCTTTATAGTAAGGAAAAGTCTAAACTGGTCCAAAGAAATCCAAATTGAAAGATCAATTCCAGAGAGCAATCAGTAAATCCTTTGTGATCTCCAAATTAAGATATATCTCCAGGCTTAGAAAACAGTGTTTTGGACAATAGTCACATTAGAGTAGGAGTTGGAGTGATCTGAGAATGATAGTCTCAGAGCTCCTTTTCAAGGACTAATGTAGAATTGCTGGGTTGTTTCTAGTAGGATCCTATTCCTTGTTTTTTCTCTACTTTGATTTGTCCCAATTCCATGTCAAAGGGCTCAATTGTAACAAGAATGGTTTTAGGAATGAAATTTCTCTTTAGTTTTATTCAGATTTATAAAAAGCATGATTCTTCAAATCAACGACTGATAGAAATTAAGTAGCTAAGTCAGCTACTTATAATATATGAGATATAGAATTCATTACAATCCTCTGAAACAGAATATTAGGATTAACACACCATACTACTTCTGTGATTAAATATAAGACCCTCTCTTTAGCTTTTAAAGCCCTTGTGATCTAGCTCAAACCTACTTTTCCAATGTAATTCTATATTAGTCTATTTCCTGCATTTTCTGGTCCTACCAAATTGGTGTTCTTATTGTTCCTACATACAACACTGCATTTTCCCTGTCTTAGAATTTACACTGTCCTACCTCTTAGGAGGAACTTTTTGGTTCCTTCAAAACTCTGCTCAAGTAAAACCTTCTACACAAAACCTTTCCAAATTCCTCTAAATGCTACTCCCTTGTCCTGGGGAAAGATTTTTTTATTTCTTGTGTATACATTTATGAATGTATACATTGTCTTCTATGATAGAATGTAACCTCCTTGAGGGCAAAGGCTGTTTCATTTTTGTCTTTATATCTCCAGTGCCTAGTATGGTCTCTCAATATATCTAATAGACACTTCAATGATTGTGGATTGATTTAATATTTAAAAATAAAGAACTAAAAGTTCTAAGACAGGCTTTAAAGTCATTTACTATGTTAGAATGTACCTTATTTTAAAGTAGTCTGGGAAAAGTTATATTATACTTTTTCTGTGAAAGTGCAATATAGTATAGAGAATATTGGAAATGGAGGCAGGACACCTCAGTTTGAATCCCAACTCTGACATTTACTAGCTACAGGGAATGATAAATGTATCTGCCACAAAGTCTCTTAAAAGCTTCAATTCAGTATTTCCAACTGCCCTCTATGTAAGTGTCCTGCAAGAACCTCAAATGCAACACATGACACACTGAACTCATCATCTTATCCCCTAAATTTTACAGTTCCTTTATCTTCTCTATTTCTACTTATGGCAATGCCATTTTTCCAGTCATCTTGGCCCACAACTTTGGAGTCATCCCTGACCCTTCTTTTTTCTTTATTCCACATATCCAATCAATCAGCAAATCCTTTTGATTATATCACTGTGATATCTTTAAAGGATGATAGATTTAGAACTGGAAGGGACCTTAGACATCATCTTTTTTTTTTTTTTTTTTTTTAACTTTATCATGTTACAGATGAGGAAACTGAAGCTCTGGGAAGTTAAAATAAGATTTTCAAGGTCACAAAATTAATTGGCAGTAGAGGCAGATTTTTGAGCTTAGTTTCTCTGGCTCTAAAGCTAGTGCTTTTTCCATTTCATTCCCTTTTTTTCTGCTTCTCCTGTAAATATTTAGACTTTCATCTCTTCTCACTTATGCTACTGTTGCAGCCTCCTTATGGGTTTCCTACCTTCAGTTTATCCCCTCTCTAATCTATCCTTCACAGTTCTTCCTAAGTAACCTTTCAAATGAACCACTTTGATCAGAGAGATAGAGATAGAATCCATATGTGCATGGAATCTATTCTAGAGGTGGACAGATGAAATGGGGAATGACTTAGTTCACTTTGGCTAGAGCACAGAATGTATAAAGTGGCATAAAAGAAAGTTAACTAGGTTTTAGAATTAGATTGTGGAAATCTTGAATAGCAGAGTAGGTAAAACTTTAGATATTCTTTGTCTATTTTGTACTCTCATCAAAAAGATATTGCTGACAAATATTGCTTATTCCACATGCATTTAATGCAAAAGACATGATAAAAAGTGAAATTAGTTATAGATAAATTTCCAGAGAGTGCCAAGTTTGCTACTTCCTCTGTGGGGAAGGGAAAACTAATAATAATATCTATAGTAGCATGTACTGGCATATCTAGAATATGTCTAAGTAAACCTTTACTAGTAATGATTGTCAAAATTGAATGCTAATCTGAGCATAATGGTTAGTTTTAAATTACTACTGTACTGTTATCAAGGAAAAACTATAGTATTTAGATAATGTCTGTTGATATTTTTGCTAATTCCAAGTAAGTTACTGGCTATGATTTGAGTGACCTGACATATTGATATTTTGATCAATTCATTAACTCAGTGGTGTGGAAAATTGCTCTGCTCAAAAAGGTCATAACCTTTCCAGGCCATGAGCAACCTATAGATGAAAAGGGAGATCACTAAATGAGTATTATAACTTGAAAAAAGAAAATCCATTATGTGAGAATTCAACCATTTTGTTAAGATGTGTTAGGGAATTAGGGGGGCTATCCTAAACTCATATCTAACTGTTGCAGATTGATACTCCCTCAAACACCCTAATCTTCCAGTTCTTCATATAATTCATTTTCCATTCATGGCTTACACTTTTCTTCTACTTCAACCACAAAACTGCACAATCATAAAGATCATAATTCCTTTGATCCTGCCATCACTCACAAATGTACTATATCCATATTCATGAGCACTGAATTTCTTTTATCTGATCAAAATCTGTTGCCTTTCTATTCCTCCTCTGCATTGTAATACCAAACCCTTATCTTCACTTACAATTTGATCTTTACAACCTCAATCCCTCAATTGTTTCTCAGCAGATTACCCTTATACAAGGCATACTTTTCTGCAGAGGGCCATAACTCTGAAGAGGTATACTTGAATCTAGGATAGTATGGTGCTTATGGTGATGTAATGGTTGCACACGCTCAGTGTGTTGTAGTGATGTAATTGTACTGAGGTGTTTAAGGGAGTCTCAGAGACAGAAGGCTCTCTCAGCTAGAGACACAGAGAAGGCTTCAGGCTCCAGTCTCTAGATTCCAGACTCCATCTTTGACCAGCCACATGGTAGCTCTCCTTCCTCCTTCCCTCCTCCACTAAGACCAAGGACTGAAGCTGATTCCGAGGTCCTCCAGAGGGCTAGCCCTGGACATTACACTTTTCTCCCTTTATTATTTTGACTTGTTGGTGAACTAATTCAACTCTATACTTTTAATCATTTGCCCTTTGTTGTATTGTCTCTTGATTTCCTGACATATTTTTTAATTATGCTGTGACTAGTGTTGTGTCACTCCCACCATTTATCACTTTTATTTCTATATACATATTGTTAGATAAAGATAGAGAAAATCCTTTCTGAATGTGCCTTCTCTGTCTCCTTTGCTTAATTTTAATCAAATTCATATACATGAACCATATTTTATCTGAAGAGGCTCTGTTCTGGACTCTCTCCTCTTTTTACCTATTTTTAAAATTATAATCTCTATGTTAATATTTCTCAAATATATTTATTAATTTTTAGTCTCTGTGCAGATTAGCTTCACCTGTGATTATTTCAGAGTAGACATCTTAAAAATCAACACATCCAAAACTGAACTCATTTTTCCTCCAAAAATTTCAACTCTTCCAAATTTCCCTATTACTGTTGAGAGCCACTTCCCAAGACTCACAATATTGGTAGCATTCTCTGTTCCTCACTATCTTTCATTCCCATCCTCCATATCAAATCTATTACAAAAGACTGACAATTTTACCTTTACATCCTCTTCTCTCCTCTGATATTGCCATATCTTGGTACATATCCTCATCTCCTCATGCATAGGCTGTGCAGTAGCCTGTTGGTTGGCGTGTCTAGCACAGTTCTTTCCTCACTCCAATCCTTCATTCAGCTACCAAAATATGTTCTTGAAATACAATTTTCAATGTGTCAACTCACCTGTTCAACTAACTCAATTGACTGCCAATAGCCTCTGAATAAAATACAAAATTCAATGATGCTGTGATATCTTCATAAATACAGCCACTTTCTCCATCTTTCCAATCTATTTACACCTCACATTGTCTAACCCCTCTCCCTCCTCCCCCGCATTGGAATCTCCAGTTCAGTGACACTGGTCTCTTTGCCAGTGCTAAAAAAAGACATTGTCACATTCATCAGCTGTGATGCTCTTCCTCCTCATCTTTGCCTCCTGGCTTTCTTTTTTCCCTTTAAATATGAGGCAAAATCCCACCTTAAACAGGAAAATTTTCCCAAGTCTTCCTAGTTTTAATGCCTTCCTTTTATGAATTATTTTCTGTTTATCCTGCAGACAGGGACTCACATCTTTCCTTCCCCCTTTCTCCTCCTCCTCCTCTTCCTCCTCTTATTCCTCTTCCTTCCCCCTCCTCCTCTTCTTCCTCTCCCCTCCTCCTCTTCTAGACTTTCCTCCTCCTCTTTCCTCCTCCTCCTCCTCCTTTTTCTTCTTAGTATTACCACTGCTTCACATATTGCCAGGGATGTAGTTTGGATTTAATAAATGCTTATTGACTGACTGATCAGCTAGTACAGTTGACTGACAAAGGAAATAGAGAGTTAAAATTGGCATATAAAGTTATGAGCTATCAAATATAGAACAAGGATCCATACTGATAATACTGGTTCTGGTCCTAGTAAGCATTTGGTCTCCTTCCTGGTTCCCTCCCTCCTACCCCCCCCCCTTTTTTTTTGCATGAAGTCAATATTCCATAGTGGCAGGTACAAACCAAGGGTCACATCTTGAATGCAAAGCAATTTCTTTCTCTTTCTCTCTGTGTCTGTGTTTCTCTCTCTCTCTCTCTCTCTCTCTCTCTCTCTCTCTCTCTCTCTTTCTCTCTCTAAACACACACACACACACACACACACACACACACACACATATACATACATATTATATGTACATTTTCATTCTATTTACCTTCATAGAAAGGGCTACTGGAAGTCAGTATTTCCTAATCCTTACAGGGTTAGAATTATCTATTACACAGCCTAGAAGTTTCCTCCTTTAAAAAAAATGTATTTGCCAGGAATTTCCATCCTTTAAAATTCTCTCCGCTTTAGAGAATCTCATCCTCCCATTATAATAGATCAAAAGTAACAAGTATCATATTTATGATAAATTAGGTGTTTTATATCTTAACATTTTTCAAAGGATATGAACAAATATTTTTTTAAATTAATAGCTTTTTATTTTCAAAATATTTGCAAAGATAGTTTTCAACATTCACCCTTGCAAAATCTTGTATTCCAAATTTTTTGTCCCTCCCTTCCCCTTGCTCTCTCCCCTACATAGAACTAATCCAGTATACGTTAAACAAATATAATTCTTTTATACATATTTCCACATTTATCATGCTGTGCAAGAAAAATCAGATCAAAAAGGAAAAACAATGAGAAAGAAAACTAGATGCAAACAAAACAGCAACAAAAAAGGTGGAAATACTATGTTGTGATCCATATTCAGTCCCCATAATCCTCTTTCTGGGTGCAGATGCCTCTCTCCATCACAAGTGTATTTGATCTGGCCTGAATCACCTCATTGTTGAAAAGAGCCATGTCTATCAGAATTGATCATCTTTGCAGACCTTTTAAGTAACCTCATTATACTTAATCAACAGTCTAGAGCCAGAGAAATGAAAGAATGAAGCTTAATAAGAACAAATGTAAAAATCTTATATTAGGATCTGAAAAATAAAATGTTTGACTACAGAACATAAGAAGCTAAGCAGGAAATGATTCATGTGAAAAAGACTTGGAGGTTTTTATCAGTATCAGTGAGTCAATCATGGTGTATAGATTACAGAAAAGCTAATGTGAAATTAAATTGTTCTGGTAAGACCATATCTGTAGTATTTGATATTAGAAATTTATATTTTGGTTAATATGTTGATGCACTAAAGCAATTTCAAAAAGGGAAGATAAGGGGACTCTAAACCATGGTATATTACACCAATCTGTTGAAAAAGAGCAGTCTGTATATTTGGAGTATATAGTATAAGAATGATTAGACTGTCTATACTTGACTCCAGAGAGCACAAATAGAAGCAATGACTAGAAGCAATTTGGTTCATTATTTTTTTGTTTTCAAAGAGGACCCATGATATTATAGGATGATGTCTTGACTTGCATGTAAATTGGATTAAATGAGGCAGAATTATACAAAATTGTCAGCTACACCTTCTCTTCTAGAATCATCAAAATCCAATGGCAAGTCAAAAGTAAGGATGACTGGCTATGGTTTAGGATGCAGTGGATGACCTTAGTGTCTTTGATAGCTGACCAAGCTCTATGTGCTCCGTAGTGCCTGCTTCAATGCCTTAATAGCCATTGGAACAAATTGTTGTCATCCACTTATTTCACTGAGGGAAATCTTCATATGAAATAACCCTCTACTACCCCACCAAGGTATTTGAGGCCCGTTGGTTACCCTTAACATGATTTAGCCTGTCTGTTATAATGGTTTTACCAGGATATGGCTGCTGTATATGATATAGCTTCTTAGAGCCATAGATGAGAGTTAGGTGATAGGTAAACACTAAAGGTGAATAAGCATCCTAAAAAGGGCATGGCAAGCCCTCACAACAGCTAGAAACTACAAGGAAACTAACTTTGGCTTGATATAGAGGAGTATTTCTCAATAACTGAAATTGTCCAAAAGAGCAATATTTTTCCTAAACAAGCCAAGACTTCTCTTTCACTGATGTTTTTCCAAAGGGGAAATTAAATAAAAACTTGTTAGTTTTCTTGCAGAAGGTAGTCCCTGTTCAGGAATATATTGCAGCAAATAAATGCTGAGCTCCTTTCCAACTTGAAAATTGTATGAGGTCATGAACATATTACTCTTAAGTGGAAACCAGATTAAGATGGTGACATCTAGAATTGTATATAAGCTCAACTTTGCTATGTATGCTTCAGTAAAGATCTAAAACACAACAAAACAAAACAACAAAACCACAAGATCAAATAATGTTCAATAAATTTAAAGAGAAAAAACAATAAGCTTCTGCATGTAGCCTCTGGATTACACTGAGAAAGATAAAGTAGAAACCAGCATGATCCTTCCACAAGGATATTGTGAAGTCAAATGAGATAATGGATATAAAGCACTTTGCAAACTATCAAGTGCTATATTAATGCAGTTTAAATTAATTATGTTGTCCTTGTAATTATTTCTTATTTTCATTATTTTTAATTATTCCATAGTCACCAAGTCTCCTATCTGGTAAAGAATTAATTCCCTGGTTCTTTTATTATACTCCTTCTGGTAAAGTCAAGCAGTATTCATAGAAAAATATATGGTTGTGCTAAAAAGTATTTTAACAACTGAGGTCTCCAAAAAAAAAAGCATGTACACATTTTATAACTTAATTTATACTATCAAAATGGTTAAGTCTAAACACTACAAAAAATAATGAAAATAACCATAACAGCTAATATATTTTACCTATTTAATGTATAAAAGTTGACTTAAAACAGTTGCTTTTTAGAACTGGAAAAAATAGTGAAAAACAAAACAAAACAAAAACACTCCAATGACAAAATATCAATATCAACACATCTATATCTACAAATGGATAGATATAGAGAAATAATGAAAAAAAATCAGAAATGAAGTTCACTTACCAATATGAGATCTCAAAAATATACTACAAAGCAGTAGTCATCAAAAATATTTAATAGGGGCTTAAATATAGAAAATTTGATCAGCGGATAGTGGTCAGATGCACAAGATATACTAGCAAGTGTGTGTGTGTGTGTGTGTGTGTGTGTGTGTATTTAAAATCATGGTACTTAATGAACTCAAGTCAAAGAACTGCTGGGGCAAGGAGGCAATATTAAAAACTGTTGTAAAAACTGAAAAGACCTGGCAGAAATTAGTTATAGCTTTACTTCTCACACCATATACCATAGGAGACTCCAAATACCTTTATGATCTAGATATTAAAAAAATTAGAAAATCAGAGAAGGTGATACCTTTCCAACTCAAAGCGGGAAGAGGGACAGGGAGAGTTCAAACAAAGGATAAAAAAGATTAGAAGAGATGAGACAATTTTGATTATATAAAATGGAAAAGCCATTGTATAAACAGAATCACTGAAGTTAAAATTAAAAAGGAATTGTGAAAAATATCTTGGAAGCATGTTTCTCCAGTAAAAGTTTCATATCCAAAAATGTGTAGGGCATTGATTCATCTATATAAGAAAACCTTATATAGCCATTCTCTCTAGGAAAAAACAATTGGTTAAAGGCTATAAATAGGAAATTCTTTAAGAAAAAAAAGCCATTAATAACAATATAAAAATGTTTTACTTCATATCCATGTCTGGCAAAGATGACAAAAAGAGAAAAAAATAAATTTATTTTCAGAGGGATGAAGGATAGGCACACTAATGACCTTTTGTGGAGTTATATAAGATCCAGTCATTTTGGAAAATAATTTGAAACTATATTCTCTCCAAATCATTAAATTGTGCACATCCTTCCACCAAACAATTCCACTATTAAATGTATATCTCAAACAAATCAAATAAAAGAAAACCTAAACCAATATTAATTACAATACTTTTTATTCTGTTAGAGAACTAAAAGATATTGCTAAGTTTATCAACTGGTGAGTGGCTGAGAATATAAATGTAATGGAATATTACTGTCTCTTGTGAAATGTTGATTGTGATATATTCAGAGAAAAATAGCAAGACTTTATAAAATGATGCAGAAAGAAGTGGATAAAATCAGTGAAGTAATTTATACAGTACTACAATATTGTAAAGAAAATAAACTTTGGATGATTTGAGAACTGACTAATGTAATATCCAAACATAACTCCAGGGAATAATAATAGCTAACATTTCTACAACCCTAACTATGTACTAGGGACTGTGCTAAGTAATTTAAAATTGTCATTGCTCCTCACAATAATTCTGGAAATTATGTGCTATCATTATCCCTATTTTATAGATAAGGAAACTGACAAAAGTTAAAGGTCACAAAGCTAGAAGTGTGTATACTGGAATTGAATTCAGATTTCCTGACTCCATGATGGGAGTATTCATTATGTCACCTGACACCAAATTTTTCATTTCTTGAGAAAAAGATGATGGATTCAAGATACAAAATGCGGCAGCTCTTTTTAGACAATACTGTTGTGAGGATTTGTTTTACTTGACTATGTTTACTTGTTAATAAAGGGTTTTACTTTGTTTGTAGGAGGCAAAGAATAAAAAGAGAATGGGTTAGGATAGTAATTCTAAAGAAAAGAGGGAAGAGAGAAAAGAGTCAGTGAAGAAAGAGTTTAAACAAATATACAGACCAGAACAGAAAAAAGGTTCAGAGGGCAACAGGGAAACACAACAGTTTTAACTAAAAACGATTAGGTTAAATTTAATATGCATCTTTAAAAGGAAATAAATAAGCTATATTGCGGTGGGTTATGCACAGGTTCACATTTTTTGGTTGTTATTATTTGCAAATGTAATTTTCATGTTTAGAAATATAAGTAACAAAAATTTTAAAAAATGAAAATAGTTATTGGCTATTGTCTACAAAAATATAAATCTATACTCAGTATCTAAGGTCCTCTTTAATATGTTTCAATCTACTTTTCTAGCCTTTTCAAATACTTTTATATAATCTGTATTCTTACCACACTGTCCTACTTTATTGTCCTCTTTCTTACCTTTTCTTCTCTTGTTCCTGAGCCTTTACTATGGACATAGTTGCAAAGGAGTCCTTTTGCTACTCAATCATTTGTTATTGAAGAGAAGTTGCAGTTTACATTCAAGATTTAAGCTATTGTTTCCTGACTCTTATACAGATGAAAGTGACCATACTCTCCACTGCTCACATTTCTTATAATACTGTGCTAGGATCTCTTTTTTTCCCCTTCTCAATATTTCTTATAGGATAGTTAAGGATGCACATTTTCCCCCTTTTACTTTATATAATACCCAGTCTCCTTGAAAGAAAGGTATGTGTCCAGGGTGTGCTGGAAAACGTCTAATAGCCAATTCTCTAAAGACATACTTAATTTTAGCCTGAATTAGTATGATTTTTTTTGCATCACTTTCTTAAGTCTAGCTGTTCAGCAAAACAACTAATTAAACTTTGATTTGTAGCATTTGCTGACTTCTTTGGTATAAATGCTTATATTGAAAACTTAACAATAAGATGGTTGGAACTAGTTCCACTGGCACTCTGAGGTGTGTTTATGTTTGTTTCCCCAGGGCCCAGCATATGCATTCTACAAAATAAGTATTCAATGAATAATGCTTAATAAATATTGATTGTATACATGGAATGAATATGTTATTTTTTAAAAATTTGTACATATACTAATGATACTTGACAATCAAAAATCACTTATTAAAAATCTACTCTATGACAGTTATTTGGAATCAATGAAGTAGCTCAGGGGATAGAATCCTGGGCCTGGGCAAAGAAAATATGAATTCAAATGTGGCCTTAGATACTGTGTGACTCTGGAAAAGCACTGACCTCTGTTTGTCTTAATCCACTGGAGAAGGAAATGGCAAACACCCCAATATCTTTGCCAAGAAAACCCCATAGGTAATATGGTCCACAGGATCATAAAGAGTGAGACATGACAAGATTCTTCTGGGTAAGCACTATCTTCCCTTTCTTTTCTTTGTCTACAGAATGACTTCTATTGAACTTTATACAAAGTGGAATTTCCATCAGTGTTAATGATGGAAAATTTTAGACCCTGAAGGCTGTGATACAGTTCATAGACTGTTGGATTTGCAGGCAGTCTAAATTCTGCTCTGTCACTTCCTACCTGTGTCATATTAACAAGTTATTTGACTTCATCTACAAAATGAAAAAGTTGCATTATGTAACCCCTAAGGCTTTTTCCTGCCTTATATATCATATAGTAGATTTCAGCTAGAAATTTGGACTTGATTGTTGGTTCTCTGATGGGAAAATGTTTCTTATGTTTAGAATGCCTCACCAAAATTCAGTGAGCTCTCTAGCTTTAAAAGAGATTATAGGAAGGTTATATGTTGGTTAAAACAATCATTAGGCAGTAGGACCTCATCATTAGTCTAGTTTAAACTAAGACTTCTCTCCTTTATATTAATTTTTCTTTTCTCTTTTCTATTCCCTTTGTCTTTCCAGTTCTGTAATCCCTTTACTTGTGCCTTGTCTTCTGTTTTTGATGTCTGTTTAAACTTTGCATTTAAACTTTGCATTAGCATTCCAGCAATCTTTTGCCAGGCTCAAATTGGCTCATTTTCATTTCAACAGTTCAGTAACACTGACCATCTCGAACAGCCTGGGACATTTTCTAAATTGAGTCACTTGTTCTGTTATTTATGTTTATTATAAACTGTTATTTACACGGCAAGCTGTAATCTTGATTTACAATGATAACATTAATTGACTGCATTTGACTGTGTATCTTAACTCCAACTAAACTGCCCATAAATTCTTAGAGTTTTGTTTTGTATAGAAGCCCCATGCTTCCTTTAATTTTTTTTTTTACAAGATTGTTTCTATCAATGTTTCTCACACTAATTGGCTAGATGTGGTTTAAAGTTTAACCTTGCAGAAAGGTTTACAATTTTTCTAACAGAAAAGAAATTTTGCTTTATCCTCTCTTAGAAGTATTTACCTCTCCTACTGCTTGCTGTTTCCCAAAGCTTTAAGTTTACTAATTTCTGCCCACAGACAAATAAACCAAAATTTTTCCATAAACATAAATTTTCTTGAAAACTTAAGTAAAAGTGTACAAGAAACAGCATCAAGTAAAGTAAACTCTATCGTTTGAGAATAATCCTGAGTTTTTGCATAAGTTTGTTCATTTTCATTTATCTTGGCATAAAAGGTATTGCCTCCTTGGCCAATTTCTCACGAGACAGATAACTATGACTTAAGAGGCCATTTTTGGAACCATGGGAAACTGGGGCTGGGCCAGGGGCAAATCATAAGGTAAGAAAGACTTCTTTCTTTCCTCCTAATATTTTTCTCCTCATATTTATATACAGAAAAAAAATCACAGTAAAGCAAAACTAATAATATTCCTTGATGGGGTGGATGTATAACAGATATGCTACAAAAGAATAATATCAGAGAACTGACAGTTCTGAATTTGAAACAAACTCAACTGAGTGAGTCAGTTAATAGTAGCAGTAATGACAGTGCTCTTTGTGTAGCATCATGCTGGGATAAGGGTAACTAGTCTTCCAGAATGTGGTCTATGATCCTGAAGCACTTCCAGCCCTCCTGAGGAGGTGAAGGAGCATACTGAGGGGAAAAAGGGGAGTACAAGAGAATCATACCATGATGACAAGACCCTTTGGTGACATCCCAGGTAGAATACTAGAAGACTATGGAGAAAGATGTCCTCTCTAAATCTTTTGGGTCTTGGTTGTCCTACATTTACTCATACCTTTGGTGAATATAATTTTTAAAGAAACAAGGACAGCCCAGGCAGCCAATCCCTTTGGGAGTGATGTGGAAATTCAATTCTTTGTTATCTACTCCTTTCAGCTACAACTTCGTCTTTCACTCATTGCCTTTCTGAAGCATTCCCACTCCCTGAACCGTCCGCAACTTTGGTATCATTATCCTTAATTGGCATACTATGGGGATGGCTCTGCTCCTTAAGGGAGCTATTCTCACCCCTGTCTTGAATTGAGATCCTCAGCAAGATCCAGTCCAGGAGGCTTGAAGTGAGTCCATTCATTTGTCCTTTTTTCTAACAACTGCTGAGCAGCAAAAGGTAAAATAATCATTCAGGAGAGTCGCAAAGAATGAAACGAAAGGCTATCTCATGTTACAATTGATTTCAATTTGCTGAAATATGCCTTGTGCATTTTTATGAGGTTGGTAATACAGTGCGCTTTCCTTCAAGTACAGTGAGACCTAACATTTCATTATATTTCCTCTTGGCTGCCTGTCCATTTCTCAAACCTTTTCTAATTTTATTTTCCCTTCTGCAGTCACAGTCTACAATGCAGGGTGGGTTTTTTTTGAATTTCTATGCTTTGATCTGATTTGGCATTTGTGACCAGTACAGGCTAGCATGGTGCAGGTATGGAAGTGTTTAGCTGCTATGATCAATTATATTATCCAATGACCTTCCTTCTCCCCACTGCACTTGAAAGGTACAAGTGCCTGTTCAAGATACTCTGGGTCTTGGCAGCACAGTGAAGCACCTGCCTGTTAGCTTTTGTGTCTATTTGTCTCTGTTTATATACATCCAATAGGACCTCTCTGACTAAATGGATTTGGATTAAATTTGGTATTGAAAGTTATTTTTTAAATCTCTTAGTCATATTCAGTTTTGCTTCTTAGTTGTTTGTTTGTGTGTGTGTGTGTGTGTGTGTGTGTGTGAAATTGGGAAAAATATAGCCATTTATGTAACATTCCAATTTGGATACAATCATATGATTGCATTTCCATAGCTTGTAAGTCCTTTTCTGTTCCTGAAACATAGAACTTGAAAAGTTGGTATTGGCAAATTATTCCATTTTTAGAAAACAACTTGATAAAATCAAGTCTAATCCCCTCATTTAATAAATGATGAAGTTGAGGTTCAGAAATGTTAGTTAAATGATTTGACTAATATTCTAGAAGAAATAGATGGTCAAATTGAGGTGTTAGAAAATAGTTCTCTTAACTCCCAGGCCCATATTATTTCTATGACACTTAGAATAGTTTAGTGCCCACAGGCAGTTCAAGTCAACAAGTATTAATTAAGGACCTAGTTATATGCCAGTCACTGGCTAAACCTTGGGGACACAAAGAAAGATAAAAAGAAACAATTCCTGCCTTCAAGGAGCTCACAGTCTAATGGGTACATGACATACAAACAAGATGATAGCTAGATATGCACACACACACGTATATATCTATAGAAATACATAAATGCATATGTGCACACATGTGTTTGTATGTACACATGTGCACACATGTGTTTGTATGTGCATATATATGTGCAGATATGTGTTTGTATGTGTATACATGTGCATATAATAATAATCACACAGAGAAGGAACAAACATTAAGGGGAATTCTGAAATGATTCTTGTAAAATGTAAGATTTTTACTAGGGATTTAAAGGAAAGCAAGAGATGAAAATAACAAGAAAGGTAATTCCAGGCATGTGAGACAACAAACAAATATGAATAGAGTTAGGAATTAGTGTCTTGTGCAAGGAATAGTTAAGTAAGTCAGTGTCACTGGTTTACAGTATGCACAGAAAGGAGTCAATTTAAGACAAAAAGAACAGTAGGAAAGGGCCTTTTCTTAAAAGTAATTTTAAAAGTCAAATTGAGAATTTTGATTTTGATCTAAGAGGTACAAGTAAGCACTAGTGTTTATTGAATAAGAGGTTATGTGATCAGAGCTGTACTTTAATAAAATCACATTGATAGTTGAGTGGAGAATGGATTGGAGTAGAAAAATACTATAAGGCAGCAAAAACAACCAAAAGGCAATTGCAATAGTCTAGGCATAGGTGACTGAAAACCTGTACAAAGGTAATGGTCTCATTAGAAGAGAAAAAGGAATGGATATAATAGATTTTTCCCCCTTCACTTTTATTTATTTATTGTTTTGGTTATACATATACATGTATTATTTTTACATGTTTTTATAGGAGTCAGATTGGCAGAGAAAAATCAGACCAAAAGGGAAAAACTATGAGAAAAAAAAGCAATGAAAACAGTATGCTTCAATCCACATTCAGTCTCCATAATTCTCTCTCTGGATGCAGATGGTATTTTCCATTCAAAGTTTAACGGAATTACCTTGAATCACTGAATTGCTGGGAATAAATAAGTCTGTCATAGTTGATTATCACACAATCTTGCTGTTATTGTGTATAATGTTCCTGGTTTTGTTCATATCACTCAACATCAGTTCACATAAATCTTTCCAGGCTTTTCTGGAATTAATCTTTCATCATTTCTTATAGGACAAAAATATCCCATAACTTTCATATATCATAACTTATTCAGTCATTCCTCAATTGATGGGCATCTATTCATTTTCCAATTCTTTGTCACCACAAATAGAGCTGCTGCAAACATTTTTGCACATGTCCTTTTTCCTTTTTTATAATCTCTTTGGGTTATAGATCCCGATGGACATAATTCCAAATGACTATCCAGAATGGTTGGATCAGTTTACAATGCCACCAACAATGCATTAGTGTATAACAGATAGTATTAAGTTACTTTGCAATTATTTAGATATGGTGGAGTGAGAGACAATGAGGATCATATTATGATAGCTTGATAGCTTGCATATGAGCCTGGGTGATTGGAACAATGGTGAAATATTTTACCGTGGCAGAGAAATTAGAAAATATGAAAGGTTTTAGGGAAAGCATAAATTCATTGTTGGATATGTTGAGTTTAAGATGTCTACAGAATATTCAGTTTAAGATGTCTAATGGGCAGTTGCAAATATGAGATTAGAAATCAAGATAGAAGTTGAGGATGGATAAATAGATCTTAGAGTCATCTCTATAGAGATGGTGGTTGAATCCACTGGAGAGGATAAAGTAAAAAAGTACAATGATAAATATAAAAAATACACAAAACAGAGTCTTTGGGAATACTGACCAAAATGGATATGAGTTAGGTGAAACTAAACAAAAGACTGTGAAGGAATAGTTTTACCTGTTAGTAGACAAACTAGGAGAAAGTATCATAATGAACATGTAGAGAGGAAAGTATACAAGAGCAAAAAATAATTGATGGTATTAAAGAATATAAAGAGATTTAGAAGGATGGAGGTATTAGATTTTGCAATTAAGGGCTTAGTGGCAACTTTGAAGAGAGCTATTTCATTTGAAAAATAGCACCAGAAACCAGAGTGCTTAAAGTTATGAAGAGAAAAGGAAGTAGAATCACTGATTATGGTGGCATTCTCAATGAGTTTAGCTATTAAAGGGAGGAGAGATATAATAAAAATAGCTAGGGAAAGAAGGACAAGTCAGTTGAGTGGTTCTTGAGGATGAGGGAGACAGAGACATGTTTACAGGCAGGAAGAATATATAGAATAGACTGGAAGAGATTAAAGATTAGTGGGAAAGTGGGGAAAGTAGAGGAGACCATCTGCTGGAGAATACTGAATGGAATGGGATAACTTGTAAATATGAAAAGATTAGACTTTACAAGGAGTAGGGCCATTTCTTCATGTGAACAAGTTATGGGGGAAATAGTAATAGAAAGCATCTGAATAATGTGGTGTAAGAAGTTCTAAGGGGAAGATCTTGATGAATAGATCCATTTTTTTCAGTGAAATATAGAGCAAATTTCTCATTTGAAGGAGGTGGTGAACCACAAAAGGCTTGTCACAACAAGGGTCCAAGTAATATAACTTTAGATAGATCTGGTCAGTATAGTTTTGTGTAAATATGAGTGAAGACAGTGATAATAATGCAAGATTGAGACTTGGTGAGGCATGGTTAACAATAGAATAAGTGGCAAGGAACTTTAGATCACCAAGGGATAAAAGAGAGTCATTCCAATAATTAATATTTATCAAGTACCTACTATTTGTCAGGAACTGTGCTAAGGGCTGAGGATATACACAGAAGTCCCTGCCCTCAATGAGCTTGAAATTTAATAGAGGAATACCAAATATAAAAGGAAATCAAAAAAGAGGAGAGGTACCTGATAGTAGGTAGATATCGGAAATAAAATTTTTCCTTAACTGGGTTTGGAGTTCATGGCCCTGCATATCAATCAGAAAGGCAGAGGGTAGTGTTGGGGTAAAGTTGGACTGATGAGATCTTTCAGGATGACAAGGTTATCTCAATAATAATCTTCTTGGGATATGGTGGAGAAATCAACTAGAGATTAACTGTTTTGAAGCTCTGTTATGGGGGCATGATAGAGAAGTTCCAAGGAGTGTATGGCCTATGGTGGGGAAAAGTTTTTAAAAAGTGTGACTGATTCAGAAGTGTTGATCTTGGAGAGAAGTGAGGAATTGAGAAATTAGATACTTTGTGTTTTAAAGTACAGAGAGTCATAGAATGACAACATATATATAATCAGATAAAGGAATTTCAGAGTTCATGAACATAAAATTCTTTTTTTTTTTCATAATTATAACTTTTTGTTGACAGAACCCATGCCTGGGTAATTTTTTTTTTTTATAACATTATCCCTTACACTCACTTCTGTTCTGACTTTTCCCCTCCCTCCCTCCACCCCCTCTCCCTGATGGCAAGCAGTCTTATACATGTTAAATACATGAACATAAAATTCAAACATTTGTGAGTGATATCAAAAAAGAGACCTGTGGCCATCTCTGTGTGTAGCTGAGGTGGGATGGAGGAGTAGGTCCTGAGAAGTGAGCAAACTGAAGAATTGAAACATTAAGATATTTTGGAAAATATCAGTATTCCTGTTTAATTCCCCTAGTGTAAGTTAGGAGAGAGAAAAAGGTTGGTTTTAAGTCAGACACCGAACTTATTGAGGAAGCAAAGAGAGTCAGAAGATAACTACTAGAATCTTAATTTGGCTAATAAATATGGATTGAATGAACTCCAAAGGAAGAGAGATTGTCAATGATGCTGGTAGAAGAAAAGTCTTATTGTCACAACAGGGAGTAAAGTGTGTTTCAACTTTACTTCTATGATCAGCAAGTTGGAGATATGAGTGAAAATTCAATCAGGACTAGAATAGGAGGCCAGTTGTACTAGTCCATTGCAAATACTTTTTGGGACTTAGAGGTTTCCATAGGTGTAGTAGATTGACCAGTAAATGCAATAAGCTTTTGTCAGGCACATTTTATTCATTTCAATATATTGTTATTGATTTTTTAAAAAGATCACCTATATTTCATAAGATGTTTTGTTCACTTCTTCCTAGAAAGAAAACCCTGATAACACAGAATAAGAAAATGACAAGAAAAGTCAAGAAAAACCATCTAATGAATGAAAACATTTGACAATATGTGAATTTTTCCATATCCAGAGGCTCCCACCTCTGCAAAAAAAAAGAGTTACAGAGGGTTATACATATGACATTTTTTAACACATATAAAGGAAGTCCTGTGGCATTTGAAGTAACTAGTTGTAGGAAAAGATAGAAAAATGAGTCAAAAGTTACATTATAACACAATTACTAGGGAGAGAGTAATATAAATTGTTAAGGGACAGGTCAATTCTCCGAGAGCCTCCACAGCTGTAGATCATAGCATCTGAAGGAGTTGCAGGGCAGCCTTTGCTGACACAGGTGTTTCGGACTGGGACTGAGATAAATTGGAGGCAGAGGGAAGAGGAGGGAAGTCAGACAATGCAACGGCCTCTCAGTCAGAGAGGTCAGAGTACAGCAACTGCCTCTCAGTCTCCTTGTATCATACTCTCACAAGAGGAGATCCGTTCTGGGTTGGATCTCCAGCAGCCACTGTCAGGTGGCTCTTGTGTATTCCAACAGCTCTCCCGTGTATCCTATTAAGTGGAGGTCTAGAAAGGCCATAATATATCTACGACCGAATCAATGGTGGGAAGTCTCTGGTGAAAAATCTTCAGTACGTTGCAGAAAGAAGAAGCCAGAAGTGTCTACCAAAGTTGGAAGTTGGAGATTAACCTAGGGCATGTTAGTTGTTGAATATAAAGGTTCTAGGCCTTCTGGGAACTGTCCTTTTTACCCTGTTCTTTTAAACTACTTTATCCTAAGTTGTGGCTAAAAGCATTTGTTTCTTTGAGGGCTGATTAGTGAAAATTTCCATCCCCTGGCCAGAGTTTGAAAAATACTAAATCAGTTTATGATTAATTTTTGCCTGTGATAAAGTTCAATATTCTTATCTTATGAGTGATTTTGTAAAACATATACTGGAATCTGCATGGAGGAGAAAAATGTCCACCTGATAAAAAATGAATTCAATACTTGCTATCCCATAATAACCTAAACCTTGTAAATTTTTAATAGTCTGGGGTCATCTTGATGACTAAGAAGTTATGAGCAATACCAAATTCAATTAGAAATTTAAATTGAATTTTATTTGAGCAAATATAGTTTCTATGCTCTTAATTTCTTTTATCTTTCTGTTCTTCAAAGAGTCCTCTATCCACTTTTCCCAAGATGATAAAAAGTTAAGAAAATAGAGCCTATGAAGAAACACTAAAAGAATTGGAATTGTTTTGCATGAGAGTAAAAATTCAATAAATCTTGTATCATATAAAATTTTATATGTACAATTGTAAGTTCAAATATTAATTATTTTCTTCACCATCTTTAAAGAAAACAGAATAAAGAGGAGGAAAAAGTCTTAAAAATTTGAGAAAGTTTATCATTAGAATAAAATGGAATTTTTAGAGGGAATTTCTAAAGGTTGGGTTATTTTTCCATTGGGATATGAAAAATCTCTTTAATTTCAAAGGGTTGAGGAAAGCACATAGGCATGAAGATAGGGGGAAGACAAGATGACTTTCTGTCACATGGTTGAATAATTGACATAAGCTTGTTCCCCTCCCCCTCAAAATTTAAAAAATTGTATAGGATGCATCTCTGACATGTGTGGTGTAATGTAAATCCAAATAATATACAAAAGTCAAGAATCCTGAATATATTATGGCAAATTAATGTAACCTTATTATAAATTGCTTGGAGCAATCCATTTACAAAATAATTCAACAAATGTAGAAAATGAAAGCACTGAAAAATGATTCCAATTTTAGAAAAGAACATTTTGAATGAGAACATTAACATTCCCAAAGAAATTTAGTTTCAATTTTTAGAAAGATGACTAAATGGCAATATATGCCTTTTGCTTTGTATTTAAAGGTGGAGTTGATTCAACTTATGTACTAGAATATCGGATATACTAGATATTTTTAAAAAATGTCTCCAATTTGACTTAGAGAGTGAAACATTTGTCAGTCTCTGTTCAGGTTACATTATTTAATACACCCAGGATTTTGTGCAAAACCAATGTTGCACAAATTTATTTTTATTTAATATGTTGCAGTTCTTGACCTGCAAGAGTGGCAATGTAGTTTCCCCTTCTTCCCTTTACCCCCTCCCAACACACAAAATTTGTAAGTGAATCTCCCTCAGGGCAGGACGATTAGAAGGGGTTTTCAAGGTGTCAGGTTTAAGCCTGGCTTTCATGGGCATCTGATTCCATTTCTAATGCTTCAGTCCACTATATCATGCTGCTTTTGTCATGTATGAATCACTGCAGCTATATGAGATTCATAAATGTAGAACTGAAATTAAATTTTAGAAAATGTCTGCCTGGGCTTATAGTTTAACCTTTGTATGTTTTCCAAACTTAAATTATTGATCTTGGTACTATCAACAAAAATCAAATTCTTTAAATTCATGATCAGGGAGACCAAGCAGATCATTGTGGGGGCACTGGTAGTGTATAATTAAAGTAGGAGGAAAAGGTGCAAGTTTAGGGGAGATCTGCAGTGATTTACTACTAGTCTCCCTGTTCTTGCCATCACTCTTTTTATTATGTTCCTTTTGATCCTAGGCCAGGATGTTACTTTTTATGATATGGAGTTAGAGTGCCATGGTCCTGGTGCTAAGGCCTCTAACTGATATTTTTGATCCAAGGGAAAACAAAAAACAAAAACTTGCATGTGATAGGTGAGAAATTCAGATTCCATGGTCTAGCACAAGACCTTGTATGTGGTAGACACTAAATATCTGAAATATTGCAGAGTGGATAGAGTAATAAATTTTTCTTTTGTATGGGAGGATCTGAGATTGGGAGGATGATCTTACAATCTAAATAAAGTTTGAATTTCCAGGCCCCAAATATGTCTTGATTTTCCAAAAAGTTGATTATTGCAATGAACTTGAACCTAGTCTTGGCCATGTCTATATTATGATAAATTTTGAAATAATTCCTTGTGATTTTGCAGGCATGATTCCATTTGTAATCTAATTCCTCTTTATTCATGCTATGCAGAACAATAGGGATTTATGGTTGTCAAAAAATTTCAGAACAGTGAAGGGAATTAAAAACTCTGGATAGTCATTGTTTTCATTCTAGAATCTCTGATCTTTTGTGGGCTTCCTGGCCATTTAATAATGGCTTAATTAATTAGTTGTTGATTGATTTATTCTTGAATTTTTATCAGAGTTATGTTAAGCTTATATGGTTTATAGTTTCTAGGATTCATTTCTCTCTCTTTTAATTTGAATGTTCTTTGACTTTTTGTTCATCTTGTGATATTTTCCTTATTTTCAGTGATTACTTATAGTGAATTTGATAATTAATTTTTGTAATTCATCTACAGAGATTTGAATTTATTTAAATAGCTATTCTTATCTTATCACTCATCCACTAATATAAAGCTATGTCCTGAAAAAAAAATCCAATTCTTTGCCACCAATTACACAGTGAGATATTTACTTTCAATGTCCTTTTTCTTCTAAATTAAATTTTTTTTTTAATGCAAGAGATGATAAAAATATAACCATTTTGGTTTATTTTCTTATTCAAGACTTTATATACATACATACATACACACACGTATATATATGTGTGTATGTATGTAAGATTCACTTCAGATTTCTTATCAGCAACATCCTTGATTCCAGCATAAGATTTGTTGTCTTAGAAAGTACATATTATGGACACAAGTTCTAGAAAATCAGCAACTCCCTTTTTATTTTCAGCATTATTATTTTTTTTTTAATTTTGAGTTTCAAATTCTCTCTCTTCCTTTTGCCTCTTCCTCACCCATTGAGAAGGTAACAAATATGATACTAGTTACAGATGGGAAGTTGTGGAAAATAAATATTCATATTATCCACCTTGCAAACATAAGAAAAAAACAAGAAAAAATAAAATGAAAAAAAGGTATACTCTAATCAGCACTTGGTTTAGCAGTTCTCTCTCTGGAGATGGATAGTATTTTTTGCAAAGTTAACAATTGTCTGGGATCATTGTTTTGATCATAGTAGCTAAACTTTTTAGCTGATCATTGTTACAAACATGCTGCTACTGTTTAAAATGTTCTTCTGGATTTTTTCAGTTTACTCTGCATCAGTTCCCATAAGTCATTCCAAGGTTTTCTGAGAGTATTTTGCTCATTATTTCTTCCAACATAATAGTATTCCTTTTCAATCATATACCACAGCTTGTTCAGCCAATCTCCAACTGATGGATATCCTCTCAAGTTCCATTATTTTGCTACCACAAAAAAAGAGGTTCTGTAAATATTTTTGTACAAATAGGTCATTTTTCCCTTTTCTTTGATCTCTTTAGATTATAGAATTAGTAGTGATATTTCTGGGTCAAAGGATATGCATAATTTTATAGTTCTGAATTGTTCTCCAGAATGATTGGACCATTTCACAACTCCCTTAACGATAACAGCACACATCTTGATTAACTATAATAGATCTACACATCTCTTTGTCTTCAAGGAAAAGAGACAAGACTTATGTATTGGAGAACCATAAAAGAAACCACATGATCAAGTGAGTTATTGCATAATATTGATTATAATTATACAGCATGATATAATTAATACAAAACCAGCCTTGGAAACAGGAAAATGAAGATTCCAGTTACACTTCTGACATTTATTGACTGTGGGACTCTGGGTAAATGGCTTAATTTGTTGCCTCAGGACAACAATCCAAGACCATAAGTTAGAGAACTTGGTAGAAAACAGAACTACAATAGAAACTGAAGAAGTTGATAATATTTTGAGTTAGAAGAGACACTAGAGGTCACTTGTATAGCAGTAGACCTCTTTTTATAGAAGAGAAAACCAAGACCAAGATTTTAAGGTAATTGCCCAAGGGGAGGTCCACATAGCTTAGCTATTATGTAAACATGAGTTCTCCAATTCCAAATCTATTTCTTTTTCATCATGAATAGTTCTGCTTTATTTTTATCAAAACTTATCATTTTCCCTTCTCTTCTAAGCGGCAGTTCTAAATTTTATTTCTTCTTCTACTTGCCCCCAATAATGTTTAAAAGAATTATTTTTGATGCTTTTCATATTTCATAAAAACCTCTGGCTTTTATTGTTCCTGACAGTTTTCCTGGACCATACAATTGTTTTTTGGCCATCATAAATTATCTGTCTTTGCTTTCATTTTCTTTTTATATCTTTTTTAAAAAATCTGATTTGGTTGATGTTCATAGCCATTAGTTTGTTTTAGATCATTTCCCCCCCTTTCTTTCTCAATAGAATCATAATGTTTTATGTCATTAAACTGTGTTTTTTGAGCTTATGTCACCCTGCTTGTGCCATCTTTCCTTAAAGAAAATGCACAAAATTCTCCTTACTCTTTCGTGAGCTCTTTCAAATTATCTCTCAAAGTCTAGACTGATTTTTCGATTAATATCTGGCCTTTTTCTTCTACAATATCAGGAATTGTAGATGGGACAATCAGTTGCTCTTGTGGTGCCTCACTTTCTGTAGATAGTTCTTTTGATTCCTTTCCCTCCTCCATTTTTTAAAGGTAATCAGCATTAAGCTACTTGCCCAGGGTCATATAACTAGTAAGTATCTGAAGCCAGATTTAAATTCAGGTCTTCTTGACTCCAGAGTTGGTCTTCTATTCACTGTGTTACTTAGAGGCCTCTTTTATCCTCTTTGTTCATGCTTCTCTTGCTACTTTGAAAATTGCTTTTTATTTAATTTACATTTTCTAATTTGATTGTGAATGGTTTTCCTTTAGCAGAATATGAGCTTCTTAAGGACAAGGATGGTTTTATTTTAATTTCATATTCTCAGTGCCGAGAACAACATGTGCTTGAATATAATAAGTATTAAATAAATATTTGTCAAAATTAGTTAAATTTATATTTTGATAATTTCCCTATCTTGTTTATTAAAATAAGGTGTAGAATAGCTCATTCCCTTATTGCTTTCCACTTTATAAAGCAAGAAATAATAATTAAGACATCTCCTAAATCCTGTGACTTCACACAGAAAATTTTAACTATTTAGTTCTTCAGACACTTGAATGAAAAGATTTTACATATTGATGAAAAAATTGGTGACAATTGAAACATCATACTGTATTGCTGTTACTGTGTACTATGTAGTATGTTCTCCTGATTATGCTTATTTTTCTCAGCATCAGTATATTAAATCTTCCAGGTTTTTCATACATCCACCTGCTTGTCATTTCTTATAGTTCAGTTTTATACAACATTCTTATACAACAGCTTGTTCAACTATTCCCCAATTGATGGGCATTTTCTCAATTTCCAAATCTTTGACACCACAAAAAAAATGCTATAAAAACATTTTTTAAACATAAATTATTTTCCCTTTTTTTAATGAAGTCTTTGGGATGTAGACATAGTAGTAGTATTGTTGGATCAAAGGGTATGCACTGTTTTATAGTCTTCTGGACATAGTTCCAAACTGCTAATCAGAATGGTGGGATCAGTTCACAACTCCACCAACAATTCGTTATTGTTCCATTTTTTTTCATATCTTCTCTAACATGTATTAATGGTTTGGATTTATATCCGATTTCAGGAATTCATTCAGAGTTCTGTCTTCAGTCAGAGTGAGCTTATCAATTAAATTTCTCTAGCACTATTTTATTGACTAGGCTCAGGGCATAGTGACAAGATTACTGTAAAAGTAACAGTAGTTAGTATTTATATATCACTTTAATATTTGTGAAGTGCTTTGTATGTTATTCCATTTGACTGTAACATTCACATTTTTAAAAAACATAATTTCCGGATTGAATCACGTAAGCATATTTCATGTTCAGTTAATATACAAAATATTTAAAGGCAATTGCCTTTAAAACAATTTTTCCCCCTCTGGCTGATTGCTGTGGTGTGCCTACTGTCAGTAGAGCAGAATGTGATTTTATATTTCAGAGCATGGCAAATTAATGTAGTAGAGAGGAGGAAAAGCAAAGCAGACATCAAGTTTAGAAGCTGCTTTTGAAAAGATCTTAGGAGTGCTAAGGGAAAACTTTAAAATAGATTTCTTTGTATGCATACAGTATATGAATGAGTTTACCGGGCGTGTCTCCTGAGATCCATTCATCGCATTTCCTGGAAAATCCTGGACGAAAGATGACTAGAAGATACTAATGAAAATGAGTTACACTGGAAGGTATGCTTACCTTCATTTTTAAAGGAGAATAAACTGATGCTCTATAATACAGTGCCTACTTTTATATGCAAACTACAAAGACACAAAAACCTGAGGAGAACAGGTAACAGCTAGGTTGAAAAGATTTGTGGGGAAAACTCATTTTTCCTTTATACTTTTTTTTTTCCTTTTTGGTGGGAGGAAGGGAAGGGACAATGATATTTTTTCTTTTCTTGATAACTTAATAGAGACTAAGGTCTGGTGACAGAAGAAGTGTGCTTAAATGAATAGAAAATGAAAGCAAGAAAGATTATAAATAAACACAAGTATTATTTATACCAATTATCATACTACATTCCATAAATATTTATGCAAAGCATACTAAGTACAGAGTTTTTGTACTTTCCCTTTTCATTTTCAAAGGGGATAGTGGTGCTATATAAAAATGGGTATTTACTAAAGAAATTTTTTTTTGCCCATTTTGCTGTGCTTTCCAAACATTTGTTGGCATGAAGCAGTGTTATCCAATGGAAAATGAGTTCATTTTGGAGTCAGTGACTATGAGTTCAAATCTCATCTCTGCCATTTATGTTTATGATCTTGGGCAAGTTACATAACTTCCCAGGCTTTAGTTTCCTCATCTATAAAATACAAATGGCCTTCAAGATCCTTTCCAGCCCTAGATGTCTGATCCTGTGATCCTAAATTGGAACTTCTCAGAAGACCTGTGCTTGAATTTTCTATTCAAATGCCATAATTTCCAATTAAATTTTACAGTAAGCAACAACAATGCCTTATGAGTCTATCTGAGATTTTACAATTGACAAAAAACTTCTGCATAAATTATTTTATTTTGTTCCCTGTAATTACTTCCTGAGAAAATTTTGCCCATAATTTATAGATGATGAAATTAGAGCTCAGAGCCATTATATGTCTTGGCCAAGATAAGATAATAAGCAAGGAAATGAAGGATAGATCTTTATTCCAATGACAACTACCTTAATACTCATTCGACTGACATCACACTACTGCCCTTAGAGAAATGGTTCTTGAAGTTTGTCTTGAAATATGTAGTATCAGTTGGTTATTAAAAGGAGTATTCTATCAATAATGGTGCTTCACTCATGACCTTTTAAGTGCTACTAGAGGAACAAGGTAATTTGAGTGTTTCATTATTAAGAGGCTTGATGACCTCTTATTGGAAATTGTGGAATGCAGTTAGGCTAGATGATGTCTGAGTTTTTTATTTTTTCCTAATTCTTTGATACACGCATGGTGTTATGAATACTGGATAACATTCCTTAAGAAACTTATCACACAATAAGGAATTTCTGAGTCATTTCATCAAAACATCCTTCCTTTTTGAAAGCAGGTAAAATGGTGCTGAATGATTTTCGTGCACAGAAAATGAGCCTGTGTCTAGGACATAAATAAATAAAACATAAATAAAGAGAACTAAATCTACAATTCATGCAAGCCCATAGGTTTTTGAAATCCTTTGTTTAAACAAAACATTTTCTATGAAGATGTCATACAAACAAGATTAGCTTTTCCTATCCTCTCCACTTCCACTTCAGATTTTGGTAGGGTGATTCAAATTTGCCATAATCTAATTTTCAAAATTTAATTTCTTCCTCAATATTTTCCATTAAGATTTCCCTTAGTTTCCTATAAATTTAAAAGGAATTTTTTAAAGTGAATATATGCTGCATGCATCATATATTCAATTGTATTTGAATAAGTTATCTAATTGTTGATTCATAGACTAAATGGAATATTGATTTCCAAATTAGATTAAATTATCATTAAGAACCAAAACATTTCTTTGAAAAGAAAATACCAGGACATATAATTAATTAGTTTCACTCATTTAATGTATATGTGTGTGTGTGTGTTTCAATGATTCATAGCGCCAAGACATGAATTTATTGTGTAGTACCTCAGTAATTTTCTAAATTTCAGCAGCATGGTATGGCAAAGTTAAGGTTAAAGTGGAGGTCAATTTTCATTTACCTACCTTTGTAGGAAAGAATAAAGCACTTGCTTTGAAAGACTCACTAGGGGAAAAAATAAAACAAAACATAAAAACCTAAAACTGAGGACAGCAGCCAATAGCTGTGATGGAGAAAAAACTTAGTAGTGATTTGGAGAAGAGAACAGTAGAGTGGATGCAACAATAGTTTACTGTCTCTGGAAATTCCCAGCAGTGGCTTGTTTTCCAAGAAATCTGCCTGACCTATATTGTAGAGGAAATACAATCTTCTATAAAACCTCTGCCCAATGCCATTACTGGCAATAGTAATATTTCTTTAGTTGTAAACACTGAAACTCAATTGTAAAATTACCTTGTATTATGTCTTAAATTGTAAAACAAAACACTTGCATTTTCATCATATTTTCAAATTGATATTGCCCCTCCCATGCCCAATAAAATAGAAATTTTGTTTTTAATTCCCTGGAAGAATTCTTTCTCTCTCTCTCTCTCTCTCTCTCTCTCTCTCTCTCTCTCTCTGTCTCTCTCTCTCTCTCTCTCTGTCTCTGTCTCTGTCTCTCTCTCTCTCTCTCTCTCTCTCTCTCTCTGTCTCTCTGCTCTCCTTTTCCTCTCTCTGACCCTCTCCTTCTCTCTGTCTCTCTCTGTGTCTCTGTCCTTCTCCCTCTTCCTCTCCCTTTGAGAAGCCGAATCTTCTTACTTCTGTACTAATTAGTAGATCAAGTTTTTGACTCCCAAATTGAACGTACTTTCACCATGTTATGATACTCCTATTATTCATCCTTTAAAGCCCAACTATGTTCTTCTGGTTCTTCTATTCAATAACAACTATCTATCTTACATTCCATAGAAGATTTTGCTTTGTACCTCTTTAATGAAATTATGAAATATTGCCTTGTACTATACAAGGCTTGTGCCTGCTTCTTTCTACCAAATTTTATGTGAGAAGAGGTTATGTCTAATCTAAACATTTTCTCTCTCACCAGTACCTAACAGTGTGCTGTGCAGAAAAGAAACCTGATCAGAACTTTGTTGAATGTATAAAAAATGCATATTATACATATTAATATCAAATAAAGATAACATGTATCATCTGTATTTCACAAATGAAGCAGTTAAAGACAAGTTAGGAATTAAGCGCATCTTTGGAACTGGAAATATCAATACCTTATAGTTTTCCTTTATAATAATAACAATTTCACTTACTAACAATGTGTGTGAACAAATATGTACAAGAAACCCTTAAAATTCATGTCTTTAATATAGATATGGAACCAGAAAGGCCATATATTCCAACCCTATCTTTTTATAAATGAGGAAACTGAGAGTCAATGACATAAAGTGTCTTGCCCAATAATACATAGGTAGTATTCACTGGAAAAAGGAACTTAACTTAGTTCTTCTGGCTTCAGACCCTATGCTCTTTTTTTGTTTTACAATATTATGCTATTTGTTTTGTTTGTTCAATAATGAATATGTGTTGCAAATAGACATTGCTTTTCTTTTTTTATTATTTTTGTTGTTATTGCAGGGTATTTTTCATTATGGTAGCTTTAGTTGAAAAAAATATTCAGGAAATGGGGATAAAATCTCATTGGGATATAAATGGGATTACTTGTCCCTTCTGGGCATGAAATATATCTTAAGTGATTCAAAACTCAGGACCATCTTTCAAGTCAGTGAGCAGTTGTACTTTGATCATGCGGTGACAAAAGAGAGGGACAATACAGCTCTTTTCCATCCATTCAAATTCCCATGTAGCCTGGTAAATATGTACTTTTAAGGCATGTTATTCACTTGATGTTCAGAAAATATTTCAATATTTGACTAAATCAATAGCATGAAAAATATGAAGTTTGATTTGATTTTGCACAAGAAACTCTTTAAATGCAATGCATGATCCCTCGAGAAAAGTTGAAAAATCCATGCCTTTATTTGTTGAGAATGATTTTTTATGAGAATTTGAATGTGTTATGAATGTGCTATAGAAAGATGATAAATTCCCACTGGGGTACCAGCATGTATATTATGGTTTCTAATATGGTATATTATGTTCTGGCGACAGAAATGCCGCTGTATCTGTCTATATTTTTGGGTCTTAGTTTCTTCCTAAAGTATTTGTTAAATAGTTTAAGTATCACATTTATTGTTATATAACATAACATAAGAAATGAACAAATCATTGAACATTAGACCTTGAAAGGAAAACCAGTTTACTAGTCAAATAAAGTATGAAATATTTTTTGAGGCTTCAGAAACTTTTACTTTCTTAAAATTTATATGATATGCATCTATTTTTTAATTCAATACATTTTTAGATAGTATTTTTACAATTAAAAAGAACTTTAAGATTCATCTACTCTAGCTGCCTCATGTTGCAGATTTGGAGAGTGAAATCCAGAGATGTTAAGTGTTTTGTTCTGGGTCACATAGCTAGAATAACTTGTATTTGGTTCTAGAGACACAGATTCCAAAGCCAGGGCTTTTCCCACTGCATCACAACAACAATGTGCCCAGCAACTTGTTAGGCTATAAGTATGCAGAGACAAAAATATAATACTTTCTACCCTCAGGCCACATGCTTAACTAAATGGGGCAAAGCTTTTTGGACAATTAAGAGAATTAAAAATAATGTCTAAAATATGTAGCAAAAATTTATTTTTCATAGGTATTATACATAACAGCAACTTTCATGTAAACAATATTTAATGCATTTATGTTGAATGAAAAAAATTGTTACTAGACTGCATGTATTCATGTATTTTTCATGATATTTTTTGAGTGTTATGAGATTTACAGAAAAGCTGTAGATTTCCTTCAGGATACAAGGTGGTGCTGTTTCATTTTGTAAAAGAAAATTACTGCTACAAAAAGCTAGCAAAAGCAGGAATGAGGACACTATCTCTTTATAAGTAGAGCAGCAGGACTTGGAAAGCTTGTCCTCTACCTGTAGCTGCCTGTTCCAATTTTGTTTAATGGGAAAATAGATAAGTTGTATCTATATACAGAGTATGATGTAAATGCAGAAGCAATAACTATATTCATCCCTGGATGAGATGTTTGTTTTTAGAGCTCCTACAGTGATTCTACGGTGTGCTGTGGGTACAGAGATGAAAACAGTACCAGTTTCATGGGATTAAAAATACATTCCTTAAAAAAATAACTTTCAGATAGTTAGAACTGGCATCTCTGGTTCTTATGAGTTTTCTGTGTTGGCCTCCAATTTTTATTTTTTATTGGCTTTAAAAATGAAGATCAAAGCTCAGACTTTAATTTTAAGTCTACTGACTTATAATTACAAGTAAAAATCAAAGGTCCCGTTCTTTATCTATTTAAGTGCTAATTTCTACTGCCAAATGACAGTTGAAAATTTAAAAACTACAGGAAATGAGGAGGCTTAGAACCACATTTTCCCTATATCAAGTCTTAATTTATATTTATCCTCACTATGGAAAGGAAATGATATAAGAAACCTGGTTCTTGTTTCATTTTCATCATTGTGATGCATTGTGACATTGAGTAAATTATTAACCTTTCCTGGCCATGGATGCTTCCTCTCGGAGAAAATTAAAATGATCTTCTGGGTTCTAGAAATGCTTTTTAATACTTAAAGTTTCTGTGATTTTACTGGTTTGGGTATTCAATCTACTAGTACAGATTGAAACCTCTTTCTGGATGAATAGATGATTTTTAAAAGTTGCTGTGGCCTGAAATTTCATCAAACAGATTCCAGCTTAGTGATCAGACTTTGCTGTTTAGGTAGACTGGTTCTCAGAATGCAAGCATGCATTAATGCTGTCTCTGAGCTTATATTTAAAGTCTATTTTTCTTTTAAGAGAACCTTCTCAAATTTGTGCTATGATAATATAGCCTTTAAGAACCTAGGTTCATCTCCAACTCATGTTTTAGTGGGAATCCTGACATATGATGCTTGTAAAAGAAAATAAATTGTAATTTGTGGATCAAAGACACTACAAATTGGTCACCTTTTCTCTCCTCACGTGGTGATTTTGTGGATGCAAATACAGTAAATACTTGATAAATTATTTTTCATTCATGCATTCATTCATTCTTAGCTGACTTGTGCAATGATGAGTGATATCCTTAAAGCTTTTATGCCTATGCCTCTTTATATCTCAATAAAGTCATCCTTTATTGTTACTTGACTATTAAAACACAAAGTTAATTCCAGACATATGCTAAGGAAATAGATTTAGCATTTTCCTGAATTTTTTTTTTTCATTTAGTTTGCCTTTTTATGGCACAGCATTTAAATTCTAATTCAAGATACTATTTTACAGTAAATGTCCTTTTTTTTTCCTTTTGAGATTTGTTTGCAAAAAATACTGAATTATAGAATTAAATAATTAGAATGAGGAGACTATGATAAGTACTTAGTAACTTTGATCTGAAATATATTTTGTGTAAAGCAATTTATTGATCTCTTAATAGACAATATTTTAAAATGTGCATATTAAATTCATTGTTAATAAAAAGAGGGAATTGAGAATATAATGAAATTTACAAAAAATTTAAATCACCTCAATTGAATTAGAAAATCAAATTAGTAAGAAAAAGAAAAAGTCTAGTAGAAGCAGAAGTGAATTGATCAGTTTTTTTAGGGGTATAAAGTTGTCAAGTCAATAAACATTTGTTAAGCACTTACTATATATCAAGCATTCTGCTAAATACTGGGGATACAAAGAAAGGCAACAAGCAATTTCTTCTCTTAAGGAGTTTACTGTCTCAAGAGAGGAACAACACACAAACAACTATTTAAAAATGAAATATATACAAGATAAATTGGAGATAATCTTAGGGAAAAAAACCCAATCATAAATATAAGTTCAGTGGAAAAATTGGCTTTGCACAAAGGGATCAGGAAAAAAAAAAGGACATGGAGGCTTTTCTGAGGCTGTCCCTTAAATGTTTTAGACATTGAGCAATTATTTAAAGATTGAAAGCCAAATCAAATATTCTCAGAAAAAGTTAGTTTTTAAGTGGTTCATCCTAGGGGAAAAAAAGTGTTTACATTCCTTGTCTCCATTTCTTCTCCTTTCAATTACTTCTCAAATCTTCTAAATTGGCTTATAAAAGCATTCCTTAATCTCTCCTAGCTTACCAATAATATTTTTGTTTCCCTCTGATATGACCATTTCTTAGTTCTCACCCATGTTAAAATTGAAGGAACAATTAACACTGTTGACCATGGTGTTCTACATATTCCCTCCTGTCTGTGATTTCATGACAATGCTCTCACTTAGTTCTCCTTTTACATATATAGCCTTGCCTTCTCAAGCCTCATTTCTAAATCACTTTTGATGTCTCATCTCCTTTGCACCTTCAGGGAGACTACACTGAATCTATCATCTCTTCTTTTTCTAACATACTGTCTTGATGATCTTATCAATTACTGAAGGTTTAAATATTATTTCTATCCAGATAAGTTCCATATCCAACTCTAGTGTTTTTCTGAACTCTAATTCTTCATCACCAAATGCCTATGGATTATTTTCAATTGGATGTCCCACAGCGATTTCAAATTCAATCTGTCTAAAACAGAAACTTATGATTTACCCCTAAATATATATCATGTCAACAAGTCACGTCAACATGCATTTATGAATCTCCTACTAAGTGCTAGGAGGAGCAATTAGGTAGTACAATGAATATAGTTCCTGGACTGAAGTCAGGAAGGCTCAATATCCTGAATTCAAATATAGTCTAAGACATTTACTAGCTATGTGATCCTGGAGGCAAATAACTTAACTCTGTTTGCCTCAGTTCCTCATTTATAAAGGGAGCTGGAAAAAGAAATGACTAGCCACTGTAGTACCTTGACTAAGAAAAGCACTAATGGTGTCACTAATGGTCAGGCACAACTGAACAAAAATAATAATATAACATATTCTAGGCACCATGGTAAGCACTTCTAGTTTACCCGGGTTTACATGGAGTCATCTTTAATGTGTCATTCTCATATTCAATTAGTTGCTGTTCTTATTGTTTCTTATTTCTTTATTTTTTTTTTCACATGGACTATTGAAATATACAACCTTAATAGGTTTCCCTTTTCACTAATCTATTTTCTAGTTTGTTGTTTTTCAATAATTTTTCAGTGTCGTTTAACTCCATTTGGACTTTTCTTGGTCAAGATAATACTAGAGTCATTCTCTATTTCCTTCTCCAGTTAATTTTCAAGATGAGAAACTGAGGTTAATAGGGTTAAATGACTTGTCTGGAGTTAAAACATCAATAAGTTTCTGAGGACAGATTTGAACTCATGAAGATGAGTCTTCCTCCTTCCAGCTTATCACTCTATCTACTATGCCACTTAGCAGTCCTATCTATAGTTTGATAATTTGTCATTTTGGAATTTATTATTTCAAAAGACAACCATTCCTGAAAATAATTTAGACCATTAAAATCTTTGAGCCAGAATATAAGCATAAATCACATTTGGAGTTTTGAAAATGGTGTCTGTAGTCTAAGAAAACTAAGCAGGGGGTATATGAGCTGAACAGCATTTAAGACTTAGAAGTAGGTGCCGAGGGGTTAGAAGGGAAGAGTAAGGAGATGAGAGGACAAAGACTTATGTCTCCAGTAAATATTGCCTTTTTTAGTACTGAAAGAAGTTCCCAAAAGAGTAATATTTCCCCAACTTCCTTGCCAAATTCTTGTCCCTAACAAGAGTTATTATTTAGTTTTCTTCTTTCCTTTGCTTGTTTTTAATGCCTCTCTCCCCTGCATAAAATATAAGTTCCTTGAGGGCAGGGACTAAATTTGATTTTTGTCTTGGCATATATTACACAGACTAGACTATGATAAATGCAATTGTTGAATTTTAAGGTTTATTGCATCTCTAAGTTGCTATGTAGCCTCAAGTGATTATAAATTTTGTTTTTTGTTTTTAGGCAGGATCAAATGTCTCTGTTTTTGTGAATGATCAGTATAATCCCCTTTGTTCTGGCAAAAGCAGATCTTAGTAGAGTAAATTCAGATTTTATCTAAATACCCATTAGTCACTTTTAGTGAGCCACATAATTATGGATTTAGAATTAAAGAAATTGTCAACATATAATGCTGAATCAATCCTTTGGTCTTCAAGATGGCAGTGGAAGAAGGGGATGAGTCAAAAAGTGCATTAACCACTGAAACAAGAAGAGTCACGTATTCAATAGACTTTGAATGAAAAGTCTCACTTTTTCTTCCCTAAACATAAAGCATATGTTTATTTTGAGTAAGTCCTGTCTTGAATTTTATATGGCTGTAAGGATGTATGTGCATATGATGTGTGTGTGTGTGTGTGTATGTGTGTGTGTGTGTGTGTGTGTGTGTGTGTGTATGACAGAGAGAGAGAGAGAGACAGGGAGAGAAAAAGAAAGAGAGAGATGAAAAGAGAGAGGAAGAGAGAGAGAGAGAGATAGACACAGGGAGAAAAATGCTACTCCCCCTATTCCCAAGTCTATATGGCAGTCCTTGCACATGGCAGTTAAAGTCTATGTTCTTGATCTTGAGACTACATCGCAAGACATTGGTTATCTCTTTTGTTTTATGTTTTTGCCCTGGGAAAAATCAACTAAACAGTGATCTATGAGAGACATTTCCTGTCTTGGAGGCAAACTCAAGAATTTAAAAGGTCAAGAGTTCCTGAGTCTCTTAATCAGAGCTAACTGACAGCAAAAAGAACTATCTGCAACTACAGCTATCTTGGAGAATGTGACTACTGACAAGAAGATAAAGCCTTGGTTTTACTTGGTAAAAAAAATTGAACTTTGAAGGAATTGTTCTGAGAGTGAAAGTCAAGGTAAAGAGGAAATGGAAAATTCTCAATAAATTAAAAAAATCAGAAAGCATTTATTAGGGATTAGTTGTACATCTATACATATACTGCATATAGGGATATGAGGGAGAAACAAGGTAGCCCCTGCACTCTGGAAATCTCCTTTCTAATAGAAGACACAGAATATACATAAATGGATATCTTTGGTACACCTAGCAGATGACTAAATATTTTAAAGGGGAAAAAGAAGAAGGAGAGTTTTTATTGTTGTTTACTAATTTTTTGATCATTCCCAACTTTTTGTAACCCCATTTAGAGTTTTCTTCGCAAAGAAACTGGAGTAATTTGCAATTTCCTTCTCTTGCTCATTTTACAGATAAGAAATTGGGGTAAACAGGGATAAGTAACCTGCCTAGGATGACCCAGGTAATTTTTAGTGACTGAGGTCAGATTTGAATTCAGGAAAATGAATCTTCCTTATTCTAGGCCCAGCACTCTATCTCTACTGCACCACCTAGCTGCCCTGAGAAGGTGGGTAGGGACCAGCAAAGGCTTCCTTTTGAAGGTTATCATTTGACTTAGGTCTTGAAGGAAGCCAAAGATTCCAAGAGGCAGAGAGAATGAGGGAAAATCTAGGAATCATGGATAGTCAATAGAAAAGCATAGAGATAAAGATAGAATATCAAGCATGACAAATAAAACATATGACATTATGACTATTGTAGAATGTCAAGGATACTAATAAGTCTAGAAATTCAGAAAGGGTCAGATTGTAAAGAGCATTTATATGATGGAGGGATTTACATTCAATCCTAGATTTAATAAGAAGTTTTAAGAATTATTGAGTAAGAGGTGGTGAGTAATATGATCAGAATTAACTGTGCTTTAAGAAAAATCACCATGGTGAGATACATACATGGAAAGGTTAAATTAAAGAGAAATTTGAGGGAGGGAAACTAATAAGAAAGCTTACAATAATTCAGGTAAGAGCCAATTAAAATTTGTGAATGGAAAGCAGAGGATATATTCAAATATATAGTAGAGACAGAAATGACAGAGTTTGGCAACTGATTAGATAATTAGTATGAGTTAAGAATGAGGAATTCAAGATAATAGCAAAGCTACATACCTGGGAGAGTAGAATGATGGTGATGGTGCTCTTGACAATATTGGGGAAATTTAGAAGGAAGATATAGGTTAGAAAGATGATGAATTCTCTTTTGTGTATGTTTAGTTTAAGACACCTATGGGACAACCAATTCAAAATGTCTATTAGGCAGTTGGTGAAAAGGGACTCAAGCTCAAGAGCAAGACTGGGGAAATAAATGCAAGAGTCATTTGCATAGAAATGATCATTGAACACATGATGAGATCACCAAGTGAGAGAGTGTAGAGAGATAAGAGAACTCATGAGAGAGCCTTGGGGGACTTTAATAATTAATGAGTGAATGAAAATATAGTAAAGGAGACAGAAGAAGCAGTCAAAAGCATTGACAGAGAAATAAAAGGGAATAATGGCAACAAAACTCAGGGAGGAGAGAATATGTTGGAAAATAAGATTGTTAGTGTCAAAATCTACAGAAAGGTCAAGAAGATTAAGATATGAGAAAGTCTTTAGATTTGAAAATATGAGATAACTGATGATTTTATAAAAAATAGAAAATAGTGTATGTGTGTGTGTGAGAGAGAAAAGTTATGTAATAAAGTGTTATGTAGACAGTGAAAAGAGACTAAGTGGAAAAATGATTGTGGAATGGGCTGTTTCATGGAATTTAGCTGAGAATTAGAGGGGAGAGAGAGAAAGAGACAAGAGTTTTGTTTGTTTTGTTTTGTTAAGTTATGTTAATAGGAAGTGGGAAAGAAATAATGCTTCCTTCCCAGTTTGGAGAAATTGATGATTACAGAAAGAGAAAGTATATAAGTGGGGACCAATATGCTGAAGGAGATGGGAGGCAGTGTGCTCAAGCATACATTTGGATGAATTGACCTTGGGAGGGAAATGTTTTATGCTTCTATGTGCTTAGTATCAGACTTCTATGAGAATATAATGAGAATTATAGAGTTATAACTTACTTTTGTTCTTTGTTAATGTGTACTTATGAGTCTTTGGGGTTTTAAATATTTTTTAATACATGGAGGAAATAAACAGTTGTCCTGTACCAACTTGATCTGTTTCCTTTTGGGGAGGCCTTGGATATAAGCCAAAAGAAAGTTTAATAAGATTTTCCCTCAGTTCCAAGATAGGCATATAAAGAGCCAGTCAATGTAAGAAGAAGAGCTTGATACTTCCCTTTAAAGGCCAGGTTCCCCTAGGATTAAACTTGATACCTTTCTGAACCTAAAGCTGAGGATCCCCTTACTGGGAGAAGGCAACCACAGCCCCTCTGGGCTAGTGAATTCTGATGTTATATGAATTTTTCTTCAAATGAATACAAAATTAATTCTAATCATTAAACATTTTACTATTTAGTTTCCTTTGTAAATTGAAAATTTTATATTTAAAATAATGATAAATTAGGGCAATTAAACTGACAACCAGATTGATCTCAGTGACTAGTGGATTATAGTGAAATCACTTTTCTTCTTCCTAGCCCATGATCTGAAAGGTATATTTACCCTGATTTTCCCCATTGAGCAGATGGCAATGCCATAATCTAGAAAAAAAGTAGCAAAAAATATGGGATACAATGATGATAGTAATTTTCCTCTTTCTCTTTTTATATTAGAAACCTTGTGAAGTGATTTTTTTTGTTCTTTGTTTTGTATTGTTTAATATAATTCTCTGACTGATGAATTTATACATTGGGGAAAGGGTACTCAGGGTACACAGAGAAAAATCCTAAGTTATTGCTGAGTCTAGAAAATTCATCTCTCCTACTCACAGATTGAAGCCACTTCCTATTTTTTCTTCTTATATTTTTTATATAGGGGGTCATATAGAGCCATTGATCATTCTCTTGGAACAAAACAATACTCCTTAATAATCCACTCTACTAATTTCTTACAAAGGAAACAATAGGAACAAGTTTCAGGTTTTTGTGTCTGGGATTTTGTAGAGGACCTGAAGCATGGTTCTACTATGAAAAAAAATAGGTTCTCTAGCTTCTATGCATGCATGCATTCAGTATGTTCCTTTGCTACCTTCCCATATCATATTAACCCTCCTCCTTCCATGCTCTGAGGCATAGTAAGTATATGTAACATTCACTTGACTGAATGCATAGTTAGTGATTCAAAATACTGAGATTTCTAGACTAAAAGCAAAATTTCTGTTCCTAGATTTTAGATGTTAGGAAGTAACATGGTCCAGGGAAAAGAGCAATGGATTTAGAATCCAAAGATATGGATTTGAATTGTGGTTCTGTCTTAAAATATATCATATAAGCCACTTCAACTTGCTTGGTTTTAGTTTCTTCCTCTCTAAAATAAGAGGGTTGGACTGAGTGACCTCTAAATTCTAAATCTATGATCCTATGAGCCTACCAAATCATTTCCTTGGAGATATAATTCTTATAAAAAGTATTAAAATATATAAACCATTAAGAAACTGCAAGTCTTTTCTATGACCATAACTCAGAAATCACCAATGGAAAATATATGTGACTGCAAAAATTTGCCTTTGCACTGACAGAAAATATCCAAGTTTTCAGCCCCAGAAGTAAATTTTCCAGAAAGTTAAGTGTATGAAATAGTACTGAAAAAGAAAATGCTGCCTCAGTCATATACAGAATGTCTTGAACATGACTCTGGAATACAATACCTAAGACTGGATTTATGATATTTTTCTATAATGTATTCCTTATGTATTTTTCGGGGTAGAGAGAGTGAGTTGTATTGGGGGAGTAGGTTTTTATCAACTGTCATATACTATATATAAATTCATTTTTATGCTAAGCCCTTTGGCATACTCACCTTAATATTTAAGAGATTGCTTCATTTTGAAGTTTGCTTCAAATCACTAAGAGGCAAAAGATGGGGAGATGACAAAAATCTATCAAATAGTGAATTAACCTATGCAAAAGAGTTAGGCCAGACATGTATAGTGAGTTGTGTTTAATTAGTTACTATGTCAATCTTAAATCCATATTACATCACTGATTTTGTGTAGCTTCTAAAACCAGAAATCCAAGGAAAAGTAATGTGATTTTTGTCTCATGACTGCTCTGCTCAGTGTCACTTGGCAAAATAAATCCTGTGCACATAACCCTAGAGTTCTACTGATTTTCAAAACTTTGACTCCCCAGACAGACATCTGTTGGGTCTAATTGGTTTGCTAGCATCAGTGGAATTCTCTTCAGACGCAGACTGCAGCTGTATATAACAACTTTTAGCTAATGGGAAGTACTGATGTCATCTAACCATCAGTTTCCTTGAGAATTCAGTGTGGTTGGTCAAGATTTAATTACTTACAGGAGAGTGATTTTATAGTATTGACTGTGTGGGTCCAACTAAACACCTGTCTTACAGGCAATTTGTTACATTAAGCTTTGAATTTGTGCCAATTAAAAAATATATATTTTAACAAATAAGATTCAAATCCATACAATTTGAATATTGTATCATTACATGCAGATCATGCAGTCCAACTCCTTCATTTTATAAAAGAGGAAACTTTTTGGTCACAGAACTGCAAATAATTATTTATTAAATACTTAATGTATGTAATAGTACTATTGTGTTAAATCCTGAGAGTACAGAGAAGGGCAAAGCAGGGTCCTGGCTAGGTCTTCAAGGAAGTCATATTCTGATGGGAGAGACAATGATGTGCAAGACAAATGAAAAATAAATGGAAAATAAATTTAAAAAGAAGTCACTGGGGCGGGGTAAGGTAAGTGGAAACTGGGACCAGGAAAGGCCTTTTGCTGAAAGTAAGATATGAGCTGAGTGCTGAGGGAAACTAGGAGGTAAGGTTAGGAGAGAGAGACAGAGTTAAAAAGGTTAAGGAAGAAATTAGAGGTGGTTTGTTTTGTCTTGCTTTATTTTAAGCTCTGGTAGAGATACCATTTTTGTTACTAAAGATGTTTTGAGTCACTTTTGAGTCCTATTTTTATATGCTATTCTCAAACTAGGTAGGGAGGCAGTAAACTCTTATAACACCGAGTTTTACATTGATTTTTCAAAATCTCACAAATCTCGTGTACCTCTGCAAAAATAAATGGCTATTTAAAAACTAGGCTTTCCAGAAAGAAAAGCAAGAAACATACCCAGGGTAAATGTCTAAATCTAATCTGAATTATTAGTATTTCCTTTGTAACATTTTAAAATATAGATAACCAATAAAGTAATATATCAAATCCTGATCTTTTGGCCAATTTCTGAGGTATAAATGAAAATTCAATAATCATGTCATAATAACTATAGCTGGCATTTATATAGCACTTACTATATTCCAGCACCATGCTAAGTGCTTTATAAATATTATTTCATTTAATCCTACCAACAAACCTGGCAGCAAAGTTTGAGGCCAGATTTTCTGACTTCAGTGCTACTGCACTCTCTACTCTTAGCTTATTTCTCCTCAAACGCTACCTGGAGGTCTACTTATCTCTGTACAGATATTTCCACTAATGTAAGCTCTTTGAGGGCAAGGGCTATGTTCATAAATTAATATCCTTGTACTCCAACCTCACAACTCTTGTTTAGTGTCTTGTACATAATAGACACTTGGTAAATGCTATTTTCAAATTTGCCTTTGCATCTAGTGTTTTTGTATGATCTTTCTTTACCAATATATTCCTACTGCTTTTTTTCCCCAAAGAGATACTCTTGATTAAAAAAACCAAACAATTAAAAGATAAGGGAGTGAAGTTCATCAGTAATAACCACTACATTAAATCAAGTCCAAAATTTTATACAATGTTTCAAACACTTTCATAGTTAACAAATATTTATTGAATCTAATTGACTTGCGGAATTAAATAACTTACCCTAGATCAATAAGGTGGTAAATAGTACAGTTGCAATGTAAACTAGGTCCTACAGAAATCCAATGTTTTCTTATCTATATCCTTTTTAAGAGAGTCCTATATTATTCATAGTATTTCATACTTTCAATATTATAGACATTTAGTATTGAAATATATGCAAAATACTTGTTCTATTTGTTTATATGTGTATTTTGAATCTTAAATGTAGTAGGGATTTTACATTATAATTATAATGCTTATTATTGTAAGTAATCCTTTGAGAAGAATGACCTAACCATTTTGAGGACTGGCTCCTGGCAGCACTTAATGGCCACCAGAAAGCCTGTTGGACTATTTGTACAATTAGATATTATTGAAGAAATAAATCAATATCTAGGATTCCCAATCTGTATCTATATACTTATTTATTTAAAAAAAAAAAAAAAACCTGTCAAAATGCCTTAAGCGAAAGAACACTTTTTACCAGAAATGAGAAAACTCACTTTTAGTCCCAATTATGAAGTAAACTAACTATATGAATTTGCACTTATGTTGAGATTTGTTTTCTTCATTTAAATTGGAGGCATGTATACCATTTATACTATAAGGTCCTTTCTATCTCTAAATTTGGAAGTCAATGAAAGGTTTTTTTTTTTTTATTTGTGGAAAAAAATATTAAATGTTGCTAGGGGACTTTGTTTCAAATCCTTTCAATTGTGTAATATTAAACAAAAAACTTAAAACAAAATCATTTTTGGTCTTTGGAACCCAGTGTATTTATCTTTAAAATGAAGGGATTAGATAAGAAGACAGTTTGTCTTTTTCAGCTCTGCATCTGTGATCTTTATATGAAGGGCTGTATTAGTTATGGAAAACATAAAGATATATAAAATAGGTTCTATACTAGACTCAGTTTCCTGATCTGATAAGAATAATAACAGCACCTCATTCACAGGCTTGCTGTGAGTAGTAATCAATGAATAAACAAGCATTTATTAAGACACTATGGATAAGACATTGTGATAAGCCCTAGAAATACAAACTCAAAACTAAAATAGCATTGTTGCCTTGAGCAAGGCATCATATCAAAATCAAATGAGATAATATAAAAATCAATTTGCAAACTTTAAAGCCTCTTGTAAAGATAATATTATTACTATTATTATTATTATAGTTAATTGTATATTCTAAATACTAAATAAATGACATGGATAATAAGTATAATAAGATTCAAGAGGAGAAAAAGGTGGGCAGTTTTATAACATAGTGGATAACATACTGGGCTTGGAATGAGGAAGGAACATTTTTATGACTACAAAACAATAATTATTGTAAATTGCCAAAGATGCTTGTACTATCCAACCATTTTCCTCAGACCAATCATAGACCTCTCCATAAAGAAACACGCCACTTTAAATATTCATATTATGAAAATTATTCTCCTAAATTATGATTTTCTTAAAGAATATGCTTTATTTAAAAATGGTAATGATAATAAAAATTAATGCACCTTACTATGTAAATGTATGAAGCTTAGTGACATAATTCTCCTTTGAAAACTTAAAGGGATGTGGTTAAAGGGTATGTATGGTTTAGGGTGAGGCAAAAATACTCTAATCTCATTCACCAGCATTATTCATTTTCCTTTAAAAATAATGGGTACATTTCTGTTTCCATGCCTTTACTCATATCTTAGATAGTAGACACTCAATACCTATTCTCTTAATTTGACATTAATTCAAGTCTGAAACAATGCTTTTATAACCCAAGAAGTTACTGTGTGATTAAGGTTCCATGAATATTTCTTAACTATTTAAGTAAGGAGACAACTATATCTCTGTATTCTTCAATTAAAAAGAAACTACTACAATAGGTTTGAATCTGAAGTCATTCTTAACTTTTCACTCTTCTTCATCCCATATATCCAATCAATTACCAAGTCAAGCTGATTCTGCTACTTCTCTCCTATCTATTCCACTCACATGATGTCAAATGAGTTGGAAAAGGAAATGGCAAATCACTCCATTGTTTTTACCAAGAAAATTTCAAATGGAGGCACACAGAGTTGAACAATGACTCAAGTGACTGAACAACAGGCTAAAGAAACTGAAGGACAAATATTAATAATTCAGACCACATACACATATAAATATACATATACATATATACACATATATATGTGCATCTTTCTGGGTATGTGTATTTATGTATATATATATATATATATATATATATATACATATCACACATACACACATCTGAAATTCAATTGTTAAACATTTATCAATCCAGGTTTAGATGCTTAGATATATCTTAAACTTGTCAAATCTATTGACTACTACCCATTTCTGGTGAAAAATATAGAAAACAATGATATTACCAAAGGTATTATTCATAAAAGTCATCTAAGGATTGTGAATTCCTGAGCAGGTAACTGAAAAAAGTTTGAAGAAATAAGGTTTTCTTTTATTACTTTACTGGTTGAGAGGAGGGACATAAGACAAAGAAGAGGATAGGAAATGAAAAGATGGATGGGAAGATGATCTCAGAAAATGGAACTTGGCTTTTTGGAACATATGTTAAGATATTATGTTATAGGCTTTTGTCCAAGGATTTGATATATACTGGGAAGGATATGGAAACTGAAAATTTCCAGATACAATAGAGAAAAGTGTAATTGAAAATGGAAAGAGGGAGACAAATTAAATAGCTTAGTTACTAGTATGAAATCAGAAACTAAAGAATATGACATAAGAAAGATGACTGTGAAGGAGTCCAGCATTTTCCCTAAGAATATAATAAGAGAAAGGAGACACAAATAACTCAGATGAGCTAATATTCTTTAACCAATATTATGGTTTTCCTGAAGGAAGTGGATGTAATTATTTAAAGAAGTAGTAGCTAATTGTTCTCCAAGGATTGGTGACACAAGACCTTTTGGTAACCCACCTCTAGAAAACACATCAATGATGCATAATTCTTAAATATAATGAATGGTTTCTCTTATTGATAAATGGTCAAAGGATATGAATGGGTAATGTTCAGATTAAGTTAAACTCAATTCTATCAAAATACATCTCCAATTTGTTGGTCACTCAAAGAATTTTCATTTGTGATTTAGTAGCACAGTCAATAAAGTAGAGTCAAGAAGTATTAAATTCATATCAATCTTCACACATTGTGACTTTGGGCATGTCACTTAATATATGTCTGACTTGGTGAAATGGAAATAATAAAAACACCTAGCTCTAAGTTTGTTGTTAGACCCAAATGAGAGGGCTGGACCTCAAAGCTGTTTTATCCTTCTCCTATACTGGGGAATTCCCTTTTCATTGACTTCAGTGTCTGCCCTAAATGATTTTTAGCCTCAGTTGGATTCCAGTCCCCTTTATTTCAAGCCTGGAAGAATTCCACACACATATGCTAATGTCCTTCCTAGTTTCTTCTAATCCTTTTTTCCCTCTTTGGATGTCATAAAGCTGTTTGCAGGACGTACTCCCTAGAGCAAGCTTCTAATTTTGTATGCTTTTACCTCCATTGCAGAAGGTATGAGAAATTATGAAAGTTAAATCCTGTTGCTTATTGCTTCAAAATAGGTGGGGTGAAGGGAGAGGTTAGGAAATAAATGCTGGCAGAGACCTCAACTGTAGCAGAAAGGGAATTGCTGATTGGATCTAAAAGTAAAACAAACAAACAAACAAATATGGGATTAGTATGGGGTTTTGGAGTATGGGGTTAGTAGGAGAAGCAGAGCTGGGTGAGCACTTCAGGGTTTAGTGATTAGCTTTCTCTGCTGTTAGTTTTTCAAGTTGTTACCTGACTAGGATTCTTGGAATTTTAAAATTTTAGAAATTTTCTTAGAGAGAGAAGCATATGCTCTCTCATATGCATAATTCTTATTTAGAAGGTGTTTGAGGCTGTGTGGATTGCAGAAAATAGCCACTCTTCCCCTCTTGTTGGTCACACAACCCAGAAATCCTTTCTTTTCAGTCTTGCCCAAAATCTTTGTCACAAAACACATAACTATATGATAATTAAGTATTCAAGTCTATTTCAAGAAGAATTTCTGTCTTTTCCAAGTACTTCTGCAAATGACAGTTAACTGGCAGTTCCCAGATTTTATTATCAAAAGTCTCTGAGAGAGAGGCTACTTCAGCTGGAATTTTATACATGTAGATACATGATTCATATTGTATATATGTAAATTTAAATTTATTATTGTATTTTAATAAAATAGGCATTTTTGACAACTACTCAATTTTCTTACTGTATATATTTCTTGAAAAAGTTATATTGTTGATTTTTATTAAAAGGAGGAATATAATGCTTGACGGTCAGTATGATTGTAACACAGTTCATTCCATATGATCAGACTTTTGTTTTCTCTTTAGGGAAATAGTATATATATCAAGCAGAATATTCATGTGAAGAAATGCAGAGGGAAAAAAACTGAATAGACATGGTAGAAAGCCTGAAATAGTATATGTCAAGTAGATATGCTCATGTAAAGAAACGCAGGGAGGAAAATTGAATAAATATGGTAGAGAGCATGTGGGTAAAAATCAATAGAATCTGAAAGAGAAGTGATAGGATCTTCAAAGGTATATTATGCTGGTAAATGTTTAATAACTGGATTATTAAAGGAAAAAATTCACACAATACAGCTTTAAGCTAATCAGCATTCTTAAAATTTTGCCCATCACATTCTTAAGTCTACATAATCAGGAAAATAATAAATAAAACTTATTTTTAGCATTTGTCAATTTTCAAGGTTTAAATTTGGTAGCATTTCTTGAGATCTGATTTGAAGTAGCTCTAGCACATCTCAGGCCATTTACATAGAAGGAAGAAACAGATAATTTAACAGGTTCATCATCACATTGAAGTATCTTTGATATAAATAAATAATACACAAGACAACAATGACAAAAAGCCAGTGAAAATGACAATGCATTCAGAGAAGTATGGTTTTCACAATGAGATTTTTAAGACTTAGTTTTCAGAGTCTGCTATATTCCACTCTGATCTGATCACCTCAGGAATATTGCATTTAATAATAAAGCTATTGATAAAGACTATGCCACTTAAAGATTTGTGGGAGAAATTTGAGTTTTCTTTCTGAAGAAGAGAATATTCTGTGGGTATAAGAATTAACTTCAGCTTTTCTAGGCCATGTCTGGCAAATATGACAGAAAAGGAAAATGCTAAATGTTGGAGAAAATATGGGAAAATTGTAACACTAATGCACTGCTGGTGGAGTTAAGAACTTATTCAAGCATTCTAGAGAGCAATTTGGAACTATTTCAAAGGTCAATCAAAATAGGCATGTACTTTGATTCAGCAATACCACCATTAGTTCTGTAATCTAAAGAAATGATAAAAAAAGAGAAAAAACCCATTTGTATAGAAATATTTATAGCAGCTCTTTTTATGGTGGCAAAAATATTAGAAATTGAGGGGATGCTCATCCATTGGTAAATAATGCAACAAATTCTAGTATATAAATGTAATGGAATATTATTGTGCTATAAGAAATGATAACTAGGTGGATTTCAGATAAACCCAGAAAGACTTACATGAACTAATGCAAAGTGAAGTGAGCCAAACTAGGAGAACATTGTACATAATAACAGTATGACTGACTTAGATCTTTTTAACAATACAATTATCCAAGACAATTCCAGAAAAAAAAAAATTGTGATGGAAAAACTCTTCATATCCAAAGAACTGATAGAATCTGAATGCATATTGAAGAACATTATTTTTACTTCTTTTATTTTTTCATATTCGCTTTTCTTTTGTTCTGTTTCTTCTTTTACAACATGCCTAATATGGAAATATGTTTTACATGATTGCACATCTATAATCTATATAAAATTGTTTATCATCTTAGGGTGGAGGAAAGGGGAAGTAAAAAGGGAGAACATTTTGGATTTCAAAATTTTTTTTAAAAAAAGGATGTTAAAAATCATCCTTGAATATAATTGGGGAAAATACTATTTAAAAAGAAAAGGAAAAGAAAAAACAAAAACTTTTTAGGACTTACTTTCTCATCTATAGAATTAGGATTTGGGCTGAATAATTTCTAAGTCTCTTCATGCATTAAATCTGGAAGCATTTTTCTTGCACTGTTTGGCCCAGTAAAACAAACTAGGAACAAGGAATAGAAACTGAAAAGAATAAAATTAAGATTTGACATATAGGAGTATCTTCTAACAATTAGAGTTATGTGAAAAGAATATGTGTTTCTGGAAAGTAGTGGGTTCTAACTCATGACATATTAAAAAAAAAAAGTATTTGTATTTTAGAAAGTATTTTGTTTTGGTCATTTAAACGAGAACCCCTGAAGTCCTTCCAAGTTCTGATATATTCTGTGATTGTTTAAAAGGCAGAAGTATTGGGACAAAGTAATAATGCCATTTTAAAGTTTATAATACATAAGCAAGGAAATGCCAGGTCCAACCTATCATAATATAGTAGAGAGAAGAGAAATTTTCATATAATTCAGAGCAAAGATCGATTTTATGGCCAAAAACTCCAAAAGGAATCTTAGTTTAAGAAGCTTGGGAATAGTAATGACAAATTATTTCACCCAGGAAGACAGTGAAAGAAGTGTATAAGGTCTAATCTGGTTCAAGAGGCCCAACATTGTCACGAAATATATATAAGACGAAGTGACTTGGTCCTGAAAGAATAATGGATGACTAAAGGTGAAAAAGAATGGAGGCTTTTGGTGAATGCTAAGGACAAGAAGTAAGGTTTGTTGTTGGTTTGGTGTTATTGTTTGCTATATTTCCAGCAGGAGAAATGAGAAAAGAATAAGATTGAGCTTGATTCAGATGGGATGGTGAATGCATATAATAAGTGGAACCAAAGATGCATCCTGCTTTGGACTGAGATGAGTATAATGAAAAATAAGTAAGAGGGAATTGGAATTGAAGATAATGAGCAGATCATTAAAGTCAACTGCCTTGGCAGCTTGGCAAGTTTCTAAAGACAAACAAATGGATTGTTTTTCAAACATGGAAAGAAGGTAGACTTTCAAAATTCTCGCAGAGAGGATAACTTTTAGGGTGAACATGTCATTGATATCACTAAGTTCCTAGTGCTAAATAAAGAAAAAAATTTGATAATTAGTTCTTAATAGTTAAAATTGTATTTTAAAGTCTGAAATGAACCTTAGGGAATATAATTTCCCTTTGTTTTACATCACCCATTGTCTCCCTCCTTTTGATACATTTTTCTCACTTTCACTAAGATTTCTAACATTTTATTCCTTTCCTACATTTGCATTCCTATATTCTGGTTTCATTTTCCTACTTCTCCAGCATTAAACTTACAGTTAACTATTTCAGTCATCTTCTCTTGACTTTAACTTCATCTGCTCTAATTGACTTCTTCCTTATTTCCTAAAAATCATTTTATAAAAGCAACAAAAATCTAACTTGATATTTCTGTAGTCTTTGTTTTTATACAGCACCATCCAACAAAGAGATATATAAATTTGAGCTATTGCTATTGTTATTTTTATTGCTATCATATCCTACCAAGATTTAAGTTTCATTATTTTCAATAGTGAGATTATTATCTTCCCACCAAAATTCACCTAGTCCCAACTTTTCTCATTTTTTCTTGATTCCATTATCAGCTTCACAATCAGTAAGGGTCAACATTTATGAATCTTATTGGACTTTTTTTCCTTCTTTGCCTTTTATGTACAAATAGTTGCTGAGATTTATTTATTCCATATTAAAATTACTGTTTTTTGCTCCCTCCCCTTTGCATTCATTCTGTTATTATCCTAGTTTTAGCCCTCATGACCTTTTTTCTAGAGTATTATATTAGTTTCCTCACTGGTCTCCCTGACGCCAGTTTTTCCCCTTCCCAATTCATCCATTAAGACTCAGCTTCCAAAGTAATCTTCCTAATGCACTAGCTAATGTAGAGGTCTGACCTATGTCAGTTTCCTTGATCAAAAACCCTCAGAGGCTTTTGCCATTCCATGTAAGAGAAACTACAAACTCAGACTAGCATTTAAGAGACTTCACAATCTGGCTCCAGTCTTGCTAGCCTTCATTGCTACTTTATACACACTAATTATTCAATAAAATTGTGCTAGCAGTTTTTACCATGATTTTTCTCCTTTCTTTTTCCACTTCTATGCATTCATATATTCATTTTTCTTTTTAATTTTTAAAATTTATTTTATTTTGAACTTAAGAAATAAAACAAAGATTTTCATAATGTAGAATAGAAAAAAAAAGATGATTGTATACAAAACTACAAATCTATTGTGGACAACTTCCTTAAAATGTATAATATTTATAATATATAACATGATAAAGTTATCATGTTACTTTCTTTTTGTCCCCTTATTTCTTCCTTCCTTTCTCTTCCCAGAGATGCTATCATCAGACACAAATATGTATGCATGTAATGTTAAACCATTCTTTGTATACTTCTGTTTATTAATTCTTTCTCTGGATGTAGAAAGTGTCTTCTGTAATAAGTTCTTTGTAGTTAATTTTGGTAGTATAATAGTAAGAAAGGACTTGGTTGCTTGAAGTTGTTCTTAAAACAATATTGCTATTACTGTTCTTGGTTCTGCTCATTTCCTTTTTTATTATTTCATGCAAGTCTATTTTTTTTTCTAAGATCATTTAGCTCAACATTTCTTACGATGTAGTAGTATTCCACCATAATTAATTACTACAACTTGTTCAGATATTCCCCAATTGATAGGTATCCCCACAATTCACAGTTCTTTTCCACCTCAAAGCAGATAGATATTCATACTTTCTTGACTTGATATACTACCACCTACATTTCTATCAATTTTCCCCCTATTTAAGTTTCAATTCAAGATTGTTCCTCTTCTTCTAATAAATCCTTCCCTATCTCCCCCATAACTGAGTACATTCTATTAACCTACTAGTATTAACTGATTATGTGACCTAATATGTGACACTGTGCTAGATAATCCATTTTATTGCATAAGAAACTCAGTCAGACAAAAACATTACATGATTTGCCTAGAGTCATATAATCTATAAGTTTCTGAGCCTGGATTTGAACTCTTTGTTTTCTTGACTCTAAGTTCAACATTTTTATCCATTGTAATTTTTGGATGCTTCTATACAAACACATACCAAATATTTGAATATAAGGGAATTTGAGAGGAGCATTAACAATAGAAAGACTGGGATAGGCTTAGTACTGAAGATGATGCTTGAGCTGTGTCTTAAGTAAGAGAAATACTGTATGAGATAGAGTTAAGGAGAGAATATATGTTAAGTGTGTATGCCAGTCATGGCAAAGGAAGAGACTGGGGAGATGGTTGTAATATGTGAAAAACAGAGAGGTCAGTTTGGCTGAATTGTAGAGTGTAAAATGGGGAATAATGTCCAATAAGGCAGGAAAGTAAGATTGGGAATTATGTTGTGTAGCACTTTAAAAAGCTAAACAGAGGAGTTTTATATTATATCTTTCAGGCAAAAGGATATCATTGAAGTTAATTGAGTAGGAGATTTATGATCCGATTTGCACTTAAGGAAGATTACTTTGGCAACCATGTGTAGAATGGACCACAGTGGGAAAAACTCAAGGCAGGGAAAGGAATTTGAAGACTTTTGCACTGATTGAGATAAGAGGTGATGATGGTCCTAAGATAATGTTTGTGTGAGTGAAGTGATTGCACTTGGATGTAAGAGTTGCTGTAAAAGTAGAAACGGCAAGATTTGACAACAAAAAAATTGTTGGATATGGAGGTAGAGTTAGAAGTTGATTATAAAGATATGGTTAAGACCTTAGAAGAATAGAAAATTTGTGAAGTTTGGAAAAGGATATGGTATAGAGGCAAGGTGATAAGTTTAATAGAGACTGAGATGCCTCTGAAAAATGCAGTTTGAAATATCCAATAATCAACTGATGAGGTGAGACTGAAGCTCAGAGGAGAGGTTGGAACTAGTTATAAGACTGTTAAGCTTAAGGGATCTGTTGAAACATTACAAAGAGGGAGAATAAAAGGATCTAACACCTTAGAGAACAATCAAAAAGATTGTTTAGACAAATTAGCAAAGAGTAAGGTCATCAAAGTCAAGAGAGAAGAAAATCTTCAGGAGGAGAGGGTAGTCAACTGTGTCGTGTGTCACATGGGTCAAGATGACTTGATAAAAAAATCATAATATTTGGAAATTAAGGGATGTTTGGTAACATTAGAAAGGTTAGTTTCTATTGATTGATAAGATCAGAAACAAGATTGCTAAAGGGTGAAAACTGAATAAAAGGGGTGAAAGCAGCGAGTAGAACAATTTTTTTGAAGACTTAGAAAAGACATCAAAAGTCATTTGTTTGAACCCATATCTGAAAGATTATGCCCTCTGTAACATGTTTGACAAGTCAGCCTTTAAAAACAAAAAGTTCCCCAGGGAAATGGAACACATTTCATTATCAGCTTCAACTATTAGGAAGTTTTTCATTACATGAAGCCTATCGTCACTCCTTAACATGAACCTTACAATTTCCTGCTCAGACCATACTTGGAATTCTATATTTAGATAGAGGCACCACATTTTTAGAAAGGACTTTGGCAAGATAGAATGTACTCTAGAAAAACATCCAGGTAAAGGAGAGAACCAAAAATCATTGCATTCATATGAGGATAAGTTGAAGAAAATGGAGAAGATAAGACTCAAAGTGTATATTTGTGTAGTCTTGGGACAGATGGAGGGGCAATGAATGACTCATCTTATATATTTAAGAATTATCATATGTAAAAGAGATTTGACTTTTTGGTCTGAGATGATAGAAATAGAAGTAATGGGGGCAGCCAGATGTCAAATAGTTGGAGCACCAGCCCTGAAGTCAGGAGGATCTGAATTCAAATTTGGGCTCAAACACTTTACACTTACTAGATATGACCCTAGGCAAATTACTTAACTCCAATTACCTCACCAAAACAAATAAACATAAAACAATAAGCATAAGGTGATAAAATGTAGCTTCCACTTAAACACCCAATACTTCTGTGAATCTATGATCTCATAAATGTGATTGATCATTTCACTAGTGGAGAGTGAATGAAGAATGCTGTTTTGTATTTTCCAATTAAGTCTTCAGGAAGGATTTAATGCATCTAAAGCCATCCTCTGAGTCTTTAAACATTTTTTTGTATTCTAATGCACTGTTTAATCTAAGCATCCTATTATTTTTCATTCTTATGAATTAACTAGTCCACATAATTTTTTATTTAGGTAGTTTAGGCAATGCTCTTTAAGCCACATCTTCTGCATTGATCATAATCACATGCAGGAAATGATTCACATTCACGTTGCAATTTTTCTTCTGCTTTGGATCACTTGAAGTTTTGATTCTTTTAAGATTTTGGTGTTCTGTGATTGGTAGTAAGAAAGTATCACCATAAGAATATTTTTTAAAACTGAAGGCTAATACCAAAGACAAATTTTTTCTATCATTGCATATATAACACAATTTTCTAAGTTTGAACAAACCTCCCCAATTTACATCCTGCCTTTTCCATTTGTATCGTCAAGGTCTATATACCAATAGAGTAAAACAGTGGGTGTTCTATCCAACTGCATCTCATTATCTAAGATTATTTTTTTTACTCTATTTTTTGCTCTATTGAATCAAGTGAATGCAGCAATAGCTTATATTTTCTCCATCTTTCAATTCATCTGTGACTGTGAAGTTTTAGTAGATCTGCTGCAAAATCTGCCAGTTCCTTTCTCATATATCAACAAGGAAATTCTGAATAGTTTACTTGAACATTCTTTTATAGGGATGAAAATTAGTGATATGGATGAACAAGTCACTGATGAATTTGCAATTGCCATGTGTCTCTGTATGCTTGTTGTTTATTAATACTACCATGATCATCTTTTCTATTATTTCATAATCTTTACTCATTGAGATCTGTAACATGATTTCTTGGCTACTTTTAATATTCTGTCAAATACAACACATATTTCTGTTTGTATATGATCAAGTTTGTCCAGTCTTCTAAATTTCATTGTCTAAAGTACTACTTTCATTCTTTCAGTATTTAAGGTAGGAGAACTAGCACTTGGGGGTAAGGATTTGCCAAGCCCTTTTCAGAGCTGCTAATCCATCTGGTGAACACTTGTTACTCAACTCTCCCTTGTGGGTCCAAGAAACTGTAATATGTACTGTAGCCACACCCTGGTAAAACCATTTTAGCAGATGTAATTTGAAAGGTCTCAAAATCATTGGTGAGATAAGGGGATATCTACACCAAACATGTGAAGACTTCCCCTAGAGAAATAGTCAAAAGAAAACAATTTGTTCCAAAAGTTAGGTAAGTTGAAGCAGGTGTGGTGGAGCTCTTCCAGCTTGATCAGACATGGAATGCACTAATGCCATCTACTGCAATCTGGACCTTTGCCAGTGATCTTTTGTCTTGCCACTGGATCTCAACAATTTTGCAAGAAAGAGTAAGGCTAATGACTTTGCACAGCTCTGCCTCCCTTAAATCACACCAGAATCAAGACATCACTCTCAATCATGAACCGCCATGATAACAATAACATTCCCATTCTTTTAGACAGATTTCATAGCAATAATGAAGATATATGGCTACAAAATCGCTGGCAGATTTGCTCCATTTCGTATGTTTATTGATTTTTATTTATTTTCAGGCTGCCTTCTCTTTTCATATGTAAGTATTCTTTCAGTTATTTGATTTAGTTCACTTTCATTCCATGTTTTCTACAGTCTTATTTTCCAACAATAGTTTTCAATGCTGGTTTTTATTGACCATCCTCTTCTATAGTGTATTGTGCATTAGTTTGTGCTCTAAATGGATGTTCATCTACACTTTGAGATAGATTTTCTTATTTTAAAAGACTGGGGAGTGGAGTGAGAAGGACAAAATCTTTGTGAGAGAAAAGATTAGGCAAGAGCTAGAGAATGAAAGTCTTGAAACAAGAAGTGAATTCCAAGATTTCTAAGGATCATGCATTGTGATTGAATTATACATAAAATATAGGATAGATGGCTGTGTCACACCCGTTATATTTGATTGATCTGGAGAGTATTTCTCTCCTTTCCTTTTATATTACTCTTCTGTAAAGGTTAATAAATATTTAATAAAAATCAACCAGGGGTCAAACCCTATGGTAAGTGCTGGATATAGAAAGAAAAGCAAAAATAGGGTCTACCTAAAACTCACACACATTCTAATGGGGAGACAACAATCAATTAATAAGCATTTATTAAGTGCCTTTTATGTGTCAGGAACTGTGCTAAATTCTGGAATACAAAAAAGAAAAAGAGAGTGTCTGCCTCCAAGGAACTCACAATATAAAGCAAGAGACAATGACAACTATCTATAAACAAATTATATATAGGATAGGAAGTTATTAAAGGAGATAAAGCATTAGAATTTGAAGAGAGTGGGAAAGGCTTTGTGTAGGAGATGGAATTTTAGTTGTGATGTGAAGCCAATAAACCCAGGAGGCAGAGGTGAGAAAGGAGAGTAATCCAGGCATATGGAACAGATAGAGAAAGTACTTAGAGCTGAGAGAAGTAAGAATGTTAGAGAATATGGTGTAAGAAAGCTGGAAAAATGGGAAATGATGTTTATGAAGTACTGGAACACAAAACCAAGCATTTGATTCTGGAGATGATAGGGAGTTAGTGGACTTTATTGAGTAGAGGAAGTGACATGATCAAAATTTCCTTTTAGGAAATTAAGTTGATGAATGAAGAATAAATTGGAGCAAAGAGAGACTTGAGGCAAGTAGAACCACCAGAAGTTTATTACAATAGTCCAACTATAAGGACATGAAGGCCTGTGTTAAGGTAGTGACAGTATTATAAGAGAAAAGAGAGTATTTTTGAGAGATGTTTCAAATATAAAATTGACAGGTCTTAGCAACAGAATGAATATGGATTTTATGAGAGATAGTAATAAGTTGAGACTGATACTTAAATTATGAGTTCTGGGGAACTGGTAAAATGTTAGTGTCCTTAGTAGTGATAGGAAAGTCTGGAGGTGGGATAGTTAGAACGAAGGATAATGATTTCATTTTGGAAATGTTGAATTTAAAATGTCTCCTGGATAGTGTGTCCAAGATGTCTGAAAGATAATTGTGTATATCTATATCTATATATATGTAGATATAGCTAGATATAGATATTTTTATAGATATAGATATCAATAAATAGATACATATAGATATATTTGAGACTGGAGGTCAGCACAGAGATTAATGCAAGATAGATAGATTGAAAATCCACAGAGGTTGTAATTAGAACTATAAGAGTTGGAAATATCATCATATATGCAGAGTATATATATAGAGGAAAAAGAGAAAAGAGTCCAAGTTAGAACACTGAAGAATATCAGCTGTTAAGGGTTGTGATCTTGATATGGATCCATCAAATAAAACAGAGGAGTTATCTAATAAGTGGAAGGAGAAATGGAGAAAATAATGTTCTGAAAATCTGGAGAAAAGATTCAAGAAAAGGGTTATTCAAAGGTTATTCTTTGACATAGAAAGATCAGGGAGGTTGAGGACTGAGAAAAAAGCAACACAATACCAGCTATGAATGAACAAAATATATTCAGGATAAAGTGTAGATTATCATCAAAGGGAAGATGGAAGCTTTCAGAGGAGCTGAAAAAAGATTATTTCAAAAGTTAGAATTTCAGAGGAGACTTGAAGAAAACCAGAGAAGCCAGGAGGCAGAGACAAAGGGGGATAGAGGGCAAAAAGATATGGAGTTTGGTTATAGGATATTAGTTCAAAGAGCAGTAAAAAGACTTGTGCTGCTTGATCATAGAGTAATAATGTGTAGGAGTTTTAATTATAAGAAGAATGGAAAATTAGGAAATGGTCAGGGTATGAAGATCTTTAAAAACCAAGCAGAAGGGTTCTATTTTATCTATTTTATCCTAGAAGTAATAGGAAGTAATGGTGTAGGAACATGCCATAGTCAAACTTTGGCTTTAGGAAGACTACTTTGGCAGCTGAGCAAAGGATGAAGTAGAGTGGGGAAAGATTTGAAGCAGAGATACTAACCAGGAGGCTATTGAAATTATTCAGATATAACATGATGAAGGCCTCAATGAGGGTGCTGGCTGTGTGAGAGAGAGATGGGAAGGAAACTTAATCAGGGATTTTGCAAGGTCCGAATCAATAGGACTTTGTATCACATGATGGGAGGTGGAAGAGGGAAGGTAAGCAAGAGTGAAGATTTGAAGGTGAGATAGAGAAAAACCTGGGTGACTGAAAGGAAGATAGATGGCGGCCTGAATGTTAATAGGGAAGTTCAGAAACTGAGAGGATTTGCAGAGGGAGAGGAAGCAGAGGGAGAAGATAATAAGTTCAGTACTGGACATGTTGAAATTAAGGTGTCTATGAGATATTCAATCTGAAATGTCCAATAAGTGTTTGGAGATTTCAGACTAGGGATCAAAACAGGTTAAAGCTTAATAAATAAAGTGAGGATCATCTGCATAAAGATGATAATCGAATCTATGTCTCTGAACTTTGTGTTTTCCCTAAGGTAAGAAGACTTTCTTTTGTTATTAAAATGTTTAGTTTTGCTCTAAATTGTAATAAAGCCAGTTATCCACTAACATTATTATTCTGTTCACTCACTATTCTTAACTTGCTCCCAATCTACTGGCTATTTGTCTGGATCTGATCCATCCATTACTACTGGCTATTGTCCTATAACTCTCCACTCTTTTTGGTGTCTAAATTCTCTAAGAAGGTTATTTTATAAGAAGTGCTTCATTTCTTTTCCTCTCACTCTTTTTATCTCTTTGCATGTTGGCCATAAATCTTATTCAATTGAAACTATTCTCTTCAAAGTAATGATCTCTTAATTGCTAAATTTAGTATCCTTTTCTCAATTCTTACTCTTCTTGATCTTTGTGCAATCTTTGAAACTGCCTATCACCTTCTTTTCCTTAAAACTCTATAGTTTGTTGCAACTCATTCTCATATAGTTTTCCTCCTATCTGACTATTACTCTTCAGTCTCCTTTAATGGGTCTTCACATAGGTCACACTTGCTTACTGTGAGTATCTGCCAAAGCCATGTTCTGGCTTCTTTTCTATTACTTTTATAGCATTTCACCTGATGATCTGATGAGGTCACATGGATTCAATTATTTTTTCTATACAGATGAATCACCTATATATTTGTATAGTCTTAATCTCTGTTCCAATCTCCAGTTTAAAACCTAGTAGCCTATTAGCTTAAATTGGATATCCTATAAGAATCTTAAATTCAGCATTCCAAAACTAAACCCATCAACTTCCCCCCACCCCAACTCTCCTATCTTCCTAACTTCTCCATTACTACTGAAGTTTCCACCACTCTCTTAGCCACCCAGGCTCACAGAATAAGTATTATTCTTGCTTACTCAATATTTCTCACTCCCCTCCCTTCTTATATCAAATCAGTTGTCTTGGTCTGTCATTTGGAACATTATAACATCTCTTTTATATGCTCACTTCTTTCATCTGACACTGTAAACTCCCTGATTCATGCTTCCATCATCTAATACCTAGACTATTACAATTGCCTAATGGTTGATCTTCCTGCCTCATCCTCTTTCTCTAATCCATCCTCCACAAATCTGTCAAACTAATTTTAAAACCCAGCTGACATTTTCTATCTGTTTCTTTCTGTCTCTCTCTCTCTTTCTGTCTCTCTGTCTCTTTCTGTCTCTCTGTCTTTCTGTCTCTCTGCCTGTATGTCTGTCACACACACACACACACACACACACACACTCACCAAAGTCCACCAGTTTTCTATTTCTTTTAAGATTTTATATATCTTCCTTTTAGCTTTTAAAATCTGTTATAATGTGAGATCTTCCTATCCTTCTAGTGTTCTTATACCTTACCTCTCAAAATAATCTGAGATCTAGTAACATTAGTTTAGTCTTATTTTTTTGAAGATGACCTTCCATTTCTTGACTCCATTAATTTTTACCTTTTGTCAACATGCCTGGAATTTTCTCGCTTCTATTTTCTGTCTCCTACTTTTCCTGACTTATTTAAAATTTCAGCTAGAGTTAAAAAGCCTTTCCCAGTACTCTAATAAATTGTACTTCTGATCCTTCTTGTAGTATTTCTGTATTTCTCTTATTTCCTATCCCTGCTAACACTTTAACTTTAATTCTGCTCCTTACCTTGTCTTGCTGTTACTTAGTTCCTCTCCCCAAGGATGGATCCCTCCCTTATAAGTCCTGCCCTACCCTTTCTTTTTCTCTTTATCCCACTCCCATTAATCTACATATTTTATCCCACTCCTGTTAATCTAAATCTTATGCTATGCTATCCTTTCCCTCTTTCTTTATCTTTTTCTGATTAATCTGCACATCTAGTTCCACTACCATTACTCTACACACTTTTCTGTATCCTATCTTTAATCCCTTGCCATTAATCTATATGCCCTGTCCTTCAGCCATAAAACTACACATTCTCCCATAACTCACTTTATCCTTATTTCCTCCCCCCATTGCTCTCCATTCATCTTTAAAATAGATTTTAAAGAGTGCTATCAACTTCATGGTATATATGTACTGTTGTCTATTTTACTCATTACTGATATGAATAGGTTTTCAGAAGTGCGAGCCTAACTCCCTCCTCTAATGCCTCTGTGTCTTTTCTTCCTCTGCACCTCATTTGTATAAAATAATTGATATTTTTACTTTTTCCTAGACAGTTTTGCTTTTTAGAGTTAAATTATACTTGACTCTGCCTCAATCTTTTTTTTTGGGGGGGAGGGGCTAACCATTTATTGATATTAGTCTAAAACTTATGGCATATGTTTCCATGTAAAAAACACAAGCAATTTGTTCTTGTTGAGTTGCTTGAAATTAATCCTGATGATGGCTCTTAGATGTTAAATTTTCTATTGACTTCAGGTTTGGTTGAGACAAAGTCTTGAAGATCTGCAAGTATGCTGAACCTCCATTTTTAGGGCCATTCAATATTACGGTTAATTTTGCTGGATATGATATTTTGGTCTTAGGCCTATTTATTTTGATTGTTGATATATCCTTCCAGGAACTGCAGTCTTTTATTAATACAATTGTACAATTGCAATTGTGTTTCAGGCATATTTTAAATTGTTTTTTCTTTTCTTTCTTGTAGAATTTTCTCTTTGATCTGAGGGTTTTGAAATTGAACAATAATATTTCTGTGCTTTCCACAAAAGATCTCTTTAGTAGTGATTGGTGGAATTTTTATTCTATTTCTACTTTCCCCTCTTGCTTTATCTTTCCAGGACAATTTCTTTGAGAACTTGCATTACTGTGCCAAGGTTCATTTTGTTGTTGTTGCTATTGTTGTTTTTGATGGTGGTGGTGGTCACAACTTTTAGATGGTCCAATTATTCTTTTATTTTTTTCTTTTTGATCTATTTTCCAGTTTTTTTGCTTTTCTTATGATGTTTCACATTCTGTTCTATTTTTTTTCCTTCTTTATGTTTTGTTTTGTTATTTCTTGGTCTCTTAAAGCTTCCCTGGTTTCTCCTTGCTCAATTCTAATCTTAAAAGAATTATTTACTTCTTTAAGGTTCTATATCTCCTTTTCTAGTTCATTAACATTATTTTTCATAATTTAGTTTTTCTTATATGTTTTTTAAAATTTTTCCTCATCATCTCTCATTTGATTTTTAGTCTTTTTTGAATTCTTCTATAAATTCCCATTTTTCATTACTCTTTGGGGTAGAAGAGGATTTTTTTTTTTTATTCTACTGTCCTCCTCTGAAGATGAACCCCTGTCTTTCCTATTCCTATAGTAAGTTTCTATAGTGGGATTTTTCTTAGGAGATTATTATTATTATTTTAATAAGAAGTATTAGCGAGAGCACTTCTAATCCTAGGGTGGGGGAAATGGTGCCTCAAGCTTCACTTCAGCTCTCCTCTCTGAGCTGGAACTCCAAACCAAATGCTCCACCCTTCTGTAAGTGTATGCAGCCAGTAGCATCCCTATTCCACTGTTTATGCACTCACTAGATGTGCTGGTTCCTTCTTGTCTAGGGCTTCATCTGAAGCACAACTGAGCCTGCCATTCCTAATCAGCAGAGGTTATCTCACTCTGCCTGGACTCAGACCCTGCACTCCCCATGCTGTAAGGGAGGTGAAGTTTCTGTGGTTCAGGCTGAAGCTCCAGCAAAATTCAGCTAGCTCCAGGGTTCTCCATTTGTTGTTTCTTTGGAGCTAGCCTGGAGATGCTTGCACATCACACTGGTTAACCCCAGACCTGAGATTTTTCTTCCGGTTTCCCTGTGTTGTTCCAAGAGGACCCCTGTTGTACCCAAAATTTTCTTTTTGTTTCACTGGTCTTTGTTCTCCTTGAGTCACAAGATTTTTCTATTTATTGGGAAATCTGGAGAGCATGAAATTTACTGACCTAATCTGCCTTTTTCCCAGAATCCTTCCAGACTGATATATTTGTGATGGTAAATGTGTCCATCTTTTGTCTTATTTCTTACCTAGTCATTGAATAAACAAAGCTTTAGACAAACTTAGACCTGGGAAAGACCTTCATTCTTAAAGGCCAAGGTCACTCACTGCATCTTGTGTTGTTGCCAGTCATGTTTACTTTTATCTTGCCACTGGATTTCAATGACTGCAAGAGAGATTGAGATTAATGGCTGTGTGCAGCTCTGCCTCACTTAAATCCAATTCAAACACATAAAAACAGAATCCTCATGATATCACTGCTTCTCTTCAAGAAGGATGAACGATAAGGTACAAGAGCCAGGATTCATACTGTAGCCCTCCATCTCAAAATCCAGCTTTATTATATGGTACATTGGGATTAAGATTTAGCCTTCCTCAAAAATCAAGTGTTTGTTGGGTACAATTTCTGATTTTCTTTAGATTTCTGGCTGTGGGAAATGTTTTATATCAGTTAAACTTCTCTAAGTAAAGGAAACAATAAGAATCTATGTCTTTCTTCACATTTATTGAATTCCCATTTTTAAGTCAACAGTTTGTTTAAATAGATTAAATTCAAACTGTTATAAAGGCAGATACTATTTTTTCTTATCTTTATCCTTTTAATTTGCTGTTATTTTATTTTGTTTCAGCACTAATCTGTCAATATTTCGACTGCATAAAGAGAACTGATTCTAAAATGTATCTCACATCAGAAACTAGTCATTTCCTACAGCAAGATTTAGTCCAATTCATATTTTGTTATGCTGATTGATGGCCATATCAATCAGCTACTAAGTCTCTTGAAGAAATTAGTCATAATAGGTAGATATAGGATTTTTATGTAATATAAAACCTGTAAGGTTAATCAGAAGGAAGTAAAAACAAAATGTTAGAGAAGAATTATGGATAATCTGAAAATTTCCTTCAAGCATATGAAAGATTCTTAAGTGGAAATAGAATTTGACTTATTGTTTCTTGACCCCAAAATCTAGAAATAAAACTTCACAATTGGTAGAGGTTTAAGAGAGGCAGATTTAACTTCACATTAATGAGACATTTTTCACTAAGTTATCCAAAAGTGGAATGAGTTACTTTAAAAGGTTGTGGTAGCATAATATAGAATTAAGTCATAAGGTATTTTGAAACCAGATTGTGAAGATATTAAGTAGCAGAGGAGTATTTCATCATATAAATAACAGGGTACTAAATAAGTTTATCAGTCAGAATAATGACTTGGCAAGACACATACTTAAGAAATCAATCAGACAGTTTTATGGGTGATGGTTTAAAAACAGGCTGAATTATCACACCCAAACAGTAATGAATAGTGATTCTACTTCAGTCTAAGAGAGATCTTTATTTGAATCATGCTGGGTGTATATTTTGCCCCATTTTGTTCAAAACTATTTATTAATGGCCTTAATAAAATATATATATTCTATTCCTATGAAATTCATAGACAACATAAATCTGAATAATAGCTAAAACTTGGGAGAGAAAAATCAGGATCCAAAATCCTTTTGATAGGCTGAAACAATAGACTATTATTAATATGGAAGAATATAATTGCACTTATGTTTTAAAAAAAATCCACTGCAAAGGATATTCTGTAAGGGATTTTTAAAAATTAGTTCAAATGAAAAGGACTTAAGAATTTTACTGGATTAGGAAAAATTATAATTCAAGACTATAATATGGCTATCAAAATTACCCCAATTCAATTCAGAGACACATGAAGACAAGCATTGCATCCAAATTATGGAAGATGATTTTCAGACAGTATTTTTTTTTCCTCTTCAAACTAGGTCTGGTATATGATAGTTAGTCTTGAGAACAAGTTGGAACACGTCCAGAAGAGATTAACAAGATTCTGAGGGCACTGGAAACACTACCACGTTCTGAACATTTGAAAAAAAAAATACAGTAATTTAGCCTGAGAGTGTGAGACTAACCACAAAAGTTATTCTCCCATGAAATTTAAGATAGGTTATATTACCAACATTGGGGTTTACCAGGGATTGTTGGTAAGAACTAATTGTAGGTATGTGAAAAGACTTTTGAAAATAGTGTAGAGAAGAATTTTTATGTGAGGTCTGAGAGAATCGGAGTGAAAGAGCTCTTGGAGATTGAGGATCTAGCCAATCTCATGTAAAATTAAGTTCATGGGTGGGAAAGTGGCTGGTGTTGACCATATTCTAGGTCCTAGAGCACAGTTTCCTTTGAGAAGAATTATATTAGAAGGTCTTGAAAGTTCTGTTTCAAGTTATATATCTAAAAGGCAGATTTCTAAACTCTGGGAAGAAGTGCCTGGGGAACACAAGAAAACTTAGTGCATCGTTATTTGAATAACATTGTGTGATTGTGTATGAGAAGTTCCTAACATTGACAGGCATTTGGGTATTTGGTAGGGAGGTCCTATCAAAAGGACCTGTTTTCATTGGTTTGGTTTGTACAAAAGGTTTTTAATTTAATGTAATCAAAATTAATATTTTGAATTTTGTAATGCTCTCTGTCTCTTGTTTAATTATGAATTTTCCCACAGGTCTGATAGATTCCTTCCTCTTCTAATTTGCTTATGGTGTTGCTCTTTATTCTCTCAGTCATGTTCCCATTTTGGCCTTATTTTGGTATATAATGTGAGATATTGTTCTATAGCTACTTTGTGTCCTTTTGTTTTTCAGTTTTCCTAGCAGGGTTTTTGTTTGTTTGTTTGTTGTTTTTTTTTGTTGTTGTTGTTTTGTTTTGTTTTGTTAAACAGTGAGTTGTTAACCCAGAAAGTGGAATGTTTAGGTTTATTAAACAGTTGGTTGCTATGATTCTTGACTATTGTGTCTTGTGTTCCTAATCTATTCCACTGTTCTACCACTATATTTCTTAGCCAGTACCAAATAGCTTTGATGATTACTGCTTTATAATATAGTTAGAGATATAGTATTATTGCTAGGCCACTTTCCTTTCTATTTTTTTCTTTTTTTAATTAATTCCCCTTAATGTTCTTGACTTTTTGTTCTTCTAGGTGAATTTTGTTATTTTTTTTTTCTAGCTCTATTGAAATTTTTTTGGTAGTTTGAATAGCATAGCACTGGATAAGTTAATTTAGGCGGAATTGTCATTTTTAATTAATATTGGGTTGGCCTACTTATAAGCAATTAGCATTTTACCAGTTGTTTAGATCTGACTTTATTTCTGTAAAAAATGTTTTATAATTTTGTTCCAATAGTTACTGAGTTTGTCTTGGCAATTACATCCGCAATATTTTATTATATTGGAATTTATTTTAAATGAAATTTCTCTTCCTCTCCCTTGCTGCTGAGCTATGTTGGTCATATGAAGAAATGCTAATGATTATATGGGTTTATTTTATATCCTGTAACTTTGCTAAAGCTGTTAATTATTTCAAGTAGTTGTTAGTTGATTCTCTAAGGTTCACTTAAGTATACCATAATATCCTCTGCAAAGAGTAATAGTTTCATTTCTTCATTGTCTGTTCTAATTCCTTTCTTTTCTTTTTCTTCTCTTATTGCTACAGGAATGAATATATCTTAGTATTATATTGTGAAATAGGTGATAATGGACATCTTTGCTTCTCTTCATATTATTTAATTGGGAAGACTTCTAACTTATTCACATTACAAATAATGCTTGCTGATGGTTTTAGATAGACACTACTTATCCTTTTATAAAGAGCATTCTCTTTATTCCTATGCTCTCAAGTAGTTTTAATAGGAATGTATGCTAAATTTTGTCAATAGATTTTTCAGCATCTATTGAGATAATCATATGATTTCTGCTGTTTTTGTTATGATATGGTCAATTAAGTTGATAGTTTTCATAATATTAAAACAATCTTGTATTCCTGGTATAAATCCTACCTGGTCACAGTATATAATTCTTGTAATGTATTGCCATAATTGCCTTGCTAGCATTTTGTTCAATTTTTTTGCATCAATATTCATTAGGAAACTTGCTCTATAATCATTTTCTCTCTTTTAGTTCTTCCTGCTTTAGATATTAGCACAATATTTGTGTCATAAAGGGAGCTTGGCAAGACTTTGTCTCTTTTCCCACATAGTGTATATAGTATTGGCATTGATTATTCTTTAAATGTTTTGTAGAATTCATTCATGAACATGTGTTCCTGGTGATTTTTTTTCCCTAAGGAATTTATTAATACCTTGCTCAATTTATTTTTCTAAAATGGAAGTTATTTAGACATTTTTTTTTCTGTTATGTTAATTCAGGTAATTTTTTCCTTTTGTAAATATTTATAGAATTTACTCAGATTGTCAGATTTTTTGACATATAATTGGGCAAAACATTTCATAATTATTATTTTAAATTCTATTTCATTGGTAGTGATTTCACCCTTTTTTATTTTTGATATTGGATATTTGATTTTCTTCTTTCTTTTTTAATCAAATTGAATGGTGGCTTATTCATCATATTTTTTTTTTCAAAAATAATTTCCTAGATTTATTTATTAATCAAATAGTTTGCTTTTGTTTTTAACTTTTAATCTATTTTCACAGGCAATTGGAGTTAAGTGAATTGCCCAAGGTCACACAGCTAGGAAGTATTAAGTGTCTGAGTATGGATTTGAATGTCAGACCTGCCCCCTAGCTGTCACAACTTTCAATCTTATCTATCCTTTTATTTTTTAGGATTTCTAATTTGATGCTCAATTGGGGGTTTTTAATTTGCTCTTTTTCTAGTTTTTTAAATTGTTTGCCCAATTCATTGATTTCTTCACTTTCTATTTTGTTGATATGAGAATTTAGAGAAATTAATTTTGAATGCATCTCATATATTTGGGTATGCTATTTCATTGTTGTTACTATCTTTAATAAAATTATTGATTTTTTCCTACTATTTGTTTTGACACATTTATTCTTTAACATTATATTAGTTTCCAATCAATTCTAATCTATATTTCTACTACCTCTTATTGAATGTTATTTTAGTGTATTATAATTTGAAAATAAAACATTTAAAATATCTGCTTTCCTATGTTTGATTTTCAAGTTTTTATGCTCTAATACATGGTTAGTTTTTACATAGGTACCATGTGCTTCTGAGGAAAAAAAAATGTATATTATGTTCTGTTCACAGTCAGTTTTCTCCAAAGGTCTTTCTAATATTCTATTTACCCTTTTTGTTTCTTTATTTTTTATATTTTGGTTGCATTTATTGAGTCATGAGAGCAGACAATTTAGATCCTCCCCAAAAGTATAGTTTTGATGTCTATTTCTTCCTTTAACTCACTTATGTCTCCTTTAAGAATTTGGATGCTATTCTACTTGGTGAACATATGTTTTGACTTGATATAATTTTATTATCTTGATGCCTTTTTAGCAAAATGTAGTTTCCTTCCTTATCTTTTTAAATTAGGTCTATTTTTAATTTTGCTTTGTCATCAGGATTGCTATTTTTCTTTTTTGTTCCCCTTTAGCTAAAGCACAATAGATTTTATTCCACCTCTTTACCTGTCTCTCTGCTTCAAATATGTTTCTTGTAAACAGTTTATTGTAGAATTCTGGTTTTTGATCCACTTTGCTATCCACTTACCTTTTATGTGAGAGCTCATCCCATTCACATTCATAGTTATGATTATTATTGGTGTATTTCTCTACATCCTATTCTTTTCTTTAATACTGATTGTGGCTATATATTATTGAATTTTCTTTCTGACCTCTTGAAATATTTTTATTTTGACCTGATAGTTCCAAAACTTGGCTATAGAGTTCCTTGTAATTTTTATTTTGGGATCTCTTTCCTGAAATGATTAGTGGATTCTCTCAATGCCTATTTTTCCTCCTGGTTCCAACATGTCAGTACAGTTTTTTCCTGTATAATTTTTCAAAAGATTTTGTCTGGCTTCTCCTTTTGATTATGGATTTCAAGTAGTCTAATGATTCTGCTGTTGTCTTTCCTGGATCTATTTTCAAAGTTAGTTGTTTCTCCTATGAGATATCTTCATATTTTCTTCTTTTTTTCAGTCTTTTAAATTTATTTGATAGATTATTGATGTCCCATAGAGTCATTAACTTTCACTTGCCCAATTTTAACTTTTAAGGAGTTGTTTTCCTCAATTAGTTTTTGTACATTCTTTTCCATTTGGCCATTTGTACTTTAAGGAGTTTTCTTCAATGGATTTTTATATCCCCTTTTCTATTTGGCCAATTCTACTTTTGTAGCAGCTGTTACCTTTTTCCAAATTGTTGACTCTTTTTTCCATATATCACTTTCATATCTTTTCCCATTTTTTCTTCTCTCTCTCTCTCTCATATGACTTTTAATCTTCTTTTTGAGCTCTTTTTTGAGTTCTTTCTATTCTTGAGAACATTTCTCATTTTTCATTAGGGTTTTCTCATAGGTATTTGATATTATTTTCATATTCTGAGTTTATATGTTATACATCCCTGTTGCCATAATATCTTTCAGTTACCAGTTTCTATTTTTGCTGTGTTTTGTTTATCTTTTTAGACTTTTTTCCTTTTCCACTTCAGCTTTGCTACCAGAATTGAAGTGACATTGTTTCAGTCTTCTTTTGCCCTGGGCTACAGATGCTAACTCTATACCTGATGCTGCACTGATGATGCCCTGATACCCACTTAGGACTCACATTGTGTCTGGTGTAAGTAAGGGATTGGTGTGAGAGAGACCTTAGTTTTGCTGGAGGGCGGAGGAGTCTTGCAGCTTATCTGATGTTTGTTAATAGTGTTATCTGGTGGGTGCTGAGACCTGATGGTGTCTTTCTTCATTTTCCCAGCGCCATACTAAAATACATGGCAGTCTGACTGCTGTTGACTGTCCGTTTGTCCAGGGCTATGCTGAAGCATGAGGTAGAGGCTTAGGGCTATACTACATCATGTGGGATATTGCAGGTTGCCTCTTTGCCTTTGGCTATGCTAAAGTAGATGGCAGTTCTCAGAACTAAAATCTGCTGGTTTCCCTGGCTATACTGAGACATATGAGGAGATCTTGGTTTGGCATTTGCCTATTCCCCTGCACTGAGGCTCAGGATCTACTGCTATTTTCCAGGAAAATAGCTTTCCAGGAAACTTTCTGTCCTGAATTGTGCTCCCCATTGACCCCAGAGAGACAGACATTTCTTGAAAGTTTCTTGGGCTCAAAAATTGTTTTTCTACATCTTTTTGATAGTTCTAATATTCCAGGATTTGTTTGGGAGCACTATTTTATGGTTGTTTGGAGGTGAATAAGGTAGAGTTATGATAATTTACTGTTTACTTCACTATCTTACATCCAAAACTCCTAATCTTTGTTTTTCAATTATACACACTTCTTTACATCAGTTCTTTCTCTGGATACAGATATCAATCAACATCATATGCCCTTTTTATTTTGGATATTTGTAGTAAGCAAAATAACATCTCCTCAAAGTCATTGTTAAAACAATGTTGTTGTTACTATACATAATGTTTTCTTGGTTCTGCTCATTCCCCTCTTCATTATTTTGTGTGGGATATCTATATTTTTCTAAGTTCATTGAGCCCATTATTTCTTATAATATATTAGTATTCTATCACAATCATATACCACAACTTGCTCAACAATTCTCCAAATGATGCATACTCACAATTTTCAATATTTTGCCACAACAAGATCGGCTCAAATAATTTAGAATATAGGGGTCCCATTCATTCTTCCCTAAGCATCTTTAGTAATACTTATGAAGTTCCACTTTCAAAAAAGCTTTTTTTTTATTCTCCAGATTGTTAGTGCCTTTCTCACCTCCACAAATCACTCTCAACATTTTTATCACTCTGCCACTCCCTATCTGTTATCTGTCTACCCATCTTTCCTGTAAGTACACTGTTGACATATTTCCTTAAAAAGATGTAAACTTCTTGAGATCACAATTTTTTTGTTCAATTTTGTCTTGAAATTCTTAATGCTGAGTCCATTTTAGGCATTTAATAATTGCTTTTGTTATTGATTTTTGATTGATTCTGTTAAGCTCTAGAGGTCAGAAAGCATAAATTGGGTGGAAATTTCAGTGTGGGAGGCTAATGCAGAATCTCAGTGCAGACTGACCCTAACTCCAGCACCAGGGAAGCAGGACCTCTGAATCAGCAGCAGTGTTGGAGGCTTCTGTACCTCTCAGACCGGGGACACTAAGAAGTTCAGTGGAGAGGGGTCGGTGGCAACAGAGGGAGGTCTAGTGTTCAGTTCCAGTGCAGGCTGGGTCAGTGGAGGCCCAGCTCAGGCCAGCGGGGACACACGTAACAGCTATAGGTAAGAAAAGAGTGTTTGTGATCACATTCCTAGAAGAATTTCTGAAAACAGCTACACAAAATCCCTGAAGCTTGGAACAATGCACCCTCCACTAGGGAAACAGAGCCCTACTTTCATAAACAGTAAAAACCAGAGTAATGAGTTAGGAATATTAGCAGCAAACAATAAAAAGTTTCTAACCATTGAAAGTTATCATGGTGGGGCAACTAAGTGGCTCAGTGTATAGAGCACCAGCCCTGAAATCAGGAGGATCTGTGTTCAAATATGGCCTCAGACACTTAACACTTCCTAGCTGTGTGACCCTGAGCAAGTCACTTAATCACAGTTGCCTCAGCAAAATATATATATATATATATAGTGACAAGGAGTATCAAAACACATACTCAGAAGGTTATAACAAAGTCAAAGTTCCTACATCCAAAACTTTCAAGAAAAATAAGAATTGGAATCAGGATATGGAAGAGTTCAAAAGGTAATTTGAAAATCAAGTAAGAGAGATAGAAAAAAAATTAAGGAAAAATTTTGAGATAAATCCAAAAGGAAATATAAAATAGCTAATGAGAAGAATGTCTTAAAAAGCAAAATTATCCAACTGGGAAAGGAAGTACAAAAGCTCATGAGGAAAATCCTTAAAAATGGAATTAAGCAAATGGAAGCTAATGATTTTCTTGGAAATCAAAATACAAAACCAGAAAGAAAAATTAGAAAAAATTGTGATCTGGAAAATAGATCTAAGAGAAATAATTTAAAAAATTATCCACCTAGCTGAAAGTCATGATCAAAAAAAGAGTCTGGACATCATCTCCCAAGAATTATCAAGAAAAACTCCTGATATTTTCAAAGCAGAGGGTAAAATAGAAATTGAATTCATTGATCACCTCCTGAAAGAGATCCCAAGATTAAAAATTCCTAGGAATATTATAGCCAAATTCTGGAACTCCCAGGTCAAGGACAAAATATCATCCAGCAAGAAACATTTCAAGTATAGTGGAACATTAGTCGAGATAGCAAAATATTTAGCAGCTTCTACATTCAAAGACCAGAGGGTTGGAATATGATATTCTGGAGAGCAATGGAGCTAGGATTGCAACCAAGAATCACTACCCAGCAAAACTGATTATAATCCTTTAGAAGAAAAGGTGATCATTCAATGAAACACAGGATTTTCAGATATTCATGATGAAAAGACCAGAGCTGAATGGAAAATTTGATTTTCAAATACAGGACTCTGGAGAAGCATAAGGAGATAATTAGGAAAGTGATATCATAAGGGACTTAATAAGGTTTATTTGTTTACAATTCTACATGGGAAGATATTTTTAACTCATTATAATGTTCTCATTATTATGGCTGTTAGAGTATATATAGAAAGAGGGCACTGGAGTGAGTTGAATATGAAGGAATAATATCTTTTGATATTATGATGAAATTAAGGGTGAGAGAGGAATGTACTGGGAGAAAGGAAAAAAGAAGTAGAATGGTGCAAAATATCTGCCATAAAAAAGAGGAAAGGAAAAGCTTTATAGTGGAGGGGAAGAGGGAGAGGAGTGAGTGAAACTTACTCTCATCAGAATTGGCTTAAATAAGAAATAACATACATGTTTAATAAGGGTATAGAAATTTATGTTGTCCTGCAGGAAATAGGAGGAGGAGGGAGTGGTCAGTAATAACATAATAGCAATATTCTGGGATGATCAGTTGTAAATGACTTTGCTATTCTCAGAAGTACAATGATCCATGACTATCCTATCCATATCCAGAGAACTGATTCTGTCTGGATGCAGATTGAAGCATTCTCTCTCTCTAGAGAATGTTCTGGAAATTGTTTTGCATAACTTCACATATGCTTTCTTAATAGGGTTTGGGAGTGGGTATGAGGGAAAGAACCTGGAACTCAAAAGTTTTAAAAACTAAAGTAAAAAATTATTTTAAATGTAACTGGAAAATATTTAATAAATTTAAAATAAAAAAGATGAAATTTTCTGTTGAGCTCTATTCTTTTTATCAGAAATTATTGAAAATCACTTATTTCATTGAATGTCTACCTTTTCTCCTGAAAGATAATACTTAATTTTGTTGGGTAGTTGATGTTTGGTTTTAATGCAAGCTCCTTTGCTTTCTGGATTATATTACAGACCTTTAATATGGAAACTGCTAGGTCCTAAATAATAATGATTGTAATTCTTCAATATTTAAATTATTTATTTCTGGCTGCTTGTAGTATTTTCTCTTTGATCTGATAATTCCAGAATTTAACTTCAGTATTCCTTGGAGTTTTCATTTTGGCATCTCTTTCAGGAAGTGACCAATGAATTCTTTCAAAGCCTATATTTTACCCTTTGGTTCTATAGGATATTAAGGGAACTTTTCTGGATGATTTCTTGAAAGGTGTTCAGGCTCTTTTTTTGTTCATGGCTTTCAGGTATCTTAGATTGGTTCTCCTGGATTTATTTTACACATTGGTTGTTTTTCCACTGAAGTATTTTACATTTTCTTCTGTTTTAATTTTTTTTTTTTTTATTTTGTTTGAGTCTTGTTGTCTCATTGGGTCATTCTGTTTCATTTGGTCAATTCTAATTTTTAGTGAATTATTATTATTTTTTGGTTAGCTTTTTTAACCTCTTTTTGTACTTGGCCAATTGTATTTTTAAAGGAGTTGTTTTATTTATGAATTTTTTTCCCATTTTGCCAATTCTTTTTTTTTTTTAAGGAGTTGTTTTTCTTTTCCATTTTGCCAATTCTATTTTTAAGGAGTTATTGCCTTCTGCATGCATATCTTTTTCCATTTCATGAAATTTATTCTTAAGTAATTATTTTCTTCAGTCTCTCTCCCCACCATGTGTGTGTATTTTTATTTTTCACCAAATTTATTTTTTTTTTAAAGTTATCAATTTCTTTGCTTCCTTTTCCAGGTTGTTTGCTTTTCCCCCTCAGAACTTTCATAATTGTTCTGCATAGCTGTCATTTCTTTTCCTCATTTTTCTTCTATCTCTCTTTTAAGATCCTTTTTTAAGCTCTTTCAAGAGAGCCTGCTTTTGAGACTTCACATGTAAGCATTTTGTCAATGTTGTCCTCTTTCATATTTTTGTTCTGGTCTTCACTATCACCTTAGCAGTTTTTTTTTTTTTATTGTCAGAGCTGTTTTTTGCTTTTTTACTCATTTTTATATGTTGAGCTCTGCTCCTACGGCATGCTAGATATTGTACCATTTTTTCCCCAAGGGGACAGGGTATTCTCATTGACTTTCTGCTGAACTAGGACCAGCTGTGCTGCTGGCTTTTCCACTAAACTTTCCCCACTATTTCCCCAGGTTGGCCTGGCCTACTCTTGCCTGTTATGGGAATTGGGGACTCACAGTTTGCCTTCTGTACTTGCATTGGAAGTCTCACAGCTGGCTGCTGATCCACTGACATTCTGAACCAGAACAGATTATATAACAGTGCTATCCTTTTCCTTAAAGCCTTCTGCTAGATTTCCCTCACTGGGCCTCCCTGCACCAGACATGTTCCCCCATTTCCCAATTGAGATAGACATTTCCTGAAGTCCTTCCAAGTTATGTTAAGCTGGGAAATTATTACACTCCAAATGTTTATGGATTTTGTCACTCCAAAATTTGTTTAGGGGCTTGACCTAGCATTTACTCTGAAGGAAGCTGGGGAGAGCTCAGGCAATGTCCTCATTTCTTTTCACCATCTTCATATATTGGGCATTAGGGATTCTAAAAAAGATCCAGAAGAGGTAGGCACCTTGAACCAAAGTGAACAGTCCCAATGTGAAACTGGTCAGTGCAATATTTATTTTGTTTATTGGAGTGTGTGTGTGTGTGTGTGTGTGTGTGTGTGTGTGTGTGTAGTCAAGCTCAATCTAGACTAAGCTAACCCCTTCTTATCTCCTGTCTTCCCCTCATAACTTGGCAAAGTTGTAGTCTTTATGATTTAGATTTTAATGAGGAATACAAGCTCTTCTTTGGTGATTTCAGTGATATTATCAAGTTGGCAATGACAATGAAGTGGGGAGTAAATAAGTGCCTTGTGGCCCCCTGAACCACAAATAATTAGAAAGGATAGAATTTCTCTACAAACTGCTTTGTAAAGTTTGATTTGGGGACATTCTTGAAGTAGTACAAGATAGAAGGAGAGGAGACAAGATGCTTAAGTAGAAAAAAATTCACATATTGTGGCCAGTAAAACATTGTCCTGAGTAAATATGAGCATATGAAGAGCTTTGTGGGATAAAAGAAGGGAATGCATTTCAGAAAAGATTAATTTCTGATCTCATTATTCATTACCAGAGCTTTAAGCACAACCTGGAGAGAATAACAGATCATATGGGGCTTTTTCCACCATTGTCTTGGGAGTTAAGTGCAGCAGAAGAAATTAGATACAGATGAGAAATCAGATGAATTCTAGAGTCACCACCATGGGCATCCTCAGAGAACATAATGGAGAGGAGATTCACCATCTGGGGGCATTAGAAGATAACAGTGTAGAAGAGATCCAGGCTATTATTGTTTTTGGGACTAATGCTATAAGTGATATTGGAACATTTTTAGTCCATAATTTGGAGGAATAGGATTTATTTATTGTTGCTTAGTATTCATCTCCCTGTATCTCCCTCCTCTTTACCTTCACTTTTTAACTCATTATTCAAAAACAATTGTGATTTATTATAATATGCTTATAAACAGGGAATTGGTACTCTCCATCTTGGCTGTCCAGTGGAACTTCCTCAGAATTCCAGAAGAGGCTTGAGCAAAGTGAAATATGAGTATTCTTCAAATCTGAGCCCTTAGTATGACATGTGCCCCTAGTTCATAAGGGGTATATGTATGTATGCATGGATACGTGTGTGTGTGAGTGTGTGTGTGTGTGTATGTATTACAAGATTTTAATGTTAGGGATAAAGTAGACATAAACATGATTAAAGAGAGTATATCTTAATAGTAAAGATTTCTTTTTGTTTTAGTTTTTTGGATTGTATGATATATTGTCTACGGTATTTTATTCCTTGTGTGAATGTGGAGAAACCATTAAGATCTCATAATTTTATTGGTGGGAAAGAATAAAACAGCCTTGCTAAGTCCAGTTCTGAAAATGAATAAAAGTTTTCATTGATGTGGATACATAGCTTCCATTAATGTTAATGGGTTATATTCATGTATCAAAGGAGAGGAAAGTCCCCCAGGATTCCAACTGGATATCCATTCTGCTCACAAATATATGTAATCAAACGTTAATGAAAATAACCTTGGAATATAAAAACACATCCTTGGAAATACATTCTTGCTAATTAGCAATTTCCTTGCTACACAGCAATAACTGGTTGAGGTCCTTTATTTATTTATTTATTATTAAAGAACTTGACAACTCTAGGATTGTTTTTGAAATACCTATATTTGGGAACTTGGAAATGGCTCATCCTTATAATATTGCAATGACTGATTTTTTGCAGTTGCCACAGTCTGAAGTGATCAGTAGGGGTAGTGAAATTCTTCTACCTCATTAGGTAACTGTTTTTCCTTTTATGACTTGGATGATTCACATTCATATTCCCACAGTGTATACTTGGATAGAATGCAGATTCTCTAAAATATTATTCCAAAGAAAACAAGTACTTAATTCTCTCTGTAGTATAAGAAATTGAGAAAATGTATACATTGAGAAAATGTATATAAAGTTCTTTGTAAACATTTATGATATACATGCATTATAACCAGTCAGATAGTGCAAAGACTTACTATTATGAGTATTACAATAGCAACAATGACTACAATGATGACAACTACTACTACTATTACTTTACTAATTCATTGTTCCTCTACATTCAAAGGAGTTCAAATAAAAATGGTCCTAGGATAACTCACTACTGTTTCACAGGTGAATGATAACAGACTACTTTTTTGTAACAGGAAAAAAAAAAAGCATTTGAATGTGAGCTAATCTTCTGCAGGCTTGCTAAAAACTTCATCAGTAAAACTTATCACTATCAATCATTTTTAAGGATTTGCCAAGTTCCTTATACTGTGCTGAGTGCTTGGGATAAAAAGACAAAAGCAAAACTATATATGAAGAATTCACATTCTATGTTGAGAGAAAAACTTTAAACTTGTTTGCATATAAGAATACATACATTATGCAAACATGTTTTTTGGTAGGTAATATATTTATATCATCCATATCTGCATACACATTTTGTTTTGTTTTGTTTTGTTTTTTCCCCTAAAGAGTGTTAATGCTTGCTGATGATCAATTGTGTGTATGTTCACATAGATGCGTGCATGCAGCTGGGAGAATCAGAGACGTCTCTTATGAAGGTAAGAATTGAATTTACTTTGTATCTTGAAAAGATATAAAGAATTCTAAGAAGCACAGGTGTGAAAAAAGTGTATTCCAGTCAAGCAGAATAGCCAATGCAATGTCACAAAGAAGGGAGATGAACTGTTTCTAAGGAATAGTAGTAATAAACTCAGTTGAACTGAATTTTAGAATATGTGGAGGGAAAATAATATATAATACAACTGTCTAAGAAAGTTAGAATCAAAATTTAAAGAGCTTTGAATACCAAAAAGAGAATATTTCATATTTCACATTAGGGTTGATAAAGAGTTACTGGAAACAAATTTAGCAATAGAAAGAGTTGATATGTACTATATACTATTCCTATATGGTTTCATTTATTTCATTAGCTTTTTATTTGATAAAGATTGGATGTTATTTAGTATCAATATGGCAACATCTAGGTAAACCATTCATAAATGTTCTAGGTGAATTATATTTCCAGGAAATAGTGGGCAATAGTTCTGTCTGAAATGATTGCCTGGTTTTGGTAAAATTTACCTGTTTGCTTTTCTTTTTAAAAACACATTGGGGGAGGATTTGAGCCAAGATGGCAGAGAGAAGCCAGAAAGTTGTTTAAGCTCTCCCCATTTTCCCTTGGAAACAATGCTAAATCAAACCTCTAAAAATTCTGGAGCATCAGACAAAAAAGACAAAGTAAAGCTATTTTCCAGCCCAAGATAAGTTAGCCCAAGATATAAGGACTTCAGGAAAGGTCTGTCCTATTTGAGTAAAAAGGGAGTGCAGTCTGACCCAGGTGGTAACCAAGTAAGCCAGCAGGAGGCTCTTAGAGTACAGACCAGCAAGCAAACCTATGGTGTAAGCTTGGCAGGATAATGGCATAGTAGGCTAGCTATGAAGTCTTCAGATCCATCACAGTAGGCAAACTGCCAGCACAACAACACAACAGATGCTACTAGGCCAGGCTATGTTACAACAATGGGTAAGTCACTAGACCATGGTGCAGAAAGCCACAGTCAACAGCTTGCAAATTGAAGTACAAAAATTGAAAGAATAACTCCTTAAATAATATAATTGGCCAAATTGAGGGAAAAAAATCCACCAAAATGGACAAATGAACTTAAAATAACTCATATGAAAGTAGAATTCACCAAATGACTAAGGAGGTATAAAATCTAAACTGAAGAAAATAATTCCTTAAAAATTAGGATTGGGCAAGTGAAAGCTAATGACTCTTTGAGATATTAAAAAAATGAGCCAACAAAATCAAAAGAATGAAAAAATAGAAGAAAATGTGAACTAAATCACTGGAAAAACAACTAACCTGGAAAATAGATGGAAGAGAGATAATTCAAGAATTATTGAAAGCCACGACTTAAAAAAAAAGAATTTGGGTAGCATCTTTCAAGAAATTATCAAGGAAAACTGTCCTGATGTTCTGGAAACAGAGGGAAAAATTGGTACTGAAAAAAATCCACTGAACATCTCCTAAAGAAATCCCCAAATGAGATTTCAAGGAATATTGTAGTCAAATTCCCAAACTATCAAATCAAAAAGAAAATATTGCAAGTAGCCAAAAAAATTAAAATATAAAGAAGCCACAGTCAGGACTATACATATTTTAATTTAACAACTTCTCCATTAAAAGATCAGAGGGTTTTGAATGTGATATTCTGGAAACCAAAGGAGATTGGGTTACAAAAGATAATGAACTACCCAGCAAAATTGAGCATACTATTTTAGAGGAAAATATAGACATTCAATGAAAAAGAGGACTTTCAAAATTTCCTGATGAAAAGTCCAGAGACAAAAAAAATTTGATAATCAAATACAAGACTTACCATGTTTACCTGAAAAAAGTAAACATCAAAGGAAAAACAAAAATAAACATGGTATTCAATAAGGTTAAACTGTTTACATTCCTACATAAGATGATACTTAAAAATGTATTTCTATTAGGACAGTTAGAAGAAATACACTTAGAATGTGTGGGTACAATTTGATCTTGATGTGATGATACAAATAATTAGGAAGTGAAAAAAAGGTTGTATTGGGATAAGAGAAAGGGAGGAGGAAGAATGAGGTAAAATATATCACATGAAGAGGTATGAAAGATCTATACCATAGAGAAAAAGAAAGGATGGTGTAAACATTGTTTAAAGCTTACTCTCATTGGATTTGGGTCAAAAAGGGAATAGCAAACTTGCTCAAATGAGTAAAGAAATCTATCTTACCCTATAAGGAAGTAGGAGGGAAAGAAAAAAAGGAGAAAATGAGACTGGTAAAAGAGAGGGCAGATTGAGGCAGGTGGTGATCAAAAGTAAAACACTGGTGAGCACAAACAAAACCAACACAAACAAGATTAAAAGGGTACAAAATTAGGGAAAAAAATTTTATATCCAGTGTTTCTGATAAAGGTCTCATTTCTAAAATATATAAAGAACTATGTTAAATTCATAAGAATACAAGTCATCCCCCAACTGATAAATGGCCAAAGGATATGAACAGAAAATTTTCAGATGAAAAAATTAAAACCATCTATATTCATATGCAAAAATGCTCTACATCACTATTGATAGAGAAATGCACATTAAAACAACTTCGAGGTACTATCTCACATCTCTCAGACTGGCTAAGATGACAGGAAAAATAATGATAAATGTTGGAGGGGATGTAGGAAAACTGGGGCACTAATACATTATTGGTGGAGTTGTGAAATGATCCAATCATTCTGGAGAGCCATCAAACTATGCTCAAAGGACTATAAAACTATGTATACACTTTGACCCAGCAATGCCATTACTGGGTCTGTATCCCAAGGAAATTATAAAGGAAGGAAAAGAACCCACATGTGGAAAAAAGTGTTTGTAGCAGCTTTTTTGTGGCAGCAAAGAAATGGAAAATGTGTAGTTGCCCATCATTTGGGGAATGGCTGAATAACTTGTACTATATGAAAATAATGGAATATTGTTCCATAAAAATGATGAACAGACTGGTTTTAGAAAGCCCTGGAAAGATTTACATGTACTGATGCTGAGTGAAACAAACAGAACCAGGAATATATTTCACACTGTAACAGCAAGATTATGTGTTGATAACTTTTAAAGATTTGGCTCTTGGTGCTTCAATGAGCCAAGATAATCCCCATTAGTTTTGGACAGAAAACACCATCTGCATCTAGAGCATATTATGTTCACATCTTAAAAACAAATAAACAAACACTGGTGAGAAGAAACAGGGTGAAAGGTGAGAGAAAAGAGAGAAAAAAAAAAGAGAGAGAGAAAGAGAGAGAGAAACAGATAGAGTGAGACAGACAGAGATACAGATAGAGAGAGACAGAGATACAGATGGAGCCAGAGAGACAGGGAGGGAGGAAAGGAAGGAGGAACTGAGGCAGAGAGACAAAGAGAGAGATACAAAGAGAAACAGGAGAGATGGGGGCAGACAGAAACAAAGAGAAATACACACACACATACACCACACAAAGACAGAGACAGTAAGAGAGAGAGACAGAGACAGACAGGCATACAGAGACAGAGACAGAGACAAAGCCACACACACAGAGACAGAGAAAGACAGACACAGACAAACAGAGATGTAAACAAGGGAAAATGGGAGTGAGGAAAATAAATAGTTACTAATTATAATTATGAATGTGAATGGGATGAACTTCTCCATAAAACAGAAGCAGATAGTATAATGGATCAACAACCAGTATCCTAAAATATGAGTATACAAGAAACATATTTGAAGCAGAAACACATACACAGAGTAAAGGCAAAAGATTGGAGAAGAAGCTATTAGGCTTTAGCTTAAGTAAAAAACAAACAAACAACAAAGAGGGGTAGTAATTCTGATCTCAGACAAAACCAAGGAAAAATATATATAATAGACTAGAGAGGAAACACATCTTGTTAAAAATACCATAGACATTGAAATAATATCAGTACTAAATTTATACACAGCAAGTGGTATAGCATCCACATTTTTTAAAGGAGAAAATAATCAAGTTACAGGAAGAAATAGACAGCAAAATTATACTCCTAGGAGACTTCAACCTCCACTTATGAGAACTAGATAAATTTAACCATAAAATAAACAAGAAGTAAAGGAGATGAATAGATTTTAGAAAAGTTAGATATAAAAGACCTCTGTAGAAAACTGAATGGAGATAAGACTGTAATGTACCATTACTTTCACTGGTACATGGAACTTCCAGAAAAAAAAAATATACCATGTATTAAGGCATAAAAATCACAAAATCAAATGTAGAAAGGCAGAAATGTTAAGTGCATCCCTTTCAGATACTGATACAACAAAAATACTATGTAATAAAAGGCCATAGAAACATAGATTAATAGAAACCAAATAATTTAATCCTAAAGAATGAGTGAGTCACAACAAATCATAAAAACAATTAGTAAGTTCATCATACAGAATCACAATGAGAAAACATATCAAAATTTATGGTAGACAACTAAAACAATACTTAGGGGAAAATTTATATCTCAAAATGCTTACTTGGATAAAATAAAGACCAAATCAATGAACTGGGCAATTAATTTAAAATTCTAATAAAAGAACAAAATTTAAAACCAAAATTAAACACCAAATTAGAAATTCTGAATCTCAAAAGGGAGATTAATAAAATTGAAAACTAGATAACTATTGAACTAATAAATAAAATTAAACATTGGTTTCATTAAAAAATAATGAAATGGATAAACTTTGATTAATTTGATTAAAAAGAAGAAAACCAAATTACCAGTGTCAAAAATGAAAAGGGCAAATTCACCACCAATTAAAAGAAAATTAATGACTAAGAGTTATTTCACCCAACTTAATGCCAATAAATCTGACAATCTAAGTGAAATGGATTAACATTTTAAAAAATACAAATTGTCCAGATTAATAGAATACTAAATAAAATGCTTAAGCCCATTTTATAAGAAAGAAATTGAGCAAAGCATCAATGAACTGTCTAAGAAAAATTTTCCAGGACCAAATAGGTTTACAAGTGAATTCTGCCATATATTGAAAGAATAATTAATTCTCATACTACACAAACTATTTGGAAAAACAGCCAAAGTGTCCTACTTCCTTTTATTACACAAATATAGAGTTGATACCTAAATCAAGAAGAACCAAAATAGATAAAGACAATTATAGACCAATTTTTAAGTAAAATATTAGCCAAGAGATTACAGCAATTTATCACAATGATTGTCGACTATGTCCAAGTGGGATTTATGCCAGTAATGCAAAATTGGTTCAATATTAGGAAGAGAATCAGCATAATTGACCATATTAATAACAAAAATAACAGAAATCCTATGATTATTTCAATAGATTAAAAAAAAAAAAAGCTCAGTCCACCCTTTGGCAACTGTTACTTTTCAGATTAATTATATCTGATCTTATTTTTGTGAAGTGTGCTTTGTAATTATGTTTATAGAACTCTTGGGTTACTCTTGGCAGGTAAACTCCCAAATATTTTATATTGTCTCCAGGTATTTTAAAGATGAGAATGTTACAGAACTTTAAAATCCGCAGGAATCACTGGATTCCCTGAGACATGATAAGACTGATACAGGACTTCAAAATCTACAGGAATCACTGGATTCTCTAAGAGAAGATGAAATTATTGCAGGACTTCAAAACTTGCAGGAATTACTGGATTCTCTGACACATGAAGTAATGGACAATAGATTGGTTTTGGACTATTTCTAGGACTTATGGGTTTGTATAATTCCTCATGTTGACTTGTTATTTATTATGTCACTACTAGCCTGTATTATATTGCTATGTGCTTATGTAATAACTCCCATGTTGATGGATTATGCATACCTTTTCAAAGTGAGACCCTTCAGAAAACTGCTAATCTGGTTTGATTCCCCATTTTCCTTTGGTTTTCATCTCCCTTCCTGAGATGTCAGGGAGGGCATGGTCTCCTCCTTTTTTGGTGTTTTCACCCCTTTTTTGAAAAGTCAGGGAAGGCATGATAACCTCTTTTTGGGGGTTCTCATATCCTTGAGAAGTCAGGGAGGGTGTGACCACCTTATGTTCTAAAACAAAAGAAAGTGGGAGATGTTATGGGCCAGAATTCTGAAACAAGGATTCTTACAAAGTGCTAAGTCAGTGGAATTGATGAGACAACAGTTATCTAGTTTAGCATGGTGATTAATAGTTCTCTAAGTTCAGTATGATTTAATCTTACAACAAATAATGGTATATATTATTGTGATATAATGATTGGTTTATACTTAAACTAGAGCATATAAGCCAAGGGGGACTCAGAGAGATTCAATTCCACCCTTGATCAGGTTCCTGGTAGCTGGCCTGGCCTCCTGCATTTCCTCCACTGAGATCAAGTCTCATCTAAAGGCCTTCCAGAAAAGTAGCTGAGCCCCAAGTGAAGAAGATAGGACTTTGAAGGAGATAATAAAGAATTTGGACTTTAACACCTGGCTATTCTTGTGGTGATTACTCTACTGAAAAGAAAGCTTGCCCCAAGCACCCCAAGAAAACTAAAAAGAACCTTATAGAATTTTTCTTTTGTTATCTCATGATATTGGTCTTTGTTGGTAATATACTGGAATGCTTAGAATTTGTGTGGGTTTGTTTTTTACACTTTCTGAGTTTTTGATAAATTGTAGCAACCATTCCTAATAAAAGCACTAGAAATGAAAGGAATAAATAGAATATTTCTTAAAGTGATAAATAGTATCTATCTAAGAACCATCAGCAATCATTTTCTGCAGTGGGGATAAGCTTGAAGTCTTCCCAATAAGATCAGGATTTCAGTCACCACTATTTTTTAATATTGTACTAAAATTTTTAGCTTTATCAATAAGAGAAGAAAAGGAAATGGAAGGAATTAAGAAAGGCAGTGAGGAGACAAAACTATCTCTCTTTGCAATGATATTTATAGAATCCTAGAGAATCAACTAAAATAAAAACTACTTGAAATAATTAACAACTTTAAGAAGGGTAAAATAAACCCATGTAAATTATAAGCATTTTTTTTATATATCCAACATGGCCATTATCATGAGCTACAAAGAGAAATTCCATTTAAAATAACTGGAAGCAATATAAAATATTTGGGAATCTACCTGACAAGACTAACTCAGGAGTTCTATGAACATAATTACAAAGTCAGATCTAAATAATTTGAAAAATAATAATTGCCAATGGATAGACTGAGCTAATATATTAACAATGATAATTCTGCCTAGATTAATTTACTTATTCAGAGCCATGCCAATTAAAGTATCAAAAATGTTTATGGATCTAGAAAAGTAATAACAAAATTCTTGAGGAACAAAAGGTCAAGATTATCAAAGGGATTAATGAAAAACAAATAAAAAATGAAAGTGACCTAGTTATATTTGTTTTCAAACTATATTCTAAAGAAATAATCATTGATTTTTGATACTGACTAAGAAACAGTTATAGGTAAGTAGAATAGATTAGGTATACAAGACAGTAGTAAATGGCTATAATAATCAACTGTTTGATAAACCCAAAGGCTCCAGCTTCTGGGAACTACCTGACAAAAACCGCTGGGAATACTGGAAAATTCTATGGCAGAAACTAGGCATAGACCAACATTTGACAGTGTATACCAAGATAATGCTAAAAATTTTGGAGATAAAGGGTGATATTATGAGAAAATTAGGAGATCAAGGAATAGTTTACCTATCAGATCTATGGAGAAGGGAAGAATTTATGATGAAACAAGAGATAGGGAACAATATAAGATACAAAATGGGGATCATATTGATTGCATTAAAATAAAAAGATTTTGCCCAAAGAAACCTAATTCAACAAGATTAGAATGAAAACAGAAAGTTGGGAAACAATCTTTACAGCAAGCATTTCTGATAAAAGCTTCATTTCTCAAATATATAGAGAATTGAAACAAATTTATAAAAATACAAGTCATTCCTCAATTGACTAATGGCCCAAGGATATAAACAGGCAATTTTCAGATAATGAAATTAAAACTACGGATTTAAGAAAAACCTGAAAAGACTTACATGAATTGATGCTGACGAATGTGAGCACTCTGTTTATCCTTATACACAGTAACAGTACCATTTTGAGATGACCAACTACTTAGCTCTTCTCAGCAATACAATGGTCAAGGACAATTGCAAAAGATTCATTATGTAAAGTCCTACCCACATCCAGAGAAAGAAATGTGGTTTCTGAATGCAGATCAAAGCATGTTATATTCACATCTTTTTTTGGTGACTTCTCCCTTTTGTTCAGTTTCTTCTTTCACAACGTGACTAATATGGAAATATGTTTTCATGATTATACATATACAATCTATATCAGATTTCTTGTCTTTTTGGAAAGGGGAAAAGTAAAGGAGAGAGGTAGAAAAAATGAAATTCAAAATAGTATAAAAATGAATGTTGAAAATTATCTTTATGTGTAATTGGGGAAAATACTATTTTAAAAATAAATTTATTATTTATTTTAACATTTATTTAGAACAATGAGCTCCAAATTCACTCCTCCCCTCCCTCTTGCCTTAATACATTGAGAAAACAAGCAATTTATTAATTGTGCATATAAAATCAGGCAAAATTTATTTTCATATTAGCCATATTGGGAAAAAAAACAAGAAGAAAAACATGTGAGAAAGTTATGCTTAAATCTGCACTTAATCTTTATTGGTTCTGTCTGGAATTGGATAGGATTTTTTACCATTAATTCTTTGGTATTGCTTTAGACTATTTTATTCCTGAGAATAGTGAAGTCATTTACAATTGATCACCATACAATATTCCTATTACTGTATAAAATATTCTCCTTATTCTGCTCATATCACTTTGCATCAGCTCATATAAGTCACAAAATTTTTTTAAAATTTATTTTTGTTGTTTTGTTTTTTCCTGAAATCATCATGCTCATCCTATCTTTTTTAGCAAAATTGTATTCCATCACTATCATATATTACAACTTGTTTGGCCATTCTCCAATTTATAGACATCCCCTCCATTTCCAATTTCTGCCTCCACAAAAAGAGCTGGCATAAATATTTTCATATACAAGTCCTTTTCCCTTTTCTTTCATCTCTTTGGGATACAGGATTAGTAGTGACATTGCTGGACAAATGTTATGCACAGTTTTATAGTCCTTTATATATGGTTTCAAATTATTCTCTAAAATGGTTCATAAGTTTAAAAGTCCACCACCAGTCCATTAGTGTCCTAATTTTTCCACAACCCTTCCAGTACTTGTCATGTTTTGTTTGTCATTTGTCATTTTCCTTTTCTATCATGTTAGACATTTTGTTTAGTAGGAAGTAGTATCTCAGAGTTGTTTTAATTTATATTTCTCTAATCAAGAGTGATTTAGAGTTCTTTTTCATATAACTATATGCAAGTCATATTTCTTCTTCTGAAAACTCTCTGTGAATGTCTTTGACTCTTTATCAGTTGAGGAATGACTTTTATTTTTAAAATTTTGACTCTTTTTTTATTCATTTGAGAAATGAAGTCTTTATGAGAGAAACTTCTTGTATCCCCCCTCCAGTTTCTTGTTTTCCTTTTAATTTTGTCTACATTGGTTTTGTTAGTGCAAAACTTTTAAAATTTAATGTAATTAATCTTTGTTTATTTCCTGTAATCCTGTATATCTCCTGTTTGGTCATAAATTTTTCCTTAAATAGAATATAAATATGAGAGGAGAATTTTAAAATGCTCCTCTAATCTGCTTATTATATGACCCTTTATGTATAAATCAGGCACTTGTTTTGACATTATCTTAGTAAATGGTATGAGCTATTGAACTATATCTACTTTGTGCTAAACTGCTTTCTACTTTTCCCAGAAAATTTTGTCATTTATTGAATTCTTATTCCAAAGACTTAGATCGTTGGGTTTATTGAATGCTATATTGCTATGACCATTCAAAGCTGTGTGTCATATACCTAGAGCCAGTTAGATAGCATAGTGCATAGAGTCCTTGGTCTGGAGTCCAAGAACTGAGTTCAAATCTTACTTTAGATACTCACTAATGAACAAGTGTGTTCACTTGTGTGAAGATGAACAAGTAATTTAACCTCTTTTTGTCTTAATACACTGGAGAAGGAAATGGTAAACCACTGAGGTATCTTTGCTAAGTAGATTTCCACAAAGTGTAGGGCACAATTGAACAAATGAACAACAACATTGTATAAGAAATCTCTTTCAGTGATCTACTACTCTAGCACTTAGGCAGAACAAGATTGTTACAACATTGTATAAGAAATCTCTTTCAGTGATCTACTACTCTAGCACTTAGGCAGAACAAGATTGTTTTCCTGATTAACAGTTTATAATGTAGCTTGAAATCTGATAGTGCTAGGTCCTCTTCCTTCATTTTTCTCCTGTTGATTTCCTAGATATTCTTGATCTTTTGTTCTTCAAGATAGATTTTATTTTTGTCTAGTTCTGGAATTAAACATGTCATCTTCCCATTTAGGGAAAACATTTTAACCTTTAAAAACAGTTTTTCTTCCCTTTTTAGCCTTTTTATGTTTCTCTTGAGTTCTGTATTTGAAGATTAAGTTTTCTGTTCAGTTCTTGTCTATTCATCAAAAATAAATAAAAATCTACCATTTCAATGACTGTCTATCTCTTCCCCTGAAAGACAATGCTTAATTTTGTTGAATAGTTGATTTTTGGCTGCATTCCAAGTTCCTTTACCTTCCAAAACATCATATTCCAAATCCTTTGATCCTTTAAAGTGGAAGCTGCTAGATCTCAAATAATTCTGAATGTGGCTCCTCAATATTTGAATTATATTTTTCTGGCTGCTTGCAATATTTTCTCCTTGATCTGATAATTCTGAAATTCAGCAACAATATTCTTTGAAATTTTCATTTTTTGGGTCTTTTTGAGAAGGTGGTCAATGATTCTATCAATGGCTATTTTAGCCTCTGGTTCTAGGACATCAGGACAGTTTTCCTTGATGATTTCTTGAAAGATGTTGTCGAGGCTCTTTTTTCATTGTAGTTTCCAGATAGTCCAATAATTCTTAAGTAGTCTCTTCTGGATATATTTTCCATGTCAATTGTTTTTTACTGATGAGATATTTTTACATTTCCTTCTATTTTTTTATTTTGGGGATTTTCTTTGATTGATTCTTGTTGTATCACTGAGTTATTCACTTCCATTTGTTAAATTCTAATTTTTAGTGAATTGTTTTCTTCAGTTAGATTTTTAAAAATCTCCTTTTGCTTTTAGCCAGTTGATATTTTAAATAAGTTGTTTTGTTTATCAGATTTTTTTCCCCATTTCACAAATTCTGTTTTTAAGGAGTTTTTTTTTTCTGTTTCACCAATGCTATTTTTAGGAGTGATTTTCTTCAGATAGTTTCTGTATTTCCTTTTCCAGAGCTCTCATTTCCTTGCCCCATTTTTCTTCTAACTCTCTTTTAAGATACTTTTTGAATTCTTCCAAGAGAGCATTTTGAGATGGAGACCAACTTATATCACCATTTGAAGCTTCATCTGAAGATGTTTTGTCTTTAGTGTCCTCAGGATTTGAGATCTTTTCATTCCTGTCTCCATAAAAGTTATCCATGATCAGAACTCTTTTTGCTTTTTTTGCTCATTTTTAAAGGTTGAGGATTGCTCTTATGACAAAAGGAAGATAGTCCCAAGTTTCCTCTACAGGGACACTGGCTTCATACTGCTTTGGGATGAGTACTGTTGGCTTCCTTCTCATGCTGGAAAGGTGTGGCCAAGTTCTGCTTGCTCTGCTGGGGTTCAGGGACTCACTATTTGCCTTTTGTAGTTGTGTTGGAGATCTTCCAGCCAGTCTGCTGATCCACTGGCTTCTGAACCAGGAGAGAGTAGCAAATGCTGATATATTTAGTTTAAGAGCTTCTCACTAGATTCCCTCTGCAAGCAGAGTTCTCTCCACCCTGAATTGTTCTGTACCTGCACTGGACTGCAAACTCTCCCTCCCTCCTACCCAATTGAGACAGAACTTTCCTGAAGTTCTTCCAAAATGTCTTCTGGAAATTTGTAACACTCCAAATATTTGTGGATTTTGTTACTCCAAAACCTGTTCAGAGGCTTGATCTGGTGTTGATCTGAGAAAAGCCAGGAAGAACTCAGACAAAAACCTATCTACTCTCTGCCATCTTGGCCCTGACCTCTGTCTAGTTGTATAATTTTTTTTGATAGTTTGATTGGTATGATACTATTTAAATAAATTAATTTTTATAGAATTGCCCACTTTTTAATATATTGGCTCTTTCTAATGCACCAGCTGTTTAGGCTTGCCTTTATTTGTGTGAATGCTGTTTTGTAATTGTGTTCTTAGGTTTGTTTGGCAGGTGGATTTTCAAGTATTTTATATGATCTGTAGTTGTTTTAAATGAACCTTTAAAATCTCTTCCTGCTTTTTGTTGATAATATGTAGAAATGCTGATGATTTATACAGTTTTATTTTATATCTTGAAACTGACAAATTTGTTAATTACTTCAACTAGTTTATTTAATTCTCTAAGATTTTCTAAATTTAGCATCATACCATCTGAAAGGAATGATAATTTTGTTTCCTTATTGTCTATTTTAATTCCTTCAATTTTTCTTTCTTATCTTATTGGTAAAACTAGTATTTGTAATACAATATTGAAAAGTGATGTCGAGATTGGTATCCTTGCTTCACTCTTTAGATTATTAGGAAGACTTCTAGTTTATTCCCATTACAAATAATGTTTAATGATTTTAGATAGATATTACTTATCATTTTAATGAAAACTCTATTCCTGTGTTCTCTGTGTTCTCCAGTGTCTTTTTAAAATTTCAATAGAAATAGGTATTTTTTAAAAAGTTTTTGCTGTATCTAATTGAGATAATTTATTTAATTTCTGTTAGTTTCATTATTGATATGATTAATTAAATTCATGGTTTTCATAATATTGAACCAGCTTAGCATTCCTGGTATAAATCCTGGTATGATTTTGTGAAATATTGCTGTAATCTTTTTGCTAGTATTATTTAAAAATTTGCATCACTTATTCTTTTTCCTAATTTAATATTTTATTTTTCCCTAGTTGCATGTAAAACCATTTTTTACATTTGTTTTTAAATTTTGAGTTCCATATTCTCTTTCTTCTTTCCTCCTTATCCCAATCCCCATTGAGAAAGCATATGTGAAGTTATGCAAAATATTTGCACAAAAGTCATCTTTTGGGAAAAACAAACAAACAAACATATCTTTCCTCAACTCCCTTTGCCTCAAGAAAAATTTCCAAGAAAAATAAAGTTAAAAAAAAGTATTCTTCAACTTGTATTTAGAACACAGCAAGTTATTTCTTTGAGTATGAATAGCATTTTTCATCATAAGTCCTTCAGAGTATTCTTGGATCATTGCAATGATTTTTTCCTGGATATTTTTTTTTCCAGTCAGTTGTTTTTCCATTGAGATATTTCATATTTCCCCCATTTGTTTCTTTTGATTTTGTTCATTTAGATTCCTTTGATTTTGTTTTATTATTTCTTGATTTCTCATAAAGTCATTAGCTTCCATTTGTTTAAATCTAATTTTTAAGGAATTATTTTACAAAGTGAACTTTTGTACCTCCTTTTCCATTTGGCCAATTTTGCCTTTTAAGACATTCATTTTCTCATTTTTTTGGGGGGGGGCTTCTTTTTATATCACTCTCATTTCTTTCCCCAAGTTTTCTTACTTGATTTTCAAAATTTTTTTGAGTTCTTCCATGGCCTGAAACCAATTCTTTTTTTTCTCAGAGGCTTTAAATGTAGGAGCTTTGACTTTTTTATTTTCTTCTCAGTGTGTGTTTTGATCTTTCTTTTCATCACAGTAATTTTCTAAAGTCATTCTCTTTTTCTATTTTGCTCATTTTCCCCGTCTATTACTTGGCTGTTAATTCATTGTTAAAGTAGGGTTTTGTTTCCATTGAAGGCACAATGCCCCAAGCTTTAGGAGTTTTGTGCAGCTGTTTTCAGAGGTCCTTCTGGGAACTTGTAAGTTTTCAGTTCTTTCAAGATGGTATCATTCAAGAAGAAGGGTATTACTGCTCTACTGGCCAATGATCTAATGTGTGAGGGAACACAACTATTTTTTTCTCCTCTGAAACTGTGAGAAGGGTCCCTGTTCAACTGTGGCTGTAAATTCTAATACACTATAGCTCCTTCTTGCTCTGGGACTATGAGCGAGGATTATATCTTTAATCTGACTATAGGCAAAGCAATAGAATTCTGCCTCAGTGCTGGCAAAGAGACCCTTGAAATACCTTCTGAGTAGCTATTTAACCCCCTTACCAACTATGGATTGAGTCCTTTGGAAGCCATTGCTCCTACTGATTGAGTGGCTCTGAAGGCCCATTCCTGGTGTGCTAGAATCTTAGGACAACAAAGCTTTCCTGATGACCTTCCAATATTCCTTGGTGTCTATGGGCTGAGAGATCTAAGAATTGCTAGTACTGCCACTGATTCAGAGACTCCAGAGTCCATTCCTAGTTAGCTAAGGCCAAGGCTGTGCTGGCTTGTCCTGTGCCAGAACTGCACTGCACTCCTGCCTTGGTATGACAAACCTTTCCTGCTGACATTACAAGTTGTCTTTGGCTAGAAAATTGTTCTAGTGCATCTTTTTGTAGCTTATGACACTCTAAAATTTGTTTCATTATTTTAAGGCTTTTAGAAAGTTTAGGAGAGAGTTTTGGGGAGTAACTACATTTACTCTGCCATCTTAATTCTACTTCCATCAAATATTCTTGATCTATAATTTTCCTTCTCTTTTTTTACTTTTCCTGGTTTGGGTGTTATCACCATATTTGTGTCATAAAAATATGATAGAGCTATTTTTTTGGCTTATTTTTTCAAATAGTATACATAATATCAGAATTAATTGTTTCTAAATTATTTGGTAGAATTAAATTGTGAATCCATCAGGTCTTGGGAATTTTGATGACTTGTTCAGTTTTTTTTTTCTTAGATAGGGTTATCTCTTCTGTTAATTATCTATTCTGTTAATCTGAGCAATTTATATTTTTATAAATATCCAATTTACTTAATTGTAAAAAATTATTGGAATATAATTAGATAAATAGCTTCTAATAATTGTTTTAATATCTCTTCATTAGTAGTTAATTCACTCCTTTAATTTTTATTCTGTTAACTTTATTTTTTCTTTCTTTTTTTAAAAATCAAACTAGCCACCTTTATTGTTTTCCCCCCTATAAAACCAACTTCTAGTTTTAGTTATTAGTTAAATGGTTTTCTTTCACTTTTATCAAACTCTTTGATTTTCTTAATTTTTAATTTGGTGTTTAATATTTTAAATTTATTTTTTTTCTAAATTTTTTGAGTTAATTGATTTATTCTTTCTCTGTTTTATTGACATGAACACACATATGTGTATTTATATTTTTGTATTTCCCCTAAGTAATGCTTTGACTTCGTCCCATAAATTTTGATATGTTGCCTCATTCTTAGCATTTCCTTTAATGAAATTATTGTTTCTTTGATTTGTTCACTCATTTTTTATGATTAGACTGCATAGTTCCTATCAATTTTTAATATCTGCACTTCTCTTTATTGAATATAATTATTATTGTGTTAAAAGATACATTTAATAGTTCAGACTTTTGCTTTTGCTTGTGAGATTTTATGTCCTAATACATGGTCACTTTTTCTACATGTGTCATGTATCACTGTGAAAAAGATATATTATTTTCTATACCCCCTCAGTTTTCTTCAGAATTGTATCATATCTAACTTTTCTAAAATTCTATTCACCTACTAATTTCTTTCTTGTTTACTTTGTGGTTAAATTTATCTACTTCTAAGTGGAAGAGGCTGAGATCCCTCACTAGGATAGTTTTATTATCTCTTTACTCCTGTAATTTATTTAACTTCTCTTGAAAAAATTTGGATGCTCTTTGGGACATGTTAATTTAGTATTGCTATTACTTTTCTGTCTAGAGTATCTTTTAGCAAGGTTTATTTTCTTTCCTTGTCTCTCTTAACTATGTTTACTTTTGCTTCAGGATGATGATTGTTACTGCTGCTGTTTTTTTAAACTTCAGCTGCAGTATAATAGTTTCTACTCCAATTCCTTACCTTAATTTTGTTTGTGTCCCTCTGTTTCAAGATTTTTATTTTGTTTTGTTTTGTTTTTGTAAATAACATATAATACATTTCTGGTTTTTACTTCACTCCACTAATTGCTTCTGTTTTATGGATTAGTTCATTACATTCATCTGTACAATCATGATTATTTACTGTATATTTCTTGCTTCCTCTAGTTAATCTCTCTCACTTCCCTCTCTCCCCACTCTCTCTGCCTCCATTTCTGTCTCTCTTTTTCTGTCTGTCTTTGTTTTCTCTCTCTGTTTCTTTCTTGAAACTCTGTCTCTTCTCACCAGTATTTTACTTCTGACCACCATCTCCTCCAATCTGTCCTACATTATATCAGTTTCCAGTCCTCCATTTGTCTTTCTTAAAATTTTCCTTCTCTCCCACTTCCCTATGAGACAAGATATCTATCAATAGCCAATTGAGTATAAATGTTATTCTTGCTTTAAGCCAAATCCAATGAAAGGAAGTTTTAAACATTTCTTGCCACCTGCCACTTCCTTTGCTTCTCTAGTGTAAGAGCACTTTTATGCCTCTTTTTGAAAAGTTTCTTCCCCTCCATTTTCCATCTATTTTCCCCCTCTTCTGCCAGTGCAATCTTCTTTCTTAACACTTAATTTTTAATTTTTTAAAATGTCATCTCATCATAGCAAACATATCTATTTCCATCATTAATGGATATTTCTTCCAACTGCCCTAATCAAGTTTTTAAGAGTTAAAAGTATCATCTTTCCACATAAAGTTTAATCTTTTGACTCTCATATTTTCTCTTTCTTGTTACCTTTTTATGCTTCTCTTAAATCTTGTAATCTATCAGCTCTAGTCTTTTAACAAGGAATGTTTGAAAATTTTCTGTTTTATTGAATATCCATTTTTCCCAATGGAAAATAATACTCAATTTTGATGGCTAAGTGATTCTTGCTTGTAATCCTAATAATTCTGATTTTTAAAATGTCATATTGTAAGTCTTCTTATACTTTCATATAAAAACAGCTAAATATATATTATGTTCTGGTTAGCTTTCTGGAGCCAGCCTTGTTTTCAGCAGAATAATCACCACAAGAGTAGTCAGGAATAAAGTCCAACGTCTTTATTATCTCCTTCACAATTTGTGTCTTAAACCTGTGGCCTGGGCTAGCTTTCTGGAGGCCCTCTGGAATGAGTCTTAGTTTCAGTGGAAGAATGCAAGAGGCAGGAGAGTCACCAGGAGGCAGACAGATTAAAGGTGTAATCTTTGTGGCTGACTTTGTCCTCAGTTTAAATACTCTATTACAATTACATAAATTGTAGAATTATTATACCACCATGCTAAGTACTAAGTATATGTAAACTAGATAACCATTGTCTTATCAATTCCACTGAGTTAACACCTTGTTGTAAAATCCTTGTTTCAAGTACATTTCTCCAGAGTTCTGGCCCATTACAAATATGTGTAATCCTGACTGGGCTCCAGAACATTTGAGTTTTTTCTCCCCTTTCTATCTACTTTCAATAATTTCTCCTTAGCTGAGGAGTTCTGGAATTTGATAAAAATATTCATAGGAGTTTTCATTTTGTGATCTTTTTTTATGAAATAATCAATGGATTTTTTCAATTCTTTTTTATTCTCTGGTTCTAGATTATCAGGGCAGTTTTTCTTGATAATTTCATGAATTTAATGTTCATACTGCTATTTGATCCTGCCTTTCAATTACTCCAAAAATTCTTAAACTATGTCTCTTGAATCTAGTTTGCAGATTAGTTGTTTTACCAATGAGATTAATAACATTCTATATTTTTTTCATTCTTTGGATTTTATGTTTTTTTTTCATATCTCATGGAGTAATTAGCTTCCACTTCTCTAATTATAATTTTTAAGGAATTATTTTCTTCAGTGAGCTTTTGTATCTCCTTTTTCATTTAATAAATTCTACTTTTTAAAGAGTTGTTTTCAGGGGTTGGAGCCAAGATGGTGGAGAGTAGACTAGTCTTTGAGCTCTTCCTGGCTTCCCTCAAAATCAACACTAGATAAAGCCTATCAATGGGATTTGGATTGGCAAAATCCACAAATTTTTGGAGGGTAACAAATTTCCAGGAGAAGATATTTTGGGAGAACTTTAGGAAAAGTTTGTCTCAATTGGGCAAGGAGTGGGGGAGATGGCCCAGTGGTGGCACAGTACAGGAAGGCAAAGACAGAAAAGCCCCTGAGCTGGGAGAAATCTAGTGGAATTCTCTTAGGCAAAATACAGCAGCATTGGCTACTCTGACCTGTTTCAGAAGCCTGTGGATCAGTAGATTAGTTGTGAGATCTCAAATATAATTACAAAAGGCAAATATTGAGCCCTAGAACCCCACATAAGAAGCAGGACTTGGCCATACCCACCTAGTAGAGGAAGGAAGCTGGCAGCAGAAATCTTGGGGTAGCATGATGCCTATTTGTAGAGGAAGCTTGGAATAATCTAATTTTTGCTTTAAAAGCAGACCTCAACCTTTAAAAATGGGCAAAAAAGCAAAAAGAGCTCTGGTAATAGATAGTTTTTGTGGAGACAAGAAAGAACAGACTTCAAACCCTGAGGACATTAAAGACAAAACATCTCCAGATGAACCCACAAAGGGGAATATAAATTGATCTCCAACTCAAAATGGTCTCTTGAAAGAATTAAAAAGGATCTTAAAAGAGAGGAAAAAAATGGAGAAAGGACATGAGAGCTCTGGAAAAAGAAACACCGAAATTGTCTGAAGAAAATCATTCCTTAAACAATAGCTTTGGTGAAATAAAAAAAGAAAACACTCCTTGAAAAATAGAATTTGTGAAATGGGAAAAAACCCAATGAACAAAATAACTCAATTAAAAATTCAGTTGACCAAAAGCAAAAGAAGATGAAAAAGCAAAAGGAGATGGAAAAAACTAAATGAAAAAAAATAATTTACTAAAAATTACAATTGAACAAATGGAAGCAAACAACCCAATGAGACATCAAGAATCAAACAAAAACCCCAGAATGAAAAAAAAAAAGAAAAAAAAAGAAAACAACTCACATGGAAAATGCATCCAGGAGATACAATCTAAGAATTATTGGATTAATTAAATTATTTGAACAGTCCCATTTTAGGAAAAGAAACTAAACAATTTCTTAATCAACCCCACCTCCCCCCCCAAAAAAAAATCTCCAGGGTCAATTAGATTTTCAAGTCAATTCTACCAAACATTTAAAGTGCAATTAATTCCAATACCATGCCAAGTATTTGGAAAAACAGGTAAAGGAGTCCCACCAAATACCTTTTAAGACACAGATGTTGTGCTGAAACTTAAACTGGGTAGTATTAAAACAGAGAAGGAAAATTATAGACCAATTTCCCTAATGAATATTGATGCAAAAGTCTTAAATAAAATGCCAGCAAGTTATCTCCAGGATAATACAATACGATCAAGTAGGATTTATCCCAGAAATACAGGGCTGGATCAATATCTGCTATTATCAAACTATTAACATAATTGAGTATATCAATAACCAGACTAACAAAAATCATATGATTTTCTCAATAGATGCAGAAAAAACATTTAACAAAATCTAAAACCCATTTTTATTGAAAACACTAGAGAGCATAAGAATCAGTGGAGTAAAAGATCAGTAGCATCTATTTAAAAACCATCAGCAAGCATCATATGAAATGGGAATAAACTAGAGACTTTCCCAATAATATCAAGGCGAAACAAGGTTGCCCACTCTCATCATTATTATTCAGTAATGTATTAGAATTATTAGCTTTAGCAATAAGAGAAGAAAATAAATTAAAGGAATTAGAGCAGATAATGAGGAAACTAAATTATCAAATCTTTGCCGATGATATAATGGTATATTTATAGAATCATAGAGAATCCTAAAAACAACTAGAACATTAAAAACTTTAATAAAGTTGCAGGATACAAAATAATTCCATATAAATCATTAACATTTCTGTATGTTACCAACAAAGTCCAGCAGCAAGACATACAAAGAGAAATTCCATTTAAAATAACTAGATAATATGAAATATTTGGCAGTCTATCTGTCATGGCAAAGACAGCAACTATATGAACACATTTATAAAACCCTTTCCATATAAATAAAGTTAGATCTAATCATCTGGAAGAATATCAAGTGCTCATAGATAGGCCAAGCTAATATAATAAAAATGACAAGTCTACCTTAATTAATCTACTTATTTAGTGCCATACCAATCAAACTTCTAATAAATTACAGAGCTAAAAAAGTAATAACAAAGTTCATCTGAAAGAACAATAGGTCAAGAATTTCAATGGAATTAATGAGAAAAAAATGGAAATATAAATGGCCAATCTATAGTAGACCTAAAATTATATTATAAAGTAGCATTCATGAAAACCATTTGGTCCTGGCTAAGAAATAGAATAGTTGATCAATGGAATAGGTTAATTCCCAAGACACAATAGTCAAGAACTCTAGTAATCTAGTGTTTGATAAATCCAAAGATCCCAGCTTCTTAGATAAGAACTCACTATTTGACAAATTTGCTGGGAAAATTGGAATACAGTATGGCAGAAACTAGACATTGACTCACATATATCACCCTATACCAAGACAAATTGAAATGGATTCATGATTTAAACATAAAGAGCAATACTATAAATGCATTAGAAGGACAGAGGATAGTCTGCCTCTCAGATCTATGGAGAAGGAAGAAACTTATGGCCAAAGAAGAACTAGAGTACATTATGAAATGCAAAATGGATAATTTTGATTATATTAATTTAAAAAGGTTTTGTATCAACTAAACCAATGCAGATAAAATTAGAAGGGAAGAAGAAAATTGGGGGGAAAGTTTTACATCCAAGGATTCTGATAAAGGCCTCGTTATTAAAACTTATACATTGACTCAAATTTATAAGAATACAAACCATTCATTCTCCAACTGATAAGTGGTATAAGAATATGAACAATCTTCAGATGAATAATTAATACCAATTCTAGTCATATGCAAAAATGCTCTATGACACTATTGATCAGAGAAGTACAAATTAAGGCATCTCTCAAATTGGCTAAGATGACAGGGAAAGAATGGTAAATGCTGGAAAGGATATGGGAAAACTGGGACACTAATATAATTGTTGGTGAAGTGAATTTATCCAATCATTCTGGACAGTAATTTGGGACTATGCCCAAAAAGCTATTAATCTCTGTATATCCTTGGATTCAGCAGCCTCTCTCTACCGGGCCTGCATCCCAAAGAGATCATAAAAAGAGAAAAGGACCCATATGTTCAAAAATGTTTGTGGCAGCCCTTTTTGTATTGGCAAGGAACTGGAAACTGTGTGGATGCCCGTGAGTTGGAGAATGACTGAACAAGTTATGGTATATGAATGTTATGGAATATTATTGTTTTATAAGAAATGATCAGCAGGATAATTTCCGAAACACCTGGAGAAAATTCCATGAACTGATGCTAAATGAAGTGAGTGGAACCAAGTGAACATTGTACACAGCATGCTGATGTGACTCTTTTTAACAATGAGGTGATTCAGGTCAATTCTAATAGATTTATGATGGAGAGAGGCATCTGAATCCAGAAAGAGAACTGAACACAATATTTTTACCTTTTTTGGTTGTTTGCTTGATTTTTGTTTTCTTACTCATTTTTCCCTTTTTAATCTCATGTTTTTCTTGTGCAGCCTGATAATTGTGGAATTATGTATAGAAGAATTGCACATGTTTAACATATCTATTGGATTACTTGCTGTCTGGGATGGGGTGATGAGAATGGAGGGAGAAAAAAATTGGAAAAGAACGTTTTGCAAGGGTGATTGTTGAAAACTATCTGCATATATTTTGAAAATAAAAAACTATTTTTTAAAGAGTTGTTTTCTTCAGGCAATTATTATACATATATTTTCCCATTTCTAGAGGGGTGTTTCCTTTACTAAACTCTTGATTTTTTCTCCTGCATCATTTCATTTCCTTTTCCAAATTTTCTTCTTCCTGTCCTATTTGAGTTTTGAAAAATCCTATTTCAGCTTTCCCTGAAGATCTTTTGGGGGAGCATGAGATAAATTCACATTTTTCTTTGTGACTTTGCATATATCCATTTCAGCAGTGTTGCCCTTTTCCGAGCTTGTGTATTGATTTTCCCTATTAATAATTTTTTATGATTAGTTTTTTTTTCTTTTCTCATTTTCAAGTCTATTTTGTGACTTTTATGTTACAGTTGGGTTATATTTCTGGGGCAGAGAATACACTGTTCCCAAGGTTTTTGTATGGTGGCACAAAGCCTCACTGCTAACTTCTAGGGTTCAAAATCTAATTGCTGGCTTGCTGCAGCATGACTTGTTGCTGACTTGCCCAGATAGCCCTTGTACTAAACTGTGCTCCCAGTTCTTCACTCTAGTGAGAAAAATCTTCCCCATCAGCCTTCTAAGTGTCAGAAAATTTTTCTCCTTGTTCTTTTGTTAATTCTTCTGCTTCAGAATTTATTTTAATAACTTGTTTTATAGTTTTTTTAGAAGTAAGTGGGATTTCAGGTGCTTCTCTGCCTTATTCTGTCATCTTGGTTCTACTCTTCTCAATATTTGTGTCTATTAAGATAGGAAAAGTTAGGTATTAGGAACTGTAGTTATTGATTAACATATAGTATTAATTTAGAAAATAAATAAAATAGAAAAACAAAGAATGAAATAGGTTAATTCACAAAAAGACACAATAGTCAAGAGCTATAGTAATCTAGTGTTTGACAAATCCAAAGATCCCAGCTTCTTGGATAAGAACTCACTATTTGACAAAATTAGTTCTTCTTACTTAGAACTAATTTTTTAGTTACTTATACTTAGAAGATTAAAAGTGGTATTTTTTGAAAAATTACAAAAAACATGGATTTATATGATACTTGGAGTGGTCATTAATAAATGTAAGCTCTTCGAATACAGAGAGTGATTCATATTTGTATTTTTATTTCTAGAATAGTGCCTTGCACAAATTTGATTCTTAATGTTTTTACAAATGAGTTGTAGGGAAATCAAAGTAAGATTTTAAATGATATAACACTGACTATGATTTCTTGGCAGTTTGATTTTCGAAAAAAACATTTACTTTTTTTTTTTATTTGTTCATTAGAAATTATATTTCTCTTGATGTTGCAAGGTGATGATTCTTTTATTCTTTTCTGTGTTATATTCTATAGTGAACTTTGACCCATTTATTCTGGAATTGTTTGTGGAGCATAGGGAAGGTGTATCATAATAATGTAGCTCCTTCATTATCAGGATCTTCTTCTATCACCTTAAAGGTTGAGTAATTATCAAATCCAGACTCAAACTCCAAATCCCCATTATCATGAACAAACAGTATTTCTCATTCCTGCTATAATTGAAGTGATTCAATATTAGGTCTAGGCCATGACTAATCCTCTGACTATAAGTTAGGGAAAGAGGGATTCTTCTGAATTTGTTCTGATCTTTTAAGGGTCCCTTATTATTCAAACCTCTTTCATCATACTTCACTTAAAGACAATCTACTCCCTGCATTCCTTCTCCTCTCTGGGCTATTCTTGATCATTAGTATGTACTTTACCTATACACTGACTTTTCAAGTCTTGCAATGCCAGCCCTAGAACTGTTTCCTTAGCATCCTGGCTAATTTTGACATACTTGATTTCTAGTCCCATGTAAAGTTGCTCTAAGTTTATAAACTCTTGCTCAAGATTGTGAATTTTAGTTTCCAGGAATCTTCACCTAGTACCCATTATTTTTTTCCTTAGGGGATTTAGAAAACAAGGGTTGGGATCATGAACACTAGGGGGAGGGACTCCTCATTTCTCTAACCAATAGCCTGCCTGGTCCTATGGGCTTACTTTGCACCTAGTGTCTTTTAATTCTCTTCTTCTTTGAACTCATAAGCAGAGCAAGTAGGGATAGGAAAGATTCAAAGAACCAAAATACACATTTTTTAAGTTCAATTGGGAGGGAGCTATGATTTAGGTCTGGATTCAAAGTCTACATCCTTTGTCAAACAGCTTGTAGGGAAATTGGGATTCTATTATGTAAAAGGTGTCAAGTTAAATGAAAATCATTATGATGGTTTACTCATCTCCAGTGACTCCATTCAATTTGGTCTTGTTTAGCATTTCCTAAAAACTCCACAAACAAATATATAACTCCTTTATCCTCATTTCTTGGCAGCTATTAAGAAGACCCTATGCTCTTTTTTCCTGAAATCTTTGAAAAAAATAGACAATTTTAAGGGAATAAAGGCTTGCATTTTGTGAAATCTTAAGTTCTCTGTACTATTTGAGTGAGTTGTTAAACACTGTAAATCTTAGATTCAGAGTAGCTAAATTTCAGTCATCCTTCTCTCTTCCTATTCTCTAAACCTGGTCTCTATAGAATAGATAATTTGGAATTAAATTGCATGTTATAAAGTGCCACTAATTATATGCCACCATAGCTGTATTGTTATAACTTATTGTATCCTTCAGTTTTAAATTATCTCTAATGTGTTTAAAGTTAATATTTGATGAAAATGTGTTAATATTTAAATACTTTGGCTAATGCAACAGTTTTTATTGAAATCCAGAGTACATTCTGTTCTCATCTTGAAGTTTATTGGGAGTTGTGTATGTAGGGGGGGATACTGAATAGTCTTTATATTAATGTACTTCAGTTCATCCAATTGGACCAAAACCCACCAGGAATTCACTAATATGAGTTGATTGAGTATATGATACAGAATTTCTCTTTTTGATTGTGATTTTCAACTGTTTGATGATGTTCAATGAAATAAGAGCTTTCAGAATTTATTCTCAGGCTATATTTTTATTACTGTCTTAACTGCTCCTCACATTCTAAAAATTCTATAAAATATATTAGATCAATTTTATATACTGAAAGTTTCATTTTTCATTTACTCCATTATGAAGAACACAAATTTTCAGAACTTAATAGAATAGGTCAATGGCAAAAATTCTTTGTTACATTGAGGTAGTATATAGATTTATAGGGAAAAGTAATATAAAAAGAAAAGTGAAATTGTAAGTATAAGGGTGCATTTAATATATATGGGTATGGGTGTAAATGTCTGTTTGTGAGAGTCAGACAGACACAGAGATAAAAAAAAACAGACAAGAGACATAGAGGAATATAAAGAGAAGTAAGTCTTCTATTGTCTTTTTGCTAGAGGTTACAAACCTTTAGCAAAACAAAAGCACTAGCCTTGAGGGATTCAAAGGAAAGAAGCTTTTTTTGCCCATCCTGTTAAGTCATTGTTCTAAACTGAAGACTGACAATACTCAAGCTTGAAGAGAACACAGGACCCCTAGGAAATGCTAGTGATTTAAACACACACACACACACACACACACACACACACACACACCTAGAACAATAAACAACACATTATATAGAGATACAGATAGCTATATATAAATTTAGATAGGTAGATAGACATGTTAAATCACATACATATATATATGTATGTGTATATTTGTGCATATGTATGTGGGGTAGGTAGGTTAAGTTATAACAAGGCAAGGTAGTACATAGAATAAAGTAGAGAAGTCAACAGGGATAGGAAATTAGAGATACAAAAATAATAATAATGATCAAGAGTGGAACTTAATAGAAAAAAAAGCAGGGCTAGGAATAATTGATCTCAAATAAAATTAAAACTAAAATAAATTTGATCAAAAAAGAAAAATAGGGAGATCAGACTATTATCCAGCCATATTGATCAGGGATATTTTAGACTATTCCAAATAACTAGATAGTGTTAGGTTGTAATATTGTTTTGGTGTAGAAAATGATGAGTTGGTAGAATTAGAAAAATATGGACACATTTGGATTCATAAAGGATGATGTTATGTACCTTCACAGAATACGAGGACAAATAAGCATAATGTAGCCTTACATAGATGTATGTGAATGTACATGTGTTTGTATGTGTATGATTATAAATATTTTTGTATACAAAATGTATATATGTATGTGTGTACATATATACTTATGTGTATATAACTCTATCAATACTTAATTGTAGCCTTCTTGGAGGTGTTAGAGAGAGGAAAAGGGAAAAAAATAAAATAAAAAGTGCCCAGTAGAGAATAAAAGAAAACCCACAATGAAGCAAAGAAAAGATGTACAACTATAGACACAATGTGTAATATTTATTATATAGGCTTTCATATTTTGAATCCTCTCTTATTTCTACTGTGCAAATGGCAATGTTTCTTTTTTTCTGCTTTTTTCTTTTTCTATTTTATTTGTTTTTCCATTTTCAAAAAAAATTTCAAAAAATAAAGAATATATCCCTAATATTTTGATAAATTCTTTGTAATTACTATTATTGCTAATGAATTTGAGTAAATATATTTTCTTTTTTTAAGGGTAGTTTTTCATTTTATTTTATATATTTTTCCAATTTTAGATAAAAATATTTTAAATATTTATTTTTAAATTTTGAGTTTTAAATTATCTTTTTTCATCTATTCTCTTCCCACCCAGTGCCTGTGATGTCAAACAATTTGATATAGTATATACATGTGTGGTCATGCAAAATATATTTTCATGTTAATCATGTGAAAGAAAACAGACAAAATCATGAAAAAATGAACAAAAAAAAATCATACTTTAATTTACATTCAGACTCCACCTGTTCTTTCCCTGGAAGTGGATAACATTTTTCACCATAAATCCTTTGAAATTTTCTTGGATCTTATTTCTGAGAATAGCAAAGCCATTCACTTTGACTGACATACAATATTGCTCTAATTATGCAGTGTTGTCGTGATTTTGCTCATTTAACTCTATATCAGTTCATCTTAATCATTCCAGATTTTTCTGAAAGCATTCTGTTTCTTATTTCTTATAGCAGAACAGCATTCTATCACAATCATATTACACTACTTCAGTCATTGCATAATTGATGGGCATCCCTTCAATTTTCAATTTTTTTGCCAACTCAAAAAGAGCTATTATAAATATTTTTGTTCATATAGATCCTTTTCCTTTTTAAAAAATCTCTTTGGGATTTAGACCTAGTGTAGTATTATTAAGTCAAAGAGTATAGACAGATTTATAGCCCTTTGAATATAGTTCCAAATTGCCCTTCAGAATGGTTGGATCAATTCATTCTACAGTTTTACCAACAGTGAATCAGTGTCCCAATTTTCCTACATTCCCATCTTTTAATATACTCAATGAGGCAATGGAAAAATAATATGCTTTAACTTATTTGTTTACAGGGAAGGTGTATTTTGGCAAAATAATTTGATCATTAAACCGGAGGATGGCAAAGGAGAACATTAAAAAAGCTCCAGTGTATACCTTGGAGACGATATTCAGAATAATATAGAATCATGAAAGGATGAAAGTGAATTTGGTTATTTTACTGTATCCTTGTTCTAATGAATGAATAGAACTGAGCAAAATGTTTGCATTAGGAAACATCCATATTATTCTCTACCTCAAAAAGCTATGATTACATGACGGTTGGCAAGAATTGATGATAACAAATACAATTTCTAATAGCCTAATTGGCCTGTTTGACTGTTAGACTGGGACAGATGTTATTGATGTAAAATATTTATCATTTTCTTCTATTTTTCCTGTGCTTTGATTAAAAATTTTTGTTTCATGGAGTCATTACTTTCTAATTCCTCCAGTCTAATTTTTAAGTACTGTGTTGCTTCAGTTAAGATTTGGTACTTTTTCTGCTAAGCAATTAATTATTTTAACTGCTCCAGTCTAATTTTCAAGTACTATATTACTTTGGTTAAGGTTTTGTATCTCTTCTGCTAAGCAATTAATTATCTTTCCAAGTCTTTCTTCCATGGATTTTATGCCTTTTCCATTTTTTCCCTAGGATTTGGCTTATGTATAAAATCATTCTAAACTCTTTGTTTCTTATATTAATTCTAGTTGAACTTGAAGCTAGATTTTTCTTTAAAATTTTGCTTGTGGGTTTTTGGAATCATTCTCTTTTTCTGGGTTTGTGTAAACATAACAGTTTTAATGTTTTTTAAGGTATGATTTTATTGTTGTTTGTATGCTCATTATTTATTTATCAAATTGGGGCTTTGGATTAGCATCAGATTCTGCACATTAATGGAGGGAATACCTGGGCCATATTTGGTCCTGTTCTATGTTCTTTTAAATCCTAATGGTGCTTTCTCTGAGCGTACTGAATGTTTTTTGATCTCAGGGAAAATAGCAGCTGGGGACCTGAAAGGTTTCAGTATCTCAAAAGTAGTCCTATCCAAGGCAAAATTTGATCATTTTCTTCCTTGTCTGAGTTTTTACAAATTCCTGAAGTCCTTTCATATCTGAGCAATACAACTTCAGGCTTGCCCCTAGATGGAGATCATGTATACTGCTTTTGTCTGCAGTCACTGTCAGCCAAGTGGAAGTTTCTATAGTTTCAAAGCAACAGAAATGCAGTTTCCTCTTTGTTCTGAACTCCCTGCCCTGGAAATTCAGCTGTAGGCTTCCAATTAAACTGCAAACTAGGTTTGAGACTTTATTCTACTCTAGGGGCCAGAACCAAAAGGATACTGTTCAAAAAAGGGTTTTTGCCATGCATGGCACACGTGGAGCAGTGGGGTTATCCTTGGTCATTTTTCATGCAAAATCTACATCAAGATTTTGGAAGCACACTTTTTGTTCTTTGGGCAGCTGGTGATATTGGTCCTGGTTTCCTTAATAATAATAATAATAATAATAAGATACTTACTTTTATTTTTGCTTGCCTAGAATACAGTTCCCCACCTGACACTAAATCTCACCCTACATCACAACCCCTAAGTTCAAGTTAGTCCCTGAGTCCATGCTAGGTCTATGGCTTAATTGTGAGATATTACTTTAGATGCATTAACTTGTATCTACTCCTGCTGTTGGACATCTCATACACAGGCTCAAACTACCATTAACTACCCACGCTAAAAGCTTTCTCTCATTCTCCTGATTAGTCGCTAATATTCACAACAAAACTGTAACTGGGAATGCCATCACCTAAGAAACATTGGATTGGAAAGGAGATTCTCTCAAGACATTATTACTTCATGCTAAAGTTTGCTGACACTAACATAACTTCTTCTTTTCTCCCCTGATATCAGACTTTGGACTTGAAGGCAATAATGTTCTATGAATCTCCACCCTTTCATTATGGGATTATTTGAACCAGGAACCGTCAGAAAGATCCAGGAGGTTGGGAACCAAGAAAAGAATATTTAGATGAGAGATGAATGGTAGAAAAGTGCAGAAGATATGAACTTTAAAAAATCATTAACATAGTGAATGATTTGTAAAAGCATCTAGATCTAATTCTGTCTTCACTATTAGGCATCTTCAATATGAGAATTTCAACTCACATTTACTAAACGAATGATAACAATGAAAGTTATATAGAAATCATTACAAAGAAAAAGAAAATCTCAATTAATCAATATATTTGGTTCAATTATTTTAACCACTTAACTTAAAGTTTAAAAAAAATATACAGCTTTATTCCAGTTTATTATTTACCTCAATCCACACATTTCCAGGGCATTATCAAATGAATTATTTAAAACCTGATAGCTAGCAAGACCAGAGTTCAATTTCAACCTCAGACACTAGTTATGCTACCCTGGGCAAGCCACTTTACCCTGATTGCCTGAGTTTCTTTATCTATAAAATGAGTTGGAGAAGTAAATGGCAAAACATTATAGTATCTCTGGCAAGAAAATCCCCCAAAAGGACCAGGAAGAGTTATAGAACTAAAAAGGAATAAATAGTAGCAGCTTAGTATCAAGAACATAAAGGGAAAATAGATAAGGCAAAACGCCCAAGAGTATACATAGTTTATTAATTTTTTTTAACCCTTGTGTTCTGTCTGCCCTAGTAAAGAGAGAAAACATGGTTTACCTAGAAAGACATCTTCACAGGTAGCAGTTAGTTTTAAATTATAAAAAGTAAACAAAAACAGGAATGGCAATTGTGAAATCATACATTGTTTCACTGATTCTTGCCCCTTAATATATATTTATTTAGGAAAAATAGAAAAGGAAAAATGTGCAGGCAAATGCTGTATATTTTACTTTTATATACATTATGTTTTTCTTTAAAATTGTGTCTTAGCCAAATACTTTATTAAATTATACATCAAAATACTGATTATTTCCTTTCCAGATTTGATCCAAAAGAAAAAAATAACAGACACAATAGGCACTTGCTGAATTACTGAATTGAATTTTGTGATCTTTTTTGCAGAGTTAGGTTGCTATCCAAAAATTGTTATTCACCAAAGTCGATACAAATGAAATGAACCTGCACAAGCCTATTCTGTGAAAGTAGAAATATAATTATTTGGTTTAAAAAGTTGTTTCAAGTAAGCAAAGTAGGAAGTTAATGGCTCCCATTTGTAAATAGGTGACATAACTTATTGTAATGCTCAATTATCTCTGGTCCATGAATTGTTCAATTATGCAAGCACTCATTTGCCCAAATAAATACTCATTAAGGTGAGCATCTATGCCAAAAATATAAATTTGCCATATCCGCACAATTTATGTATAGAGTAGACTCCAGAGGAAGCTACTGGAAGACTAGCATCAATAAATACCACGAGATCTAGAGATAATTTCAAAAAGCAGATGCTCATTAAAGAGTGATAAAATGGGTTTGTTTTTAGAAGAACAGTCTCTGAAAGTTCTTTGGGAAAAGCATCCTGGGATTGGAGTACAACAAATAGAAACTTGCTGCAGTCTCCAGATGAAGTAAAAATAGAAATGGTCAGAGGTGAAAGAGAGAAGAATATCACTCAAGTCACAAGTTAGAATAATAAACAGCAAATAAGCCCTGTGTAAGTCCTCGGATCTTAGTAGGGGGAAAAAAGGAGAGTGTATGCATCTCATTCAAACTTCAAAGCTCCTTTCTCCTTTTTATGTCTAAACCAAAGCTTTCAAGAAAGCAGGCCAGGTTTCCCTTACAATTTAAAATTCAAAGAGCATCACTTTGAAATTTAATAGAGCAGTGTTTGCTAAAGTAAACATTTTAGTCACAGCGATGGCAGATGCGTCCAGGCATCTATATTCTTTTCTGTAGGTATTAAAGCAGTCCTTCAGAACTACTGGAATGCTGCTTCCCAAACAGCCATTCACAAATGAGACTGATTTCATGGAGTGAAGAAATACATTGGAGTAAACACTTCTCCAAATAAGTGCCACCTTTTGCATTTAAGCAATTTCCAGTCTTAGAAACTTATGGTGCCATAAAAAAAGTTTCATGTTGTTCAAAATACAGAAAAGGAAAAAAAATAGAGATAGGGAGGCAGCACCTATTTAGAGCTCCTTGTTTTATTTCCAGTACAAACACACACATAATATGTGTTGTTTCTTTTATGTTCTATTCTGTCTTCTGTCATTCTCTTTGTTTCTGTCTCTCCATGGCTCTGTGTCTGTCTGTCTCTCATCTGTTTGCCTGTCTTTGTCTTTCTATCTCTCTTCCTGCTCTCTTGTCTCTATCTGCCTTTCTCTCTCTGTCTTTGTCTCTTTCTCCTCTTCCTCTTTTTTTCTATCCTTCTCTTTTCCCTCTGTCTCTGTCTCTTTCTCACACACAAACATCTGGGTGGATTTATTAGCTTTTTATCTCTGAGTAAAAACATAGGGGATGAGTTAGACAAGTCATAGGGCTAACCTATGACTTTGCACACTTTCTTTTGTATTATTTTAAAAATTTGCTTTATTCCTGTAGCTTGATGAAAGCTACTGCCTCTTTTATGATGCATACCAAATCCAATTAAGCAGATTGAACAGTAGAAATTATTTTCATATTGAGATCAAAACCAGCTTAGTAAACCATGTAATTTTTTCCAGTTAGTCTAGAACACATGCCTTTATAGGTATTAATGAGACTTTTCTCTATGCTGTAACTATTATACATATTATTCAGGATATTTTTTTCCTCTGTAATACTTTATGTTCTTCATGAAATTGTTACACGAAGTGACATAAAAGCTTGACAACTCAGTGTCCTGAGAAAAGCTGAATTGGAACAGATTTGTTTTGTTTTGTTTTAAATCTAATCATTGTCAATTGAATTTAAAACAAAACAAAACCCTATTCATAGGCACAGAGGCAATGTGTTAAGGTGGTTACAGAACCAGGCCCTAATTCAGGAAGAACTGGGTTCAAATTCTACCTCTGCCATACATTTGCTTCCTGACCCTAATAGAATTTTCTAACTGCTCAGAACACTAATCAACTCTCTAAGATCACACAGGAATTAAAGAATCTATTCACCTATGTTATTAGAGGAGATTCTCTCACTTTGGAATTTCTTAGGACAATGGAATCATAGGTCCAGTTGCTATGCAAATCTAGCCATAAATCTTTGTTTTTGTGTACTACCCCTCCCCTCCTCTACAAAATTTTCCTTATATTTGTTTTGTAAATAAATATTTAGGCTATGCAGCTGAGAGACTAGAATAATGGTGGTAACAAGAATTTTGAAAGAGAATTGGGTTTGGGGGAAGACTATCACCCAGCTTTTTAAAGTAGATTGTCCTCTAGGTGTAGAATAGAATATTGCCTCTGACTCAAGGAATACTAGTTGTCAGATTCAGCTCAAAAATAACTTCCTACATGTAGCCTTTCCTATCTTTCTTCATCCTTTATAGTTAACTGCTTTTATTCTCTGTCCTTTTATTTCTATTTCTTGTAGCCCCTCATTATATACGTGAGCAGTAGTGATCATTTCACTCTTTATGTATTCCTAGACTGAAATATAATAGATTGATTTGGTTATGCTTATTCATATATATTGTATCTCCCAATAGCTAGTAAGATCCTTAAGGGTAGGATCCATTTCCTTTAGAGGCAGTTTGATGATACATACAATGGAGAGAGTACTGGATTTAGAGCCTGGAAGATCTGACTTTGAATTTATACCTTCTACCTGTGGGCCTTGGGTAAAGACACTTAATCATAGTCTACCTCAGTTTTCTCATCTGTAAAACTGGAGATAATAGGAGGACCTACCTCACAAGATTGTTGTGTGAGGATAAAATGAGTTAATGTATGTAAACCATTTTGGAAACCTTAAGGTGCTTTATAAAAACTAGTTATTATTATTATCATTATTCCCATCTTCTGTTACAGTCCATGGAATACAGAAGATGGTAAATAGATGCTTATTGATTGATCAATATTTGGTATTCATGTATTGTTTACAGGTATATGTATTATGCTTTTCAGATAATTTTATTTTATATAAAGTATATAAGGCACAACATTTATTGTGATAATATCTGGTCATTAATTATTGGTGTTCCATTCAAAAGCCACAATACTGGAATAATACAAACTCATTTTATTATTAGAAACTAGATATGCAATAAGCATATTTATTATACATATATGTTTCTTTTATTTCTCACATGTGATTTAATAAAAGATCTGCTTTCCAGGTAGACCACTTCTTTAGTCAATGATTTACTTGAAACTCTTCTACTTAAATACTTATCTAGATTTTATCCTCAAAAGAATATCAGTAAAACGTCCAAGAAAGCTACAGTGCTCTTAAGCCTTCTCTTGGAGATCTCCAATTTATTTCCCTCTTGTCTGTGCTCTTAGTTGAATATTAGTTATTATTTTTTTCTTTGTTCCCCTTTCTGGCACAATAATTGTAGCATTGCAGGATGCTGGCAACAACTGGCTTCTGGGGTCACCAAATGTCTCTGATTTGCTACAGCATTTAATCTTTCACAAAAGCTGTTTACTGCCTCATATATGCTGAACGCCAGGAACATTATCCCTTAAATCATGCCTAGATGCTAATTAATGGATGTATAAATGTCTAACAGCCAAGCCCTTAAAGCAGAGCAATGAGTGGGCACAGCAGACATTCTGCACAGAGCTAAAATGGGGTTCTGATGAACCATAAACTCTGATTTTTCTACATAGCCCTTGTCATGCTGTGTAGCTAACCAGATTGAGGTGCATTGAAGAAATTTGCTTTAAAGCTATCTGAAACAGAAAATATATTAGCCAGGCTAAAATGGTTTAGAACTGCCTTATTAGGTTTCAGCAGTGTTTGTCAATCTCAGTTTCTTTTGGATGTCTACATTTGCCAATGAAAACAATGGCCAAAAGTTATGGGTTCTATTCCCACACTGCCAATTAATTGACTGTGACTTTTTTCAGGTTCATATTTTTGACTTATCTCTCTATGATACTTAAGAATCACTGGAGAGGATGGCTTTTTTTGAATGCATGAATGAATAAATGAATGAAAAAGTAAGTGAACAATATTTATTAAATGCTCCATGCCAAGAACTATGTTAAGTGTATTGACTACAGATGCCAAAACATAGAAAAGATAGAAAAGACAGACTCAGCTTTCAAAAAACTTCATTTTAATGGAGAGAAATTTATATATATATATATATATATATATATATATATATGACTAGTGGGTGAGTGCATAAGGGAGATAATGACATATTCTTCAGAAATAAATACAGAATTGATTTGATTTGAACATGGTTCTATAACTGTGTTGGAGACAGGTCAATGTGCATAAGATGGTCAAGGTGTTGGGAATAAAGTGAAATATGGTTGAAGTTTGGCTGAGGTAGTGGACCAGATGAGGCAGTCACCAATAGAAGTGGAAGGCAGGGCAGAAATACCAGACATGAAATAGTTAAGACCTCCAGGACAAAGACTCTATTCTAGGTAGCTAGATTATAAGCAAGGAAATTTATAATTATGCAGATTTCCAGGCATAATATTAATTTCTAATTTTGCGTGGGATGAAAAGGAATGTTGTAGAGAATCAGCATGACACAGAGGATTGAGGACAAACCTAGAAATAAGGGAAGATCTGTGTGGTACAATGCATGTAGGGCTTTTACTTGCAGTCAGGAAGACTTGAATTCAAGGATGTGTTGGAGTCAGTTCCAATCAGCTTGTAAGAGCTAATAGTTAATTTTACCTTAAAAAAGCTTTACAAATCAGCAGTTAATTTATTATCTTGTTGTTTATCTAGACCTTAGAAACTGTTAATAATGCAAATTAAACTCAAAAGTATATATGTACATACATTTTTCTCTCCTAGAGACCATTGTTAAACATTTACTATCCCTCCCTCCCCTTCCCCTGCCGATTGCTCTATAAACATTGCTTAAATTCAATAGGAATTCATTAGAACAGTTGGGAAGTGAAGTTATCATCAGATTTGAGGCCTGGCAATATAGACTAACAATACCAACAATGATAAAAACAACAGTGATAATAAAAATAATAGTAACCCATTTATATAGATATGGTCCTGGGCAGATAACCTTATCTGTAAAATTGAGAAAATAACACCTACCTTATAAATTTTTTGTGTGACATAAAAACATGAAAATCATTTTGAAAATCCTAAAGTATCATTTAAAATCCATCTATTGTTATTTTTCACATGTATCATCATGATGGTTTTAAGCATGTCATTCAACTTCTTAGCCTTCAATACATTTAAAATTAAATTACACTGAATTGCCAATCTGTGTAATGGTGGGGGGAGAAAGCTTCCTTACTGATCTTCCCACACCAATGAACTTGCATATCAGGACCAAAAGGAAACATAGAAATGTAGATGATGTTTTAATTTTACATTATTAGAACTATTGAGAAGGAAAGTCAAGGAAGGAGCAAAAAAATTAAGAGGATTGTAGAAGCAGTCCTTTTGATCACCAGGTGAATGAGAAAGAAGAATGGAAGGTGAGAAGAGCAGAACAGGACTTAACACTGACTTTCCAAGAAGAGGTTAAAATGAGTATTCCCCCAAATATCACTTCAGAATTATTTTTACTCTTCATCATTCAACATATACTCAAATTCAGATGATTATGACTCCATGATGTGTTTAGGAAATCCTATTATTTCATTGTATTTAGGGACTACTGACCTAGCACAAACACTGAGTATTTCTTCTTTGACTTGTTCTATAGAACATCCCCCCTTGCCACTCCCAAGGCTTATCTTTACAATTTACAATCGGTTATGAAAATTGTGCTTTGAAAATTCATTTTCAAACTTGTTGTTCAGAACAAAAAATTCATACTTTTTTTTTTAATCAAAGAAATGTTATAAATAGTGGTTGATTTTGTGGGCCAGTTATAATATGGCTGAATATAGTAGTAACTTAAGCTCTGGATCTTGAAAAAAAGAAACTGTGCTGTATAGAGGGAGAAGCAAGAAGAGGAAAGAGTCCCTTTTTAATTCCACAGACAGACCTGGGGGGGCACTCAGAAATAAGCAGAACAGCTCTTTATGTGAAAACTTTTCCCACAACTTAGTGACTTTCTCCCCTAAGTAGTCAGTGCTCTTACTATGACGTCTTCACTCCCTTACTATGGGAACCCACTAAGATCTACTTTCCTGGCCATCATGTATTAGTTCTCAATGGACAAAACAAAATCGCTGTTACTACAAGTAGGACATATGTAAGGCTCTGCAGCAAGCAGAGGGTCAGCAGCAAAGTAGATTTGATGTCCTTGATCTCGGACCACGTGAACTATGCAATCCTTATATACCTTGCAATCCTTATTTACATTGGCTGTCTGTCCCCTATACCTGGGGTGTTCTTCCTCATCTCCAACTCTGGGCTTCTCTGCTTCCTTCACGCCACAGGTAAAATTCTACTTTCTATAAGAAGACTTTTTAATTGTACCTTAGTTGTTGTAGTTAGTACCTTCCTTCTGTTAATTATGTCCAATTTATTCTGTATATTTCTTGTTTATACATAGCTATTTATATCCTGTTTCCCTCATTAGACTGCAGGCTCCTTGAAAATAGAGACTGTCATTTGTTTTTGCATCTACAATGTTTAGCATTATATCGGGCACTTAACAAATGATTATTGACTATTTGCCTATTTACTTATCTCATTTTACAGATGTGGAAAATAGAGAAATGATTTGTCTAAAACCACATTTACAGTAAGGACCAGAAACAGGATTCAAACCTGTGGTTTGAACTAAAAATCCATTCAATCATTAAAAATTAATTAAGGTTTTACTAACTGAAATGATTCCAGAATAAGAAAAAATATACTAAGTACCATGCTATCACAGGCAAAAGATATAAAAAAGACAAGAAATTAAAGTTTCTGCCCATAAGGAGATTGCATTTTTTAAAGGAAGACAATATGTATACACACACACATACACAATGTATAAAAATATCTGTAAATTTAAATTTCTATTTATTTTTTTTCTTTTTGGAGAAAAGACTCTAACTGCCTAGAATAGAAAGTGGTATTCAGAAAGTTGGTGACTAAAAAGGTTTTTTTAAGGAAAAAAATGATTCTAAGAACTTGAGGTCAAGAGAAAGGGCATTCTAAGAATGAAGGATAGTCAATGCAAAGACAAGGAGATTGGAAATAGAGTACAGTGTGTAAATAACAAGTCGACCAGACTTTGTGATGTGGTCAAGGGAGAGGAATAATTCGGTTGGAGTCAGATTGTGAATAACTTTAAGTAACTAATAGGTAAACATATTTTAACCTAGAGTAATCAGAAATACTTGGGCTTTATTGACTAAAGGAATGAGCAGCAAGATCAGATTTGAACTTGAAACCAATGGTATTGATAGCAGTATATGGAATGAATTAAAAGGGAGAGAGAATTATGTCAAGGAGACCAATTAGAAGGCTACCACAATAATAATAGTCCTAAGTACAAGTGAGGTGGATTTGAAGCTACAGAAGTCAAGACAAGGAATAAATACAAAAGATAATGTGGAGGAAGAAATGACAAATTTTAACCACTCTTCAGATATCTAGTGTGAGAAAGTGATGAATCAAGGGCAGGACTAAAAATTCAATACTAGGTGACAGGAAGGATACTATAGTAGAAATAAGGAAGTTTGGAAACAGCTGCTACTATTCAACATGACCTGTTGTCAGATTGATTCTCCACTGATACAACTCAGTTTTTGAACTTAAGTACAGAATTTTAAATCTATCCCCTTAATTTTCATCACAGTGATTTGATTCCATAATTCTAGCCTATTGAAATAGTATTCAATCTTGATTCTAGCATTTGGCAGTGTAAATATGAAAATTTCTTTCTCTTGCATGTTTCAGTATTTTGTGACAGGAAATTTTTATCCTTCAGAAAGTATCATTAAACTAGTTTCAGAATTAAATCCTTACAAGTGGAACATTCCCTTTTAAAGAAAACAAACAAAGTCTGTTACATTGATGATTTTATTAAATTTATTAGCCGTAACAATATAAAATTTGAAAAGATGCTTACATAAGAGTCATTTTTTCATTCATTAATTCAACATCATTAATTCAAAATCTATTAATTCATTCACTGAGCATGTTATACATCATAACAGTTTTGAAAATGTGGCTCTTGGGAATCCTCTGGCTGGCACATTGGTTTATTTCTAATATCACACATGCTAATATTATGAGAATGTCTACATTTTTTGTTTCAGGCATGAATTAATTTCATATTTTCTCTGGCATTTCATTAATAGCAGAGAAATGCTGAATTGAATCTTTAATACCTGTGAAATAATTAATATTAATAATAATAATAGCCTGTGTTGCACTGTCCTATATAATGATTGAATAATTAATACATCGTTCAGTGTAACAAAGTCTCTCACTTTTTTCTTGTGACTTAACATGAGATACTGTTATTGTAAGACCCAGGAGATGAAGTATAGGAGAAAACAAAACAAAACAAAGACCTGGAGTTAGAACACTTGATTTAAAGTCTCAGCTTCAGCTTTGATTGCCATTTACTAGGAGCTTCAGCAAGACACTGGACTTCAATTTCCTTATCTGTAAAATGATCCAGTTAGAGTAGATAATTTCCTCCCCTGACTTTTCCTGCTATAATAGCTTTGGAGTCTATAGAATCTGAATGTCAGTTAAAGACCATGTTCAGAATCCTCTAGTTAAACATCTCATGTCAGTTTACCTTTACTATATGTGACAGGCTTCTACTAGAATGATTCTGGTAAGCTATAATTAATGTTTTCCAAAGTTACCTATTTCATTTCTGTTAACAATCAATTGATCTATAAATATTTATTGAGCATTTTATATATATCAGGCATTATGCTAGCACTGGGAGTACACAAAAGAGATGACAGCCTCTGGTCCCAAGGAACTTACAAATTTAATGAGGAGTTGACAATCTAATGATTGTTGGCAAGATTTCATATTGCTTCATGATCTCTGTCCTTTTAACTGCTATTAGAAAGTAAGCTACTGATTCCTAAATCATTGTCATTCATAAAGAGTGACATCATAACTAAATAGAGGAACAAGAAAGAATACGCACACAAATCTTTTTCTCTGTCTGTCTATCTGTCTATCTATCTATCCATGGAGAGAGAGAGTATGTGTTATTATCTAAGGAGGATCCATGGGGAAGGGAATAGGAAGGAGCATCCTCTGTTGTTTCTGTCTTGGACTACCCTTCCTTCTTTCATTTCCTGTGACTAGAGAAGGATTCAGTCACCTCCAAATGGTCCAGTGGATTTTGAACTTTCCATATTTCTACTTCTGTCCCAGTTTTCTCCTAAAGGATAAAAGAGGTTCATTGTGTTGTCTGCATTGGGAATTAAGGACAGATTGGATTCATATTCACCATGCACAAGGGAAATATCTTGAGTAACCTATGAAGGGGAGAAAAAGTATTCTAGCAACTAGGAGCTATGAATTACCTCTTTGCCAGAAGTGCTGTCTGAATGTGAGACATTTTCCTTTTACTTCTGTAAGTCCTGCGTGGAGAATGTATCATGAACTTTTGTGAGGATGCTTTATACCAATTATATTGACTATATGACTTACTAAATACTTAAATTAAAAGAAAACCCACTTAAGGCTGGACACCTAATGCTTCTCAACTGATAATCTCAGGGTTGGAGGCAGGGAATAGGAAGCATACTGTTGAAAGCTGGAGCCAGACATTTAAGAATCATATCAAATATTGAGGGTTACCCATAGAACCCCTAGAAGAAGATATAGTTTTGTTCTAATTCCTGAAACTTATCTGTGAAAATGGAATTTGGGATCAGATTCCTCAGATTTTTTGAGCTTTTCAAGGACAGGATTTTATTCATCTTGATAATTCCAACTAGGTGGCTATCAGTGTCTTTCATAGAGCAGGCACTTACTTTTTAAATGTTAAATGTTAAATTTAAATGTTAAAAGTGTCTCAGTTTCCTTATTTGAAAATTAGCACCTACTTCACAGAACTACTCTGAGGATGCATCCTACATTCTGTACCACTGACCTTTTTCTTGCTACAGGACTCTGGAAAAGAATGAGGCTGACAACTTTGTGCAACTCTGCCCTAGTCATAATGTAGATTTCTTTTTCTTCTTTGATTCCAGGATGGTCTTCTCTGCTTCCACAGGTACTCTGTCTCCAGAACTTTTGACATACTTCTAAAAAGTCTCTGTGCCTCTAATTTGAGCCCAAGGTTAGGAAACAATTATATAGAGGTAAATGGATCAAATTATGTAGCTGATTTTTTTCTAAACTATTTTAATTAGTTCTAAATGTACGTAGTTACTTTTCAAAAGGGATCAGTAAATATTGTTGCAATAGAGGTGTACTGTACTAGTCAAATAAAATTTTTAGAATTTATTAGAAGCCAGAAGACATTTTGCCAAGATCTTTCGACATTTATCTCCTTCCACCTCAATTCCATCAATTTTAATCTTTATTTCAAAAAGTCAATATACTCAACATAAAATGTGGTTAAGAATAGATTTTGTTAAAGTAAAGTAAAAGTAAAGTAAACTTAATTTTGCAAAAATGATCGATTCTCCCCACTTTTTTTGGGGTGAAGGAGATATGGATTCTATATAATATCAAGAGAGACGAGTCTTTTTTCATACCTTATATATTCTCTAGAGCTTTTGGTCTAAGGACTGAAGATATCCACAATGAGTGCATTTAGTTATGGGTTCTAAGAAAGCATTTAATAGATTAAGGAATAAGCTCCAAAAACCAAATCATCCTAAGGGCTAATTACAGATGATCCCTACTTATTATCCTGACTTATTTAAAAACAATCCAAAACAAACAAAGAAAAAAGTTTTCCATAAGATATCTATAGCAATGACAAAACTAAGAGTAGTACCTGGACATTTTTGCATCTTTCATGAGAAGTTTTGATAAATTTTTACAAAAACATTTATATTCTCTGGTCAAGGTCTTCTTATACCTAACTCTAAATGACTGATGCAAAGACTTTGGTGTGCAGAGGCATAATATCTTTAAGCTCTGGCTAATAATACACTTGGAATTCAGATACTGGATTTTAGTGAAGCATTAAGAACATTAAAGCTTTCTGTCTAAGACAGTCTTTATGCCAGATCTTCTGTTGTTTTCAGGACAGTTAGGTGGTAATGGATAGAGTTTAGGACAAGGAATCAAGAAGACCAAAGTTTGAATCCTATAAAAAACAGTAACTGTGTGACTCTGGGAAAGTCACTTAATCACTGTGTCTCAGTTTCCTTATTTGAAAATTAGCACCTACTTCACAGAACTACTCTGAGGATGCATCCTACATTCTGTACCACTGACCTTTTTCTTGCTACAGGACTCTGGAAAAGAATGAGGCTGACAACTTTGTGCAACTCTGCCCTAGTCATAATGTAGATTTCTTTTTCTTCTTTGATTCCAGGATGGTCTTCCTCTAAATTTCTGCAGATCAGTTACCCTTGATATGGGGAAAAATAATATTTTCTATGAGTCTGATAGAAATGTAAGACAAATTATTCCCTGCTGTGTGTATGGGCTTTGATGAAATAAAATTTGGTGTATATTTTGAATTCCTGGAGAACAGGAGTCAAATTGAGGCATTATGTTAAGATATTAAGTATATAATCATTTTAGCATTACTTTTTCTGTGAAGATACAATCAGCTGCCATTTGGCATAATAGTATTTTTATTGACATAATTTGAAAAAAAGTCTAGGCACATAACATTAAAAGTCAGTTATATGAATTGAAAAAGTGATAAGCACATACATACCAAGCTAATGTTAATAATAATAAATGTAGCTTTTTGTTTCCATAGCTATAATATAGTGATATACTAAAGAAGGCATCAGTGATGAACTATTCTTTTCTAATTTTTGTCTTCTGAATTATTTCTGGGTTTCAATAATATGTTTTAAGTATCCTTTGTTATGTTCCCACTCTCAAAGAAGGAACAGAGTATGTACAGAAAGTTGCCTGAAAGGAATCTCAGAGGCTATTTAATCCTATCCTGTCATTTTGCAGATGAGGAAAGAGAAACCCAAAAAAGTTAACTAAGTTGTTCGAAAATCAAACAGATAGAATTTGGATCAAAATTCTTTTTTGTGGGGTGGGAAAGCAATCAGGGTTAAGTGATTTGCCCAGGGTCACAGTTAGGAGTGTTAAGTGTCTGAAAGGCTGGATTTAAATTCAGTCCCTCCTTATCTCAGGGCTATGATGCTGTATCCACCGTGCCATCTAACTGCCCATAGTTTGGATTCAAATTCAACATTTTACATTTCTGCTTTGAATACTTTTTAAATACTATTTTTGTGTGATCATCTCTTTAATTTTTCTTAAACAGAAAATAAGGAAAATTCTTTGAAAAATATTTCTAAAGTCTCACATGTTGGACATTTCATTTTGGCATCAATAATTGCACATGGAAAATGGACTATTTTTCTCCCCTCACTATCCCTCTATTTCCATGATTTGAAAACTTTGAAGAAAATGTTTAAGATTCCAAGGTAGTCAAATATACTCACTCTTGTTAGATTTCAGTATCCACAAAGGAATACAGAATAATAACCTTTTTACAGAAGTCAGTCTTAGGAACTTGATGATCTTAATTTACTGAACTTACTGAATTCAACAATGTTTTCCAATACAAAATACTAATGAACTTCTGCCAAAGTTTTCCATTTTCACTGTTCTTTTTTCACGTTGTAAAAAAAGATCATTAAAATTATGTTTCATATTTTGTGACTCTTTATGGCTCTCCTCAGCTAGAGTTGCAATAAACCATAAACCTCTTCTGTTTAATCTCTCGCTCTCTTGCTCTCTCCCTCTTTCTGGGAATGATGGCAATATGTGTGTGTAGCTTTCTATATGATTAATAGAAAAATTAGAAAACATTATCAATCTTATATTGTTGCTAGTATCTCTAGGATAAAGTAGTAAAACAATGTTATGGCTTTTAAAATCAATTTGCCTCATTGTTCTAGATGCAGTTTACTTTATTCAATCATAGAAAATTCACTATGAGGGGAGAAAACTAGTCTGTTATTTTTTTTTAATCTAGATTCTATATTGTCCTTAAAGAAAATTATGCTTCCCTATTGTTTTCAATGAGTACTGTAAATAAACACCTTATTGGATCCAATATTCATGTATAATATATGCTTGTATTTCCTTATAAGAACATATTTTCATTAAAAATACAAAGCTAATTATATACCAGCATTTTTGAGGGACCATCTTCCCTTCCTCTTTGCTATTAATACACTGTGGCAGCTAGGTAGTTTAATGAATGGAGAGTTGGAATCAGGAAGATCTGAGTTCAAACTAGATCTTAGGTATTGACTAGTATCACCCTGGGCAAATCATTTATTCCATTTTTATCTCAATTTTATCAATTATAAAATGTGTATAATAGTAATAGCACTTAACGCTTGGAGTTAATGAGGATCAGATGAAATATATGTACAGAGAGATTAGCAGAGGATCTGGTCATATACATCTTACAAATATTATTATTATTTTTACTATCATAATCACTGGACAATAGAGAAAAAATATGGTAAAGAAATTCTATGAAAAATGAAAATGAGAAAATATGAAAAGGCATTCATGTTTTTTAAAAAATATTAAAGTGATGGCCATGGAAAATTAGTCTGATTACTTTATATACCATGGTTTGCAACAGAGAGAATGACAAGAGATATTAATTTAGAAGTTGTGGAAGGAATTTGAGTGTTTGCAATACAAAGTTGAAAAAAAAGATGTAGAATAAAGAGAAGAGATTTTAATACAGAAGGGAGTTTAGAGGTTGACTCTTTTTTTTTTTTTGACAGATGAGAAACCTGAGTCTCACAGAGATTAAGGATTTACTTAATGTCACACAGATAGTAATCTGCAGAATATAAATTTAAAGGGAAATTTAGTTACTGGGTGGATATGAGAGGGAAAAAAAAGAAGTAGATCATATTTCCAAGTTTTTGAGCTGGTATGAGTGTGGAAAGAATGATACCATGGATAAGGACAAATTATATGGAAAGATAGAACATGCCATAGAATCAGAGATTTCTAGAATTTTAACATTGGAAGGTCCACCTAACACAACTCTTAAGAAACTAGAGTTCCATTTCAGAAACTCCAGTGAGAAGAAATTCATTACATCATAAGGTCATTCATTCCACATTTAGATACATCATATTAGAAAGATTTCCCTTGTTTTGAGATAATTTTTTTCTTTTTGCAACTTTTATTTATTTATTAATTGTAAATTATTACTTAATTTACTTATTGCAACAATACTTATTGTATTACGTATTGAAATACATATTGTAATTCAGTCTTTAGTTAAACATAAGAAATCTCAATTTTCTTTTTTATGAAAATGCTTCCAATAATTGAAAAATACGAAGATCCTCAAAGTTTTTTTTTTTTAATTCTTCTCTATCTCTGGCTACATAGATTTCATTTTTTAAAACCTTTTCTTCTATGGCATGATCTCAGATCTCCTCATCATCTCTAGTGTGAAGGAAAAGATACAGCATTCCCCCATCCTTCCAAATATATGATATAAAGACGTGCCACACAAATTTGGTGTGTGGCACAACATAATTAGAGTATAATAGGACTACTGCCTTTCTTGTTCTGAATGTTCTATCCTCTTTTAATAAATGATATTTAGATAGCATAGTCAAAACGGTACTGAATTGAATTATAAGACTGGTATTTGATTTCTGGCTCAGGTATTTGCTATTTGTAGATAGAAAATTAGTATGAGGAGCAAAAAGAACTACATTTAAATCCCCCCTCTGATACATATTGACTGTGATCCTGAGGAAGCCATTTAATCTCTCAGTATCTCAATGAAATACCAAAAGCTAAGGTAAAGAAGCTTTTAAGGTGAGTTAGCAAAAAGTTACTGATCTATAGTATCAGTGAGAGTTTCCTCAGAGAGAACTCCCCTCACCTAATAAATCTCAGGTCTTGACCAAATAAATATGAAAACACAATTCTATTCTGCTGTCCATTTAACTTATTCTGTTCCTTTAGGATAAATTATTTCATTAAAAATATCTTAGTTGTTGGAACTATTTCCAATAAGATCAGGGGTAAAACAAGGTTGCCCACTGTCACATTATTATTCAATTTTATATTAGAAATTCTAGTTTTGGTGATAAGAGATAAAAAAGAGATTAAAGGAATTAGAGTAGGTAATGAAGAAATCAAATTATCATTCTTTGCAGATGATATGATGGTATACTTAGAGAACCACAGAGAATCTACTAAAAAAACTATTAGAAGTAATCCACAACTTTAGCAAAGTTGCCAGATACAAAATAAATCCACATAAATCATCAGCATTTTTATACATTACTAAAAAATCCAACAGCAAGAGATACAAAGAGAAATTCCATTTAAAACAACAATCGATAGTATAAAATATTTGGGAATCTATCTACCAAGGGAAAGTCAGGAACTCTATGAGCAAAACTAAAAAACACTTTCCACACAAATGAAGTCATATCTAAACAATTGAAAACATCAAATGCTTTGGATAAGTCGAGCAAATATAATAAAGATGACAATACTACCTAAACTAATCTATTTTATTTAGTGCTATACCAATCAGACTCCCAAGAAACTATTTTAATGGCCTAGAAAAAATAACAAAAAAAATCATCTGGAAGAACAAAAGGTCAAGAATTTCAAGGGAGCTAATGAAAAGAAAAATCAAATGAAGGTGGCCTAGCTGTACCAGATCTAAACCTATATTATAAAGCATTGGCCATCAAAACCATTTGGTGTTGGCTAAAAAATAGACTAGTTGATCAGTGGAATAGGTTAGGTTCATAGGACAAAATAGTCAATAACTTTAATAATCTAGTGTTTAACAGCCCCAAAGAGCCAAGCTTTTGGGATAAGAATTCACTATTTGACAAAAACTGCTGGTAAAATTGGAAACTAGTAAGGTAGAATGTCTACATTGACCCATACTTAACACTGTATGCCAAGATAAAGTCAAAATGGGTTCATGACCTAGGCATAAAGAATGAGACTATAAATAAATTAGAAGAGCATAGGATAGTTTACCTCTCAGACTTGTGGAGGAGGAAGGAATTTGTGATCAAAGAACAACTAGAGATCATTATTGATCACAAAATAGAAAATTTTGATTATATTAAATTAAAAAGTTTTTGTATAAACAAAACTAATTCAGATAAGATTAGAAGGAAAGCAATAAATTAGGGAAAATTTTTTTACAGTCAAAGGTTATGATAAAGGCCTCATTTCCAAAATATATAGAGAATTGATTCTAATTTATAAGAAATCAAGCCATTCTCCAGTTGATAAATGGTCAAAGGATATGAACAATGTACAGATGAAGAGACTGAAACTATTTCTGGTCATATGAAAAGCTTCCAAATCACTACTGATCAGAGAAATGCAAATTAAGACAACTCTGAGATACCTGTCAGATTGGCTAAAATTACAGGAAAAGATAATGACGAATGTTGGAGGGGATGTGGGAAAACTGGGCACTGATACATTGTTGGTGCAATTGTGGGTCCAATCATTCTGGAGAGCAGTTTGGAACTATGCTCAACAAGTTTTCAAACTATACGTACCCTTTGCTTCAGCAATGTTACTACTGAGATTATATCCCAAAGAGATCTTAAAGGAGGGAAAGTGACCCTCATGTGCAAAAATGTTTGTGGCAGCCTTTTTTTTAGTGGCTAGAAATTGGAAACTGAGTTGGATGCTCATCAACTGGAGAATAGCTGAATAAATTGTGATATATGATTGTTATGGAATATTATTGTTCTGTAAGAAATGACCAGCAGGATGATTTCACGAAGCTTTGGAGAGACTTACATGAACTGATGCTAAGTAAAACAAGCAGAACCAGGTGATCATTGTACATGGCAACAACAAGATTATATGATGATCAATTCTGATGGATGTGGCTCCCTTCAACAATGAATTGATTCAGACCAGTTTCAATTGTTCAGTGATGAAGAGAGCCATCTACACCCAGGTAGAGGATTGTGGGATCTATGGACCACAACATAGCATTTTCACTCTTTCTAATGTTGTTTGCTTGCATTTTTGTTTTCCTTCTTAGGTTTTTTATTTTTACAAAAAGTTATGATTAAAAAAGGTAAAAAAAAACTTAGTTGTCTTTCATGTGCAAAGAAAATCAAAATAATATCACAATATTGGGATCAAATTTTAGTATGTTCCACTTTGGCTGATCAGATCTATCACAGATAAAGCACAAATAGTTCCTATGTACTTTTGGAGTGATTTTAGACCTATATTTCAAAGTTCAATGATATCTATGAGGTCAAAGATATTTTCTTACCTTGGGTCTCTAATTTATCCTTATGTACACCATTATATTTTGTACAATTGAACAGCTAAAGTCAATGCTTTTTAATTACTAACTCCATTTTTTTTTCTTAATTACTGATACTCTCTTCTAATATCCTTTTCCTGTTATACTTGACATTTATGGCTAGTTTTTATCATTCTTTTCCTTCTCAATCACAGGAAGGTACAGAAATATATTTTAACTTGCTCTTTGTAGATATATCCCATCTTTGTAAAGAGCCCATATAAATTTTGAAATATGTACTGAAATCCAGATCCCATGATCAGATACACTATTTTAATCAGTTGTTTACTTCCAAAATATACCTTTCTTTTCTGAAACCTTTGCCTTCAAAGACTTTCAGTGACAAAAACATCATCTAAGACCCTAAAGGCCCATGATCTAATAATCGCTATTTTGGAGTTATTTGTTCTCATGTGATTCCCCAGAAGTGGATATTACTTATCTCAGGAGAGATGAGATTCAGAAGTCATCTCATTATTTAACAGAAACATATTCTGTGAAGATAGTTAAGTTCTTGGGGGGGTTTTGGGGGGGGGAAAGAGAGGGAAGGGATTCTCTTGTGCAAATTAAAGTCTTGGAGCATAGCTAGAGAAATTACAGAGCATAGCTACATGGCACAGTGAATAGAGCACCAGCCCTGAAGTCAGGAGGATCTGAGTTCAAATGTGCTCCAGACACTTAACACTTCCTAGCTGTGAGACCCTGGGCAAGCCACTTAACTCCAAATGTCTGAGCAAAAAAAAAAAAAAAAAAAAAAAAAAAAAAAAAAAAAAAAAGAAAGAAAAGAAATTGCAGAGCATATCTCATAGTAACACAAGTTCAATAAAATCATTGTGCATTTGACATCTAAGAATACATCAAAAATACAACTTGAGCCTTTTTTAAACCCATCAATCTATATGCTGGACCCTACTATCCCTTGGCACTTGCTTGCTTGAATTATTGCAATTCTTATCTTCTTATTTACAACCAGAAAAGAGAAGTGGCTTATCAACTCATTGTCCAGTCCCCTGATTATTCTATTCATGAGAAAGATGCTATAGAAATATTTAAGTGGAAAGAAAAAAAATACAATGATTAAATTAGATCACTTGTGTTGGTGACCTCTTCTATATGTTTCTTTTGTAACCAGAGTTAGACTTAATCTTGCCATTGTGGAAAGATATTAGCTAGGCTAGTTGATGAGCAGAGATATGTAAGTGCTGTGTTTCCTTGCATATCTTATATTATTTGTCTGCTTTTTGGATTAATACCTGTGTAATGTTGGAAAGGAGTGGATATGTAGTTGAGAAAAAAAAAAAAGTTCTCCTTCTTGACACATGATAAAAGTTCAGTTATCTGTGCCAGATGGGTTCAGTAGTGAGACTGGGTTCTCAATAAAATACAATTCAGCATATGTGCATAATTTTAAATTAGGAAAGTCTACTTTGATCCTGTACAGATGGATTAAAACTAATTGTTATTCTTTTGCCTCTAGTCCTTTAGTCAGACAGTGGAAACCATGTGATAGTATTTTATCTAATATTTCACATTATTTATTTAATGTATGTAGAATATATTATCAACATAAATATACTTTTATTATATATGTTATTTATAATAATAAAATTAATGTATTATATAATAACATATAATAATATAATAAATAATAGTGTCCTTTTTAATATATACTTTTGTACAATGCTGATTTTGTGGTACTAAAGCATTTAAATTTTCTGATTTTTTTTAACTCATGTCTAATAATGTAGGAATCAAAATAAAAGGCAAGGTCCTTGATTTGATCATGGTAAAAGAAAAATGAGAAGCATGAACTGGTATGTATTAAAGATTGTATTTTGTGAAGATAAAATTTTAAAATCTAAGTGATTTATGAAGAATTTAGAATAATTGATGAGACCCATTAATGTTCCAAGAAACTCTTGAATGAGTTTTTGGCTATATTTTAAAACCTTATTTTCCCATCCAGGGCTCTCAAAAATCTAAAGCCTTATATATATTGCCAAGAGAAACTTTTAGAGAGTGCAATCATTAAACATATCTACTGTTTATCAATTGTTTGCACAGGACTAATGTTTTTGTTTTAGCCCAGGGATCTCTGTATGGTAATTAAAAGAGTTTTAGTTAGGAAAATAGAAGCCTTTGCTCCTAATCCTAATTTTGCCAATAATAGACTGTTTTAACCCTGGTATAGTTCTTTCAATTTACTGGGCATCAATTTATTCATCTACAAAATAAGGAACTTGAGGAAAAATGTTGTAGTGAAAAGCAGACTGGATTTAGAATCAGAAACAGTCCATCAGTAAGCATTTAGTAAGCACCTACAATATGCCAGGCACTTTACTAGGTGCTGGAGATAGAAAGACAAATAATGAAGCAGTCCTTATTCTTAAGGAACTTATAGTCTCTGGGGTGGAGACAATATATATGTATGTGTGTCACATATAAATAAGTATAATTTTATACATATATATGTACTTACATGTACATAAATGTATATGCATACAGAGCAGTTAAGCCCAAGATAAGGAGGTATTATCATTTGGATGGATTAGAAAAGGCTCAGGGAAAATTTGCATTCTAATTCTGACTTTGCTACTTACTACTTGTGTGACATTAAGCAAATCAGTGGCTCTCTGGGACTCAGTTTCCTCACTGGTAAAACAAAGAGATTACCTGGAGAGCCCTAAAAGTCTCTTATTAATCTATATTCTCATAGGGTCATTTTATCCACTTCATTGATCTATGATCCTAAGTAAGTGTAGATAATTTCTAGTTCATTTGAGCTCTATTGTTGTGATCCCTTATTATGACAAGGAATGAAATATGTAGGTTTACAATTTTCTGCAAAAGAACTCAGAATGTTTTTTTTTTTTATTTCTAATTAGAAAATCTTTCCTGGAAAACAATACAAAACAAAACTAAGAAATTCATGAATAATTAGTAATTGATAGACATTCAGTTTTAACATGGTTTGGTTATTTCCCTTGGTAAAAATTAAATTCATGAATTTTCAACTCTATCCTATGTGATCCATTGAGATACCCAGTTTCTCAGTTCAGTGATGCTGAATCACAAATGTTTGATTCCTACACTTAGGTAAGCTTCACTTTATTGACTGGACAGCTGCCCAGACACCTCTGTAAAATCTGTCAACATTCCCTGGAAACAAGCCTGAAGACAGGTGTGTGCTTCAGAAATACTGTGACACAGTTGGCACTAATTTGGCTCTGTTTTAACATTCCAAACAAAATCAATTATGATAGAAGAGTTGCGTTCCTGCTCTTTTCTTCCTGAGATGGGAGGAAAGTACATTATGTGTAGAAACTTATGCTCCTCACTTACATGCTTTACTTTCTACTTTCTCATGAAGGCAAAGCTAATTTTAACTCCTGACATCAAAATAAGTTCAAAGCCAAACTTGAATAATATTTTTTTCATTTTTCCATCACACTTTTAAAATTCTGAATGCATTTTAAAAGTTTTATTCTGAATTTGAAATTTGCCAAGTCTGTGGCTGAGTTTCAGATACCCACTTTTTTCTTGGCAGCAGATGCATTGGAAGGCAGAAGTCTGTCTGCTAGAAAAATTTCCAAGCTTAAGAGTGTCCAAAAGACAAGGTGACATATGGTGAAATAAAAGGGATTTCTCATGTGCAATAACACATTTTCATTAACAAAACATAAAAATAAATACTTTTTTCAGATTTATAGAAGAAATAATCAGAACTTAATCCAAATATCATAGGATTTCAAAAGTTAAAGCAGTAAGCTGTTCATGTCTATCACCTCCTGCAAGCTTGGTTTTGCATTGGATGGTTCAGCTTCCAGACTTGTCCCTAACTTGTCATTTTACCTTTTTGCCTTTGAGAAGAAAATATATGTAGTATACATCATCAACATGTTAATGTCTATTTAAAAAGTTTAATGATTTTTTAAAGCAAACTCATAAAGCCATTTTCCTGAGAAGCTTCTCTTACCCTGGAACTACAAATATTTTTTTTTTCTTGGGGGGGGGGATGAGGGTTAGGCAAGGTAATTATATATATATATATATATATATATATATATATATATATATTCCCTTTACTTCTTATTAATTCTGGTAAAGGGCTTTTTCTTCCAGAGGCAGCTTGGTAGTACAATGGCTAGAGCATTGTAATTGGAGTCAGGAATTCTTGAATTTTAAATATAATCTTACTTATTGACTTTGACAAGACACTGGTTTATCTTAGTTTCCTCAACTGTGAAAAGGGGATCATAATAGCCCCTGTCTATCAGGATTGTGTAAAGGAACAAATGAGAAAATAGCACTTAGCAGTCCCAGGAATATATTAGGTACTGTACAAATACTATTATTACTATTACAATACTACTGCTACCATTGTCCTCTCCTGTAATCATTAACATGATTAAGATTGAAACAATTATAATATTATAGTGTGTAGATTAGGGAACCTGAGAATAGAAACATCAAAAGTCTTTAGTATTTTTCTCTTTAAGCTTACAAGACTAAACTTTGTAGTTTCTCAAGATGGTCAAGGAAATTCGTTTAAAAATAATGAAACAAAACAAAGTTACAGAGAAATATGAGCCAATTAGCAATAATCTAGTTTATAAAGACATATTTACTTATATTATGGAGATATATTTATTTACTTAAGACAAACTTATATGCACCATGTAAAAATATTGCTTTTGCTATCAAAGTAATAAAACCTGTCACTTTTAAGATGACTTTCTTTTCAAAGATATTTCATTAAATATCAAGGACTGGAGTCTTGCTAATGCTTTTTTCGTAATACTAACTTAGGTGCACTAAAGTAATAAAACTTGTCTATTACAAAAGTTCACTCTTCTATTTTTCCATGTTCTTTGATTCCATACAAGGGAAAGAACAGTGCATTAGAGTAGACAAGTCCTGGAATATAATTTTTGGCCATTCTAGTTTACTATGGCATTCTTATAATTTATTCTCTGCAACTCCATTTCCCCATATGCAAAAATCTGCCAATAGGAATTTTATAAGGTAAAAAAATATGGACAAAACCTTTTAGCTTGCCAGTACCATGTGTCAGGTTAGGGTACCTGCTCAGATGATTATAATTATTTTAGCATTTGGTGTGGACTATGTGTGAGGAAATTGCATTTGTAAGGACACCCTGATATCAAATCACCATTTCTCTGGGATTCATTATATGAGCATTTTACTGACTAACATCTGAGATCACAGTTTGGCCCATGAACTTGAAACAGAAAAAAAATAGTCAAATCCACAATATTCTGGGTAATATAAACTAGAACTACCAAAATATAATGGGCATTTGAAGTCTTATAAGTTCAAGTTGTTGAATTTAGTACTCTTCTTTTATAAGGATTTATTGAAAAAAATTGGTCTTTTTTCTTTTAAACTTTTATAAGTAACATATAGGACAGAAAATAATGTTTTTCCAGTTCCAGTTCCATATTAAAACTCTTTGTTAATATTGGCCTTCCCCTCAAAGTCTTCCCTTAGTGCCTAAACCTAACTCTTAAAGAGATTGAAATGTTTCAAAATCAATCTAACAGAGGAATTTTTTCCTTGGATATCAAAATTGCAATTCCCCATTATGAGAATTTCAGATGTTCAGTAACTTTCAAAATTTCTCATTTCTCACCAAGGGAAACTTGGTCATGTTTGCATTTGCCCAAGCAACTGACATATAAAAGTAGTAAAGATCAAAATTGTGTAGGAATGACTTTGGACACTTCTGCCAGGCACATATGTTAGATATTAATATAAAGATTTGGAGAAATATACCTGTCACAAAACGGAGTCCAGAAATGTTTAAATATATTATTCATACAAAACTTGCTATATTGTAGATTATGTTCTCCAAATTATTCCTTTGATGAAGAAGTACAAAGAACTAACATCATAATTTTCACTCTGTAGGAACTTTCAGTCTTTTCCATGAATGATGTCCATTACCTATGAGAACATCTAGTACATGTGCTTGGCCAGATTGAGGACCATGTGATTCATTATTCTCTATTTAATGTCCTAGACTAGGGAAACCTATTTCAAACATGAATTCTGAACAGAAATTATAATAAGATCATAAAATCACAGAGCAAGAAGGAGAAGAAATATGAAGGGAAGTAAAGATTCTACACTTAGGGCTTGATAGATGTAAATTTGTAGTCATCAAAGTTTATCTTTTTAGTGTTCCCTCTTCTTTTTCAGTACTTCATTACTCCTACTCTTCAAAAAAGTTATTGTCTTAACCCAGGCCCATACTCCCTTATTTTACATTAAATATCTACCCTCATCAAAACTTCTCTCTCTTAATGTCCTTTTTCTTCAGAGCCAAGTAACAATGGCTTAATGTTTACCTCCCTCAAATAGCAAGACTGAAGCAAAGTGGTAGAAAAGTGGACATCTTTTGGGGGTTCAGAGACAGCAAATAAACGTCACAGTATCTCTTCATATGTAACATAATACATATAATACATTACAACTGAAGATTTCCTAGTCTTAAATTAATATCACTAATTTACTTTGTACACATAGAACATAGTAACAAAGACATTGTACTATAAATAAAAGACATGGATTCAAATCTTATCTTTCCAATTTACTACCCATTCCCTTTGCATAAATTACTTTGTCTCTTTCACTCTCAATCTCAACATCTGTAAAATGTGTATAGAGAAGGATTGGGATACATACATGTACAAATCCACGTAATACTTAATATATAGTATACAATTGTTATTATTATGTTATATTATTGTATTTGTATTATTATATTGATTATATATTAATTATGCATACATGTATTATATACATATCTTTGTTTTATGTGTATATATGTGTATGTGCGTATATAGATTGATAGATGGATAGATTAATATATTAATTATTGTTTAGTTATGTCCGACACTTTGTGACTCCATTTGGAGTATTCTTGTGAGACATACTAGAATTGTTTGTCATTTCTTTCTCCAGCTTATTTTATAGATGAGGAAACTGAAGCAAATAAAGTTAAGTGACTGACCCAGTATCACACAGCCAGTCAGTGTCTGAACCAGGTTTAAACTCATAAAAATGAGTCTTTCTGATTCCAATTGGAGTAGCTCTGATTTTCCTAATTCTGAGACAGGATTTTGTCCAGGTAGTCTCTCTGAGAAACAATCAGTGGTATATCAGTATATGTTTTAAGAAGGGATACATTGGACAGGAAAAAAAAAGAACAAACCTGTCACATATTTTTATTAACCTACAAACTGTTTTTGTTTTTAAAATGTATAGTCAGTTCATTAATCCCCTCTTTTTCTATTTTGTTAATGTATGTAGATATTTGATTTCTCTCCTGAGGATTTCTGCATCCCAGAAATATTGATGTGTTATTTCATTATTGTGATTTTCTTATAAATAATCAGTTTTTTCTCTAATTTATTCTTTCACTAGTTCATTAAAAAAAATCTCCATTTGGGTGTGTCTTTTGTTTGTAGTTCCTGAACCAAGGATTTTTGAAAAATTTTATTTATGATCCACAAATGATGCATTTACTTCATCCATCTTTTTTCACATTTATTTTCAATATCTCTGTCCTCTAAAATATGGTAAATTTTTGCAAAAGTTCCATGAAGTCCTGAGAAATGAATATATTCTGTTTTAGTCTCAACAAGAAAATTTCATAAGACCATGTTTCCAAAATGTAGTTTCTCTAGCAATTTGTTTAACTCTAAGTTTTTCATTTTCTTTATTTTCCTGTTAGACTTATCCAAATCTAATATAAAAGGGTTATTGAAATCTCCTTACTTTTCTTTTATTGTCTGTCTTTTTACAGCTCAGTTAATATTTCCTTTATGAATTTTTATGCTAAAGTAGAGTGAATAAGTTTATTACTGATATTGGTTTGTTGTCTATGGTTCCTTTCAACATAATATAGTCCCTTTACTTACTTTATAGTATGAATATTTGCTTTTGCTTTGTTGGATAACATAGTTGTATTTCCTCCCTTTTTGGATTTACTTAATCTATTTTCCCCATCCATTCAGTGTGTGTATGTGTGTATTATTTAAATGTTTTTCATAAGCAACAAATTATGGAGTTTTTTTTTTCCTTATTCAAATTGCCACTCTTTTTCCTTTTCTGGGGATTGTTTAATCCATTTTAAATTATAAGTTAAGTCACATTCTAACCAAAGCTATGTCTTTTCAGTTATTTATCTTAATCTTTTTTTTTTTAAAAGGATGATATTCCAACTGACTTTTTTCCACTTACTCCTGAACCTGTTTCCATTTCATTACCCATTTCTCTTTGGAATTTTGCTTAATTTTTCCTTTCCCTTTTCTGATTATATATAGTTATTCACTTCTTTCCCTGTTTTTGTCTTCCTCTTACTTAGTCAAGTAGATTCCCTCATCTTGCCCTCCCCTTCAACATGTTCTGGTTTTTTTTTTGTGTGTGTGTGCTCCTTTCCAATAAGAGTTTCTCTTTAACTCTCTTCACTATTTACCCTCTATTTCTGTCTGCTCTTACTCTTCTTTTTATGATCCTCTACTTATCTTTTTTTTTTTTTTTTGACTGAGGCAATTGGGGTTAAGTTACTTGTTCAGGGTCACACAGTTAGGAAGTGTTAAGTGTCTGAGGTCAGATTTGAATTCAGATCCTCCTGACTTCAGGGCTGGTGGTCTATCCATTGCACCAACTAGCTACCCCTTATCTTTTTAAAATTATAATGTTTGTTTATTTTTAATACACATTGTTTTGTGAATCATGTTGGGAGAGAAAAATGAAAGCAAAAGGGAAAATCCATGGGAGAGATTTAAAAAAAAACCAGAAAATAAAAGTGAACATATCATGTGTTGATTTACATTCAGTCTCCTTTGTTTTTGTTTTTTTTTTTTTTCTTTATGCAGATGGCATTTTCTGTCCAAAGTTTATTGGGATTGCTTTGGGTCTATGAACTACTGAGAAGAACCAAGCCTTTCATAATCGAATAGCACACACTCTTGCTGCTATTGTGTACAGTGTATTTCTGTTTTCATTCAACATCAGTTAATGTAAATATTTCAGGTCTTTCTATAATTAGTTTGTTCATAAATTTTATGGAACAATAATATTTTGTTAACTTCATATACCACAACTTCTTCAACCATTTCTCAACTGATGGACATCCACTCCTTTTCCAGTTCTTTGCTACCAAAAAAAGAGCTGCTACAAATATTTTTGAATATGAGGATACTTTTCCCTCTTTCTTTGATTTCCTTGAGATACAGACCCAGTAATGGCATTGGTGGGTCAAAGAGTGCAGTTTTATAGCTTTTTGGGCATAGTTCCAAATTTCTCTCCAGAATGGTCAGATAGTTTCACAACTCCACCAATAAAGCTTTAGTGTCCCAGTTTTCTCACATCCCCTCCAACATATATCATTTTTTCCCATCAGTCAATCTGAGAGGTGTGAGGTGGTACCTCAGAAGTATTTTAATTTGCATTTCTAATCAATAATGATTTAGAGAATTTTTTCATATAACTATAAATGACTAATTTTGTCATCTGAAAATTGTCTGTTCATATCCTTTGACTATTTATTAATTTCTTATAAATTTGACACAGTTTTTTACATATTTTAGAAATGAGGCCTTTATCAGAAATACTGGCTGTAAAGATTTTTCCCCAACTTTTTACTTCCCTTTTAATCTTGTTTCTGTTGTTTTTGTTCATGCAAATCCTTTTTTAATTTGAGGTAATCAAAGTTGTCCATTTTGCCTTTCATAATGTTCTCTAGTTTTTTGATCATAAATTCCTCCTTTCTCCAAAGAGCTGACAGGTAAATTATCCCTTGTTTTCCTTATTTGTTTATGGTATAATCATATATCCATTTTGTATGTATCCATTTTGACATTATTTTGGTATAGGGTGTGAGATGTAAATCTATGTAGACTTTCTGACATATTTTCCAGTTTTCCCAGCAATTTTTGTCACATATTGAGCTCTTATTTCAGAAGTTGGAGTTTGGGGGTTTATCAAATTCTAGATTGCTATTAGCATTTATTATTGTGTTGTGTGTATCTATTCTATCCCACTGATTCATCACTCTATTTCTTTGCTTGTACCAAATGGTTTTGATTACTGCTGCTTTATAATATAATTTTAGGTTTGGTACTTCTATCCTTTACACTTTTTTCATTAATTCAATTGACATTCTTGACTTTTTGTTCTTCCAGTTGAATTTTGTTGTTATTTTTTTCTAATTCTATAAAATGTTTTGGTAATTTGATTAATATGGCACTGAACAAGTAGACCAATTTAGCCAGAATTGTCATTTTTGTTATGTTAGCTGGGCTTAGCCATGAACAACTGATCTTTTTTCCAATTGTTTATATCTAATTTTATTTGTAGGAGAAGTGTTTTATAATTTTCTTCATATAATTCTTGGCTTGTTTTGGCAGGTATTTTATTTTGTCTACAGTAATTTTAAATGAAATTTTGCTTTCTATCTCTTGCTGATAGACATTGTCAGTAGTATATAGAAATGCAAATGTTTTGTGTGTGTTTATTTTATATACCACAACTTTGTTAAAGCTGTGAATTGTTTCCAGGAAGTTTTTGGATGTTTTTCTAGGATTCTCTAAGTATATCATCATGTCATCTGCAAAGATTGATAGATACATTTTGTCACTGCTTATTCTAATTCCTTCAATTTCTTTTTCTTTTCTTATTGCTAAAGTCAACATTTCTACTACAATGTTGAATAATGGTGGTGATAATAGACATCCTTGTTTCACCCCTGATTTTATTGGGAATGTATCCAGCTTCTCTCCATTTCAAGTAATGCTTGCTGTAGGTTTTAGATAGATACTGCTTATTATTTTAAGGAAAACTCCATTTATCCCTGTATTTTCTGGTGTTTTTAATAAGAATGGATGCTGTATTTTGTCAAAAGTTTTTCTTTATCTATTGAGATTAGCATATGATTTCTGTTGGTTTTGTTGTTATTGATATGGTCGATTAAGGTACTAATTTTCCTGAATCAGGAATAGTTGATTCAATAGTTCAATAGTTTATTGAATCAACTCTGCATCATGATCTGAAAAAGAAACATTTTACTATTTATGAATTTTTACATTTGATTGTGAGGTTTTTATGCCCTAATACATAGTCAATTTTTGTGTAGGTGCCATGTACTGCTGAGAAAAACATGTATTACTTTCTGTCCCTATTCAATTTTCTCCAGAGGTCTATCATATCTAAGTTTTACAGGATTCTATTAACCCCCTAGGTTTTTTCTTGTTCACTTTGGGGTTAGATTTTTCTGAGTCTGAGAGGGTAATGTTGAGGTCTTCCTCTAGAATAGTTTTGCTCTCTATTTCTTCTTGTAACTGGCTTTGAATTTTCTCTAGGAATTTGCCTGCTGTATCACTTGGTGCATACACATTTCGTGTCCTTACTTCAGCTGAAGCATAATAAACTCTGTTCCAGCCTTTTAACTTTATTCTGTGTGTCTCTCTTTGTCAAATGTATTTCTTGTAAACAACATCTTGTAGGATTTTGTTTTTTTAATCTACTCTATTTGCTTCTGTTTTATGGGAGAGTTCATCCCATTCACATTCATATACCGACTCTGTATTTCCCTTCAGCCTATTTTCTCCTCTATAGATAATTTTGTTCTCTTTTTATTCTGTCCTCAGTCCTGTGTTTTTTTAACTACTTTATCCACTACCTTATCTTCTATGAATCCTTCCCTCTTCCTTTTACCTTTTACCCTAATGTTTCTGCCCTCCTTTCTATCCTATTACTCCCTTTTTCTCCTCTTTGTCCTCTTACTTCTTTTTAGAGTTAGATAAATTTCTATACCCAGTTGAATGATTAATTTATTCCCTCTTACAGCCAAAGTAAATGAGATCCATCTTCAGACAAGACTCATCCTCCTCCTTTCTTTCCCTTGATTGTAATAGGTCTTTTGTATTTTTCATGTGAACTAATTTTCCCATAATACCTCCCCTTTCTTCTTTGTCCAGTATTTCTTCCACCCTTTAATGTCTTTTTCTTTGATGTCATCACATCAGAGTCACAACCACACCCTCAGTCCATATGATGCCCCCTTCTATCTGCCCCATGACAGATACATTTCTCAAGTGTTACAGATGTTGTTTTGCTATCTAGGGATATAATCAATTTAACCAATAAATGCAAATCCGGCCCCGCCATTTACCTTTTTATAAGTTCTCTTGTTTCCTGTTTGTAGATTAAATTTTAGTTCTGTTTTTTTTTTTCCCAATAGAAATGATTGAAAGTCTCTTACTTCACTGAAGCTCCATCTCCTCTCCTGAAAGATAATGCTGAGTCTCACTGGGTAGTTAATTCTTGGTTGTTATCCTAGGGCCTTTGCCTTCCAGAAAATGGTATTACAGGGCATCTAATCTTTTATTACAGAAGCTCCTGGATCTTGGGTGATCCTGAATGTTGCTTCTTGATATTTGAATTCTTTTTGTCTGGCAGTTTGTAGTAATTTTTTTCTTTGAGATTGTAATTTTGGAGTTCTGTAACAATGTTTCTTGGGGTTTTCCTTGTAGGATCTCTTTCTAGAGGCAATTGATGGATTCTTTCAATGAGTATTTACCCCTTTGTTTCTAGAATATTGGGGCAGTTTTCCTTAATGATCTTGTAGAATGCTGTCCAGGCTCTTTTTAAAATTGTTTTTTCTGGATCTATTTTCCAGGTTGGCTATTTTTCCAATGAGCTATTTTATATTTTCTTCCATTTTTTCATTCTTTTTAAGTTTATTTGATTGATTCTTGCTCTCACAAAGTGACTAGTTTCCTTTTACTCTGTTTTAGTTTTTAATGTGTATTTTCTTCATTTGGCTTTTGTATCTCTTTTTCCATTTGGTTAATTCTACTGTTTAAGGAGTTGTTTTCTTCAAACAAATTTTTTTCCCTTTCCTTTTCCAAGCTGTTGACTCTCTCACACATACCTCTCATTTCCTTTCTCATGTTTTCTTCTCCCTCTCTTATTTGCCTTTTGAAATCTTTTATAAGCACTTACAAGAAACCTCTTTGGGTTTGTGAACAGTTCATCTCCCTCTTTGAGATTTCTTCTGTGAACATTTTGTCCTCATCTGAGTTTGTATTTTGGTCTGCTCTGTCACCACAATCGCTTTCTATCGTCAACGTTCTTTTCAGTTTCGTGCTCATTTTCTTTCCTTTTCTTTTGGGCATTTCCTCTTTTTTTTTTTTTTTTTTTTTTTTTTTTACTTTTATGATTTAGCTCTCCTTCTGGGATAAAGATAGTACTGTCTCAAGCTTCCTTTGCAGCTCTGAAGCTTGGCTTTGAGCACAGGGACCCCTTGTGGTATCAGGGTGTACCTTTGCTTGCTCTGTTCAGGAAACAACCTGGTTTCCCAGAGTTTGCCTTCTGAGCTGTGATTAGGAGCTGCCCCCTCTGCTCCCCCACTATGTTCCTCTACTGTACCAGAACTGAAGGTCTTAGTTGCTGATCTGCTGTGATTAATATTCTCTCACCAGTTTCCCAAAGTCTATCTGACCTGGGCTGAAAACCCTTTTCACCCCAGTGACTCTGACCTTTCCTGAAGTATTTTCAGTTTGTCTTGAGCTGGAGAGGGGTTTCATTTCATCAGACTGTCCAGAGGCTTGGTTTCATGTGGTTTTCAAGGGAAACTGGGAGAGCTTGAACAGCTTTATGGCTTTACTTCCTTCTACACCCCCCCCCCCATCTTGGCTCCATTTCTGGATCTTTGGCTCTGTCCTTATCTAATCCTAATTTTCTGCATTTCTCATGGAATCAAAGCTTTTGAGGTGTCCATTTTTGGATCTTCTTTTTAAGCAGTTTTGCCACTGTCTTACTGAGCTTTCCTCCAGAGCATTCTTTTTTTGTAGTGCCTCACTCCAAAAAATCTCAGTTCCTGCAGATTTTAATGAGGAAGCAGACCCAAAGCAGTCATACCCCCCAAAAAGTTCCAGTGTATCTACCCCACTTGCTTTATCCCCTTCCTTCCCCAATTGGCTCAAAATTTCTTCCCTGAGCTCACTATATTCCATTTCCTGGGAGGGATCAGTTGTACTAGGAGTTCCACCTCCTCCTACTCATGATGTAGCATGAGTAGTCCTTTGGGGCAGGAAATCCTCATAGACAATAGTCAGTACAAGATCCTCATCTTATTTCTTTTTTAAATACTAAAGTGATTTCATTTATTTTTTTCTCATGTAATAGCACTTTATTCCCCCCCCCCCAATTATATATATGGTATTCTACATTATTTTAGTAAGATTTTCAGTTCTAATGTTTTCTCCCTCCCTCTCTTAGCTCCCTCCTCCCAAAGACAGCAAGTTTTCTGGTTTAGGTTATACATGTAAAATCATTTTAAGCACATTCCATATTAGTTATGTTTTAAAAGAAGAATTAGAAAAAAGGGAAAAGCATGAAAAAGGAAAAATAAAAACTCATTTTTTCACTTTTCAAAAAGTGAAAAATATATGCTTTGTTCTACATTCAGTCTCTATAGCTCTTTCTTTGGATGTGAGCATTTTCCATCACAAGTCTATTGGAATTTCCTTGAATCACCACATTGCTGAGAAGAGCTAAGTTTATCATAGCTGATCATCATACACTGTTGCTATTATTGTGTACAATGTTCTCTTGCTTCTACTCACATCACTCAGCATCAGCTCGTGTAAGTCTTTCCAGGTTTTTCTGAAATCTGTCTGCTTATCATTTCTTATCAAACAATAGTATTCCATTACATTCATACACTACAATTTGTTCTGTCATTCTCTAAATGGTGGGTATGCTCTCAATTTCCAATTTTTTGCCATCACAAAAATATCTCCTATATAAATCTATATTTATATATGAGTTCTTTTCCTCTTTTATGATTTTTGGGATACATACTTAATAAATGTATTACTGGATAGTCACAATTTTATAGCCTTTTGGTCAAAGTTCCAAATTGCTCTACAGAATGTTTGGATCATTTCACACCTCCACCAGTAGTGCTTGTCCCATTTTCTCACATCCCTTTCAACATTTACCATTTTCTTTTTTCATCTTGGCTAATCTTAAAGGTATGAGGTGGTACCTTAGAGTTGCTTTAATTTTTATTTCTTCAGTTGATAAGGATTCAGAGTATTTTAAATATTCCTCTATATAGCTCCCATCTAATTTCATAGGACATTTCTCCCCCTTCTGAAACCACCAATTCATTCTCCCTCTTTTACCCCCTTCTCATTACTCTTCACCTATTTTCTTTGAGGAATTTCTTTTTCTAAGAGACCACTTTCCCTCATGGCTGTTCTGTCTTGAACAAAGTGAATTACTCATTCTTTTTGAACTCCTCCCCTATCCCCTTCTATTCAGCCTTTCATTTTCCTAACAAAGGGAGGAAGTATGGAGTGATTCCAAGCAATTGTTCTAGATGAGTGGAAATACAATAGAAAGGGACAAGAAAACAGTAAGAATTCTTGCTTCCTCATATCAATTTAGAAAAACACATATAAGGGGTAGATAGGTGGTGCAGTAGATAGAGAACCAGCCTTCAAGTCAGGAGGATCTGAGTTCAAATCTGATCTCAGATATTTCCACTTCCTAGATGTGTAACCCTGGGCAAGTCATTTCACTCCAATTGTCTCAGCAAAAAAATTTAAAAAAAAATAGAAAAATATAAACATGATCTATGTTCTACAGTATTTTCTTTTATTTTGTCAAATATTCCCCAATTGCATTTCAATCTGGTTTGGCTGAGTTTAGGAATGCTTCTTATGCAATAGTGTTTGACACTTTCTACTGCAGACAGCTCTCTAATAAGTTGGAAAAATATTGGTGAGTATTGTTAGAAATGATTTCTCCCAAATGGCAAATATATTGTACATATATTGTATCTAAGATATACTGTAACCTCTTTAACATGTATAGGACTGCTTGCCATCTGGGGGAGGGGGTGGAGAGAGGGAGGGGAAAATCAGAAAAGAAGTGAGTGCAAGGGATAATGTTGTAAAAAATTACCCTGATATGGGTTCTGTCAATAAAAAGTTATAATTATTTAAAAAAAAAAGATTGAAATCAACTTGAATAATAAAAGTTAGAGGTGGAAGAAAAAAAAAGAAATAGCAGATTCAGTCCCTATCTCTTACTAGTCAATTTAAATTGTTGATTATCGTATAGGTCATTTAGGAAATTGAAAAAAATACCTCCATAATTTTCAGTCTGTACTATTAGGCCGTTGTTTGTTGGCCTATCAATTGTTACAATTAAATGGTACAGTGGTTAAAGTTTGAGGCCTAGATTCAAGATCCATCTCAGCTGCTTACTATTTGTATGACTCTGAACAAGTCACTTCATCTGTATGCCTCAATTTTCTTATCTGTAAAATGATGATAATTATAAAATGTACCTCTCAAGGATGTTGTAACATAAAATGAGATGCAATTTGTAAAGTGCTTTGAAAACTTTATTATTGGTTTTGTTATTTTCAAAGGCATTCAAGTAAGATGCTCATTGCTTTGAATATAATTACTATTATCTTCAACGGGGCTGTATTAAATAATTTCTAAGGTTTCTTTTTAATCATAAATATGTTATCATATGATTTTCCAAATGTAAACTATTAGCCAAAATGACTCTGGCTCAGAATGCCAATTGATCAATGGGAATCCATCCCCAGTATTTTAACATGAACTCATAGCACCTGTTCCACTCTCCTATGGGCTATTATTAGTGAGTCAAAAAAATATACATACATTTGTATCCCCAAAATAGCCTATCACTTTATTCTAATTTGGCTTTGTAAAAAGATTAATTTATGGCATTCGAGATTCAAGAAAACAATAATTCCATTGTCTGAGAGACATAGAAAATCAAATTCTTGAGATTGTGTGGAACAAAGCAAGTCTATTCATGATTGTTAATAAGAAGGTTTCCAATTAGTCTTCAGGATTAATTTTTCTATTCTTCAAAACCTGAAATACTTTGACATAGTAAATAAAGAACTGGAGTCATATCTAGAAGTTGAGAGTTCAACTTTAACTTTTGATACACGATGGTATGTGACCTTGGACAAAGAGTTTAACCTTTTAGTACTCTAGACAATAATCAAAGACTATAAATTGAAGGTACCACCAGATTGATTGAAAGATTGGAAGAACTTTTACTAGGAGGATCCCTGTTTCAGAAATGACAATTCTCATCTCTGTCTTCTATCAAACCTACAAGAATTTAACTCCCGATATAAAGTGAACATTATTTTCAAATAAGCTAGTCCCTGCATGTAATAATGATATATCCTTTCCTCTCTAGCTGTGTTGATATGCTAATAATTTAGATTCTCTGGCTTTGCTTCCTGAATCTGCAAAATAGAGATGATCATATCCTACTTAGATGAATACAGTTATGAATTTGTTCAGTTTGGAAATGAAATTGAAATTATATTAAAAAAGCAATTAAAATATTTATGATCTTTAACCCAGGAGTCAGATTGCTAAAAAGGTCAGGGACAAAGAGAATGGTCCCATATTCATCAAATTATCTGTAGCATCTCTTTTTGAATTATCAAAGTAATATTAGAAACAATGATGTCATTGCCCATCAAGTGTGGAATTACTAAATAAATCATGGTCTATAATTGTAATGAAATATTACTATGATAAAGAGGTGAATGAACATATGAATTATTCGGAAAAGTATGGATAAATGTGATAAAAATAAGGACCAGGAAAACAATGCATTCTATTAATAAAATAATATAAACAATAGGGATAAAATTAGCCAAAATTGAATTCTATGTTATATATAATGATTTAATTTGCCCCATAAGAAGAGATGAGGAAATTAATATTCTTCTCATCTTTATAGAAAGAATTATAGATTTGGAGAAATTTCTATGTTCTATGAAGCTGATATATCCATTAGTTTTATTAAACTATTTTTTGTAATGGGCTGAGGCTTGAGTTGATGCACTGGGGTCCCAAGCACATGAGGCTAAATAGTAATTGGACTATACTCTATTAATATACATGCTTGGATAAAGAATGGCCCCCACCTACTCTCTGTGCAAGTCCTGATGTGTTGTATAGGAAATGACGATTTTGGTGGGTGGAGGCAGAGAGAGAGGAAGAGAGGCTGGGAGAGATTGGGCCTGGGTTCTCTGCTCGTAGTTGCTGGTTGTGTGGCTGCTGGTCTAGCTAGCTTCTTGACTCAGCTGCACACATTGCTATCGCCCATTCTCTTCCACCTCTGATCTTTCTTCACTGAGAATAAAGATTGACGATTTTCCCCTAACCTGAATTCCTGACTCCGGCTGATTTTAAAATACACGGTTTTCACAATTTTTCTTTCTCTTTTTTATCCTTGAGTTAGCAGACCTATTACATGGAGTGTGGTACTAGACAAACAAGCCAAAGTACTTATAAACTAAGAAAATGAATGAAATTAATATCAAAATATTAAAACAAAGAATATAGCTAGAATAATGTCTGTACCTGAAGTTGTCAGGCCATTTTAAATTATCAGACTTCATACCAGATTTTCATGGATATTATATGAAAATATTTTTAAGGATGATATATAATCAAATTAACTGATTCAAAGAAATACAAATTAAAACTAATTATTAAATTGACATCTAAAACCCTGAAGTGAAAATTTAATTAATTTCATTCATTTTCTTAGTTTATAAGTACTTTGGCTTGTTTGTCTAGTACCACACTCCATGTAATAGGTCTGCTAACTCTTTTTTTTGTTCTTTCTTCATTAGCTCCTACTGTCATTAAAGTATTTTATTCTAACATTTTAAATTATGATCTTTGATAATGATTTGGTTTTTTCATTGGGACATCTATCAGACTTATATAATTGGCACTGAACTACATGCTAGGCTGACTGAAAATTTAGTCAAATAAGTTCTTATATTTGTCAAAAAGAATTCATTTCATCAAAAATTCAGATATCTTTGTAGTTAATGAGGTGAAAGTCATCAATATAATGCCTGCAAATGTCAGTGACCTATTCTCTGATAAGAAATGTAATAGTAACCAGCCACCTCAACATGTGAGTGCTTATTGACAAAATTCAGACAATAGGATATATGATGGAGCAACACAAAGTCATCAAGAATACTTGAAGATCCTTTTTTCTCTTTATTACAAATCTATGATTTCACTGTTATTGGAGACTATCAGTATGGGACCTTTCTTCAATAATTAAAGAAATATCTGTGTTTTGTAATGCTAGGAAAAAGAAGAAGATGCCTTTTAGAAATAAAGCTGAGTGCAAATTTATAATACAGTAAGGAAATGAAGTCATCATAAAATATAAAATTGATAATTTTACCTACATTAAAGAAAAACCTTTTGCATTTACAGACAGAAATAGTGGCCCTATGGAGAGGAGCCAGTTTCATATGGAATGTGAGAAATTTAATTTTGGATATTTTAAAATTGAGTTTCCAAGTGAATATCTAGTAGAAATTTCTAACATCAGTTGGAAATATGGGTCTAGAGATTTAAGTAATACTTATGGAGAAGACATTGCTGGGGGTCACCTTTAAGAGAGAATATTGAACACAAGAAAATGAAGGAGATAACAACACATTTAATCATTACAAACCAGTTACCATAATCAGGAGACAAAAATAACCTGGAAAATTCCCCAGCCAACAATCATTTTATCAGGCAAAAAATATGGCAGTTAAGTAAAACACTGGCTTAATCTATGATTTCTTTTGGAAAACTTTACAGATCATGATGGAAGATGAGATTCATTAACTGCAGACAAAATAATTTATTAAAAAAATAAAGTTAAGGAAAAAACACACTTTCAGTAAGAATGGTACTCCTAAACCGGATTAACCTGAAAAGTTTTTTTAGAAGAATTGGGAAAGAAAACAGTAAATAGATATGAAATTTAATAGATTTGATTGTGTTTTTGTTGTAATTAATTCCCATAAGTGATTGTGATAGAAATAGAAATTCAATTTGGGATGCTGCTATATAAAGATCCAATAAGGGAGTAGAAAAGATACCAAAAATGAAGTCCAAAAAAACAGTTGGACCTAACCAAAAAATAGGGAAGTCTATGCTCAACAAAATGTCTCAAATTGAAAATTTGGAGAAAACACAAGGATACATGGGAGGTACTTTTAAAAAAAGCACTTGGGTATGTTTCAATAGCAACTCACTTGCATGCTTACTTTCACAATTCTATTTTTTATGAGAATGGTCTATATACACAATCATAGATATCTTTGATAAAAACATGCTGTGTCATTTGATGATGATTTCCTACAGAATACCACATTTTTAGTCATGCATCTAATTGAAATACTGAGAGAATAGGAGTTTCCTCTCTGCCATTACTTGGTTTTTCAAAACCATTTAACTTGATAGAATATGCAGTTTCAAAGATTTCTCAAATATGGTTTCTCCCATGCATATATAAATAATTACACAATTCCATGACAGATGCAAGTAGGAGAAAATGTGTTTACATCAAGCAAGGTACAAAGCAGAGAGGCAAATGCCCAACTAATATATTCACCAGCATCATGGAAACTTTTATGTGCAGAATCCAAACAGAATACCAAAAGTCTCCAAATTCCCTTATTCATTGATGACTTTGTATTAACTATATGGAGCCTTTGGACACCAAATAGTTTTCTTAGTAATTTTCAAGAAACTATTGGTTTTGTCAACCACACTAGAAAAATAAGGTATTTGGAAAATTAATATAAGGAAATATTAATTTATTGTGCAGTTGTTTCAAGCATGTCTGACTTTTTATGACTCCATTTGAGGTTTTGTTGGCAAACATTTTGGAGTCGTTTCCCATTTCCTTTTCCAGTTCATTTTATAGAAGACGAATTGAGGTTAAGAAACTTAAGTGGTTTGCCCAGGCTCACACTGCTGGTAATTGTCTGAGGCTGGATTTGAACCCAAGAAGATGAGTCTTCCTGACTTTTGGCCCAGGAAAAGCCACTGTGTTATCTGGTTGCCTCTAATATTACTATTGACATTTATGTGGTACCTTCTATGTGTCAGACAGTATATTGAGAACTTTAAAATTATCTCATCTGAATTATGCTCATTTTATTAATGAAGGAACTGAGGCAAGTAGAAGTCAAATAACTTGCAGAGAGTCACATAGGTAATATAAGTGTCTGAGGCCAGATTTCAACTTTTCTTCCTGATTTTAGGTCTACTTATAGACTCACATAGGTAAGATTGTCTCTATCTCTCTTCCTCCCCCCTCCCCCCCCCCGCTTCTCTGTTTTTCTGTCTCTGTTTCTATTTCTCTCTGTTCTCTCTGTCCCTGACACACACACACACACACATTCTCTCTCTCTCTCTGTCTCTCTGTCTCTGTCTCTGTCTCTGTCTCTCTCTCTCTCTCTCTCTTTCTCTCTCTAATTCTCTCTTTCTCTCTCTAACTTTCTCTCTCTCTAACTCTCTCTCTCTCTTTCTCTAAGTCTCTCTTTCTCTCTCTCTCTCTTTAACTCTCTCTTTCGCGCTCTCTCTCTCTCTCTCTCTCTCTCTCTCTCTCTTTCTCTCTCTCTCTCTCTCCCTGCCCTTTCCCCCTCCCTCCCTCCCTCCTCCATGTTTTGTAGATGCATTTGTAGATTAACAAAGCCTTGGGCTAAGGCCAAAGAATTCAATAAATAAAGGTTTCAGTAGATTGCAAGTTCCATATGGGTCAATAATGTTATAAGGAATATAACTCCATTGCTTTAGGGAAACTGTACGGTAATTTTGATGATCCTAAGTTGTTTTATGTTACAGAATTCTCATTAACAATTATATTCAGAAGCCACTAAGTGGTGCAGTGAATAGAATGCTGAATCTGGAGTCAGAAAACTTCAGTTTGAGTCCATCATCAATTGCTTTTTAATCATATCACCATTGACAAGTTATTTAATTGCTGCCTCAGTTCTTCACCTGCAAAATGGAAATAATAATAAGACCTACTTCCTATGCTTGTCAGGTTAAAGGAGATAATAGTTGAATTTTGTAAAATTTAAATCTCTATATAATAGCTAACTATAATTATTTTTAATATTTCAGGAATGATAGAATACTACCACATATTACAGGTGATACAAACAAGCAATAGGGAAATGCAAAAATTAATTTAAGTAAGCTTCAAATGATCGTTTCTTTGTGAAAAATCATGAACAGAAAAGTGGGTGGTCAAGTAGCTAGAATGTGAGACTATAGAGCAGTGTTTTTAAGTTTTTAGTGTCATAGACCATTTTGGTAGTCAAATTGTAAACCTCTTCTCATCATGTTTCAAAATGCACAAAATAAAATATATAGAACTACAAAGGAAACCTAATATCCTGAAATGCAATTATCAAAATATTTTTTAAAAAAGAAAACAAATTCATGGACTACAGTATTAACAACCCTGAAATAGAATGGAGCATTAAATACATTGGATGTAGAGACATTGAAAGAACTAGAGGAAATCTTTCAGTGCATTGAGTAGGTGCTTAAATAAGATTTATATAAAAATATAGATGAGAATAAATTTAATGGGTAAGGAAAGCCTTGGGGATAAGGGAATGTTAGGATTTTATATTATCAATGTTGTTAAAAGAAAAAGAGAAAAATGGAGGCCAATAAGTTATACATAAGGATCCTTGTAGATCACACATTAACAGAAAACCACATTTTAATATTACCTATATTTTATCATATTTTTTATTAATTTTGTTATCTATTTCCCAATTACATTTTGATCTATTTTGAGCCACACTCAAGAGTGTTGGCCATGAAGCACCTGTGGGATATTTTTGGCACCTTTTTACTTAAAAATGTATTAAAGAATAAAATTAAATTGGATGGGGGGGAGGGGCAGTGGTGGGAAGGGACATTGCAATTTGTATGAAGAATCAGAGGAAGGTTTATGAAGGGCGTAGCATTTGAGATGGGACTCAAAAGATGGTGAGGAACTCAGTAAATAAAGGTTTCAATAGATTGCAAGTTCCATATGGGCCAATAGTGTTATAAGGCAAGCTAAAAAGCTAATGCATTCTTAGATTGCATTTAGAGTCATTGCTTACAGGAATAAGGAGGTAATAGTTCTCCAGTATGCTCTTTCCATCAGACTTCATCTGGAGTAATTGGTTGAGTTCTGGGAATTAAAGTTTGGGAAGGACATTGATCAATTGGAAAATATCCAGGAAGGTTGAAAGGGGTAGGTCATGGTCTCTTCAAGTATTTGGAAACATCGTTATTATGAGCACTTCAGGAAAGCAGAAGGAAGATTGGTCACTTACTTAAAATTGAAAAGAAAATCAGAGACCATTTGCTTTCCACCCCTCTTTGTAGAGACAAGGAAACTTAGTTCCAAGGAAGTTAAATAGCTTACTCAGATAATCAAATGGGAGCTGGGTTTGAATTCTTGTCCCTCTGACTCCAGAGTCAGTTTTTTTCCCACTACAATTATCTGCCTGATTTAATAGTAAATGCATATATACTGGTTAATATATTAAATCACATATTGTATGTTGGGGCAACTAGATGGCATAGCAGATATAGTAGTGAGCCTGAAATCAGAAAGACATGAGTTCAAATTCAGTTTCAGATACTTTCTAGTTGTGTGACCCTACACAAGTCACTTATCCCTGTTTGTCTCAGATTTTTCATTTGTAAAACGAGCTGTTGGACATGGTAAACTACTTCAGTATCTTTGACAACAAAAGTCTGATAGTATCACAGAGTGTCAGACATAACTGACTATGCACTATTTTATAAATTATTTTATCCCAGAATTAAACAAGAGGTATAGAGTTGGCTATATTTCCTTCAAGCCATTATAGCAGCATTCCTTTAATCAGATCAAACTTTTCACAGGAACAAAAATTTATCTTTTAAAATTTTTTATAAAGCTTTTTGTTTTGAAAACAAAGGCAGCTTTCAACATTCACCCTTGTAAAACCTTGTGTTCCTATTTTTTTCTTCCCTCTCTTTTCCCCAGCCTCTCCTTTAGATGGCAAGCAACAGGGCAGACAGAAGCAAGCTGTTGTAATACTTATGGAATATGGACTAAGGATCATAGGACCTTCAGATAAAATTAACTTCCACTCAGCATTAATGGTAACTCATTTGGTCACCAAAGAGTTATGTGATCATTCTCATTCTCTGTCTCAGTTTCTGTGATTGTGTCTCATTCTGTATTGTGTCTCTGTCTCTCTCTCTTCTCTCTCTCTCTCTCTCTCTCTCTCTCTCTCTCTCTCTCTCTCTCTCTCTCTCTCTCTCTCTCTCTCTGTCTTTCTTTGTTTCTGTCTCTGTCTCTGTCTCTCCCCCCACCCCCTTCAGCAAAATCATGGGATACCTTATTGACAACCCATGTGCTTTAGTGGTATCTTTGGGATATCAAGAATAAAATGGGGATAGTGGCTCAACAGGACCTCTTATAATGAACCTGAGGAAGAGCACAACCAGAATCATAGGATGGTAAGGCATGAGTAGATTTTGATCTTTCTTGTTTGAAGAAGTAACTGCATCTATGAGATTATTGGTCCATTGGAATATTTGAATACAATAATTGGATATGGCAAGGGAGAAGGTTGTGTTGTGCCACAGTTCCCTTTTAATGTCTTGATCCAGTTTCCCTAATTGTCCTACATCAGTTACTCTGCCTCAGGCTATTACCATTCCCTCTTAATGTTTGATAGAATAAAGGTTTTATATCTTAGACATCAATAGAATATCAGGAGCCTCTCCACATCTCCAGTACCTCCCTCCATTATGTCATCCTAGGTGCCTCCCTCCATTATGTAATCCCAATCCTAAATACACCCCCCCCATTATGCCATCATGCTTGTTACTCTATAAAAGAATCCTTGTATGGAACTTTTGCTGCTGGCTTCTTGGAGATGATAGTCTCATTCATCCCTGAGACCAAACCATGAATCTATTTGATCTCAGTAAATCTCTCCCTTCCAGATAAATTATTAAAAACTCTTTATTTTTTTAAATAGCCTTTTATTTACAGGTTATATGCATGGGTAACTTTACAGCATTAACAATTGCCAAACCTCTTATTCCAATTTTTCACCTCTTACCCCCCCCCCTCCCCAGATGGCAGGATGACCAGTAGATGTTAAATATATTAAAATATAAATTAGATACACAATAAGTATACATGACCAAACCGTTATTTTGCTGTACAAAAAGAATCAGACTCTGAAATATTGTACAATTAGCTTGTGAAGGAAATAAAAAATGCAGGTGGGCATAAATATAGGGATTGGGAATTCAATGTAATGGTTTTTAGTCATCTCCCAGAGTTCTTTCTCTGGGCGTAGCTGGTTCAGTTAATTACTGCTCCACTGGAAATGATTTGGTTGATCTCGTTGATGAGGATGGCCAGGTCCATCAGAACTGGTCATCATATAGTATTGTTGTTGAAGTATATAATGATCTCCTGGTCCTGCTCATTTCACTCAGCATCAGTTCGTGTAAGTCTCTCCAGGCCTTTCTGAAATCATCCTGTTGGTCATTTCTTACAGAACAGTAATATTCCATAATATTCATATACCACAATTCATTCAGCCATTCTCCATCTGCTGGGCATCCATTCAGTTTCCAGTTTCTAGACACTACAAAAAGGGCTGCCACAAACATTCATGCACATATAGGTCCCTTTCCCTTCTTTATAATCTCAAATTATTAAAAACTCTTTAATCTCTATATTGCCTCAGTTTCTCTGGCATTACATTATCATTGGGTACAAATAAAATGTTGGGATTATTTATGCATTTCCACTGATGTATGTATTTTGCATTTAGAAATAAAGGAGATAACTTTTTAAAAATATCAGTTTTAATGTAATATATTCCAGTAAATTCCATTGACTAAAATTAAGGAAAGGAAAAACATGCAAAAATGATATAATGAATTAAAATATATTTCTTATTTTATCTATTGTATTTATTTTGTATTTTTCCCATTAGTAAGTGTTTGTCTATATATATCCTATTTTATGATTATCAGGAGACAGTGGAAGGACAGATTTAAAAAAAATTCATGAAACTGAAAAAATCATCTAATTCACCTAGAAATAGTTTGTCTAATTTACTAATAGTTTAACATTTGGGAGTGATAAAAATAATTAAGTATTGAAAGAGATGAGTTGAAAGTCCCATTATCTATATGATAATGAGGGAAAGAAAAAGATGAAAATTTTTAATCCAAATAAACCTTCAACCACAGTTGAACTCTATCTTTGAAATATAAAGCAGGCACTGTATCCATTAAGCTGCAAGGGCTTGGCTAACATCCATGAGATACTGTAGGACTACAGGAATGTAATAGATATACAAACACATATAGCAGGCATAAAGTGAACTTAAGTTCAAAGAAAGTACATTCTTTTTTCATTTATAACCATTGAAAGCAGTTTGGTTTTCTTTTTAAGTTAAAGTTAATAATGAAAAAAAAAAAGCAGAACTGTCTACTATGTTGAGAAAAAATTGTTGGTGCTAAATTCTAATCCTAACCAATCATTGTTATTAGTTGACTTAATTTTGTTCTCATATTGGTTCTTCTATTTATTTATTTTATTATTATATTATTATTACTACTCTATTTTAATGGTTAAGAGAATTTTGTCTCCTAAAGAATAGTATCTACTCTGCAACTTATAGTTTTAAAGAATTATCAGTATATCTTGTTTAAAATTAAGAGGCATTTATTGAGCATTGTGTCAAAGAAAAGGAAAAACAAATCAAAGCAAAAGCACACTTAAATAAACAGTCCTTTTTCTCTAGGATCTCATAGTCCAATGAAAGAGAGAGTATGCAAACAACTATTTAATAGTTCAGGGAAGACAACAGCAATAATGGGGAATGAATTCTTATAGAAGATAGGAATTGAAGGAATTCAGGGAAACTAGAGTTTTAGGAGATAATTCAGGACATGAAGGCAGCCAGTGAAAAGGCATAGAGTTGGTCTATCTTGGGCTAGAAACAGCAAGGAAGTCAATGTTGTTACTAGACAGAGTATATGTAGAATACATGTCATGACTGAAAAGGTAAGATGAACCCTCTCCTTTCTTTTCTTTAGGTTTTCCTGTCACTACTTTCTTTATTTTCTTTTCCTTTCAGTTTAACCACCCTTTCTCAAGAGAGTGGTTCGGGACTCCTGGAGTTGTTCAAGAGAGTGGTTAGTACTAGGGAAAGAAAAAAAAAAACTGGAAAAACAGATTTGAGAATTATCTTCATTGAATGGTAATCCAAACCACTGGGACAAATAAAATCAAGAAAAATAGTATAAAGAGAAAAGAGCTTAGGACAACAGAGGTACCTCTCTTAGTTAAGAGCCATGATCTGGATGAAGATCCAGCTAAGGTGGTTGAGAAAAAATGGTCAATCTAGTAGGAAAAGAATCAAGAAAGAAGAATGATGCAAAAACCAAAGGAAAAGTGTGTAACAAGAAGAGGATGATCAACAGGAGGTAGAGAGGTTAGGAAGTTTAAGGATTAAGAAAAGGCCCCTCAATTTGTCAATTAAGAGACTATTGGTAACTTTGCAGAGAAGTGTCACATACCCACCATATGTCAAAAACAACGCTGGAATCCTGGATTTTCTACCTCTCTGATTGATTCTCTCTCCATTATATCCCACTGACCTCTAGTGACTGACTTGATCAATTGATATATGGAAAACTGTCTATCTATAGTTAATTCATGCTTTCATTCTAATATTTAAGCATCCCAAATGACAGCATTCTTCATCACCAGTCAGCAGGGAATTTGAATTATTTTGCCATTTGCAGTGATGAATTTATACTAATCCTCATACATTTATAGATGCAGTGAACATGTAGATCTAACCTCTTTGTTTGGCATTGCACTAATACAAACTGAGCCAAGTGACTTCTGCTCTAGTCTGTAGGGCCTACAGTCTTCGGTTTAGATTATATGTGCATTTTCTTTATTAACCTTTAATAAAGTAGTCCATACTTTGAAATAATACCAAAGATGCTAATTAAATGTTGGGTGTGGTATTTTCTTTTGAATTTTACACTTATAGAAAAGAAAAGGAAATGAAAATATTGTTTACTTTTTACCTTTTTTATTTAAAGTTACATTTCTTACCTAGAATTATTATTAAGGAACTTTGAATTCTTTGACTATATTGGAGTGCTAGATCTCCAAACAGCTATTGTGTGATGGCAGTAGAAAAAAATTAGGTTAGGTTAAGTTAGGTAAGATTTCTCTTTACATAATTAAGACCTATTCTTCCAGGACAAGTTCAATCCCCATCCTTTGTATTAAACCCTCTCTTATTAGAATAATAGCATTATAAAGTGGGAAAGAACATTAAAGAACATTTAGTCAAGTTCTTCAATCTAAATGGCAAATGAAAAGAAGCCAGAGTCAAAGGACCTCAGTCTAATACAAGTTCATTCATTTATTCATTCATTGTGTAATCTAGAGAAATCATGTCTAATTTCTCTGGATCTCTCTCTCTTTTAAAATCTATAAAAATTGTGATATTGATTGCCTTATCTCAAGGTTACTATGAGAATTAAATTATGCAAAAATAATGGTGGGGCCAATTGAATCCATTACTCAATTTTTTTCACCATATCCCTCTTAAAGTAATCAATAAGATGCCATGTCCTGATCGCTAATTAACTAAGAATAATTCTACTGAGTCAATCAATCAAAAGTAGGAAATAAATGTGAGCAGTCTATAAATCTCCATTTAATCAAGCAATAAAAGACATTTTAATTGGATATGATTATAATTCTTTGGGATTTTTTCAGGAGATATAGTCATGCCATGGGATGCATAATACTAGTAATTTAGTTGCAATTGGAAATCTGAGTGTCTGACAATAATAGAGAAGTTAGAGAAGCTCTGGTCAAGCCCTTGAGAGTAAATCATTTAGGGGAAGATAAGGGAATGAACAAGCCTTGGTCTCCTCCAAATACCCTTGATCAGAGAAAGACCTTGTGAATTTTGAAAGGGAAAATGTTGTTAGTATTGATAGGCATGATGGACTCCATCTGGCACAAAAGAAGCATGATTGGGAGAGGAAAGCATAATGATAGAGGGATAGTTCTCATCATTGTGAGCTGAGAAGTTCAACTAATGCTAACCAAGTGTTAATGTAAGATTACAGACAAGAGTATATGAAATGAGCAGTAGTTGTGTTGGAATGAGAGTTCTGACCAATAAATTGGAAGCCCATTCTGTTGTCTTGCTTCCATTTGGTACTTAGACACTTCCTCAACACACCTATTCCCCTCTACCCCTCAAAGGAATTCAATTCCTTCCTTCGCATTTTTCTGCTAGAAAGCATGAAAAGGATGAGAGGAAGGAAATGGTGTCATTACTGTAGTCTAAAGTTGGAAGCCTGTTCCTTTAAATGCTTATTCCTGTATCAATGATAATTTATAGGCATAATGACAGAATCTAGATTTATGATTTCATAGCTGAAATTTCCAGGTGAGGAAACTCCGTCTATAAATATAAGTTGGTACCTTCCCCCCATTCCACCCCCCTCCAGTTTATAATGGTGGAAAGTTATCTAGTTCAGTAGGAAGTTATGTGATTTTCCTAGGGATTAGAGCCAAAATGTGTCAGATTCAGAACTGGAGCCCAGGTCTTTCTAGTTTCAGGGTCAGCTCTCTATTCATTTCTCTGTATTATGTCTGTCTTGTTAGTTCAAGTTGCAAGTAGACCTTGATTATCTTTGAGTTTCTAAGTATGAGCTATGAGGTTAGTGGATGGAGGGGCAAGAGAAGGAAGTGAAAACTCTTACTAGGGCAGGAGCAATTTCTTCCTTCAGCAAAAGTTGGTAAAGAGGAATTAGAACTCTTGAGAGAGGAAAGGAGTAGGGAGGGGAGTGAGGAAGGGAAGGGGGGAGGGAGAGAAAAAGGATAATGACACAGACAGACAGACAGATACAGCAGACACAGGCAGAGACAGAGACACAGAGAAACATAGAAAGATATAGACACAGAAACAGACAGACATAGAGACACAGAAAGAAACAGAGATACAGAGAAACAGAAATAGACAGAGAGACAGACAAAAAGAGACAGAGAGAGACATAGAGATGATGAGAAAATAAGCACAGATACAGTGAGACAGACAGAGAGGGAGAAAGACAGAGAGACAAACAGAAAGAGATAGAGACACACAGAGAAAGGCAAAGAGAAAGAGAGAAATAGAAACAGTCTCTGACAAAAGAGAGCAGTGAGGAAGTGCTGTGAGAAGAGACAGACAGACAGACACATACACACACAGAGAGAGAGAGAAAGAGAGAGAGAGAGAGAGAGAGAGAGAGAGAGAGAGAGACAGAGAGAGAATAAAATATACTAAAGATTTGAAATCTAAACTTATTTTCTTTGAATTCAGTGTAACAAAAAATAATATGGGTGAGCCAAGAATTGCTCATGCTCTAGAAAAAGGAAGAAACTTCTTGTAGCCTGAGGGTACCTTAGATGGCTGCTCCACCCAGGGTTGCCTATTGAAAGCCTGTCCTGAGGAGAGGAGCAGTGTTACAGGTATGATGTTTGACCATATTGTTTGCTGCTGCTAGCTAACTAACTGTTCTTATTTTAGGACTCCTCGAGTTGCTCATGAATTCCCTACCTAGTAGATAAAAACAAGTTTGACAAGCACATTGTGCCATGAATTATGATGGCATGTTGAAATACTTGAAGAAGGAATGAAATAGAATGTTAGATTTGAAAGATACCTTAAGGTCCAAAAGGGAGACAGCTGAGACTCAGGGAGTTAAAGTGGCTTACTGAAGGTTATGTAGTTAATCCTCCAGAGCTGAGATTAGATACCAAATTGCCTAGTTCATACTTTGAGATTCTACTGGAGACTATAGCTTAAAAAGACTAAGGTCTCCCATAGCATCCAGGGCCAACTCCAGTCATCCTGATCTAAATCTTGCCACTGGATGCAGATGTTTCTGGAGGGGAAAGTAAGGTAGGTGACCTTGCACAGCCCTCCTTCACTTAAATCGATCTCACTTGCATGTCATGGCATCATCTCCCTGATGTTATGATCCTTTTTGAGAATGAAGGACAAATAACAACAATCTTATCATGGAAAATTGTGGTCCAAGATCACTCTCCAGCTACATTCATTTATCTCTTTTTTGAGGTCATTTAGTCATCGATTTGTTATGGAAATGCTTGTTTTATTCAATAAATTAAAAATTACAAAAGATACAATTAGAGTATTCAATGAGGGATACACAAGTACTTACTGAAAGAAATACACACAAGGTTAATGATTTATAAAAGGAACTGAAAAGTGAACTAGAACCTTCTTATTTTCTTCCTCAACTAGTCTTCTAATATGCAATGTATATCTTTCTTTTGCAAGAAAAAGAAAGGAAATTAAGAAAGAAGGAATCATGGTAGCAGAAAGTTCCAAGAAACATTACAAAATGAATTTTGAGAGCCCTTTTATAAACTTTATAAACTTAATCTTCACATTAAAATAGGGGGCAGAAAAGACAAATAAGGCTTTTTTTTTTAACCTTTTGTGAAAGTCCCTTGATTTTTCCTGCTTTTGTGTGTATGGTGTATATGTGTGTGTGTGTGTGTGTCTAGATGTGTGTGTGTGTGAAGACTAAAATCATTACTACATCTTTTTTTCCCTAAACAGTATGAACAAGGATGATGAGTTGCTTACTGAGCATTTTCAAGGAAATAATATTTAATAAAAATCTAACTCATCCCGTTGTTAAATGCCACTCAATGCAAGTCATTTGGTGAGACCATCATTAATTGCTCAGCTGGCAAAAAAATAATTATTTTTAGCCTTTTTTTTTCAGCAGCTCAGCAAAAGGAAAGTAAAATTTGTCTCTGCAGAACCAGCAAGGAGAGGATTCTTTGTAGTCAGCATTTAAGGTGACTTCTGATCTGTTGATGAGACACACTTCTCTGGAAAAAGGAGCATATGGCTTTTTTCCCTTACCCTTTGCTTACTTTACAATTCATTCATAGAAGAAGAAAAAAGAGACTACACAACAGCATAATTTCATCCCTGACACTTTTTTTTTAAGTTAGCGGACTCCAGCAAAAATGACACTGGCGCAATGGGATTTCACTTTCTCCTTACAGAGCAAAGATGTTGCTGATTGCACAGATGTGAAGCTGAAAATGGAGAGATAAAGATTTAAAGGAACATTGACTCAAAGTTGGAATTCTTGCTTTGTTTTTGTCTTTGGGGAGTGTTTTTTGGTCGTGACATATAGTTTCTTTTGCCTTTGACACTTCCAGGTTTCTTTATTATGATTATTTTCATGGTAATATTATAACATCTATCTTTTTATATGATTTGATTTATATTTCTCCTCAATATTCGTCAAAACATATCTATGAGCCTTCTTTTTAAATGTATCATCTTCCTCCTACTGGATTTTAATAGATTTTAATTGTCTCAAGTTCCCCAAAACATGATAGAGTGGGGATTCTGCTGCATTTGAGTCTAAGTGCCTATAGCCGTTTTTTAAGCTATATGAATTTAGACAAATCCCTTCACCTTTATAGGCCTCAGATTTTTGCTCTGCAAAATAAAGGAGTTGGGCTTATTGATAGATCTTTAAGATTCATTCTAGCTCTGTTATAACAGGTTATGTTACCTTTCATTTTCACATTCTTCCATGTCTTGTAGATATTCAGACAGTGGATCTTTTATTTCATTAATTTGTTTCACCATATTAGTCCACCCAAAGTGCCTTCCAAACTTTTCCCCAACGTTCTGACGTCATAAAGTGCAGTGCTCTGAGTGCTCATCTGTCATCCCTCAAAAAACCATACCATTTTCCCTTTTGTACTACAATTTATTGACTTAATAATATCACATAACTATGTGTTGAATAAAAAAAGAATAGCCATAGGAGCAGTTTATTTCCAGATTCTTAAGTTCTATGAATGAAACAAACTTGTGCTTTCCAGTTTGGAACACAGGGGATGAAGCAAATTGACTGGAAAAGATGTCTCTTTTTACAAAAAATTATGGATTTTACACACAGCTTACAAGACTTCAGTGTAAGATTGTTGGCTCTGGAGTTAGAGACTCCTTTGACATTTTAATACCTATGTGACTGACCAATTTACTCTTTTGGACTCAGTTTCTTCATCTGTAAAATGACATGGGTAAATTAGAGCAGAGGTTCTTAAATTTTTCCCATTTGCCATCCCTTTTAGCCCAAGAAATTTTTTATGTGACCTCAAGTATATTAGGTATATAAAATAGGTATACAAATCAAAACATTTATTGATAACATTCCATAATTGGAATTCCAAAATTCCAAATATTGATAACAATCCACATTCAGTTATGTGACCCTATATGGGATCATAACCCATAATTTAAGAAGTTTTGGATTAGATAACCTCTGAGTTCCCTTTCAGTTTTATAGCTATAACCTTCTGATCCCTGTTGTCATTTCTGGCTTCTGAGGAAGCCAGGACTAAGTACTTAGAACTTACTAAGTTCTTAGAATACATTTTCCCATGGAAATGAATGACAAATAGTTTTTAGGAATAATTAAAATTATACTAATAATACTACAATTCCTATATATTAGGGAATATGTAGACTTTTGTGGAATGATTTGGGAACCTGTTTAAAAATTGTTTCTATGGGAAAAAAATTTCTGAATTTCAAACAATATACTTACATATTTTGGGGATATGATTCATTTGCATGTTGAGAAATATAACTTTTACTTATGAGCAAATGCAGCCTTTTTCCATCTGTTTGTACCTTTGGTACAACCTACTGGCTTTAGAGATCCCCAGACTTTTCAGTCACTGAGTTTTCAGACTGCTATAAATTCTTGAATAAATTATAATATTGTAGAGTTGGAAAAAACTTTAGAAATCACATCCAACTTCTTAATTTTGCCAGTTAGGAATCTGATACTCAAGCCATTCTACTTCCTTCTATTCCCCCAAATGAAGTAATATTCAAACTATCTCCCTTATTTTTTCTTTCATTTCAAGCACTGCTTGATTGTGCCCATCTGTCATTTACAGACAAGGCCTCAGAGGGCAGTGCCAGGGTCATTGAGAGGACATGAAATGCTGGGAAAGGGAAGGAAGGTTAGGAATAGAGTCAGACTGCCAGCTAAGAGAGGCCAGCTGATGGGGAGAGAAGGATAACAACTGTCAAAATTTGACAAATGACTGATTCTAGGAATCAAAAAAAGAGAGAAGTCATAGTCTGAGGTTTAGCCATCATGCTAAAATTTGTCATGGTGTGGGCAGGAAGGGGAACTGTTGTACCTTCCTAACATCTTGGTCCCTAGAACCAGAAAGAAGAAGCATAAATTAAAAAAAAATTAGTTTGTGGCAGGGTACTATGGGCTGGTAGTACGGAATAATGGAAAGATCACTAAATCTGAATTTTTTTTGCGTGGTATTAATGATTTTTTATTTTATTTATTTAATTAATTTATTTATTTTTACCATATACAGGCTTCAATTTTCTATTAATTAGTGAAGAAGAAAATAAAAGGATTGAACTAATGTGTTTTAAAGACTTTGATGAAATCTTGACAATTTCCCTAAGCTCTGTTCTAGATGGACAGAAGTATCGTTCAGTGAGGTTAGGGACAATGTTTTCCCCAAGGAGGGCCTAGTCCAAAGAATCACTTGAATGAGGCATTTATTATTTTTCTCGACTCTAGGAAAAACGATGAGTGGTGGGAGTTTGAAGTATGTGTGTGTCTGGGAGTGACAGTGGGGAGGGGAAGACAAAAAGACTAGAAGAGCATATTTTCCAGAATAACTTCACTAAGATCTAAACAAGAGGAAATGTACTTAATCTGTAGCCACAGAATTTGATGTTGTTTACATGAAGCAATGAGTTGGCAAGGGGATCTCTCTAACCTTTACTTGGAGATTAGGGCTGTTGAAGACTGGAAATACTTCAGTTAATTAAGTCTCTGACTGGCAGTATGCAATAGCTTTTTTTTTTTTTCATAGCTAAGAACTGCATCTAGCTAGGATGTTTCAAAGCTAGCTGAAACTTGCCTAGAAACTGGGGATAAAATATATGCTATTTAGCACACCTTTCAGTGATACAATGTCTAGGAATTTCAGACAGGTCCTCACTATGCTTGCCATGAGAAACAGGATCCTTCTTTTTCCACAATGTTCTCATCAAAAACTCATAAGGCAGATGAACGAGTGTTAGAACTAGAATTAGAATTTGTATCAGTATTAGAACTTCTTAGAATCCTCTGGTTCCTTCAGGTCCAGTATTACCATACGTATGAAACTTTTCCTCATTTTGGATTGTTCGTTTCCCTGTCTAATCACTTCATTTTTATTTTATATGTTTATATGTATTTCATATAATAATTGGATAAAGATTTGCATATAAATGTTCATGTTTATGTATATGTTGTTTCCCATGATAGAATGCATGCACCTTGAGGAAGAGACCATTTCATTTTTGTCTTTATATTTCCAATGTTTAGCAATTAGTCGTTAAATGCTTATTTAATACTTAGCAAAGTCACTGGTCTAATCACTGGGGATACAAAGAAAGGCCAAAAACATACAAACAAACAAAAACCCCTCCATTACTAAAGAATATTAATTCAAAAGAGGAAGGGAACTTGTAAATCACAAGGTACATTAATTTAAATACACACCCCCACACACACACACTGTTATTGTTGTCCATTAGGTTTTGTCTTGTTTGATTTACAAAACCCATTTGGGTTTTCTTGGCAATGAAACTGAAAGGATTTACCATTTCATTCTTCAGTTCATTTTACAGATAAGGAAACTAAGATAAACAATTTAGGTCACTTGCTCAGGGTCACACAGCTAGTAAGTTTCTGAGACAGGATTTAACTTAGGTCTTCCTGATTCCAGGTCTAACACTGTATCCCCTGTTCCACCTAATTGCCCTAATACGTAAGTTAGATAATGGTCATCTGAAAAGGGAAGGCACTAATAGCTGGGGAGATCAGAAAGGGTTCATAGTACCAAGTACATAGAAGGAACTTAAAGTATTCCTTGAATTATTGATGGGTTGATTAATTAGTAATATTCTGCAGGTTTATTCTGATATAAATATACTATGGTCAATGCATGTCAACAAAAGTATGTCCCAGACTACTGAGTGAGTATGCAGTATAACAGGGAAGAATATAATAGAGAGACAGAATAATAATTTTGAGCCTGAAACCTTGCAGACTACAATGTTTATTCAAACCATCATTCCACTAATAGAGAAGCCTTTTGATTGACAATGACATGTTTTTTTTTTTTGTTGGCAATGACAGCAATCTTCAACCTATATGTGACATCAGCATAACACAACATGCTATCTGGTAAAATAAAAACACAGTATAACTGCACTTTTAGAATCTTAAAAGAATAGTTGAGTCATTTGAAAGAATATTCTTATCTTTTGAAAGTGCTTGGAAAAATTCATTTTAAATTATCAGTAATTGATTTTGCTTAAAAAAAATTATTGAGGACCAGCCTTCATGTCTATGAAAGACTTATTTTGATGTTACATTAAGGGAGTAGAGTTAACTATGGTTTTAATTAAAAGAAAAAAAAAAAAACTATACCAGATGAATGTAAATTCTGGCAGATTGAGAATAAGTTTGTTTTCTTTGGAAAGAGAATTAAAATTTGAGTTGAAAAGACCAGGAGTTGATTGCTACTTCTGACACTAATTCTTTGGCTGTAGGCAAATAGAATTATTTCTTTAAGCTATACTTTGAAATTTTGCATTTGAATTGCGGATAATAGTATCTCCCTTACTAGAGTATAATTTGATTGACTCTCCATTAAGTCAATTGGATCATACATCATAGTAAATTACAAATGTATATGTGATATAACTATCAAAAGTAATATCTTAAAGAGTTCATGATCATATACATCACAGAGAATAAAAATTAAAATTTTCATTGCATAAAATGGAAAGACTTTTGCACAAACATAATCAATACATTAATGGCAAAAGAGAAACTTATAGCTGGATATAATTGAAGCAAACTTCTTTGGTAAGGATATGGTAATTAAAACACAAAAGGAACTCATTCTAAAATATAAGAATGATTGACATTCCTCAATAGATATATGGTCAAAAACTATAATTGGTCAGTTCTCAAGAAAGAAATTCAACATATGAAAAAAATTCTAAATCCTTAATAATCTTAGTTTCTGTCAATTCTTTTTTGACTTTTCTTAACAAGTTTTATCAAATAACCCTTTATTACAATAGACTTAGAGTTGGTTTATAAAACTGTACTATTATATTCATTTATTTCTATATGTTTTGAACTTAATTTATTCCATTGACTGTCAGCTTTATTTTTTGATGAATAATTTGCTTTGAAGAATAATTTGAGAGTTGGTGCTGCTTGGACCACCTCCTCTCTTTCTCCTTCCTCCCTTTTTTTCCCCTAGTGAATCTCATTGCTTTGTTCAAAAAGTGAATTTTATTACTGCTTATTTATGTGTCATTATTTCTATAAAGAAGATTTTATAGTTGTCTTTATGTAACTCTTGTTTTTGTTTTGGTAGATAGACTCCTATGTAATTTACACATTCAGTATTCATTTTGAGTGGAATTTTTCTTTCTGTCTCATTAATGAGGTTTGTTGGTAATAAATGATAGTGTATCAGTTTTGTAATCTTTACTTTTCTGAAGGCCTTAGTTTTCCAGTTAATTTTAACCAATTCTCTTGATTTTTCAATCTATATGTAGCCCATTCTATTATCTATAAAAATAAAGCTTCTGTGGATATATTTAAAATAATATTTTATTGATTTTGCTGTTGTCTCTTTATAGATTTCTTAATATTAGACCAATTGCATGTTCTTTGAATATATTTGGCTACATTGTGGATTGATACATTGCTATAGCTTCTTTAGCAACATTTTAATTTACAATTTAACATTAATTTTCATTAAGGAAATAATCTCTATTGTATTGGAATTAGATATTTAATGGACATTAGTCAGAATATGCTTTGTAAATCCATCTGATCCTGAAGAATTTTTTTTCTTTGTATGTACATTTATAGCTTGTTCATTTTTGAGGTGGGGGAAGGGTTGTTTATTATTCTATTTCTCTGAGTATTTTAAATTTTGGAAATTGCTATATTTCATTTATATTTATAACTTTCTTAGACTACAATTAGCCAAAATAATTTCTAATAATTTTTTCTTTCTTCTCCATTTGTTGTGACTTTTCATTTTCCCCCCATTTTTAAAAATAGCAATTTGATTTCACTCCCTGCTTTAAAAAAGTGAATAAAGTTCAATTAATTTTTTATTAGTTTAATTCTTTATCTTTTAAGGAAATCATCATCTTTTTAATTTATTCAATGGCATTCTTTAATTTTGTTAATTCTTTGATTTTTCAGAAGATTTTCAGAACACTATTTTGATGTTTAATCATTTAAAATTAGCTGATATCAGGGTTTTTATTTTATGCATAATTAGATTGATTCTCTCTCACCCTTTTAAATGAAATTATAAGACATAATCATTTATTTGTATAGATGTCATATACAATTGGGAATTTGCAAACCATTTTTGGTCCCCATCCAGTGTTTTCTCTTATAATTATTTATTTTTTAAAATTTCATATTAAATCATTATCTTATTTCAGGTTTCTCTCTCAATTAGATTTGTCCAGATCTGCACAGGCTTCATTGTAATTCTCAACTTTTTTTTTTTTTTTTTGGCCTTTCTATTCCTCCAAATTAATTAAATTTTCCTTAGAGAATTTAAATGCTTGAATTCATACATATTAATTAGTGATTATAAGTCATTGCATATGGTACCTATGGTAGTTTTTAGAATAGTTTCCCTTTCTTAAACAAGTCTATATATATATATATTTTTTTTTTTTGGTCTGAGATAATAACAATGCTATCCCAGTTTTTAAAAATTTTTTTTTAAATCTTGATTTTAATTTCTCATGTAGCTTTTACTTATCTTTCTTGTAAACAACATATTTCTGAATTCTGTTTTCTAATCAATTCTGCTTTACTCCACCATTTTATCACTGAATAAATTTTGGTTATGTATTCAATTCTCATTGTTAATTTTCCTCCTGAATCTTATATTTCTTTGTCCTCAATCTTCTCTTTATAAAGAAGAAGGTATTGAGAGAAAAGAAATATACTCAATACTAATGAGTTATATTTGATTCATTTTACTTCCAGTCCTCTGCTTATGTTTTCTGTCTGCATCAAATCTCCACTGGTTCTTACTTTTTCTTTTTTCCCCCTTTATTGTCCTCTTATTATTCTATGCTGTGAAAATGGAATGTATTTTACTTGTGAATGATTTGTACCTTTTCTATCTTCCTTTCCCTCTCTTAATTCCATGTTGTTTAACAAATTACTATGCCAATCTCTGTGTAATTTTCAATCCCCACTTATCTAATTCAAGTGAAAGTATGGCACCCCCACTCTCCCACTCCTTGTTTTGTTTTAATCCTTTTAAACATTGTGATTATGTGACATATATTCTACCACATTCCTCCATGTTTTTCTTTGTCTTTTCTTTTTATTTTTCTTCATTAATCTTCATATTCTTCATAAAATATTTTTATAGCTTGCTTTTATATGTTTTTAAAGTTTGTTTGTTTTTTCTTCCCTCTTAAGATAATCAAAATATAAATAAGTTGCTTTTCTGTCCTCTGCTTTATTTATTCTGTCATTAACCCTTAATAACATTTTTTTCTTTTCTTATTTTTCTCTTAAATATAAACATTTCATAATTATGTAGTTCATTCCAATTTTTCTGATGGGTCTTTGTATGTTTATCTTGACTCCTATGTTTTCATTCTTAATAAATATCTATTTAGCTCTTTTTTCTTCATCACAAACACTTGAAAGTCCTCCATGTCATTAAAGATGCATTTTTTTTTCTCTCCTGAAAGATTAACTTCAACTTTGAGAGGTAAATTTTCAATGTTTTTTTTTTTTTTTTTTTCCTTTTACCTTCAGTGTTATCATACTTCAATTCTTCTTTTCTTTACGACGGTAATTTCCAAATCTCTTATGATCTTGATTAATTTCTTCTGAGTAATTTTGCACATTCCTTCAAAAATATTTTTTCTTTAAACTGGAAACTCTAGAAATTTCATTTGGGGATTTCTTTTAGAAAGATATCAATCGATGATCCCTATTTTTATTTTGCTTTCTTGTTCTAAAAATATTAAGCAGTATTTGTTTGTGATTTTTAAAATTCTATTTCCTCAAATTTTTATGAAGATTTTTATGTTGTCCAAAGGTTCTTATTTCATTTCTTCTTTTTTTCCCCAAAAATCTAGTTTTTTAATGAGTCAATTTATATTTTCTGATTTATTTTCTCCTCTACACATATGAATTTTAATTTTTACATGTATATTAACTTTTTAAATATACATTTTCTTATGAATCATATTGGGATAGAAAAATCAGAACAAAACAAACATGACATAAGAAAAAAGAAGTGAACATAGTATGTTCTTTTCAATATCTATAGTTCTCTTTCTGAATATAGATGGCATTTTCTATCCAAAATTCATTGGGATTGCCTTGGATTACTGAACCACTGAGATGAACCAAGTTTTTCATAATTGATCATAGAATAATAGAACAGTATAATATACTGTTTCTGTGCATATTATACTGTGTATAATGTTTCTTTTGCTCAGTATCAGTTCACATAAATCTTTCCAGGCCTTTCTAAAATCAGTTTGTTCATCAATTTTTATAGAACAAGAATATTACAGTATTTTCACATACCACAATTTATTCAGTTATTCCCCAATTGATGGACATCTATCCATTTTCCAATTGCGTGCCACTACAAAAAGAGCTGTTACAAACATTTTTGCATATGTGTGTCCTTTTCCCTCCTTAATGATTTCCTTGAGGACTTATTTCCAATTTTTAAAATTGTGCTTTAGACTTTCCTATTGTGCCATGGAATAACAGATCTTTTTCTCATCAAATATATTTTTCAAGAAATTTGCTTCTTGACTAAGATTTTATATCTCCTATTTTAAGCTGTTTTTTCCTTTCCATTATTTTCTTGAGAACTTGATATTTTCCCTAATATTTTCTGTTAAACATTCATTACATTTTCTATTTCAGAGCTTTCCTTAATTTATCTAATCATTTTTTAAATTCTTGTTTCTTTTCTACCATGAAATCCCATAGTACTTGGAATATGTGATTTTATTTGTGGATGATATAGGTCTATTATCTTCATTTGGGCCTTTGTCTTGAGTGCCCCTGTCTCCATAATTTTGTTTTATAGTCAGACCTTGGAGATATTGTGGTTTTGGTACCTGACCACCTCAATAAAGCAGAAGTCAAAATAAAGTAAGCCATATGAATTATTTGGTTTCTCAATGTATATGAGATTTATATTAATACTATACTGTAGTTTCATAAGTATGTAACAATAATAGTAAGTCTAATTATTTTTACCTTAATTAAAAATACTTTATTACTAAAACAATCTAACCATAATTTAACTTTTCAGCAAATTTCAATCTTTTTGCTACTTGGAAGTCTTACCTCAGTATTACTGCCACAGCAGGGTGATGGCTGCAGAAGACTGAGGCAATTTCTTAAAATAAGATAATAATGAAGTTTGTCCCATTGATTTATTCTTCTTTTCACTTAAATACATTAAAGAACATGGATAGGTTGAAACTTTTTTTTTATTTTCAATATTTTTGTGTCTCAGGGAATAGGAAAACTGAAGGAAAGGGAGAGAAATTAGAATGACAGGTTCACAGAACAGTCAGAATAGACACAACACTTGCTCATTAAGTTTACCATATTCTATGAGCGCTGATTGGTGGCACTCCAAAACAATCACAAAAGAAACATTAAAGATCTCTGATGATAGATCATCAGAACAGATATAATAATGAAAAAGTCTGAAATGTCATGAAAATTACCAAAATTTAAGACAGAAATATGATGTGAATATTTATTGTTAGAAAAAATGATGCCAATAGACACATTTGATGCAGGGTTACCACAAATTTTTAATTTGAAAAAGAAAAAAAAGCACAGTATTTGCAAAGTAAAATAAAATAAAGTACAATAAATTGGGATATGCTGATAGTTGTTTTCAAGGGTTTATTCTCCTAGAAGCTTTATTTTTTCCCTAACTGAAATACTTATGCTACCTAGTTTACCTCTTAAATGTACATGTTTTATATAATTTACTATTGTTTTCTCTGTATCAGTTGTATATCTGATTTTGAGCTTCTTGAAGGTAAAGATCAGTTTGTGGATATGTATGTGTGTGTGTGTCTTATTGTCCTATTTTAATGTCTTATTTTAGCTTTGATTTTAACCAGCACAGGAGCAATAGATCTATCAGATCTTACTAAGGTAGAAAGACTTTGAGTATAGATCTTACAATGTGCTATGAAAATCCAATCTAGCTAAATCTGAGAGGCTCACTAAGACTTTTCAATATAAAATGATGCTTCTCTTAAGCAACTCACAAAAGTGGGTAGTTAGGTAACACAGTGGATAGGGTGCTTGAGCTAATCAGGAATTCAAATTTGGCCTCAGACACTTACTAGATGTATGACCCTGGGTAAGTTGCTTAATCCTATTTGCCTCAATTTCTTCATCTTTAAAATAAAATAATAAATGAAATGGCATACCCTCCAGTATCTTTGCTAAAAAAAAAAATCACAAAATGGGGTCACAAAAAGTAAGACGTGATTCAAATGATTTAATTAAAATAATTCACAATAAAACATATGCCAAGGCAAACAATAGTTAAGTTGTTTGTTTGTAGAGTGTCCACACCAATAAAATCACAAATTATAAGATATTCAAGTCTATTCTGTTCAATAACCTAGCATCTCTATGATCAGTTTCTACTAAATCTACTAAGTTGCTACTAAATAATTGATTAATGTTTCTTTTAAAAAATGTATACATGAATATCTGAACAAATGTAGGAAATTATTTAATTATCAACTTAGAAAAAATATAAAGAATTATCATTTCCCCCCTTTTTTTTTGTTTTCATGAGGAAAACTGAGTCTAACATTACTTGTAAAATTAAGAAAACTTCCCCTCTCTTCCCTCAAAAAAGGGAAAACTTTTGTTAAGTATTTACACAAGAGGTGCCTCATTTTTGAAGTAAATGATATGCCAGAAGAAATCTCTGGCCACATGAGTTAGGAACGATAGGCCTGAGCAATGGGCCTATAATTTGGTTTACAGAGCACATTTCCCTGAAATAAATTAAACTAGCCCAACTCCAGCTTGATGCCACATTTTTTAAGTTGAAAATATTGCCAAATCATGGTAGAAACGGGCAAATTTTATTACAGTTAGAGTTTGTCAAAAGTTTGGGGTTCAGTGAAACACTTTCTGCCAAGTTCCTATGTTGTTTTGCCAAGTATTTTTCAATTGGTTTTTAAGCCCATGTGTATTTTAAATGAAATGAATACATACATTTTAGATTCCTTTAGGCTTAACTCACCCAGATGGTTCAGAAGACATCCAACATAACTTTGAGTCATGTTATAAGAAATAGATTGCTTGACAGTTTTTTTTAAGTCTATATGCAAGACACCACATTTTGTCAAGAGTAAGTGGACCCAAATGTTTAAACTTCAAGTCCGTGAGGAGAGAGATTTCTGTACTTTCCTATAGTCCTCAGAGAGCCTTAGAATACCACTCAGTGGAGGTGACTTTCACACTCCTATAAATATGAAACACTAAACAGAATGCATTTTATATTTGCCACATACTAATCAGGAATCTTAATATATCATTAATCCTAGCTTGGTCTTATCATGGTTAAAATAATCTTATGAAGTACAGAAAAGAGTAGAAGTATTCCTATCTAACCTCTGAATATTACTGAACATGTAGTAGTTTGCCAAAGCAATTGAATGTCATTGATAGTAGTGGTTATTATATATATATATATATATATATATATATATATATATATATATATATATATATATATAATTTTCAAGCACTATGTATTTGCTACTAACATATATATGCATATATATGTATATATACATGTATACTTGTGAAAAAAAAGATTCACTTTACCCAGAAGAAAACAAAGAATTTAGAGAAATGAAGTAGTTTGTCCAGGATCATACTCTAAGTGTCATATCCAGTATGTGAATTCAAATCTTCTGCCCTCCAAATCCAGAACTCTATTATTCCGTTCTATGATTTAAAAACTAGGGAAGTCATTTTCTTCCAATCTATTGTTCTTGTAACATCTATTATGAGTATATGAATAAAAAGCAAATCAAGACTACTATGGCCATAAGATCAAAAACCTTAGAGTGTCCTTAGTGAATGTCCTATGACAAGAACTTGTAAAAAACATGCATATATTTTAGAACTTCTGAACCATATGACTGTATATGTTACACTAAGTCTTTTGGAACACCCTCTATGTGAATATCTCATTGAAAACACATCTAACCTAGAAAACAGATCAACAAGAGATGATTTAAGAATTATTGAACTAAGTAAAAGGTGTAATAAAAAGAAGAGGGGGGCTGTGCAGCATAATTCAAGAAATTATCAAGGAAAATGGTCCTGATATTCTAGAACTAGAGGATGAATTAAAAATTGAAAGAATCCACCCATTACTTTCTGAAAAAAATCCCCAAACAAAAACTCTATATAGAATGCACAGTGGGCAAAGCCTAGTAAAACTTTTGGGAGATAGGCTAAACCAGGTTGAAAGAAATGGATCTGGCATCAAATCCATTACTGAGGTTGGATGTGTCTACCTCAAGCATATGAAGACTTGTCCTCTTCTACCCAGCAGAACAAACAGGTAAGAATAATTTGTTCCAATGGCCATAAAGGCAGCTGAAGAAGGTATTGTGGAAGGGTTAGAGCTTGGTTAGACATCAAAGATGCTGATGTCATTTACTGCATCCCTTCCCATCTTTACTTTTGTCTTGACACTGGACTTCAGTGATTCTGGAAGAAAGAGTAAAGCTGACTTATTTGTGCAATCAAATTAAAATTCAGTTCATGTACAAATCAAGATATCAGATAAGTAAAGAGCCATGCTGCCACTGGTAATTTTCAAAAACAAGGACAAACAACCATGATCATAGATAATGAAATAATATCAAAAGCTTTTATAGCAAGATTCTCTGATAAAGGGCTCATTTCTCAGATACATACTGAAGATAGATAAAAGCCATTCCTTAACTGATACATGGTCAAAGTATATAAACCACAGTTTTCAGAAGAAATCAAAGTATTTGTGGTCTAATGAACATTAGACCATAATAATCAATCACAATTGATTAGAGAAATGAAAATTAAAACAACTCTGAAGAACTAACTCACATCTTTCAGAAAGGTGTGGATGAGGGAGGGTATAAAGGAAAAATTGGCACACTAAATGAACTACTAGTAGAGTAGTGAGCTGGTCCAACCTTTCTGAAGAACAATTTGGAAATATATCCAAAGAGCCATAAAAATGCATACTCTTTCACCTAGCTACCAGGTTTGTATATCAAAAAGATCAAAGAAAAAAAAATTAAGACTCTATACAAGAATATTTATAGTAGCTCTTTCATATAGTGGGAAAAGAATGGAAATTGAGGGGATTGATAAAAAAGTTGTGGTATATGAATGTGATAGTTTACTATTGTACTATAATAAATGATGAGGAGATTACAGAAAAACCTAACAAAATCTTATGTAAAGTGAAGTGAGAAGAACCAGTTCATTGTGCACAATAGTAGCAATGATGATCAACTGTGAAATACTTGACTACTCTGATTAATGCAATAGTCCAAGATGATACTAAAGGACTCATGATGAAAAAACTACTATTGACTTCCAGAGAGAGAATTGCTGAAGTCTAAATGCTAATTGAAATTTAATTTTCTCACTTGCTTTTTAAAAAAATATAGTATATATGAAAATATGTTTTGCATGATTTCATATATATATATATATAATTGATATTATATTGCTTGCTTTCTCAGTGGGTGGGAAAAGAGGTGAGAGGGAAGGAGAGAATTTGGAACTCAAGATGAATAAGTAAAAGAATGTTAAAAAAATAAATAATTGTGATGATTAAAAAAGTTCTGTCTTACAAAGAAGAAAGCTAATGAGACTGGCAGTTGTTGGTACTGCCTGGGAATCTTGCAAATTTGAAAATAGTTTCCACAGTCTTGCTACAAAACTGCCTTTGCCTTTAAAATAGCTGCCCATGAAAATAGGATTTTTATGGAATGTCCTTGCTTTAGAGAACTTTTAACTGATTCTTTATTCATCTTCACAATATCTCTGTGGAAAAAAAAAATGTTACTAATTCCATTCTATAAAAGAAAGATATGGTGACTCAAACAGTTTAGGTGTCTTGATCAAGGAACTAGTGTGTCAGGGTCAGAAAGGACAAAATCCTGTTTTTCTGACTCCAAAGTTAGAGTCCTCTTTGGTAGATTACAATAACTTTGTTCCAGAAAGCTGAATCCTTTAGCCTTCTATTGTAATATCTTATTCTTTCACCTGTGGTTTAAAATCTTCAGTAGTCTCACTTCTTTATCTATGCCTTTCAGTTTTAATTATAGTTCCTACCACTTCCTTTAGCATATAAAATACCTGTATTTCTTTTTGCCAGGTTAGTCACTATTGCATTTTCTGCTGACTTTGTGAGTACTTTACTATAGGTTCCTGTTTCTTTTCTGTTTATGCTAATGATAAATCCTACTTTTTTAACCTGATACTTAGGGTAGAATACAGTAGAGTTAATTATATTCCCTGCATAATGTAATTCTGGACTCCCTAAGATAGAAATAGCATTAAAATTTTCTATAATTTCATGTTTGCTATCTCATTACTTCTGAGGTTTAAGCAGATTTAGTTTAGGTGACCTAGAGTTCAAAGTTTTCCTGAGTGAACTGAATGCATTATCTCTGCCATGTGCTTAACTGTGATGTTCATAAACTGACAAGGAAGAAGGACAGCTGTCTCCTAAGGCTGGAAAGCATTGACAACCATACAAGATGCTCGTCAGCACTATCCCATATTAGGTCTCCCCACCTCCTCAGTCTTTTGTTTTGATTTGTACTTGCCCTTGTTTTTTGTTCATGAAAGTCAAATTCACACAATAATCCTAAAGGTCTTTGAGATCAACCAGGATTCTATTAGCTGTTGTTTGTATATTTTGATTCTTTGACTAAAGAATGAAATGGCTAGGAAAGTGTTTTTATTTTTCCTTTATGCAAGAATAGCAAAGTATAAGAGATTAAGAATTGTTTTTGGAGGCAGCCTGGTGGTGCAGTATATCAAGTGTTTAGATTTGTAATACTTAGGAAGACCAAAGTTTGAATCTTATCTCATGTACTAAGTAGCCATGTGACTGGATAAATCATTTAATCTCTCAATCTCAGTTTCATCATCTGTAAAATAAATTATTTTTTGGGGGGGGGCTAGGCTAGGGGGGTTAAATGACTTGCCCAAAGTCCTATAGCTAAGAATGTTAAGTGTTTGAAATTCTTATCTGTGAGGTCACTGAAAATAAGGCATTTACAAACCTCTGAAAGAGTTGCCTACATAATGATTATTTGATGTAGATCTCATTTAACACAAATACATCTTTGGGTATCTACCATTCCCCTGAATAACTCAAAAATAAAATATCTCTCTGATTACATAGATAGATAAATGAATGGATGGATGAACAGGCAGAGAGATGAGAGATTGATATAGATGTATTGGGAGGATAAATGTAATTCTTTATGTACCATGTAGGTACAGCCAGAGGTCATTCTTATTAGTTAATAATCTTTGTGTTCCAGGGGGACAAAAAATTGAGAAAGTTCATCATTTAGTTTTCTTGATATATTTTCTATTGCAAACTTCATTGATGCTTGTTGAATTATATCTAAATCAAGCCTGGGATTAAAAGCTTAAAATATTTCAATTCAATTCAAGAATTTTATATAGCATAAACTATTTGTTTGGGAATATAACCCCCCCACCTCTAAAAAAGTATAATCAGGAAGAAATCACAATGGCATGGATAAGAAAAATAAAAGGTAAGTAATATGAGGGTCAAGGAGAAACCCAGATAAAGGACTCTGGGGAAAAAAAAAGTGATAAAGAAAGAAGAAAATAATTCAAATTGGCAGAAATCATTTTGCATAAATACTTTAAAATTTTTGCACTAATACTTTAAAATTATTATCATCAGAAGTTTTGTTCTACCCACCACTAGAAAAAAGTAGCACATTTTTTAAAAATTGAAAAGTTTTATAGACATGGTCTATAAAATGTGTCCCCTACCCCCATACACATTCCACAGCAGCTAACTTGTACAGTTGATAAGAGTTCAACCCTGGAGTCCGGAGGACCTGAGTTTTGATTTCAAATCCAGTCTCAGATGCTTACCAGTTGTGTGAGGTTGGGCAACTCATTTAACTTGGTTTACCTCCATTCCTCATCTATAAATTGAGTTGCAAAAGGAAATGGAAAGTCACTTCAATATTTTTGCAAAGAAAATTCCAAATAGTGTCATGGACAGTGAGACAAATACAACAATAACAACAAACACGTTTTTATCCTATTTGGTTATTTGTAATTGAAGCAGTTACATTTATAACATTTATGTTGCATAATCCTGCAGAATGACTGAATATTAAGTGCAAGATCAATTTAGTGAATTCAAGTGAATCCAGTAAGCATTTACTAACCATCTAGCTTATGCCAAATACTATATTTGTATTGGGTTGTTCTGCCTGACAGGCCTCTGTTACTTTGCATATATCCCCACAGAGCACAGAGAATTGAAGGAAGGTAAAAGCATTTTCATTCATTCTAAGTAGGATAGAATTGCTTCCCTAATTCAGGAGGATCTCTTTATATTAAAGTGGCTACGTTATTTCCTAATCACTCATGAATTACTAAAAATGTCTTTGAAAGATCTGAAATGGAGGGTTCTTTACTATCATTTGGTACTGCTAATGTTGAAATTAAAGATGGTCTTAGATAACAGATCTTATTTCCTTTTTAAATAAATGTGCCTTTTCCATTAGATTATTGTCTCTATGGCTATCCCACTGAGCTGTAAATTATTCCCATTATTTTATCACGTGCTTTATTTCTGTCGTCCTGGTAACAAACCATAATTGCCTTTTTAATATTTATGCTTTTTATTTAAATGCTTCCTTTTAACTAAAGGAAAAATGAACTCTTTAACAGTTGAAGGGCATGCCAGTTGAACTTTCTATAGCACTTCCTTTCCTCTTTTCAGCCTAAGACCTTCTTTTAGTATTAATTCTTTCAACTAGAAATGGAACACAACCCAATAAATATTTTTTTTCAGGTCTACATATTTAAAAAGTAACTATGGGCATTGAATTATTAAAAGTTAAGATGTTAATTAAATGTAATTAAGCATTTTACTAGAGATCATTTTAGCAACCTGATACTGATTCATTAATGAATTCAATAATGGTCAGTATTAGCAAATGTTGACTTTTCTCCATGTGAATCCTATAAAATTATACTATATATGCAAAAATAGAAAAAAGAAGGAAGAAGAGGAGGAATGCAGTGCAACAAAATAAATGGATTTAAGACACACATTCAATCATTCAACAAGGATCAATTGAATAATTGTTATGCACAAAGATTTGGGGAAGATACAAAAGTAAATACCTTTGTGTGTCCCCAAGGAGTTATCAGTCTAGTAATCCATGTATTCTAATACAAAGGAGGACATTAATAGGTAAAAGAATACAGATATGGTATGATGAGAGTTCAAAGGAAGGCAAGATCACTTTTAGTTTAAGAATCAGACAAGGCTTAAAGATTTTTTTTTCTGTTATGATAGTTTCTATTTTTTTTAATAACTTTTTATTGCCAGAATCCATGCCTGGGTAATTTTTTACAACATTATCCCTTGCACTCACTTCTGTTCCGATTTTTCCCCTCCCTCCCTCCACCTCCTCCCCTAGATGGCAAGCAGTCCTATGTATGTTGAATATGTCGCAATATATCCTAGATACAATATATATGTGCAGAACCAAACAGTTCTCTTGTTGCTCAGGGAAAATTGGATTCAGAAGGTATAAATAACCCGGGAGGATAAACAAAAATGCAAATAGTTTACATTCATTTCCCAGTGTTCTTTCTTTGGGTATAGCTGCTTCTGTCCATCCTTGATCAATTGAAACTGAGTAAGATCTTCTCTTTGTTGAAGAAATCCACTTCCATCAGAATACATCCTCATACAGTATCGTTGTTGAGGTATATAATGATCTCCTGGTTCTGCTCATTTCACTCAGCATCAGTTCATGTAAGTCTCACCAATCGTCTCTGTATTCATCCTGCTAGTCATTTCTTACAGAACAATAATATTTCATAACATTCATGTGCCACAATTTACCCAACCATTCTCCAATTGATGGGCATCCATTCATTTTCCAGCTTCTAGCCACTACAAAACAGGGCTGCCACAAATATTTTGGGACATACAGGCCCCTTTCCCTTCTTTAGTATCTCTTTGGGATATAAGCCCAGTAGAAACATTGCTGGGTCAAAGGGTATGCACAGTTTTATAACTTTTTGAGCATAGTTCCAAATTGCTCTCCAGAATGGCTGGATGTATTCACAATTCCACCAACAATGTATCAGTGTCCCTGTTTTCCCACATCCCCTCCAGCATTCCACATTATCTTTCCCTTTCATTCTAGCCAATCTGACAGGTGTGTAGTGGTATATCAGAGTTGTCTTAATTTGCATTTCTCTGATTAATAGTGATTTGGAGCATATTTTCATATGGCTAGAAATAATTTTAATTTCTTCATCTGAGAATTGTCTGTTCATATCCTTTGACCATTTATCAATTGGAGAATGACTTGATTTCTTATAAAATAGAGTCAATTCTCTATATATTTTGGAAATGAGTCCTTTATCAGAACCTTTGACTTGTAAAAAATATTTTCCCAGTTTACTGTTTCCCTTCTAATCTTGCCTGTATTAGTTTTGTTTGTACAAAAACTTTTCAATTTGATATTATCAAAATTTTCTATTTTGTAGTCAATAGTGATCTCTAGTTCTTTTTTGGTCATAAATTCCTTCCTCTTCCACAGGTCTGAGAGGTAAACTATGCTCTTCCAATTTATTTATAATCCCATTCTTTGTATTTATATTCTCATTCTTTATAAGGCTTAAAGATTTAAAGAAAGAAGTGACATGTTATGGAAGAGGGGTTAGATAAGATTTCCACTTTTGAATGAATGAAAGAACAATTTAATTAATTAATTCTATCACCAGAATACCAGATGACTCACTTGTCAGTTGCATTATTTTTAGTTTATTGTACATAAAAGTATAGTTAATAGCAATCCAATTCTTTCACAAGTTATTAAAGGAAATCTTTAAATTTATTTTAAGTACTTAATAAATACAAAAAAATCTTGGCTGAGTTTAATATTTAGCCATTTTATGCTTTTGTTTCTCATAAGAAAGCTTTTTCTCATAAGCTGGGACTAACTGAATATAATCAATTAATGTAGTTATAATCTTTTGGAAGTTTTGCTTGTTTAACCTTATCTTCAACAACTATGCCTGATGATTTGAAACATTTTTCTGCTATTACCAATTTTTCAAAAAAAATGCAGCTATCTAGTATTAAACTTATAAACCAATTGGTATAAACCAAAACTTAAAACATTTCAATTTTCTTTTTTTTTTTTTTTTTTTTTTTTTATTTAATAGCCTTTCATCCCAGGATGCATACATGGAACTTCCGCTCCCTGCCAAACCTCCCAATTCCCCCCCCCCCCCACCTCCTCCCTAGATCATGGGTAATGTTAAATATATTAAAAAATATAAATTAGATACACAAAAGTATCCGACCAAAACGTTATTTTGCTGTAGAAAAGAATCGCTCTGAAATATTGTACAATTAGCTTGTGAAGGAAATCAAAAATGCAGGTGGGATAAATTAGGGATTGGGAATTCAATGTTGGGTTTTAGTCATCTCCCAAGTTCTTTTTTCTGGGTATAGCTAGTTCAGTTCTTCTGCTCCAAGAAATGATTTGGTTGATTCGTTTGGGGATGGCCGGCCATCAGAACTGGTCATCATATAGTAGTTGTTGAAGTATATAATGATCTCCTGGTCCTGCTCATTTACCAACTCGTTCTTAAAAGCCTCCAGGTTTTGAAATTATCCTGTTGGTCATTTCTTAAAGAACAGTAATTTCCATAATTTTCAATACCACAATTTATTCAACCATTCTCCACCGTGGACATCCATTCAGTTTCCGTTTTTAGCCACTACAAAAAGGGCTCCACAAACATCTGCACATACAGGTCCCTTTCCTTTATAATCTTTTGGGATATAATCCCATGAAAACCTCTGGATCGGGATGCCAACAACTTTTGAGCATAGTTCCAAACTACTCTCCCAAAATGGTTGGATTCGTTCACAACCCACCAACAATGCATCAATGTCCCAGCCCGCATCCCCCTCCACCAATCATCATTATTTTTTCCTGTCATCTTGAATCGCGGTGGAGTTATCTTAGGTTTCCAATCTGCATTTCTCTGATTAACAATGACCGGAGCATCTTTTCTTGATAGAAATAGTTTCAATTTCTTCATCTGAAATTGTTGTTCAATCCTTTGACCATTTTTCAATTGGAGAATGGCTTGATTTTTTTAAATTAGAGAATTTCTATATATTTTGGAAATAAGGTTTATCGAATTTGACTTAAAAAAATTTTCCCAGTTTATTGCTTCCCCTAATCTTGTCTGTTAGTTTTTGTTTGTACAAAACTTTTCATTTGGTATAATCAAATTTTCTATTTTGTGATCGTAATGATCTCTAGTTCTGCTTTGTTATAAAGATTCCCCACAGGTCTGAATAAACTATCCTATTTTCCTTAATTTATTAATAATTTATTCTTTTTCCTAGGTAGAACCCATTTGACCTTATCTTGGTTCCGTTAAGTATGGATCAATGCCTAGTTTTTCGCCTATTAGTTTCCAATTTTCCCACAATTTTTATCAAACATGTTCTTTCCCAAAAGCTGGGGTCTTTGGGTTTGTCAAAGACTGTTGCTTATTTGTTGACTGTTTTATCCCTTGAACCTAGTCTATTCCACTGATCAAAATAATCTTTCCTTAGCCAATCCCAAAAGTTTTGGTAACCTGCCTATAATATAATTTTAGATCTTTTTTCTCCACCTTCATTAATTTTTTTCATTAATTTTGAAATTCCTGACCTTTTGTTTTCCATATGAACTTTGTTGTTTTTTTCTAGGTCATTAAAATATTTTTGGGATTGATTGGTATAGGTAAAAAATAGATAGTTTAGGTAATATTGTCATCTTTATTATATTTGCTCGCCCTATCCAAGAGCATTTAATATTTTTCCAATTGGTTAGATCAGACTTAATTTGTGTGAAAAGTGGTCTGTAATTTTGCTCATAAAAAAACATTTCAATTTTCAAGGAAAGAAGAAATATTGATGTGAGGAAGAGAATATTATGTTGTCATATATTTTTTTAAATAGATTGACACTGACCTTGGTTATAATTGGTATTAGTTGAAAAGACTGGTTATGTTAATTAATTTATTATTTTTTTTCTTTAGCAATATATTTAAATATATTTTCCACTTAACATAGACAGTAGAAGAAAGGAAAAGAAAATGTCTGCCAGAAGAAAAATAATACAATACTATTTATAGATTCATCAATTTAAGAGAGAAATATCAACACAGATGTTCCTCTTTCCTACTTTCTTGTGGATTTTTGAAAACCAGCCAACATTATCAAAAAAATTACAAATTTTATGTAATAAAAATAATGCATAGAAACAGTTCTGTGAAAGAGAAAAATAAAAACAAGACAAAAAAGGAGTATAGAATTACCTTTATTTTGAATTTTCTACTTTACTTTTATAATCTACTCAAGCCACATGGAAGTAAATTTGTACCTTATTTTTGTCATAGAATGATCTAAAATTTTTCATCCAATTAAGACTTATAGGAAATCATAAAGGAAGAAAAAGAACCCATATTCAAAAATGTTTATAGCAGCTTTTTGTGATAGCAAAGAATTGGAAAATGAAGAAATTATTCTATAAAAAATGATGAACAAGCTGATTTTAGAAAGGCCTGGAAAGATTTACATGAATTGATGCTAAGCAAAATTAGCAGAACCAGGAATACATTGAACACAGTTACAGCAAGATTATGCATTAATCAACTATGAAAAACTAGTTCTTCTCAGTGATTCAGTGATATAAGGCAATCCAATAAACTTTGGATAGAAGATACCATCTGCATTCAGAAAAAGAACTATGAAGATTGAATTTTTTTGTTTTTATTTTTGTTTTTTTCTCTCTCATGGTTTTTTCCTTTTGTTTTGTTTTTTCTTTCCCAATATGGTTCATTAAAAAAATGTATATTAAAAAAGTAGATATATATATGTGTTAACTAGGAAAAAATAAAACAATTTTAAAAATTAAAAGCAATATGCTGCTAACAAAAGATAAAAATTAATAATTTATTTTAAAATCTTTTCATCAGGCAAAGATAAGTATTCATTATAAATTATGACCAAGAGATTAATTACTGTTATTTATATTTTGATCTTCTGTGATTGACTAGAAACATGAAAAAATATATGATTTTCAAATAAGTGAATATATTATATATATATATATATATATATATATATATATATACAAACATGGACACACACACACACATATTCCAATGATAACAACAATAAATTTAAAACTCATTTGGATACAAGCTTAGTTTCAACTCCATTTTGAGATATACTTTTGTCTATAGAATATATTTCAATAATTTCTATCCTTCTAATCTTCCAATGGCAGATTTGCTTCATATTTACCAAGTACCATCCCCTCTATTATCCTTTAAGTCTATGGAATGATTTCCTGATTGAATTTTTACCATCTGTTATCTAGATGATAAAGATAATAAAAATGAAGTAACTTTTTTTGCCTAAAATTTCCCATCATTCCAAAATAGGACATTTTAAATTTAAATAAGAAAACTGAGTTGAATTAAGTAGAAAACAAATGGGAGAGGTAGTCTTTTCTTATATTTTTGCTTAATTTCTACATTTTACAATAACAAGGGATTACAAATAAAAAGTACCATTGGATAAATTTGGAGATTTTTGTAACTATACATTTCTGGATGATTTTATGATTTATTATTACATCATAGTTCAAAATACTAAGATATGTGCTTATATTTTGAAACACATACTGACAATTATGTTTTTTGTTCTTATGTGACATGCTGTGTCATTCTGAATACATTTTAGACCCCTTTCCTTGATCCTTTTTGCAAAACCTAACTTACTACTGGAGTCAGATTTCCCAAGACCTAGAAGCACAATTTACATGTTACTCAGACATTTGTACAATCTTTTTTCTTAAAACTTCAAATGACAAGAAAAATGTTCAAATTTAATCCTTTTTATACCTCATAGAAACTTATTTTCTGGGAGAAGCTTCAAAGTGGAAAAAAAAAGAAAAACTTAAGAAACATGTGCCAATTTTCTCAAGATTTGTGTTTCTGCTTACTCTTTACTATTGATTTACTATGACTACATGAGGTAATTTTTCTAATGTAGTCTTAAAATAATTTTGCAAAATATGATTTTCTATCGTAGATATTCTAGAATAAAAAAAGGTTTTTAACTTCCATCAGTTAATATCTTCTTCCCTATCTAGTCTCTCACAATTTATGACCACCTGATATTCCTGGCATTTTGCCTTCTTTTGATAGTTCAGTCAGTCAATAGATATAAGTCAATAAGCAACTACTGTGTGCCAAGCACTGTGCTAAGGACTGGCTCATCAGTTGAATGATTTTTTCCAGTTTTTGCTCTTTCTGATTCCAGGATATCTAGGTGAAATAGCTTGTCTTGAAAATGCTCACTGTACACTGAGTTTTTCTTTATTTTGCAATTGTTCAGGGTGATGTCTATTTATCATTTTGCATTATGTGCTTTGTAATAGTTCTCTTCAAGCAACATGGAATATCAAATGACAAAACAGGCTTATAGTCAGAAAAATGGGGAATCAAATCTGGTCTTTGACATGGGTAAACCCTTTATAATCTGAATATTTTATTCAATTCTTTAAGAGTATAAGTGGCAAATGAATTTGAACAGGAGAGGAGGAAGTTTCTATACAAAGACTTCTTTGCACTGATGCAATCAAAGGTCTGGGGGAAATATACAAACTTTCAGTTTCATGAATATCTCTCTTGTTTCCTTATTCTGATTATAAGCATCTTTATAGAGACCATATTCTACTACTATTGTAGAGAGTTCCACATGGCATTTCATAGTCAATGTCTTGATAAGTTCTGGTCATTCAACCATTCAGTTTAATTCAGCAATGTGTTATTGAGTCTTCCTGTATTTTAAGCTCAATAAGAGTGATGCAGAAATTGAAAAAGATAGTATTGGGAGTCAGTGAGGTTACAATAGAAAGAACACTAACTTTTACAATAAGAGAAATTGGTTTAAATTCTGTTTTTGAAGTATATTATTTGTGAAACCTAGACAAGTCAATTAAACTTTACCTGAACCTATTGCTTCAACTTTAAATGATGAGGTTGGATGAAAGAGTTTCTGATATCTCTTTCACATTTATCCATCAATACATCCATCCACCTATATCTACCTTTCCTTTCCTTTCCTTTTTCCTTTCCTTTCCTTTCCCCTTTCCTTTCCCCTTTCCTTTCCCCTTTCTTTTCCTTTCCTCTCCTCTCCTCTCCTCTCCCTCTCCTCTCCTCTCCCTCTCCTCTGCCTCTCCTCTCCTCTCCTCTCCTCTCCTCCCTCCTCTCCTCTCTCTCCTCTCCTCTCCTCTCTCTCCCTCCTCGCCTTTCCTCTCTCTCTCCTCTCCTCTCCTCTCTCTCCCTCCTCTCCTCTCCTCTCTCTCTCTCCTCTCTCCTCTCTCCTCTCCCTCCCTCTCCTCTCCTCTCCTCTCCTCTCCTCTCCTCTCCTTTCCTCTCCTCTCCTCTCCTTTCCTTTCCTCTCCTCTCCTTTCCTTTCCTTTCCTTTCCTTTCCTTTCCTTTCCTTTCCTTTCCTTTCCCTTTCCTTTCCTTTCCTTTTTCCTTTCCTTTCCTTTTTCCTTTCCTTTCCTTTCCTTTTCCTTTCCTTTCCTTTTCCTTTTCCTTTCCTTTCCTTTTCCTTTCCTTTCCTTTTTCCTTTCCTTTCCTTTTTCCTTCTTTTTCCTTTTTCCTTCTTTTCCTTCTCTCTCTCTCTCTCTCTCTCTCTCTCTCTCTCTCTCTCTCTTTCTATCTCTTTTCCCATAAGGAATTAAGTGAGGAAAGATCCCCACATAATTTTAATACGAAACAGCATGTCTTAAGGTCATCTACTTTATGCTTGGGGCTATGCGTATACAAAGACAAACAGGAATGGTTCTTTTTCTCAAGGAGTTTATATTGCTGATAAGTAAACACAAAATAATTTGAGATATGAAAATACCAATTATAAAACGTATCAGAAGGTATATAAAATTTCCAAAAAGTCATGGATGCAGAAATGTGGGATTACTGGCATTTATATTATTATCATTGCTTTCTCTAGTACTTTGTTGTCTCTGTTTGCCTTGATACTTGAGTATCTTTTTCTTCATGTTTGAAGGCTACAGGGACATTTATTTGTTTTTTACATCTACATAATTTGATTGGTGCCTCCTCCTCATTTTTCCCACATCCTGATATTACTGGGACAGATAGTTCTAAGGTTCAGATCCACTATGAAATTCCAATGACTTTTAGACTTTGGATAGACCCACTACCTTCTTTCCTTCTTTTTATCCAATACTTTGTGTCTCACAAATCACACTTGGTAAATGAAACTCACAAATTTTCTCTCCTGCCCCTCCCTCTTTCTTTTTCTCCCTCCTTCTCGCTCTCCCTCCCTTTCTCCCTCCCTCCCTATTTCCCTCCTTCCCTTCCTCCCCCCTCTTTCTGTCTTTCTCTGTCTCTATCTCTTTTCTCTTCTCCTCTCCTCTCCCCCAGCTCCTGTTTTACTCTTCCTGACTCCAGAATTCTTTCTACAGAATCAATATACCTAGGGGCTTTAGTCTATTGTCAAGTCTACTATGATCCTGCTATCAAAAGTTTTAGTGTCAAGAGAAAGTACTTAAATTACAGTTTTAGGGACTAATTAGTAGTAGCCAGCAATTCCGTTTCCTATCACTCTTCCCTCCATCCCTCATTTTCTACCCATACAACTAAGATAATGAAGGAAAAAATCCCCTGGGTAGTCTCCTTAAATGATAGAAGAACCGGGAGGAATTCTCCCATGTCTATCTTCCATCCTTTCTAACCAGTGGGAGGGAGGGCTTCAGAGATCCCCCAGTGAGTGGTTAGAGTGGTGTCTGTTTCTATTGTAAACAATAGCACCTCCACCTTTAATCAATTTGCCCCAGATATGCCAGGATTTATAGACAGGATTCTGTTCTCCTAAATATATGCAATACGGACAATAAGAAAGTAGGAAAGATTAAGACCTAGATGAGATACAGATGAGATAATTTAAGAAGTACCTCCTCTTGACACTAGAACCTTGATAGTAGAATCATAGCAGACTTGACAATAGATTAAAACATATGGATTCTATAGAAAGAATTCTGGAGTCAGGGAGAGTAAAACAGCAGCTGGGGGAGATAAGAAAAGAAAAGAGAGAGAGACACATAGAGATAGAGAGAGAGAGAGTCAGAGAGAGAGAGAGAGAGAGAGAGAGAGAGAGAGAGAGAGAGAATAGAGAATAGTTTCTGGAACAGGTATTCTTAAAATTTTTGTGTATGTCACTAATTCCTTTGGCAGTCTGATGAAACCCATGGTTCCCACAGAATAATATTAATTGTTCACATCAATCATTGGGAAAAAAATACTAATTTTCAGTTAGAAATTAATGAAAATAGAGTTATATTTTTCTTATTCAAATTCATAGATCCCAAAAACCTATCCATGGATTTCAAGTTAAGAAAACCTACTCCAATCATTATATACCTCAACAACGATACTGTTATGACAATGTATTCTGATGGAAGTGGATTTCTTCGACAAATAGATCTAACTCAGTTTCAATTGATCAAGGATGGATAGAAGCAGCTACACCCAAAGAAAGAACACTGAGAAATGAATGTAAACTGTTTGCATTTTTGTTTTTCTTCCCGGGTTATTTTTTACCTTCTGAATCCAATTCTTCCTGTGCAGCCAAGAGAACTGTTTGGTTCTGCACACATATATTATATCTAGGCTATACAGTGACATATTCAACATGTATAGGACTGCTTGCCATCTAGGGGAGGTGGTGAAGACAGGGAAGGGAAAAGTCAGAACAGAAGTGAGTGCGAATAATGTTGTAAAAAATTACCCAGGCATGGGCTCTGTCAACAAAAAGTTATTTAAAAAAAAAAAAAGAAAAAAGAAAACCTACTCCATATTCTATATTTACCTAATTTTACTCTCCCCCATCCTAGGAAGTGGACAAATTATCATAATCTGTGCACTGCATTAATTAGATTAGATGAGAGAAAGTAACAATCTAAATGCCCCTCAGACATTTGGAGGGGCATGTTAAATTCTGAAATAAATTCTACTGGGACTCAGTTTATTCTAATGCTATCTGTACCATTATAAAACATACCACTAATGATAGAGGATTCCACTTGGAGAAAAAAACAAGTTGCATATTATAAGCAAAGATATGAATACAGTGCATGCTGGGCAAATGCTAAGGCCAGCTTTAAGGTTGTGAATAATTGTCATTCTGCCTTTTCATTTTTATAGGCAACGTTCTAATAATGTCAAAAGATCCCACCTTTCTCCAGTTCTATATTTTAACAATTGGTACTAGCTGGATTGGCCCAGTAATGGGCCAATTCATTCTCATCAGCTGCTTTGGTAAAAGAAATGGAGTAAATAATAGTGAACTCTTCCATCAAAAAAGAAAAAAAAAAGAAGCCAGCATTTTTCCCTCTCTGATCAGCAATATCTATAGGTTTCCTTTCATTATTTTTTCCATTGCTCCCTCCCCCAACCCTGGCTGTTCCTAAATGCTGAGTGATAGTAGTGCCCCAGTAGTACTGTTCAGCAGAGCTTGAAATTAGCAAGGGTAGCTGAGGCTGTCTGACAGCTACTGCTATCATGGCCGCCAACTTTGAACAAACAGCCCCGGCTACTTTGCTCACAGGGGAAATAAGGTTAGTGAAAATATTAAAGAAAGTGGAATGCCACGGCTGGCATGGCAACACTCTGCAGTAATTGGCTCTTTGTGATTCATGCTGGCCCAATTCAGAAAACTACAAATAGGAAACTTAAAAGTCATATTTCAGGAAATGACTCTTCTTCTTAAGTAGCAAAAGGAGATCAAATGTCTATTCAAGTAAACAGTTTTTAGCTACATTTATTATTTGTACATGTGGCTTTTCTTTTCTTTTTTGCATAATTTTCTGTTCTGGAATATTATGCTAAAGCCATTGCTGAATATCTCTTTTGGTTTTGGTTTAAAAAGGGACTAGCTTTGAATAGTATTTGTATTCAAGCTTGTGCATATGGATGGAAAAGATTCATCATCATCTCCTGCTTTTCTTTCAAGAGATGGTCTACTTAGAATATTTGATAAATTTTAGCTTTAGTGAAAATAGGTTTTATATGGATAAAATCATATTATTTTTCTTAACATTTTTGTAGTTGACCAATAATATTTAAACAGAATTAACTAGATGCTTAAAGAAATGAAACAAAATTATTATTCTTGTTCTGAAGAACACAGAAATATGACAGGAAAATAAAAATGAGCCAAACTTTACCATGAGTATGGGTATACTTGTAGGAAAAACAAAATCTGTGGGGAATACAACTCATTTTTTTTCTATTCTTTTAAAAACGTTTTTCTTTTTTTAAACAACTATCTTATCCCAATAATTTTCTCCCTCATTCCCTTTCCACAATATTACCCTCATTTGTCACAAAGAACTCCAGTGGTGCAAAACAATCTAACACATTGACCAGCATGCCTGACAATATAAGCTTTATCTAGTACCTATTATTTACCCATCTCTCTTCTAAGAAGGAGACATGTTTTACCAACATTCCTTTAGAGTCTTAAGTAATGATCTCACTGACCAGAATTCTGAGATCTTTCAATATAGTGCCCTTTTTATATTGCTGTGATCATGATGTAATTGTTTTGGATTCTGTTTTCTTTGTTTTGTATCAGGTCATGTATCACACTACCTTAATTCTTGGTCCTCTGGTAATCATTTATCTCAGCGTCAATTGTTTTCCAACTCACACTGTTTCATTGCTCTTAAAACAAGAAGATAATAGAAATTAACTTTATTGTCCCATGTTAATTATTCTGGGTTTCTCTGACAAAACATTAAAACAAGAAAAAACAAAATAAAACCAAAACTCTCAGTTGATCTTACCACAGACTCAAACTATCGTCATTTCTCTCTTCTCTTCATCAGTTTCCTAGAGTAGAAAATTTTATTCCATATTCTTATCTTGACTTTCTCACTTCTCTCCTCTTAATAACTTACAACTCAGTTTCAACTTTATCATTCCTGTAGAAACTGTCCTATCCAAAGTACTAGTACTTTGCAAATTGCAAAATTCAAAACCCTTCTTGCTAATTTTTATCCTTTTTGATCTCTCTTCAGCACTTAACCTTACTAACCATCCTTTAGTTTTGATTATTCTTTCCTCTTTGAGTTTTCATGTTCTTTTGTTGTTCTATATCTGATAGCTATTGCTCCTTCTTAGTCTATATGTATAATCATCATCATCTCTTCCCCTAAACAGTAGTGTATCCTAAGTATCCTGCCATATCCTCTGGTGCTCAAGGCAGTCATCTTATAATTTCCCACTGGGTTGCTTTCCTGGACTTCGTCACAGTCTCCCAAACTCACCATCCTATAAAATTATATTAACTCTGGAACTTATACCTCCTTAATAATCCTTGGCCTTGAGGCACCTTCCTCCCTCTGATTAAAGAATCCGAAGGGCAAATGTCAGATCTTCTATTTCAAAAGATATCCAGGGAAGCTGTCTTCTCACCTGGCTGCAGGAATTCATCTTGTTCCCTTTCTACACTAATTTTCAGCTTCTTTTTTGTTTGAGAGCTTGTTGACAGCAGGGACTTTCATATATTTTTTTTTTTGTTTGTTTCCTTGGAATTTAGTAGAGCATAGGTGCTTAATAAATGTTTATTGATTATTGACTGTTTTGCTCTTCCTCCTTTTACCATTATTTCCCAGAAGCAGTGTGTTGACACAATAGATGGAGTGCATAGTCTAAAGTCAGGAAGGGCCAAGTTGGAAGCTGGCTATACAATTTTTTTTTCTATAGGTCCATGGGCATTTAAATCATTTAACTTCTTTTTACCTTAGTTTTCTCATATATGACACAGGGATAATAGCTCCTAAGTTCTAGTATTGTTGTGAGGACAAAATGGCATAGTGAGTATAACACACTTAATACAGCATCTGGCATATAGTAAGCATTATTATGTTAGCTAATACAAAAATAATAATCATTAATGAATTTTAGCAGACTATTAATTTATTATATAATAAATTTGTTTTATCCTTACAGAAGGTTCTAAGATCTATAAATGCAGCATTGATTTCTCTCTTCTGCTTCAGTCCCCTATCATCACTGGTATATTTATCAAAATGCACAAATATTATCACATTTGAGACTCTCTGTTTTTGTGGTGGGTACCACTAACCTTCATACTTTCAATTGTGTCATTTCTATTGTCATTGTCTCTTGCTTCATTCTTGCTCCCCTTTTCTTCCCTTCCCCCCATTTTTCTCTTTCCATATGGCTGTGTCATTGCAAACTTCCATAATTTATCAATAAGTACCATAATACTAGCAGCCAAAATTCAACTCAAGTTGTAAGTCAATATAACGGAGTCCAAGAAGGAGAGAATTAGAATTAGACAATTGTTAAAACTTAAAAAGCTGCTTCAGTGATACAAAGAGGAAAGACACAAAATGTTGTAATGACAAAATAAGAGGCATCTAATGGAAAGTTAAAAGCTTTCCCCCTCCTCAAATTATTTAGGGCAATTATAATCTTTTTTCTTTTTTTATTAAAGCTTTTTATTTTCAAAACATGTGCATGGTTAATTTTTCAACATTAACCCTTCCAAAACCTTGTGTTCCATTCCCCCCCTTTCCCTTCATGTCCTCCCCTTGATGGCAAATAAACCAATATATGTTAAACATGGTAAAGTATGTGGCAAATCTAATATATGTATACATATTTATACAAGTATTTTGTTGCAAAAGAAAAATCAAATAAAAAAGGAAAAAAAATTGAGAAAAAACTAAAATGTGAGCAAACAACAAAAAGCATGAGAATTCTATGTTGTGATCCACACTCAGTTCCCACAGTCCTCTCTTTGGGTGTAGGATGGTTTTATTTATCACAAGATCATTGGAACTGGCCTGAATCATCTCATTGTTGAAAAAAGCCATGTTCATCAGAACTGATCATCATATAATCTTCCTGTTGCCTTGTACAATAATCTCCTGATTCTGTTCATTTCACTTTGCATCAATTCATTTAAGTCTCTCCAGGCCTTTCTGAAATCATCCTGCTGATAGTTTTTTATAGAATAATAATATTCCATATGATTCATATACTATAACTCTCCAATTGATGGGCATCCACTCAGTTCCCAGTTTCTTGCCATTATAAAAAGGGCTGCCACAAACAGTTTTGCACATGTGAGTCCCTTTCCCTTTTTTAAATTCTCGTTGGGATATAAGCCCAATGGGTCAAAAGGTATACACATTTTGAAAACTATTTGGGCATAGTTCCAAATTGCTCTCTAGAATGACTGGATCAGTTTACAACTCTACTAACAATGTATTAGTATCTCAGTTTTCCCACATCTCCTCCAACATTTGTCATTATCTTTTCCTGTCATTTTAGCCAATCTGAGAAGCGTTTGGTGATACCTCAGAGTTGTCTTAAGTTGCATTTCTCTGATCAATCAGAGCATTTTTTCAGAGGACTAGAGATATTTCTTCATTTGAAAATCGTTCATATCATTTGACCATTTATCATAGAAAATGGCTTGAATTTCTTATAAATTTGAGTCAATTCTCTATATATTTTAGAAATGAGGACTTTATCAGAACCTTTGAATACAAAAATGTTTTCCCAGTTTATTGCTTCCCTTCTAAACTTGTCTGCATTAGTTTTCTTTGTACAAAATCTTTTTTGATTTAATATAATCAAAATTATCTATTTGGTGTTCAATAATGAATTCCAGTTCTTCTTTGGTCATAAATTCCTTCCTTCTCCACAGATCTGAGAGGTAAACTATCCTTTGTTCTTCTGATTTGCTCTTTATATCTAAATCATGAACCTATATTGACCTTATCTTGGTTTATGGTGTTAAATGTGTGTCAATGCTAGTTTCTGCCGTAGTAGTTTCCAATTTTCCCAGCAGTTTTTGTCAAATAGTGAGTTTTTATCCCTAAAGCTGGAGTCTTTGGGTTTGTCAAACACTGTATTACTATAGTCATTGACTATTTTGTTCTTTGATTCTAACCTATTCCACCGATTGACTATTTCTTAGCCAGTACCAAATGATTTTGATGACTGCTGCTTTATAATATAGTTTTAGATCTGCTAAAGGCCACCTTCATTTGCATTTTTTTCATTAATTCCCTTGAAATTCTTGACCTTTTGTTCTTCCAATTATAATATTTTCTGAAATGATCTGGGATCATTTCATGGTTTATTTCATGGCCTGATATTAATATCATAACTGAGGGATGGGAAACCAATGGCACACATTCATATCAATGCAACTCAAAAGTCTTTATTAATTACTTATTATATACTAAGTACTATTCAAGGAATTAAGAATACAAAGACAAAAATGAAATCCTCTCTGCTCTCACTGATTTTATTTTCATCTAGCAGGAAATATCTTTTGATAGAAAAATAAATGTAAAATAATATAATCAAAGTGGGCAATAAAAATTGGGGTGAACAGTATTAGAAAAGGTCAAAGGTCAGTAGGATCACTAGAATCAGCTTGTGATTCTCCCGGGTATTTGACAATTTGGCCTTTTATTTGTTGTTGTTGTTGTTTGTGTGCTTTTTTTGTTTGTCCTTTTATTGGCCTAGGTATATAATTTAACTGGTAGGAGGATCCCAGGAAGGAAATTCCTTCTATCAATTCTGACTTTCATTGATCTGAAACTTAAAGTATTAGAATGTTTCCTGGGTACACTGAGATGTTAAATGATTTGCCCTAGATTTTTAACCGGTGTGTCAGAAGCAGTGATTAATCCCCAGGAAATTTATGAATAATGAATAGAGAACCCAAATCAAAGTCCAAAATACAGGAGTTCAAGTTATGTCTCTAACACATACTGACTGTGAGACTTTGGGCAAGTCATTTAAACTCTTTGTGCTTTTGGGTAGCAACCCTCTAAAACATGAAGTTACAAAGAAAGTGCCCACTGGCATTAGTAGAAAGAGTTACCCCATGGAAATTAACATATATCAATTTAAATTACAAGTTCACTCCCTATCTGTATCCTTTCCTGATCTGAAGACCAGTATTCAGTTCCTTAAATGCCATGTGGTGTTTTGGAGCTAAAGAACTGACATTTTATCTCTGAAATTCAAAGCCTGACAAATCTGCTGGTGGTGAATTTTCAATGAGTAGTTAATCATATGTCCCTCTCACTTGGAGAGCTACATTCTACTAATTTATTTTGAACAACTTTTTGATCTCTTACCAACCCAAAGAGATAGTTTGTACTTGAGATCAAGGTCTCTCTGGAATTCACAGTGGAGTTTCTGGGGCTCATCAACTGGACCTGAAGCTCCAGGATACTAGCACAACAAGCTAAAGCATATATATATATATATATATATATATATATATATATATATATATACACATATATATATTATTCGCACATATATATATATAATATATATATATATGTATATTTTTTTTTCTCCTGGTTCCCACTCTTTCTCTTGTTCTTGGGTTGTGAACTAAGAAATCAAATTCCAGTGGAATGGCTATTGGATAATGCAGCCATTTTTTAAAAAAGGAAACGATGGTAGCTGGAGAAAAGAAAGTAACAATTTTAAAGAAAACTACTACCTTCTCTCTTATTATTTTATATATCTGATTTTCATTTCCATGGAAACAGGATAGAAAAGACAGCTGGCATCCAAGAGTGGATTGAAAATCCTTCTTCTGACTTTGTTAACTGTTGTCTGCCAGCTGAGATAGACAGTTTCCAGTGTGTTAAAAAGAAAATTATAAAACTGAAAGGATGAATGACTTCAATATAGGATTTTGGAAATATATATATAAATTTTTAAGAGCTAACTACCTTCTTAAAACATATTATTTTACTTTTATTTCTCTTGTATATCATAAAATATAATTTCATGAGAGATGTGCTTAAAAATATGCAGCTGACTCTATGTTTCCTTGGAGGCACTTCCTGTAGCTAACATGACTGAATTCCAAGTGTTCTGAGACATGTCCTTTGTGATAGTATGAAATTCCACTTGGAGGTATAGGAAGACTTTCAGTCTAGGGTGACTTAAAGTCCCTGGAGGATCAGAAGGAGCCAAAAATACCTTATTGTTAGTCTAGATTTTCTCCTACATCAAGTAGAATTTGCTGCCCTGTTTTTATTGACATAGAAAAAGAGTGATTTTAATGTTAGGAACCAAGAGACATCATTATTGCAGAAAAAGTTAGTAAGGACTGATTGTAGCATTGAAAATAAATAATTTTCTCTTCTTTTAGAGGGATATAAAGATTTTTATCCTCCCTTAGCAAGTAAAAGAAATATACTTAACTGAAAAAATCAAAATATTATAATAATAATAAAAATAATAATAATAACTAGCACTTAAATGACAATTTAAAATTTCAAAATACTTTGCACATGTTATTTCATTTGATTTTCACAGCAACTTCATGAAGTAGATGCTATTACCTTTATTTTACAGATGAATAATCTGAAGCCAAGAAAGTTTAAGTAGCTTGCCTATGTATAAAGGTTAGTATTCTGAGACAAGAGGTGTTAAGGTCTTCCTAAGACCAAGACCAACACTTTACACACTGCTCTACACCTAGGGAATATTGTACTCCCCATCCATTCAATATAGACATAGAATAAATGGTATGTGGGGATGCATTTTGCATTCTACAGTAAAACCTGGACTCTGCATCTTTGTCAGATTTACAATGGTTTCTTAGGAATGTTATACTTGCAACAATGCACAACATTTATCTCCTTCATTCTCCCCCTAAATTAAGACATCTGCTTGCTGTCAAATATAGAAATACACAGGTAAGGATTCTGTTCAATCTACTTACTAAAACTTTTTTAAAGTGCATTCATGGCCTCCATTATTTCTCAACATCTGTGGAATGAAATTAAGTAGGGGTAATTTTATGGAAAAAAACCCAACACCTTGTTCAGTTAAATATCACTAATTTTAGCAGGCAGAAAATCCCAAATCAGGTGATGATCAAAACAGTAGAAGTGATATTTTGCAATCTTGTAGTTTCCATGGGAAATGGGAGTTGGTTAACCTTAAGCTGAAGAATCATGCCGTTTTTTATTGCTACTCAGAAATGGAGAATTTTCATGAAGCTATAAATAGAGAGACTCTATGTATGTACGGTCACATTTGTGTAATCAAGTATAATAGTCAAGTAGAATGAATTTCCAGTGTCAGGTCACTTCTATGTTAGTTGTTTGACCTTAGATAATTCATTTATTCCCTTTGGATTTTATTATTCTCGTGCTTCAAACTAAAATAATCTTAAGTACCAGTTTCATGATTTTGGTTCTACCTACTTACTTCCTCTGCTAGAATCTATGCTCCTTGAAGACTGGAATTACCTTTGCTTTCTTGGGGGGGGAGGGACAGAGGTATTGTTTATACCTAATCCATTTCTTGGCACATAATAAGTTAATAAGTAACATATAGTGATTGACTAACTGATTATTTTTACCCCAAAATGCCTCAGACATTAAAGTAGATTACAGTTCAATTGCAACAATAAAAGCAACATTATTAAAATATTTGAAATGAGAATTAAATTTGGAATCAGATAACCTGGATTCAAATCCTGGGTTTGCCATGTTATATAGAATACATTTTCTCTGGGACTCAATTTCCATTTGAAAATAAAGTATTGGAATGAGAATCTGGTTATCTCTAAATTTGTATTCTTAGTTTTATATTAATTGTAATAGTAAGAGTTCAACTCTGTTGCTAACATTAAATAATGTGGAATTTCAGAAATGAAAGATTGTAGCTTCAGTTGTCCCAAAGGGATTCCTATATCTCAAGCTGGACAGGGACAAATAGATAGACCAAATATGTGGAGAGCGAGGAGGACATTTCATGTGTGTGGAGTAGCATGTTTTGGGAATAAGTGTATTTTGAGTAGAGAATAGAAAGGAAATAGACTAGATTAAAATAAACGATTTGTGCCAAGGAATACTGGGAAAATAGTCAAGGAGAGAAGTTTGGTCTTTTTGAAGTTGAAAAGGGAACCTATGGTAGATTATTGAATAGATGATAAGAATGTTCTTTTAGAAAGATTTTTTTGGGCAGTCATGCTTTTAAAAAATATTATTATGAACTAGATATCTTTAACAAACATTTATTTGCATATAAAAAGTCAGAAAAGAGGATTATACTTTAATTACTGTTCAATAGTTTCAATTGTGTACAATTTTTTGTGATCCCATTCAGATTTTTTTTTTTGGTTAGTTTTGGCAAAAATACTGGGGTGCTTTGCCATTTTCTTCTCTAGTTCATCTCACATATGAGGAACTGAGGCAAACAGAATTAAGTGACTTGCCCAGGCTCACACAAACTGGTAAGTGTCACAGGCCAGATTTGAATTTAAGAAGATGAGTATCTCTGACTTTAAGCATGGTATTATATCCATTGTACCATCTATCTGCCCTTTATATATGAAACCAAACCTAAATATCTTTTAAATATTAATTAAATCTACTTACCTAGTGTATCCATTAAAACTGTTTCTCTAATCTTGATACTTAAAAAAACCTGTTTCATTGCATTTTTAATCACTGTTTCTATGCTTGTACTTCTTCCTCTTATCAGCAAAAGCTTCCTTTGTATTTGATAAGTATAATCAAATATATTTATGTTGTATTGGTCATGAATGGAAATACACACCTCCTTCTGCAGTCTACCACTACACCAAGAAGTTTATTGTCAGTCATTGGCTACTGCATTGTGTTGAGTTCTTAAGCTTTGCAGGAGTATTTAGGATAAATGAGAGGAAGGAGAGAATGGATGCTGGAAGATTAACCAGATAACAGATGTGAAAGCTCTTCGAGGAAGTTAAAAGCACTGAATGAATGCAAGTTATTAGTATAAATAAACGGTTCCATAGAGTTATATTCAAATTACATGGATGAGTAGGATAGAAATGAAATTGAGAAGATATAGTTTGCTTGGAAGCTATTTATTTGGGAATAGTCTGAGCTCCATGCTACATTAACAATGCGACCAACCTGCCACACAAAGGTGGGTAAACTGTAGTTAGCCAATTGTTCTGTACATACTTCCTTTTATGGAAGACTTAGTTCAGAGGGAAAAAAGTACAAAATGTGTGGGCTGCAAAATATTACACAGATAGAATATTAAACACACAAAGCTTGCACAGGAAATGGAAAAAATGTGTTGTCAATGTCATTGAATTAGCCCCATTCCTGTTACTGTATCCTCTAGAATCTAACAATCTTCATTTGATTTCCTCACAAATTAAATGTCATTTTGCATTTCTCTACTTGATAGTGATTAAGAACATTTCTTCATATGATTATAGATAGTTTTGATTTCTTCATATGAAAACTGCCTGTTCATTTCATTTGACCATTTTTTCAATTAGGGAAACTTGTATCCTTATATTCTTATAAATTTGATATAAACTTGATAAGTTTGCCATATAGTTGAGAAAAGAGGTCTTTTTCAGAGAGACTGCTTTCCTTCAATCTTGGTTACATTAGTTTTATTTGTGCAAAGTTTAAAAAATTAATATTATAAAAATTATCCATTTTACATTTAATTATTCTCTTTATTTCTTATTTCATCATAAACTTTTCCCTTATCCATAAAGCTTCCAAGAAAACGGTTTCTTGTTCTCTTAATTTGCTTATGATATCATCTTTATGCCTAAATCATGTCCCACTTTTGACCTTATCTTATACAATAAAAGATGTTTGTGATTACCCAGTTTCTGTAAAATTTTCCTCATTGTTAATTGTACATAATTTTTTAAATTTAAAATTTAAATATGTAAGTAAATCTAACATGGTAGTACTAACATTGCCCTACTTACCTGTGCATTCATCAAAACCACTTCTCTAATTTTAATACATGTGTCAAAAGATGAATACTTCTTTCTGCCACCCTAAAATATTTTGAGACAATTCAGCAAGGCAAGATATCAGTCTTCATAAGCAGTACTTGGGGAATAATGTACTGCTATGAAATGTCTTAAGGTTGTGCTTAAAAATCCATTAGTTATGCTATATTTTTCAACACGAATATTACATTCACTAGTCCTTATCCTGTTTATGATTTGAAAACCCATGTCATTTGTCTCAGGCAGTAGTTGAATAGGAAAGTACCCAATAATTTGAATCATAAGACTTTAATTCAAAGTCGACTTCCACCATTATATTGTGACTTTTAGCAAGTGACAACACCTCTAAATCTGAGCTTCCTTTCCCATAAAATAAAGAGTATGAACCAAGGAAATTCTGTTCCTTAACAATTGGCTCTTGAAAAGGAAAAAAAAAATGTAATTGCAATGCATTTTTAGGTTTATTATGGCAATAAGGAAAATTTAACAATTTCTCTATCACTTATTAGTTTAGATAATCATTAAAAGAATAAATCAAGCATGGATTTTCAGTGTGCTAATTTCCCAAGTGTAATTGTTCACAGTGAATTTTTTTTTAGGTTTGTATATTATTTTTGAATTTAAGAAATAAATAAGCATTTCTTTAAGACAGTAGAATAGGAAAAGAAATATGATTATATATGAAATTGTAAATTTATTATGTATGACTTGCTATTTCTTTGAAAGATATAAAGTTATCATGTATTGTTTTCTTTTTTTTCTTTCCTGTCTGCCTCCCCTCCACCTACAGAAATGGCTACATTACATGAACAAAAACACACATTTATTTATGTAAAATTATTTTATATGTCTTTTATTTATCTGTTCTTTCTCTAACTGCAGATAAGATCATTGGTCCTTTGTAATTAACTTGTGTATTTATAATAGTCAAAATGACTTAGTAACTCAAAGCTGTTCTTAAAATTGAACATTTAACAAATTGAAAAATTTTATAAGTGGTTTTCATTATTTGGTTCAGTGGCTTTTTTTTTTGTCCTTGGGTTGGACTGATCTTTCCTGTCCTTTCCTGATCTATAAGACTGAATGAAACATAGGTATAGGATTTAATTGGAGTTTTATTTGCTGTTACTCTGTCATAGGATTACAAAGTGGATATAGAACTATTTATGACTTTCCAAATCATCCTTTCATTTGATAAATGAAGAAATTGAGGTCCCTGGAATTGAAGTATGTTCCTAAAAGCTATACACTTACTAGACATCAGGAGCAAGATTTGAGCTTGGGGCATTTTATTAATGATATAAAGCCAGAAGGGACCTAAAAAGTCATCTAATTCAACTTCCTCATTTTATAGATGAAGAATCTAAGTCCCAGGAAGCCTAAGTGACTTTTTCAAAGTCACTGAGGGAGTAAGAAACATAAACTGGATTTGAACTCAGTTCTTCTAACTCTAGAGTCAGTCTCCACTGTACCACATATCTTGCCCCACTTTCTTTCCTTTTTTTTTTTTTTTTTTTTGGTATTTCAATTGTAATTTCCCTAAGACAAAAACTGTCTTTGTTATCCCAATACTATACATATTAAATGACTAATAAATAATCTTTAATTATTGTATTCTTGCATTTCTGGACTTTAGATTTTTAAAATCTTTACTTCTGTTCTCAATGTTTATCATTTCTTTTCCTTAGAATATGAAAAAATAAATCAGATAACTAAACCATAATCAGTTTTCTGATAAAGTTATTTATTTTAATATATATTACTTTATGAATTATGAATATAAAAATCAGAGCAAAAGGGAAAAACATCGGAGAGAGAAAAAAAAAAAACAGAAAAAAGAAGTGAACATAGCATGTGTTAATTAACATTCAGTCTCTTTAGTTCTTTTTCTGGGTGCAGATAGCATTTTCTGTCCAAAGTCTATTGGGATAGCTTTGGATCACTGAACCACTGAGAAGATTCAAGTATTTCATAGCTGATCATCACACATTCTTGCTGTTATTATGTACAATGTATTTCTGGTTCTGTTTGTTTCACTCAGCATGAATGCATATAAATCTTTACAAGACTTTCTAAAATCAGCTTGTTCATCACGTTTTGGAGAACAATAATATTCCATTATCTTCCTATGCCACAACTTATTCAGCCATTTCCCAATTGATGGGCATCTACTCATTTTTTCAATTCTTTGCTACCACAAAAAGAGGTGCACCAAATATTTTTGCATATATGGATACTTTAAGATTTCCCTGGCATACAGAGCACTGCTGGCTCAAAAGGTTTTATAACCCTTTATTTTCACAACCGTTATCACTTGTCAATTAAATATAAAATATACATTTTGCAGTCTGACAATAAGCATATTGTCAATCAATTGGTTAATTGCTATGGAGTTCAGAAATCAGGCTTAAAATTGAATTTGTGCAGAGGATATACGGTGTGTGTATGTGTGTGTGTGTGTTTTTAAGAACTAAGCTGCTAATGACATTTGCATTTTGTTATTAGTATTCAAGGTGGCACTCTTCACTAGCTCTTTTTATTATAGGCTCTCATCTGTTATCAACAAAATTCTGTTCTTCAAAGTTTCCATTATCAATATTAGGAAAATACATTCAGAGATGACCTTTTGATTGAGATTTTTTATATTTAAGGGTGCTTTCACTTACACAGTTGATCAAGACATTATGCACACATTATAGTCAACTAAGGTTTCAATCATATTGCTTTAGCTTTAATAATTCCAAAATAAACCAGAGTTTAATGCTTAATACATTTATTATATTTGGTGGAAAATAAAACCATATACTTTTGTGATGCACCTTAGTTATTCTCCCTGGTTCATTATCCAACAAAGTATTTGTATCTATATTTCATATTATACTTTGATGCCAACCACCCTACTCCTTACAGGTAGGTTAGACACAGGATGCATAACTGGTGGTCTAGCATTCTAGTTAAGAGTGCACTACTTTTCCTTTAACATTCCATGGAGCATTCAGGTAAAAGTCAAAGAATCATTTTATTTTATTTTTTATTTCCCTTACTTTATTCTATTTTTGTTTGTATGTTTTTCCTTTTGATCTGCTTCGTCCTTCATAACTGTGGCTAATATAGAAATATGTTTTTGTATCATTGCACATGCATAACCTATAACAAATTGTTAACCATTTTAAGAAGAGTGGAGGGGAGAAAGGGAGGGAGAAAAAATTTGGAACCCAAAATTTTCTTTTGAAATAAATGCTAAGAATTGTCAAAATGTAATTGGGAAAAATAAAATTCTATCAAAATTTTTAAAAAGAGGAGAGAGCTGGATTCAAAACCCACTTTGAAATTAACAAATTTATTGTGTGATTTAGAACAGATCATAGGCTTTTACATCATCATTATCTTATTTCTAAAATGAGGATAATAATAACTTCAGGCCATATCACAAAAAACAGTTTAAGGTGAAATTTAAATAATGCATATAAAGTATTTTGAACTTCTGGATGCACTACACAAATGCCAATTATCATTGTCAATCATCATCATCATGAAATATTTAGGAGTACTAGCACTTATGGTGTGAAGGTTTGCTCTTCAGGGCTGTTTATCCACTTTTGGTGTCCATGCACAAGGTATCATTTTGTAAGACATTAACCTCTAGAAAATGTTATCGTCTGACCCTCCCCTCATTGCACAGAGTTGAGCACAACAAATAATTCTTTCTAGAATTTTTTTTGAGAATGTTGATGACAGTGTTGATGATGAGTACATTTATATAGTGCTTTGATGTTGCAAAATATTTTACAAATATTCTCTCATTTCATGCTCACAATTATCCTATGAGTTAAGTTCTACTATTCCCACTTTATAGGATGAGAAAAGTGAGACTGAGATAGATTAAGTGAAATTCCCAGTGTCCTACTGCTAATTAATGTCTGAGGTAAGATTTGAATTGTAGTTGATAACATTGATGAAGCACAGTATATCGTCTTTGTAAATACATTTTTTTCCATTACAACTTCATCATATTAGAATGTCAGAACTTTGATATAAGGGGGGAAAAGTTTCTATTAAGTCTGAGTAAATTTAAGTTGGATTTAAGGTAATTATTCACTCTATTGAAATGCACAGCAAGCTTGAACAGTTTTTCTGTTTTATAGACAATCAAAGGAAAACGATGCATATATTTTTTATGAAAGTGAAGAACTAGTACCAGGGTATAAGAGAATCCATATATGTATACATTGATGCATGGGTGAGGGAAGATAATCCAGAATCATGATTTCATTGATTTAAGGAGCTCCTGATGTGATAATTTTCTCCATTGATACAGATACTTAGAAACCTTGAGTTATTTTGGACAATTTAAAGTTGTTCAAGGTTACAGAATCATTATATTTAAAAATGTAGGACTGAGGGCAACTAGATAGTACAGTATATAGAGCACTGCCCTGAAGTCCAGAGCACCTAAGTTCAAATTTGAAACCAGACACTTAACCCTTACTAGCTGTGTGTCTCTGGGCAATTCACTTAACCACAATTGTCTTGCCAAAAGAAAGACTGGGAGAGAAAGAGAAATGTAGAGTTTTAAAAACTCTTGTTTTCCTGACTCTATGTCTAGCCCTCTAAATTATGAGAAACTATTTGTCACCTAACAGATATGGAAATATATGTATACATAGGTATATATATATATATATATATATATATATATATATATATATATATACACATAGGTTTCTATAAACTAATTGTGGATATATGATGCTAATATGACTAACATTTTATATACATTTAATTTTTTATGCTTATCTGAGCTGCCTGCTCATTTATATTACAATCTCTAACATCTAAGATAGCATTCTCTTCTTTAAAAAATTAATAATAGCTTTTTATTTTTAAAATATATGCAAAGATAATTTTCAGCATTCACCTTTGCAAAACCTTGTGTTCTAAAATTTTCTCCCTCCCTTCCCCCACCTCTAGACAGGTCCCTAGACAGCAAGAAATCCAATATAGGTTAAATGTGTGCAATTCTTCTAACATATTTCTAAAATATTTCCACATTTATAATGCTGCACAAGAAAAGTCAGATCAGAAAGGAAAAGAAAATGAGAAAGCACACAAACAACAGAAAAAAAAGGTGGAAATACTATGTTGTGATCCATATTCAGTCCCCATAGTTCTCTTTCTGGATAGCATGTCTCTTCAGTACTAACTGGCTATGCTGTTGAGATGAGAATTACTACACTAAAGTCAATGATGAGAATCTTATTGATGAGCATTATCAACTCCCAAGTTAACTGAACCTCATCACTGATGGCATCAACAACAAACTCCAGAGCAAAAAAACCCAGTCTGATTAAGATTCAGGGAATCTCCAAGGTGTCTTGGCTATTCCATGATGCTACAGTTTCATGTCTTTGAAGCTAGACCACTTGAGGAGATTGCACATGGAAGTATACCCTATTGAACCTTTCAAATTCTGTACCATGTATGGCTGCATCCCTGTGCTCACTTTCCCTATAGAAGATTATGACTGTGAAACAGTTGGAATGGTGGGCCAAGAATTGCTTGTTTGGCTACTTGTGACAATGGAAGCCGATCAGCTATTTGTTACCTTTTTCCTGCCTCAGCAGAAAGTGAGGAGAAACCCTCAAGCTAACTCAAAAATTGCCAGATTTGACTAGGGGACTGTCATCTACCATTGAAACACATACAGACCTGACTTCATAAGATGTCCTGCCAAGCATCCCCAAGTGCTAATGGCCTTCAGAAGGAGAGTACATCCTTTTGATGCAATTTATAGCCAACATCTCACAATCTGGTGTCAATATGTTTGTTATGTATTATGTTAAAAATTCCCATTTTGGATTTCTAACTGTTCAAAATACATGCACGCATTAATTTAATTGAAAATAACATTGTAGTTAGTTTTTACTTTTAATGTAAATGCTTTTTCTTTTCTATTTTTTTAAGGTTTACAAATCATTTCATAGTTATCTCCTCTGACCCACAGAGAATTATTAAATTATTTTTAATTCCATTTCAAAGATGTGAAAGCCAAAATTCAGAGAAACAAGAGATTTATCAAAGATCATATAGCTATTTAAATATCTTAGATTTCATTGCATAGAAAACCAGAATAAAATGAAGCAGGCAATGGAATGGGGATGAAGACCACTTCATTTAGTCCATCTCTGAGGAAGCTTGATATAGCAAGCAAGTTTTCATATTAGGAATTTGCTGTCATGATAGCTTTTGTGGACTACGTTTGCTAATAAGTGACCATAGTCTTCTTGGGAAGTTTCACAGGGCAGTTAAGGTGGCCCAGGAGGCAGTATTCTGGGCTTGGAGTCAAGAAAATCTGGAAACAAAATTGACCCCTTGAAATACTACCTGTGAGACCCTAGACAAGTCATTTAACAATTACTTGTCTTAGTTTCCTCAACTGCAAAATAGTAATAATAATAATAATATCTACCACCTAGGGTTGTTGGGAGGATTGATTAAGATACTTGAAAGGCACTTACCATAATGCCTTAAATACAGTTAGTGCTGTTAAAAGAAAGCTACTATTATTATTAAGAATCAGGTAAAACTGCTGGTAGCAAGAAGGCAATGTCCCTAAGAGGAAGTGTGCTGTTATTTGCTGATGAAGTTTTGCTTAACATTTTTGAAAAATGAGACAAGAATGGTGTCATATGTGGACATTCTATGTCCTAGAACTTTAAGTAATTACTCTCTGTTCTAGGTTTCTGAAGTAAGAAGGCAGAAGAAAACATTAATTAGTAGAAAGATTTTCTAAGTCCTAGAGCTTATTGGCCTTGCATGCATTAAATTCCCTGGACATTTTTGGAAGAATGCCTAGTGGTCTAGGTGCCTACAAAGGAGTTTCTAGTATGATCACTTCCCTCCCTGAAAGCATAGTATGTTCTTTGCTTGTTTAGCATTTCCTGGTGAAAAATAGGCTGTTTACTCCAGGCTAAGATTGTTTTTGAAAAAAATGCTGGAATGCTATTCAAGTCAGTCTCAATAGCTGAAACTTCCCTGAAAACATCAAATTAATGACAAGCTCAAGAATTCAAATAACTCTTTCTCTTAGTATACCAGGATAGAATTTCTTCAACTTGCAATATATATATATATTTCAATAATTAATATAATTGATTTCTTTTGTACTCCTATATATTTTACTTTTGCATTGAAAAAATATTCTGAGTAATCCAAAGACTTCATCAGACTGTCTGAGGACTCTGAAATCTGCCCTCTAGAGAAACCCAAAGACTCTGGTTAAATTTTCTTTACTGTAAGGAGAACTCTGACTCCCATAAGCTCAAATCTTTGAAGGGAATGTTTTATCATTCACTACTAGGGTAGCAAGTGGTGGGGAAGGATTCTATCCCCTGACAATAGGGAACCAGATCTAGTATTATAGGATCATCCTTTTAAGAAAAAGCTGAATCTGCCTTTAGAGCAGGACTAGTAAAAAAAAAAATTATCCTGACTCCAGATGGAATAAGGTCATTGGCTTTTGACTGCTAGCAGAACAACAGGCTTACTTGGATGCTCAGTGACACTGATCTATCCTGCTTCTTTATTCTTACTGACTAGCAACTTTGAATACTTCTTTCTTAATATCTCCTGTATTTACTGTATTTATAATTCAAAGTGATCCATGTCTAACAGATCACATTTAGGTCTACATGTATTTGATGCCCACTCTTTATGTTGCCCATTCTATCCTACCATGTCCTAATTCAATGCTTGCTCACTTTAGGGAAAACAAAATTTCTGACTACTTCTGGCCATGTGTGACTCAGCTCTGAAGTACTTATGCTTTAAGATGATTAAAGAAATTTTGTTCACAAGTGAGCAAGAAGAGGCATTGATTGAGTACATCTTTAAAAGGGAATGACTGTACCATTGGCTCCCTTCTTTATACTGTCTTGTGTAGAAAGTTGCTCTTTTTCACTAAATTTCCCAGGAAAGGAAAGGGGTTGGGCCAATATTTTTCCTCCCATCTCAGGGCTTATGCTATCCATTATGATGTGAAAGTTAGAACAGGGATATTCATTAGGAGAAATCAAGACCCTAATTGCCTTTCATTAGACAGTTTCTTTCCTGAGTAGGTGACCCCATATCACTAGTGAGTTGGGAATATCCAATCTTGTTAGTCTGCAATGTCCAAAAGTCCTTCAGGTAGAACTGACTGGTATCAAGTGAAGTTTCTGAATCAGAGAGGATGTCCACTTATGACGGGAGGAGTTTAAGCCATGACTGGCTGGCCAGTAGGTATACTCTCAGATGTTTAGAAGGATTCTTTGTCAGAGATTTAGACCTTGGAAGACCCTTAGCTATCATCTAGCATAATCTATTCATTTTACATATGAGAAAATTGAATCCAGAGTGATTGGGTAGTTCAGGTCACACTGCTACCAAGTTGTAAAACCACTATTTGAACCAAAGTATTCTATTAGAAAATCTAAAACTTCATCTACCATTCCATATTGCTTTTTAAATATAGTATTAGGCATAGTAAGATTATTTTTGAGGAACTCAAAATATAGTTATATAGGCATAAAGATACAGATATAAATACTCAATACATTTTGAGACACTGAAAATGATGTTAAGAGATTACTGAAAAATTACATGATGAAAGGCCAAAATTTTAGGGATGACCTATGGAGCAGAGGAACTTACTGCCTGAGGCAGCCAGTTCTTTCTACTGTAGAGTTGTTTAAATTGTTAGGAGGTTTTATCATATATTGAAACTCAGAAATTTCTGCCCATTGAATCCCGCCCTTTTCTCTAGAGCCAAGTAGAACAAGTAATTTTCTCTTTCTCTTAGCACTCTATCAAATACTTGAAGTTACCTATAAAATCTATGACAATATCTTATCTTTTACAGGCTAATCATTTCTAGATGCTCTAATAAATGCTCATTTGTCATGATCTCACTAACTTGGCCACTCTTCTTTGAGCATCATCCAGCTTATCAATGTCTTCTTCACAATGTGGAATTCAAAACTGGGCAGAATGCCCTTCACTTTAAGTCCACAAAGCATATCAGTGGGACTATCACCACTAGTCTCTAATACTTTGCTCTTCTTAAAGACTGCCTAAAATCACATGAGCTCTTTTGGTTGCCATATTATACTGTTGACTCATATTGGACTTGTAGTCTGATAAAATTTCAGTGTCATATTTTTTAATATGCTCATGATTCCCCCCATCTTGTGTTTGTAAGTTTGATTTTCAAACTAAAATGCACTACATTTATACTTATTAAATATCATCTTACTAGATCTGGCTCAATGTTCTACACTGTCAAGAGTTCTTCTGAATCTTGATTGTCATCCAGGGCATTAGTTATTAGCTATTCCTTCCAGCTTTATGTCATCTGCAAATTAGATAAGCATGCCATCTATGCCTTTATCCAAAGCACTGATAAGAATGTTCAAAAATATACAGCCAAAAACATACCCATGAGCCACTCCACTAGAGACCTCTTTCCAAGCTGACATCAAGCCACTAATGACTCTGCTTTGGCTCCATTCATTCAATCAGTTTGGAATTCAGATAACTTTTCTTCCTCATAGCACTCCATCTTGTTCACAATCATTAATTGTCAAATACATGACATAAATGATGAATGCTATTAATTCACAGGTGGGGGAAATCACTGTGGACTTAACTGGGTTGGAAAGGTCTCATGGAATGGAACAGTGTTGAGCTGGACTTGGCAAAAATGGGCAAGATTTGACTGTAAGTGAGAGAGAACATTCCAAGTGAGTCAACCAGTGAAAATATGGCTAGATAAGGAACACAATTCCTTCAATCTCCCTTAAGATTTTTGAATTTGTAAGGAGAAGATGGGTGGCATTCAGAAATAAAAGGCATAAACAAAAAGCTAAACTTTAATTTAAAATATGTTCTGCATAGAGCATTACATAAGACACCGACTCAAAACAAATTCTATGTGTTTCTTTCTTTTGTGGTACTTCTCTTTTAGGGAAAAAATGAATAACAAAAAATATTAGGGATAAATGGTATGATTATATCATGTATAGATATCAAAACTAAAAGGTACCTTAGTGGTTGACCAATCCAGTCTCCTTGTTTTACAGATAAAGAAACAGGCTCAAAGAAATAAAAATAACCCATTCAAAGTAACGCATAAAATACCCTATGTAGTAGATGGGCACATTGAACTTACGGCATCTGAAATAAAGTCCAGTTCTATACCATGTTGCTTCCTCTCTATAAAATATTCTTTTAACAGTCAGTTCTCATTGTCAATGAAATGTGTCACAGTACTTATAATACAACAGATATGATTTCCCAAATATGTTTGTTTTCTTACTAGAATCTTAAATTTTTGAATGTTTTATATTTTGGCATAAGAATTTCTTGCTATGTTAGATATTTTAAAATCTGTAGGGAAAACCCAAGAACACTTAAGAAGGACATGTAAAAAGATAATGAGATGGCAATGCATAAAAGAAATCAATGTATTTCAAACTTGGATTGCTTGTTATTTAACTTCACTATTCTTTGTGTCTATGAAAATGACCTTATTGACCTACAATCAATTGGCAGGTCTTAAGCCTGGCTGGGCACTTTGAGCTGTTTCCCCATTACTAGTGATGGGTTGTATTGAATTATCCTTGCTTTTACCTGAACCTTCTTACTGGCCAGCAGTTCACATTTATGAGGCAAGGTTATGCAAGCACTTTATGACAATGGAATGGAGAGAAGCTAATTGGCTCAATTGAGGATGACCCAGCAACTTTGACCTCATAAGTACTGTGCTTTGCCTAACCTCATTTGAGTAGAGACAGACTATTTGGTAGATGCCTTTTTTTGTTAAGCCTTTATTATGAGTCAAATGAAGGGCATAGAAAACTCAAGAGAGCAGCACCTATAGAAAGGTATGTGTGTTGGTATAATATTAATGCAGGATATGTCATTATGCAAATGCTCTATTATGTTAACTGAAAATATGCATTTGAAAATGTCTGCCTTTTTCCTAGCTGGCACCAGTGCTCAGTAGAGGAAGAGGAGAGAAAGAAAGAAAAAAGAATAAATCTGAATTTTAAAGTCTGCCCTATCTGGAAGGAGAAAAATACTATAGGACATTAGCCCAACAGGGACTAGGATCAGAGACTGAGCTGGGAGAATCATAGGGGCCACAGGAACAGCTTCAGGGAAGAGCAGAAGACTGAGATGGCCAGAGGGCTAGACATCTGGTGTCTAAAAGGACATGGAGAGGCTAGCCACATGGAGAGAGAAAAAGGAACTCCTTCCAAAATCCTTGGCTTCAACAATTCTGGATGCAGTTACAGGCTCTAGGGGCATGTATGTGAGCACAGTTAGGCTTTTATGTATGTGCAATAAGTAGAGAGACACGCCGTCTGCAGCTCATTTCTTTCTGCTTCCCTTCTTACTTCAAGATGTTAATAAACAACTGGGAATGCATAGGCTCTTTGCTGTCTTTTATAGAAGACACTAAGGAACTGTCTCTCCTGAAAATAATAATAATGGACTTTCTATAGCACCTCAGTGTTTATCAAATAAATTCCTCATAACAATCCATTTTAATGATGATGAGTTTCTGAGAGGTGAAATGTATTGGCTAATTAGGCAGTGACCAAATATAACTTCTGTGATATTCCCCTCTTCTACGATGTTTCTTTGTTTAGGGGTAAAATATAAATAAATAAATGAAAGATTGGGGCTAGTAGCTATTTAGCTAGTAGTAGCTAAATCATGTATAGATGTCAGACCAAGTTTATACATGTTGTTCCAAAAGTCTTAATGTAGATTCAAGCTATTATGAATCCTTCCCTAGAATTCTTGTGTCCCTCTTCCCTTTTACTTTTTTGTGTCCCTACTTTTCTTTAAAATTCATATCAAGTGCAACTATCTCCACAAAATCTTTCCTGATACCCACAGGAATTAGCATCTTCTGAATGAAAAACATTAAGTACCAGACTCTGTGCTAATTTCTAGAAAGACATGTCCAAGGAAGAAGGAGAATCCTTGTCCTTAGAGAGCTCACATTTTATTAGAGGAAATTAATATGTAAAGGAGAATATTGGCTGAGAGAAGGTGTATGTATTTTTAAGAGGAAAGTCAGGAAGAATGGTGACTGAAATAGTAAGACAATTAGTTGTCTTTACCATGAAATATAATTTAATTTGATTAGGATAGACAAGACTAGAGTTGGAAAGAATTAAGGGTGTGGATGGGAGGTCGGTGAGTAGAGTAGGTAGCATGCCATGGACACGGCTGGCAAGTAGTATGTTGGGCCTGAAAGTAGGCAAGATAAGATTTATGCTCTATGATCAGATTTCAGAGGCAAAGGCACCCTTTAGTTTACACAGAGGTAGAGGCTAGAGAAAAGGCATTCTAAAATGAAGATGGCTTAGAAGAATATATTTTGAAAATAACTTTTATGGCTATGTATTGTCTTCCCATAGAATATAAGCACTTTGATATATACAGGATCTGGCACATAGTAAATAGGTACTTAATTAATACTTGCTTAATTATTTCTATAATATTGTAGGATAGAAAATAAAAGAAATAGTGTTCAAAGGCTTATAAACTGAGATCTGTGATCTACTACAAGTCAAGTGGTAGAAGTTAAGTCCATAATGCTTGGGTGTCAAAAATATATTCCATACAGTACAATGAATTCAGAATTATTGTATGAAATTCTTGCATATACAAACTAGGATCAAGGGTAATGAAGTTTTGTTTTAGGCAAGGACATGGTAGAGGGGAAGAGAAGAGAAAAAGAAAAGAGATTGGGGATGACTGGAGCATTGTTAGATAGATTTTCTTTTATAAAATTAAATATATATATATATATATATATATATATATATATATATATATATATATATATATATATATATATATGACAGAGACAGAGAGACAGAGAGAGTGAAAGAGGGAGAGAGACAGAGAGACAGAGACAGAGAGAGATTCAAGTTACAATGTAGAACCAAGGCAATGGATAAAGTTTTGGAGGCACTTGAGTTGTCTATTATGATTCCCCTTTCTTCTTGGATTATAAATCTTTGGTTTATAAAATTAAGACAATAAACTGTCTAAAGCTGTACTACAGAGGAATATTTTAAAATTAGATACTCCATGCAATCTCTGAATTTTCTTTCCTTTCTTCTTATCTTTTTCCTCCATTTAGCTTCTTTTTTCCTCCCTTTCTCTTCTTTCTTTCTCCTTTTCTCTTCTTTTTCTCCTTCCTTCCTTCCTTCCTTCCTTCCTTTCTCTCTCTCTCTCTCTCTCTCTCTCTCTCTCTCTCTCTCTCTCTCTTTCTTTCTTCTTTTCTTTTTTTCCTCCCTTACATTTTTTAAAGAACTACCTAACTTCTTTTTGGATTGCTGTTTCATTGATATATTTTCACTGATATAGGGATTACCTTCTAAGGAGGCTTCTTTTATAAATAAAGATAGATAACTCTTCCTTAAGGAGTCTCAAGAGGTTTCTTGGAATTCTAAAAGATGAAGTTATTTGTTCATAGTCTCCTAATCGATGTGTATCAGAAATGAGACTAGTATCTAGAAATTCCTAATACAGAGATATGCTCTCTATCTTCTATATTAGGTAGCCTGTCTTTAAAAAATCCATTTTCTTAAAAAGGAAACCTAACAACGTGTGATTGTTTTTGTTTTTAAATTTCTTTTCTGAAATTTGAATTTGGCTTCCTCAAAGGTACATAGGAATTTATCATAGGTATTTTAGGAATTCCCTTTGATGAAAAGTTATAAGTAATTATTAACCAATTTTAAAAGGTAAATAAGAGGATTATGAATTTGTTGAAGCTTATCTTTTCAGTTTAACTCTTACAAAATGTTCAGTGTTACTTGGCATGCTAAATTTATTTTTGACAAACTGTTCATTGTGTCATAAAAGATTTAATCTAGTCCATAGTTAAAAACATATTCATAGGGTTATAGACCATTTTAATTTTTCTAAGAATATTAATATCTATAGTGTTTATACATAACATTATAAGATGAAATTATATTATTTTGGAATGTCATTTGTACTAAATGAATTTATGATGTTATCTCCAAAAGGAGGCTCAGATCAATTAAAGATTTTTCTCCCTAATCTATAAAAGTTGCAACTTGGACTGTTACACTGTTATTTATTAAATTTTAACTTTTTATCCAATCTGTTGATGTTAATGAATTTTTTAATAGCAAAGAATAAAATTTTGGGAGGATTTTTAAAAGCAAGCAATGAGGCATGCACGAATTTTTAATTAAATGAGGAATTTCACACACATATATATGTGTATATATATATATTTATATGTATGTATATATTCGTATATATACATACCTACATGTATATAAATATGTGAATGTGTGTGTATTTTATTTTTTAGGCGTCATGAGTTTTGGCTATATTTTTATTCTGCTTCCAGAAAACCAAATCACTCCTATTTAGTGCTGTTAGAATACCTTGTGAAACTGCCTTTGAACTGACTGCTGTTGGAAATGTCATCATAGACAATACACATGCTGTGTTATTTTACTGATGGCAGTTAATGAAGCTTGACATAATTCTGGTCCTTTTCACTGTGAAGACTTCGTGTAAATGTGAGTCAATACCTGTGTCAACTTTCTTGAGGTTCTCATGGATTTTAGCCTCAAAGATCTCTTTGATTTTTCATGTGTCATTACATTTTGATCAGCTTAGGGCCATATATATGAGTGCTGAAGCTTCACTGCAGGGATTTTAAAATGTCGTTGAAGTGCTGGCTTTTGGAACTGTGCCATCATAGCCAATCCATGGTTTCACTTCTATGAAAAGGATAAGAGTCTATCATCCATGGGTACCTTGCACTGCTCTATAATTCTGTAAAAGAGAGGAGGGAACCAGAATGCAATATCACTTTTGCTTTTCTTTCTTGTTTTCTGTTTCTACATTAGTTATTCATTCATTCAATATTATTGATTGTTTATAACATAAAAAAGGTTTTATGTTAGCAGAAATTCTGTCCTATCAGGGGATTAAATCTTTTTATCTATTTGTATATGTCTATATCTATTTCCACATCTCCACATAAACATAATATATAACATATATGTTTTACACCCCTGCCTTTAAAGATCTTACAACTAATCTTCAAAAAAGATGACATAATAATTACTCTAAAGAGAACACATTCTATACTATGAACAAGTCTTTGTATCAGCTATTTTGTCCTTATTTCTCAAAGTCATTAAGAAGGGTTCAATCTTCCTTCAAATTGCTTGTCATAAACTTAGATTGTTGTATCCCTGAAATTGACTGTAAGTTTTCTGTCTGTACCCATAGTGTATTACATTTTAATTAGTTTTTAATGGTTATTGGATAAAGTAGGTGCTTAATAGATATTTGATATTTTTCATAAGGAATAGTTAATGATGAAAAGGGCAGATAAAATGTTTTTACACCTCCCCCCAAATTTGTCAAGGGACTTAAGATATTTATAACTACAGGTGAACTATTATAGATGAACATTTACTGTAGAAACGAACTTTTAAAATATAAGCTGTTAAAATAGGTTTATAAAGAAACAGCTTAAATATAGGGTTTGGAGAGTTCCATGGCGTGCATTTGAAGTTTTTGATCTCTTTGTTAATACTTTGGAGACAAATCTAATTGAAAAAAAGGATAATTTGAGAAAGTATTATTTTTTAAATTAAATGTAAGTCATTGAGTGACATGAGTCCCTTATATAAGCTATTGGACCCTCATGGTAAGCTTTGAGAATGAAAGACAAACTATAATAATACAAGAGAAGACAGCAACATCTGAGAAGTAAAGTCAAAGCAAGTTAGGATTGAAAATCAACTTCCAACAATGGAAATTAGGTTAACCGACAGAATCTCCAGTTGAATGATTACTTATTGGTCAGGGAGAAAGTTGTCTGCTCAAGAGCTCCAGTCACAGCTATTATTTTTTAGTGCTATCTCCACTTTTCTTGATCCATGTCTTGTCATTGGACCTAGATGGCTGTGGAGGGGATAGTGAAGAAAGTGACCTTGTACAACCCTCCCTCACTAAATCCAATTTACTTGCATGTCATGGCATCATCTCCCTGATGTCATAGCCCTCTTTGAGAAGGAAAGACAAACAACAATTTTGGTTAGTAAAGCTGGTTTACAAGCTGAAATTGGTCAGTTGGAACATTATTTCTTCCCTTCCCTTCTTTCCTTCCTCCATACCTTCTTTTCCTTCTCCCTCTCTCTCTCCCTCCCTCCTTGCCTTTTCCCTTTCCTCTCTGCCTCCCTCCTTCCTTTCCTATTTCTTTCCCTAATTCATTCCTCCCTCCCTGCCTCGTCCTTCCCTCCCTCCTCCCTCCCTCCTCCCTCCCTTCCTCCTTCCTTCCTTCCTTCCTTCCTTCCTTCCTTCCTTCCTTCCTTCCTTCCTTCCTTCATCTCCCTCCCTCCTTCCTTCCTTCCTTCCTTCCTTCCTTCCTTCCTTCCTTCCTTCCTTCCTTCCTTCCTTCCTCCCTTCCTCCCTTCATTCTTTCTTCCTTTCCTTCCTGCTTCCCTCCCTCATCTCTTCCTTTCTTCCCTCTCTCCCTCCCACCTTCCTTCCTTTTTTTCTCCCTTTCCCTCCACATAGGGTATCATACCCTTACCTACAGATAATCTGAAAAATATTTTTTCCCCTCTTTTGTACCTCTGAATCCTCCAAAGATAACTTGGAGTTTACTGCCTAAATTTCTTCTTTAAGGACTATGCCTTAAACCAAAACCAATCTGATTTTAATTGACCACCAATAAATCTTACGCCAAGTTCTCATTTGGTCATTGTCCTGATTGATTCAGATTGAATGTAAATAGCAATCATTTCTGCTTTGGCCAGAACCCCAAGGGCTTCAGATTCATTTCTTCATTTATTTATTTATTTAGATTTTTTTCCGATGAGGTAAAAGAGAAGATTCTTTGCCTCAGTATTAATCATTGAATGCATGAGGCATCAATCAAATTGAGAACTGTTGAAAACCTTAGCTTAAAAGGTCAAGGTCTCCTGCTGCATCCAAGCCCATCCTTCTTCAGTCATTCTGATCTATTTCTGGTCACTAGACCCAAATGGCTCTGAAGTGGAAAGTGGAAAAGGTGACCTTGCACAGCTCTCCCTCATTTAGGTCCAATTCACTTGCATGTCATATTATCATCTTCCTGACGGGATTAACATGCATGTCATGGCATCAGTTCCCTAAAGTCATGTTTCTTTTTGGGAAGGAAGGGCAAACAACAGCAAATTGAAGTTGAAGAAAGGTAGAGCTTTGCCCAGGGGCTTATTGCTCTCTGCTGGTATGTCTGACTTGAATAGAAAAAAAAAAAAAAAAAGAGAGAGAGGGGCTTTTCAGCTTCTTGCTATCCTATCTTGGTGAGGAGATCAATGGTGATATTTGCTCCATTCTGATTGGTTCAGACAACATCTGGCTGAGTGAACAACTGGCTGATCTGGTCTGTAAAGCTCAGAGATAGCAAGTTTGATGAGCTTTACAGCTGCCTGGCTTAAAGAGAAATGCTATTTATATTAAGAGCTAACACTTTCTAAACATCTTTTTAAGGGTGATATTTAATTCAAAGAGTTTGTAAAGGCTGTGTTCAATTAGAGAAGATGATTTCCTCAGCTGAAATGGTAGTGATCAACAGTTAAGCAACAAGCACAGAAGCAGGTTTTTTTTTATTTTTATTTTTTTTCAGTGCAGATGTTATTGAATGGACCTATAATATCAAAGTCTGCAGTCCAAAGTTACGAATTTTTTTGATCACATGACTTTTCATTCCATGTAAGTTTTAGGGCCAATTACCACTCTTCACAAATGTCTTTAAGTATTTTGTTGAGGAAGCATGATCCAAGTTTATATATATATATATATATATATATATATATATATATATATATATAATCAAATATAATTCTTTACTATATGTATATAGTAAAGAATTATATTTGATTTAATACTTTAATATCTATGTTATTAACATGTATTTCTCCTTAACTTATTATGTTTAAGATCTAAAGTTGTTATTATTTTGAGTATCAGATAGTGTAGACAGAAAACATTCTAGGGGGCACATGAGCTAGTTGTTGAATAGGGAAACTGTATTTTCTCTTAATTAGTGTTATTAATTCTATATTGCTGTGAGGATTTATATGTCATTGTGTGGTAGTAGTGACCTCTGGAAACTTAATGCTGCTATTATGAGAGTAGGGTGGAAAAGCAAACAATGCCCAGAGAGGTGTGTTTATTTACAAAAATAGCTCAGAGGTATACTGTCCTAAGTCCTATACAGCATAGATAACTATTTTCCATTTTGTGTCTGGGTTCCATTAAAGCACACAGTATAAAGTGTCATATTGTGTGACTACCAGAGTAAAACATACCAATACTATATTTATAAATTAGTGTATAACCAAGACAGCATATACTAAATGACTCAAATAGCAATTTGTGGACACATTACTCTCTATAGGAGTAATATGGAAAGCAGAGCTAAAAGTAGTGAGGATTTTGTCTTATTCTGATGTAACTATTATTTGTCACAATCATGACTATTTCTACTTTACTTTTTATTATAGAGAAATCTAGTAATTTAAGAATGAATGGATGTGAGAGCAAGGTGGTACTTTGGAAAGAGAGCTGGATTTGAATTCATAGTATCTGGATTCAAAACTCAGGTCTGATACTGTATGACCTTTAGCAAACAATAAAAAGAGTTTTTAAAAAATCTTAATTTGAGACAGTTACTGAAGCAAGCTTTGCCAATATAAATCAGAGTAAAACAGTCATTGTCATCAAAATGCTCTCATTTTAATGGGAGAGGCAAAATTTAACTAAACAATGACTATAAACTATATAAAAGAGTGGATAGAAAGTAGAGAGAGCCAGTTGATGAAGTGGACAGTGTTGAGCCCAATATCTGGAAGACTCATCTAACTAGTTACTAGTGGTGTGATTCTGGGCAAGTTATATAACCTTGTTTGCTTCAGGATCCTCATCTATAAATTGAGCAGAAATTCCAGTATCTTTGCCAAGAAAATTCCAAATAGGAACATAGAGAGTCACAGCTGAAATGGTTGAACAACATGAAAAATGGTAAGTAATTTCAGAAAGGAAAGCATTAGCTCCTCTGGTGGGGTTGAATGAGCTGATCTGGAAAGACTTCTTGAAGAAGATTAAAGGAAACCAGAGGAAATGAGGTAGAGATGAGGAGGGGAAACCTGTTAGGCATTGGAGACAGTCAGTAAAAGGCAGGTGGGTGGGAGTGTAAAGAACACTCAATGGCCTTTGGTCTATTCTAAGTCTATAATCCTATGACATAATGTAGTAAGAGGTTTATGAATAATCTGGATTAACATTTTAAAAGAAAAAAAATCTGCCTAGATAATTACTTGGCTGGGGACAAAACTTTGGAAGATCATTTGATAAAGTTTTCAATTTATGTTTCTTTTTAATACTCTTGACACTGTCAGAAATATGTTGTTTTAGCAGTAGTTGTACATCAAGCATTGTATTCTACTGGTGATGGAATACTTCGCTAATAAGATAAAGTATGTTTGAATTTCAGAATGTTATCATGGAACTAAGGAGAAAAAAAAAATCCGTTACCTCTTAACTTCAGCTAAGAAAGCTCTCCTAATCTTGTGCATGAAACTCAGTGACAGCTAATGCCTGAAAATTGCTAGAGGAAAGGCTTTGAGAAATGGAAAGTAGAATTTGAGTTCTTCAGGGAGGAAGAGTCTAATTTATTCAGGAAATATATCATAAAGGTAAGTTTTTGAAGGGTACTTCAACTAGCAGGGTCCCAATGAAACAACTGGCAGAATTGAGGTTGACAAGTTCTTGGACACTCATTCAGAAAGGCTGCACATTTTTTTTTTCTTTTGGCATGGCAGCACATTGGTGGCAGAATAAAAAATACAGAAGAATAGGACTACTGTCAAAATGAAATGTTAGTATTTTTGATGAATGGAGATGATATTATTAATACCTCTTTCAGATAATGACTCATTCATTCCATAGCAAGTTTTTTTTTTAATTAACCTGCTTTTTCTACAAAATGTTGAGTGTTCTTTAACAAAACAGGTTAATGGAAATCAGAGAAAGAAAGAAGCATCAAGGTGCAGTGAAAGAATTTAGAATTTGGAGTCGGAGAACCTGGATTCAAATATTACTTATTAGTTACTACTTTTGTGACAGCCCTCCCCCTAAATTAAGTTTTTCAAACTTCTGTAATAACTATAAGATGATGAAAGTTGGAATAGATAGCATTTAGGGTTCTATGAACCTATAAAAAGAATAATAACATCAAAACAAATATTAGCAAGTATCTAGAATAATTCATACTTGACAAAGTAGCCGCATTATCCCACACATTGATCATCAACATTTTCCTTGTATACTTCTAGTAAGGGGAATATATTACTTTGTTGGAAAAATCATCTTTTAATTTTTAATTTTTGGTTTTATTTTCATTAAACAAAAGCTTGACTCTGTACCTTGTACCCACTGCTCTTAATTTTGAGCAAATCAGGAAAGGAAAAATACTTATTTTATATGACATTATTCTAGGCACTTTTAAAGATTTTGACCAACTAAATATCACTGGTCAGGCAATTTAAAGTCCAGCCCTGAGATTGCCAGTAACTTGAGTGACATTGAGGAAATTACTTAATCTCTCTGGTCCTCAGTGTCCTCATCTGTAAAAAGGATATTGCAATCCCCTTCCCTTCCTGCTTTTATAGGACTTTTGAGGTACAGTTGGCTTAATAATTGTTTGTTGACATACTGACTTAACAGTGTAAAAATGCTTGAAACAGAGAAATATTAATATTGAGTTTATTATTAAGCATAGAGAATTAAAAATAGACAAGTCTGCTTAACACCTTGCTTACTACTTCATCCTCCACCCATTTAGAAAGACAAGTTCATGTAAACCAATTATTTTAGCTGATGTCAATTCTAATTTAGGCTCAGAAAACTACAAGTGTACTTTTTAAGAGAAAGGTTATATGGAATGTTTCAAATAAAGTCTGAGTTGCACTTCTGTAGTGAAATTACTCTCCTTCTGTTGAGACTGTTCAAACTCCCAATTCAAATACAGAAAAAGGCACTAATTTTCTTAAAAAGGTCACCCCACTGGAAAAAGGAAGCATTTTCTTAGATAGTGCTAAATCATCATTTCACAAATAACTTCATTTTTGGTAACATTCCTGTTCTCCAGGTATTTGCAAATTTGGGTGGTAAATGGATCTAACATGCTTATTGCTTTAAAAAGAAAAAAAAAACTAGCTTTTTCTGATGTGTTGGTCACAGGGCTGAAATTATCATGTAAAACTATTATTTGTTATTTTTTCTATTATCTCTATTTCTATTATCATGTTTTATTTTATTATGAACCATCACAAATTTCTTCTTATTATTAGTTCTTAAGACACATTCTATCTAACATGCTTGCTTATCAAGACTATTGTGGCTGTCAGCAGTGTCTGTGCCTCCTATCTATGATCTTGAGTTTCATTGTATAAATGCAATCAAAATAGTCTTAATGATCAATTCTTGTCTTACCTTAGATATATGTATCATTATGAGCTCTCTCTCCTTGTTTTTACCTATTAGGTAACCTAGTGAGGAATATATTATTATTACAACTATTACAGATGAAAAAAAATGAGACTAGGAAATGTTAAATGACTTGTCAAGCATAACAGAGCCAGTAAGTCTGAGGCAGGAATTAAACTCAGGTCTTCCTGACTTCAAGTTTAATATGCTATCGATTGTACTTCCTAATTATGTTTTTTAACAATCACGTCACATTTATATGACTCTTTAAGATATAAAAGAAACCAATCATATACAAAGAAACAAACAAAAAACCCAAAACTTTTTAGTCAGTCCTGTGAAGAAGGTGGCAATTAATAAACATAGTCCCAATTAATGCCATTAGTTAGTTCCTTTAAAAAAGCAATTTTAGGGACAAATGTCATAGGGACAATTTAGCTTTAGAAGCATAAAATAAAACTTTGAACATTTGAACAATGTTATAAATGGTCAATGAACCTAAGGCAACATTTCTTAACCTTATATTGGGGTCCAAAAATTAATGGTATTTCTGTGATATGACATTGAGCAAAGCATGTCATATATATGGATGATACCTGTACTGCATGCTTTAGTTCTACTATTGGGAGTAAAGTACTCAGCTAAATCAAGGGAGAGAATCCCAAGAGCTTACCAAAGGGGAAATTCCCTAAAGTATCAAATGTAGCAAATTAGGGTTAAGAAAATGATAAGAGACTGCTAGCTCCTCTTATGTCTTCCAAGAATAATTTCCTTCAGCAACATGAAATGGAGTTGGCTTCTTCCATCTTTCCTCTTAAAACTGGAAGACAGGAACATTTTAAGGGACTGGAAGTTTGAATAGAACTTGAAAATTCTCCAGCTCAAATGTCTGAAGAAAACTGAGGAGATCTATTTATATTGTTCACTTATCTCTATCAGTAAAGAGAGAATCTCATACAAATGGACTTTGGGTATGGGATTACATAATGATACCATAACTGGAGTGCAGAGGTAGAAGCTGATTTATCCCATGGATAGAGAGTTAGCAAGTATAAAAGCTAAGAATTGAGCACATATGCCCTCTAACTTTAAGATCATTGCTTATTATACTATACAACACTGCCTCCAACAAAAACCAAGCTTTAGATACAAAACATGCCTGATGTGGTTCATATTTTATGCATTCTCTATCTTTATATATATCTATAAAAACTTTCTTTAAAAAATCTGGATCTGTCATTTTCAGTGTCAGAAACTTGCATTGTACCAATTTCTTTCACTAATGTAGATCACTTATTTTTTTTTTCTATAACATATAAAATTTCTGGGGCAATGAGTGTTTAATTAATATCAGGTACAGTTTGTGAAGTCATTTTTTCCTGATTGCAAGGTTGATACCCTACTGAAGAAAGCATATGAGCCCTCACTTACATACTTAGATTTAATGCATATATATACTCATATGTAGCTTAACTTCTAGTTATTATCTATCTAATATCTATAAGTATTTAAAAGAGCCTGACCAATACAAACTTTTTTATTTTTTTTTTCAGTTGGACTCCAGCCTCATATTTAAAATTCACTATCTCAGAGTCATTTTGTTATTTTGTACCAAATGAGTGACATATGTACTCTGATAAGCAGGGCATGTCGTTAACCTTTCTTTAAAAGCCACAAGGTTAGAACACAAAGAAAAGAGCTTATCTGTGCCAGGATTATAGCTTTGTGATTTTCCTAGGAAATATAGCATAGTGCTGAGTCAGATTGTCTTTGAAAGTGTTATGTTTCCTCCCCTCCCTTGATAATATGCACTCTGTGGCTGTGATTGACAATATGGTGGCACTTTACCCCCCCCCCCCCAATCTCAGAAATGAAAATTATGCTCTAAAGAAGATGGAAAGAAAATATCAATATTGTGGCCACTACTTCGGTCCACCTGTGGGTGGTAGCAAAACATCTGTTTTGCATCATCAATTGTATATTTCTTTTGCTATGGTTTTTTCCAGGTGTTTTAAAAACCTTATTTCTATGAGTTTTGATGGAAATGACATATCTCATCATGTTGTGTTGTTTTCCCCATGATATAACCTGACTGTCTCCAATTGAGTGTGAAACATTCTGAAAAACATGTCTGTGGAATTGAGAGTTTCTCTGTAATAGGCAGCAAACCATAGTTAGTTATGAGTCTACTTGTGCCCCACATTTGATGTCAGCTATCTTGTCTCTTTTTACATTTATGTTCTATAGTAATAGTTTCCTATATAGATCTATTGTTCTTTCAGTAATATAAGCCATATAAAAAAGGAAATGAAACATCTGTGTTTATGGAAGATAGGAGAATAAAGGATAATAAACCTATCCTAAAATGTTTGATAAAAAGTTTAAAATACATATTTTTACAGAAAATATATTCTTATTCCTCACCATGGGAGACCCATGGGTGACCCTGGGTTCTCCAAGGCTATGCCTGAAGAAAGCAAGTTCAGGCTGATCCTAATATGTTAGGAAATTATCTCAGCCATATGCATTGTTTGCTTTGCAAAAAACAATCTCATATGGAAAGGCACATTATTAGCTAACTAGTCAGTGAGCATAACACTCTTTGGTCATGCAACCCATGATAAATGGCTTAAGATAGCCCTCATTCCAGTATGGACTCCTTTGTTGTAATTATAGTAGAGTGGTTGAAAAGAAATCAAAGTTCCACATGTGAAAAAATGTTTGTAGCAACCCTTTTTGTAGTGGCAAAGACTTGAAAATTGAATGGATGCCCATCAGTTGAAGAATGGCTGAATAAGTTATGGTATATTAATGTAATGGAATATTATTGTTCTATAAGAAATTATCAGCAGGATAATTTCAGAAAGGCCTGGAGAGACTTACATGAATTGATGCTAAGTAAAGTGAGTAGAACCAAAAGAATATTGTAAACAGCAACAAGGAATAAATACTCATATCTAGTATCAACTATGGTGGACTTGGATCTTTTCAACAATGAAGTAATTCCGGTCAATTCCAATAGACTTGCCATGGAAAGAGTCATCTGTATCTAAAAAGAGGACTATGGGGACCGAATATGTATCACAACATAGTATTTTCACCTTTTTGTTATTTGCTTTTTTTTTTTTTTCTCATTTTCCCTCTTTTTTGATCTGATTTTTTTTTTTTGTGCAGTATGATAAATGTGGAAATATTTTTAGAAGAATTGCACATGTTTGACCTATATTGGATTACTTGCTGTCTAGGGGAGAGTAGTAGGAGAAGGGAGAGAGAAAAATTTGGAACACAAGGTTTTGCAAGAGTGAATGTTGAAAACTAACTTTGTATTTTGAAAATAAAAGCTATTATGAATTTTTTAAAGAGTACTTGAAAAAATCAGGAATAGCTCTACTAAAATAAATAAAATATTTAAAGCTTTAAAAAAGGGGGTCACAAAATACTTTAAAAAGTATCTATAAGCATTAACATAATTTTAGATATTCTAAATTAGAGATAACTTATCTAGTTTCCAATTTGTCAGCATACAAAGACAAGAATGGAATGAAATTAATTCTGAGATTTTAACTGTAAATCGGGGGTTCAGAAGCTTGTATCTATAAGCTTTTAAGGATTCTACGAACAAATTTCAGGGGATCTGTGAACTTGGATGGGTAATAAAAATAAATATATTTTCATTATCTTTAAACTAAATTCTGTATTTCTTTTATTATTTTATAAACATTATTCTGAGAATGAATGAATAAGCTTTACCATAATGCCAAAAATGTCTTTGACATACAAAAAAAGAAAAGGAAGAAAATAAAAAGAAAGAAAATTAAGGACCCAGAGGTTATAATGCAGTTATAGGTAAATTGAATGAAGGTGCTTATTGTCTCCAGAAAGGCAAATAAAGAAGTTGTTAAGACTTTATTATCTCACATTATTGTACTCAAGATAAAAATAGTACTGTAGCTTTTGTGCCCACATAATTTATATATATAAAGAGGTAAAGAAATGGGAAAAATTAAATCCCCTCAATTTAAATAATGTATACTTTATTTTCATTGATACAAAGACATATAAAAAAGAAATGGGAACAAATAAAGTACTCTAAATTAAATTAATGTATATTTTAATACTTTTTGATATTAAGAGAAACATGGGCATAGAGGAGAATAGTAAAAACATTTTTTAGAATATTTGGCAGACAAAACAAATTGCAATTAAAGGCTTATAGATAACATTGAAGGCTTGTCTTTATCAAGCACATGCAAAATCCTATGCAGGCAAAGAAAGAAAAAAGCTGACCCTGCCTTAAGGAACTTGTATTCTACCTGCAACTTTTACCTTTCTAAGTATCTCTTCCAGTCTTTGGATCCTCAAAGCCTTGTACTGTTCTCAGTATATGATAAATGACGAATTGATGCATTGTCACTCATTTATAACAGGATAGATGCACAAATAAATATAATACAAACTTATGTGAAAATTATATAATAGAAGTACAATACAGTTACCATGTGAAATTTGAAGGAGAAAAGATCATCACTAATAGATGGCCCAGAGATTTTATATTTAACTAGAAGTTCTTCTATAATAATGTTTACTATTAAGACCCTTATTTTGAGTATTGTATTCAGTGCTTAGCTGTAGCTGTGTAACTAAAGAAGAATGTGGAAAACATTGGGGAAGTTCAGAAGAGATCCATGAAGATGATTAAAGGGTTAGAAAATAAGCCCTAAGTGGTACCTTATTCAGACTGCAAAAGAGAGGAGTGAAATAATTATAGTTTTCAAGTACACTTAGGACTTTTACATAAAGGATGGTGAGTGACTGTTCTTAGTGTTCAGTGAACACGAAACAAGGAAAAATGATATTAAAATTTGGGCAAAGAAAAGCTATTTTTTAAAAAGTAAGTACTGTACAAAAATAACAAAAATCCTCATATCAGCTTCTTCTTGCAGCAGTGTTAGGAAGATGATATAATGATCAGGATTCTTCAATTAGCACTTTGGACCTTCCATCTACTACTGACTCTTTGTCCCTGGGATTAATGTTCTTTCTCCAATCTGGAAATATCAAGGGATCTTTAATTCTCTTTTCTTTTTATTAACTCTGAGCTCCCAAAGTCAGCATTTTTGGAACAGAGGTTTCAGTAGTATATCTCTACAATGAACATTTTTCTCCTTCAATTGCCTCTAGACAATTGCAACTTTATTTCCAATGAGAAAACTGTATGTGGTTAACATTTATAATTAAAAAAGGTAAAAAAAAAAATTGGGAACAAAAGGGTTCTGGCTCAAAAAAGGAGCTCTAAGTGAGAAAAGCAGATGTCTTTATGTACTTTTATTTTTATGTATTTTGATGCAGTACGAAGATCTTGGAGAATGTTGTCTGGGAGCAAAATAGAATGGTGATTTCTACAATGGGGATTTCCTCTAGACAGCTCTTGCTATATTAACCAGAGTTCCAACCCCTCTCCTTGTGATTATTGCTGTCTGCCTGTACTTTGATTCTCCTTCCTCGATGTACCTACTTACAGTTTACCATTATCCAGTTTCATATGTCCTCTTCTACTAATCCCATGATTTGGGTTCTTCTCAGGTATAGTTGCTGGATATTTAAAAGAAAATCACTCTGAGATACAGCCCATGCCATTCTTCTTCCTATTTCAGTTTGGCTTTAGGGTTACTTCAAGGGGCTAATTTGAACATTTTAAAGAAATCATCTGACATTTATGTCTTTGACAACCAGTTTAATACCTACTTTTGGGGCCCTTTTCTGTGATTAGGTCTTAGGCTCTTAAGGACCATTGCTTATACAAAGAGATTAGATGAATTTTTCTGTGATATCAAACCACTCAAAAATAGTTTTTTCAAATATAGAGAAATTGTCTTTGAATAGATGGACTCTGAACAAAATGATTCATGAACAGAAGAGTTTTTTTTTCTCTTCTAGTCTAAATGATATGCAATCTTGTTTCAGGATTCCAAAATAAAACACTGAACTATTTTCAAAATTTTTGTTTTAGTTAATTTTGTGAGGAGAGTTACAGTAAGTCAAGGCAATAGGATGCTGTCCAGTACAATGCACTTGACAAGAAAACAGGAAAACCTGAGCTCAAATTCTACCTCTGTTCCTTAGTGTATGGCCCTGATTTAACTTCTCTCAGACTCAGTTTCTCTATCTTTAAGTGGGGATAATAATAGTATCCACCTCACTGGTTTGCTGTGAGCATCAAATAAGATAAAATATGTAAAATACTTTGCAGACTCTAAAACACTACATAAAGTTTAGCTACTTATCTGTGTATATATATCATTCTTACTCAATGTGCCAAAGCCTGAAGATCTCAGTTACTAGAAATTTCAAGCTTGATGTTTATGAAATAATAATTTTTCTTCCCATCTCTTTCAAGGAAGAAGAAAATGCATGGAGATGAGAAAGAATATAATAAATTATGTAATATTTTCCTACATACTGTCTCTCCTAAAAATACTTTTTTCAAGAGAAAATAAAAATATTAAATTCATAAAAAGGAAGGACTAGTTAGCAGTGAAGAAATCAATTTCTCATTGCTGTTGTTCCATCTCATTTTGAATTTTTTCCCACCCTCCCATACTTTCCCTACTTCCTGGAGCTAAGCCTAAGCTATGCTTTTGCCAGAGGCTAAATTTGGTGAGAAAAAGTGGAGATGATCAGATCCTTGGGAGGTCTTGAAATCCAGCCAGAGAGACATTGGCCTGACTCTGCGTGCCAGGCAGCAGAGGAATGGAAGGTAAAACTCAGTGTCATGATCTCATTCTAGATTTATTCCGCTCCCTTTGGTGTGGGTAATTCAAAACTGCTATGAGACATGGGGATGGGCTCAAACATCTAGCTGTGATGAAAAAGTGTTGTGACAAGAATCTACCCTCTGCCACCTAACAAGAGAGTTAAGTCTGTAAAAAAGGACCCACTTCTAAATTCTTCAGGGGTCCAGGTTGGATAAAATTGAGGGGCAAGGGTTATATAATTAACTAAACCCATAGCATGTAAACACAATCCTAGTAGTATAATTTTTAAATAGCTTAGAACAGCCGTGTCCTATTTGAAGTGCTTAATGGATTTTTTTTCTGAATGATTTTATGATTCGTTAAAGTACAATTTCCTGCCAATTATTTATTTATAGATTCTCAAAGAAGATGAGTACAAAAGTCGTAGATTAATAACAAACTGCTAAAAAAATACTGCACAAAATCTGGCAACCAAAAGAAATAACTAATGCAAAGCAATGTAGCTTAAAATTCAGCCCTGGTAGGATACAAAATATTTAAGATTATTAATTGAATAATAATAAAAAATATCAAGTGTAACATTTTATTTTATTTCAACATATTTAAGGTCTCTTTATATTGCTATGTAAAGTGAAACAGTGCAATGTAGCAGAAAGAACTGCATTTGGAGTCAAATGACTTGGGATTGATTCCTAGCTAGTTTTGTGACCTCTAGCAAGTCAGTCTGATTCTCTGATTAACAATTTATTAAGTTAAAATTGAGAATGTGGGATCAGATGATCAATAAGGCCTTTCCCAGGCCTAATTATAGGATGTTATGATAATTCAAGAAAACACTCTTGCACAAATTATCCAGATAACTGAGGCAAAAGTATCTGGTGGAAGGTAGAATTTCTTGAATTACAAATCAAACTGTCTTCCTTGTGAAATTTTTGATAAAAATATGGTCTTGGATTTGTATATGACTTTTATTTCAGAAATGAAGATTCACTTTTGAATTTTTACACCAATACGTTGAAGTTGCTAAGACAGTTATTATTTATTTATCTACTACTATTAGTAGTAGAATGTAAGTTGCTCAAGAGTAAATATTGTCTCACATGTTGTATTTGTACTTCTATTATTTAGCACCTACTATGAAACTGGCATTTAGCATGCACTTAATGAATGCTTGATGTTTGATTTATTAGTTGATCTTCATTTTGTAGATGACAGCATCAAAGCTTATGAAGATTAGGTATATGTGTTCACAATCGACTGCTACGATTTAAAACCAGAACTTGGATTCAGAGATTATTTGCAATACTACCTTCTGACTTAATTAACAGAGGACTCTGGTGTGCTGAGCACAGTGTTAGGTGCTAATGGATATTTAAAGATTCATAAAACACAGTGGCTACAAAAGTACAATTGTAGATATGAGATTCATACATGTATTAAATGGTTTAATACATACATGTATTAAATTCCTTATGCCCAAGAATAAGTAGGGAGCACAACTTTTCCCACCAAAGAGTCACAGTTTTATAAGCATGCACTGGATTCAGTTCTGGGGAAGCTTTTTCTCTAAAAAGAAAGGGCAGGCTTTTTTTTTTTTTGAACTCTTGGGCTATTTATTCAACCAATCTGGAGTCCTTGGGTAAATCATTTAAAAATTAAAGATTAGGTAGGACTGATATGTAGGATCTTTCCAAATGCTAACTTTAGAAAATTAGCAGGTATGCACAGGTACAGGATAGCTATTCAATTTCTCCATGTAAAAATGATTAAATTACAAAAGACTCATGAGTAAATATTCAAAGGACTTAAATCATGATAGAGTTGATCTAAACTCCATTTCACCTTCATTTTAGGTCCTTAACTCCTCAAATAGCTCCTTCATTAACTATATCTTTTCTTCTGGCAAGCTAGACCTGAGTTGGGGAAAGAAGTATGAGAAAGTCAGAAGATCCTGACCTCTTGAATTCATAAGGCTGTTTTCCCCTTTGAAAACATTTATTGTAGGTTGCTGGTTCAAAACAGATAATGGAGACTGATCTCAAAGTCAGGTTTTGAATAATTCACATACATATACATGACCTGATGCTATGTTTTCAGGGAAGCAAGGAGATGTCAGAGTTTTCACATGACAGTTTCTCAAGGTAAAGTCAAAAAGAGAGCAGAAGTTCTCTAATCACTCAAAGTCTGCTGAGTTATCTCTGCCTTAATAGTCAATCTGGGAATAGCTTCATCATCTCAAAGCACAAGTCCTTCACAGCTGAGTCACATATATATAGCTCAGGTTGTGGCAAAGGTGGTGTAGCTAACTTCCATGCTTTTTTCTAGGAGATGGCTTAATTCTGACCCCTATATATACATAAACAAACATTCTTGCTCATGCTATGCAGGTCAGCCCTCAAAAGACATGACTCAGCTGACTAGGGCCAGCCTACATAGTTTAATTGAATTGAACCAACAAATATTAATTACCTACTATGAGAGGCAATATAAAGCAGTGAATAGAGAACAGACTTCATAGAGTAAGGAACACCTGCGTTCAAGTCCTTTCCCTAACATATACTAGTTGCGTGTTTAGTGATTAAGAAAATTACTTAACTCTTCAGTACTCTAGATCCTAAAAGAAAAAAAAATAGAGTTTTCGATTTCCATTGATGGAGTAGGTTTATTAATGGGAAGTTCTTATATAAATAAAAAAAATGAGGAGGGAAAACATTTATTATGTACTTATCTCTATGAATGCACATACATATATGAGTTTCCAGATCTGCAATAGTGATTCAAAGATTAAAAATAAAACAGGCCTCATTCTCAAGAGATTTATATTCTACTCTGTGGAAATAAATTTACTAAACAAAATAATAATCTATAAAATAAATGAAAGAGGTGATATGGTGTAGTTTAGCATGACTCCAATTCAAGAAAACTTGGATTCAAGTCTTTCCTCTGGTAAATCACTTAACAACTCAGTGTTCCCAGGAAATTTATTAATTGGAAAGATTTTCCATCCTGAAACTTAATAATGCAAATGAAAGAAATAAACAAATCTTAAAATGAAGAGAAAAAGAATATTTTGAAATTGTGATTTAAAAAAATACCTACCACCTCTCCTCCAAATCATTTTTCCTATAAAGTAAAATCACTGAGCAATACATAGTACTTAAAGTTTTAAGCTTAGTATGTAACAGAGCAAAAAAAGCATTGCTCTTCCACTTAAATTAATGATCCTTTCCACAGTTCTCCACCTCCATAATTAAGAGACCCTTATGGAATTGATTGAAATAAACAGTCACGCTCTGAAATTTGTCCCCATATTATCGTAAATGGCAAATGTAACAACAAAATAGCAAGGCAAATGTCTTGCTTGCATATTATGTTGATAACTAAACCCAAAAAATGCAAAAAGCCTAGTAAATTCTGATAATCCCTTCTTAATATTTTTTGAAGATGAAATTTTCATTTCAACATTGGCTTGTTGATTTTATTGCATGCACACATTGTGTATACACATATATACATATACATCTCTATGCATATATATTTTTTATACCCACTCATATTTACATATAAGCATATACATATGTACACATCTGTCTTCTCTCTCCCTCCCTCCCTCCCTCCTTCTCTCCCTGTCTTTCCCTCTTCCTCTTTTTCTCCCTCTCCCTCTCCCTCTTCCTCTTTCCTTCTTTTTCTCCCTCTCTTTCTCTCTCTCTGTCCCTCTTCTTCTCTTATTTCTTTTCTATCATCATCCCTCAATTGCATACTCTACTAGAGAGTCAAGCAGTGGGAAGCAATGTTCCATAGACAAGATATAATAGCCATTTTCAGTTTGATCAGACTCTTTGCCCAAAGTCTTGATTCAAGTGATACTAAAGAGTTTTTTAGAGGTTGTAGATGAAGATAATTGTATAAGTATAGACAATATAGTCACTTTCATTATGTATGAAACTATCCCAGTACTGAATTCTCCCATTCTATACTAACAGTTGAACTATTTTTGTAAAATAAGTGAATTGTGTCCCAAATTACAGATTTTGAGGAGGCAAATATATGAGTAATAGGAAAATCTTTTCCTTATGAAAGAAGTGTTAGAAGTACAGATTATTCCAATGTTCATTGAACAAAATTTTAGTTACTCTTTGGAGTATCATAACCACCTATGATTGACTTTTAAAGGCAAGATGACATATGAGAATTTTTCAGTAAATGAATTTTATTATTCATATAGTGTGTTTACATAACTAGTCTATATCATGTTAATCTGGAAAATTACCTTGAAGGAACAAAGGGGACAAAAGAAGTCACAATCTCTCTCTCTCTCTCTTTCTCTCTCTCTCTCTCTGTCTCTCTCTCTCTCTCTCTCTCTCTAATCTTAAGGGGTTCACAGTCTAATGGAAGAGACAATATGGAAATACCTGTGTACAAACAAGATTTATACAGACTAAATGGAGATAATCAACAGAGACAAAAGTAGTAATATTAACAAGTATTGGGAAAGACAGCTTGTCAATTTTGAGATTTTTTTTGAAATGTGAAGAAAGCAAGAGAAGCCAGGAGATGGGAATGAGAAGAAAGAAAATCAGAAGTATGAAAGTTCATGAGTAAAAATTCATAGTAAGGACCTCTGGTGTGTCTTGTAAGAGGAACACCTAAGATACTGGTGTCACTATGTTGCAAAGGTCATGGAGGAGAGTAAAATAGAAGAAATAATGTTTTAAGGGCATAGAGAGACAAGATATGTTGTTATTTTTCCTTTGTTTTCAAAGGTATCTGAAATTGGAAGAGATAGTAAAGATATAGAAAATACATCTGACCTTATTAATACTAAAAATATACACTGTGAGAATATCAGTAACTATTGAGCTAATGACTACTTTCTCCCTCACACAAAATCTTTCTATGTATCAATTATATACGTATCAAGGACATTTTCAGGCTTTTACAAAGCAATATTCAATAAGGAACCACTTTCTTATCATTTTAACATTACCTAAAAGACACATTTATTATATTTTCTCCAAATAAAAAAAAAACGCTTTATTTTTTCTTCCTCCCATCTTTCCCACATTAAAAAATAAAAATAAAATAGTAGTCAAGCAAAATAAATAAAATTCATTGGCTATATACAAAAATATATGTTTTACATTGCATCTTGACTGTACTACCTCCAGTCAGGAAGTGGAGAATATCCTCAATGATTCTCTAGAATCATATTTGCTTACTGAATTGATCAAAGTTCTAGAGTCTTCCAACGTTATTTGTCTTTATATTGATATTGATGTTTAATAAGTGTTTGTGTCTGTTTCATGTCACTCTGTATTATTTCATACAAGTCTTTATAGATTTCTCTGAAATCATCCCTTTTAACATCTCTCATGATTTAATAATATTCCATTATATTCATGTACCACAATTTGTTCTGCCCATTTCACAACTGATAGGCATCCCATTGATTTCCAGCTCTTTGCCACTGTATGTACACTACAATTTTTTTACACATCTTTTTTCTTTCATGTTTTTGATGTGTACTACTAATAATGTAGGGTTATATAATATGTACATTTTAGTGCCTTTGGGAGCATAATTACAAATTGTTTTCCATAATGATTATAACAATTCATAGTTCTACCGATAGTTCATTGATGTTCCTGATTTCTGCTAGTACCTCCAACATTTCTCACTTTTTCTTTTTTGTCATCTTTGTCAATCTGATGAGTATGATATAGAACTTCAGAGTTGCTTAAATATATATTTCTTTAATCATCAACGTTTTGGGAGCAATTTTCTATATGATTGTTGAGCAAAGATGTGCTCATTGCTTTCCAATTACACATACACACATATACATATATACACACCATTTAATTTACTAGAAAGAAACACTGCTTTGTGGACTTTATTTCATCAATGTCTCTCCCATCCATGTATCAAAGTGAGGCACAGACATTGGGATGAGAAGGGAGAGATTGCCAGTGGATGTTAAGGTCCTCCAGATTCCTATATTTATAGTAACAATATACTAATTCTATCAAGCCCTAAAGAATTGCTGAACTTCCTGGAAGAGATTCATAATGACTCAAAGGAGTCTGACCTATCAAGCAATACAGGAAAAAAAATGACTGAAAGAAGATGGCCTATTGCCCAGATTCCAAAATGCATTTGTATGGCCACTTTATAGAACTTGTCCAATGTATATCTGGAATAAACAATACAGGTAGATAATGAGCTGGATCCAGACTTTAAAAGGGGGAAGACAGTAGGCTTGATTGCTTTTCAGAAATTAAAAGCTTTTTCTTACTCCAAGCTTTCCATGAGAACAAAAGCTCACCATTTTAATTAAATAATTTGCTAGTATTATTTTATGGAAAAAAACGCACAATGCAAGGACTTCTGATGAACAATGAACATGAGAGAGAGAGAGAGACAGACAGACAGACAGACAGAAAGAGAGAGAGAGAAAGAGAGAGAAGAAAAAAGAGAGAGAAGTATTGAAGAAGCATATGTAAGATAAAGGTATAAGTAGGATGAAATCCATAACAAAGTAAAAATCAAAGAAGAAGAATAGAAAAAGAAGATATCAATGAAATATATGAGAGAAAGAAAAGATGTCCTGGTTATGTGCTAAGAGGTAGAGATAATAGGCAGATAGCCAAAGGGTTTCATGGCTGGTTGTATGATTTAAAGAGAGAAAACAAGGGAAGCCTCCAGAATATTGGATGGATGCCCAGAGATAATCTTTTGGGAAAACATGGATCAGAGTCACATAGGACAGGGAAGAATAGATGAAATATGATTTTTATTTTTGGAAGGAAATCCCAAATCAATGGGATCACAAATTTATTTTAGTTTTTGAATAATCAGGAAGGGGAAAGCATTGATTTACAATTTATCATTGAAATTTAAAACCGTTATTAAAATTACTTTAAAAAAGCTTCTCCCTGAAGACATCAAATATTCCTATCTTTATTTGACATTTAATTGAAGTAAGGTTGCTTTTCATTATAATAATAACAAATCTGTCTTACTTCATATAGACATATAAGTGAATATTTTAATTAGTGTTCAACACAATTTGTACTGTAAAAAAGCTGCTTTTTCTACAATAATCCAACATAAGTAGGAGTTTTCTAATTTTAGATTTGTAGCCCAATTTTTCCAAATGCATAAGTTGCAGTTATGGAGGACTCTAACTTTAACTTGTTTATCTAAATCCAAACCTTTGCTCACAATTACTGAAGATATAGAACACATATTTCATTTTGATAAGCTTTTTGAGGACAATATCTACATTTTCTCTCCTCCTTTTTCCCTATTTCTAAAGCCTTATAAATAGTAGGTGATTAATTAATGTCTGAATTGTCCCCCACATAATATATGTCTCAGATTGACTTTCTCTAGGTAAAATTCTCATGGATTTACTTGGGGGGGCATTTTATTTCTTTAAAAAAATACCACTATGATTCACATTTTATCAATTGTCCTTGTTCTTTGAGGTCTTTTCATTTAAAACAGAAGAAAAAAAAAGATAAAAGATAGAAAAAGATAAAAGCTTTTCTACTCTTACTCGTTTCTGGATATACTATATCTGAAAACTGTGCTATTGGATCCATTACCTAGTAGCAAACAGGTAGAATTTACAGCTTTGCAAGGCCTAGGCAGCAGCTTCTCTGCCAAGGATGCTCCAAGAATTTTTTTTAAAGCCTCTCACTTAGCTCGTGACTGCCTGTGATGAGTGATCTTAGGAATGGATAAAAGTAAAGGGGCTGATATATGGAATCCACTTTCATTACTGTAAATGATATCATGTGTTTGCATTTACTTTAAAGTTGATCAAATGTAACAGAAGACAGTGTTGACAGATGCTAGAGAAGTGTTAACCTTTCCTTTTATCTTTCTTATGTGCGTGGAGTTTGTACTATAAGGTTCCTTAGATAGTTTTATTAGCTGATAGATGAAGAGTTGTACAAGATACACAAAGAATTCCATTGTTAGAAACAATTGTCTGAAATACGATGAATGACCTACTTAAACTGTTTGGTTCATGTACAGTAACACCAGGCCTTTTAACTAAATAAAGGGATTAGGATTTTTTTAAAAAAAGCCTGTTTTTTCCCTAGTTTGTTTTTAATGTAAATTGAATTTATATTAGCTGATCAAGTCCAGACATAAGGGCAATTGGTTTATATTATGTGAGAGACTTGTTCCTTTTATCCAAGGCATCAAACCTGGCTGATTTATATGTGAATTTGTGATTTTTTAAAAATCTTTTACATGGAAAAATATTTTAAAAGATTATTTAACACATAAATTTATTCCTTTTTTATTGGTTGTGAGATAGTAAAATACAAATATATATGCATATATATACACCCATGCATGTGTATATGTTTAATTAATTAAACTTTAACAATTTAAAACTAAATTAAGATTTTTGATACATCCTGTATACACATATCTACCTACCTACCTGTATGTGTGTGTGCATGTGAGTATATATGTATCTCTTTATCTTTTTGTCTCTTGGTCTCTCTGTCTCTCAATCCACACACACACACACACACACACACACACACACATGCACACACAAATATACATATGCACATATATAGTATAGTATATTTATCTGTGTAACTAAAGAAAAATAGAAAAAAATCAGAAACAGAGAGAAGCAGATTGGAGATAGCATGGTACAGTGGAAAATGTTGGATTTGGGGTCAGAGGTCCTTCTTTCAAATTCTACCTTTGCTTCTTACTACTTGTATGATTTTGGGCAAGTCATCTAACTTCTCTAGTATTTATTTCCCTTATTTATAAAATGAGAGGGTTGGACTAGACAATTTCTAAGATTTCTTCCACTTCTAAATCTATGCTACTATACAGCATTCCTCTCATGATGTTAAAACAAAACAAAAATACTGTGCTGAGAAAGAGGCATAGGTTGTATACCTCTCTCTGCCACCATTTACAGTCTGACCTCAGACAAAATACATTTTCTTCAGAATTGGATTAAGCAATATTTAAGATCATTTTCTTAAAGGTTACAAACTACTCAATTCCATACTATACTATACTATGCTATATTATTATAATCCTACAGAATCTGGCCTCATTTTCTTCATTTGTAAAAAGAAGAGACAATATTAAAATATTTTTAAGTTTCAGGCATGAACTTGTATAACAGAATCTATTTGTATCTGTGTTTTAAAGAGATTCTCATATATTTTATCATATATTTGTACTTTGTAGTCAAAATTTGAAAGCTTAGACATTGCCCATTGACAAATTTTGACCAGAAAGTCCAGATGTAGGGGAATCCTTCCAAAACACAGATACAAATGGATTCTATTATACAATTTTATACAGGAGATTAAAATATTAAAGTGATATATATATATATATATATAGATATAGATATATATACATATATGTGCATATACACATATAAGACAAAACAGCATTTTAAATGAATATAATTTTCTGGTTTTCCTTTCAAAATGTTTCGAGTTGAGTTGTAGATTTTAAATAAGGGAGAAAGGAAGGATAAAGAAAATATTATATGGGTAAGAAAAATGAAATAAATAACAACAGAAGTTGTTTTGATTTATTTTTTTAAGGAGAAACTTTATGGGGTAAAAATCCTTAAGAGAAATTCTTTGAAAAGAGTTCTTGAACTTGTTGTTTTTGTTTTGTTTTGTTTGCTAAGTAATTTATTAAGATTTAAGATTTTGCTTATCAACCTTAAGCCACATAAGATGAGTAATATACATACATCAATAAAGTAGTCAGTCATTTTTAATTATATCCCAGACAGTCTTCTTAACCTTTCCAACAGTATTTGATTCTCTTGACTACACCCTTTTTTCACATTCTCTTTTCTTCTGGAATTTTATAACACTGGTTCTCCTCCCACCTGTCTGACTAATCCTTTTGATTTTCCTTTTGAGTTTTCTCTCCTGAACCATCAACTATATTTATGACAGAGTATATTCCAGGACTAAGTCTACTTCTCTTTTTTGTCTATATTATCCCTTTTTTATTTCATTAGCTATCTGGCTTTAAGTATTATCTTTATGCAGATGATTTCCACATCTTAATATTCAGCACTCATCTTTTCTCTAACTTCTAACTTTGCACAATCAATTGCCTGCTGAATATTCCTTCCTGAAAGTCCCATAGATATCTCAAACTCACTTTGCCAAAAACCAAACCCATCGTTTCCCTCAAAACCCACCTTTCATCATTATTTCTTTTGCTTTTTCCTTTTCTGCACACAATCATTTTTCCTGTCATCCAGACTTGCAATTTCAGTGTTATTCTTCACCTCCAACCTATCCATATTTAATCTATTTCCAAATGTTATTGATTTTGTCTCTACAAAACAACTCATATCTGTTTCTTTCTCTACCCACACAACTTTAGTCCAAATTCACATCATTATTTTTCCTATCCTATTGTGGAATTTTTTGGGGGGAGGTATGGGAGTGGGGGAAGGATAATGTTGCATTTTTATGCATACAAAAATTAATTCCACAGAAACAAATTATAATTTCAATAATATCTATAAGAAATTTATGAAAGAAGGAAAAAGTCACAGGTAACAGGATTTATTAAGTAGTTCTTAATTTCTTCAAAGTTCCTTTGAACTCCATTAAGTAAACTTCACAAATGTGAGATTACTGAACATTATTTTACAGAAGATGTGTAATGGTCTTAGCACACCTGTTTTAGGGGGAAAAAAACTGAAGTATCAAAAGTTAAGAATGTTATTCTTGATTTTCAATCACAAGAACTATAGGTGACTATTTCCCCAAATTCCACTTTTTTCCTTTTGCAATTCATCCTCTAAACAGTTGTCAAATTGGTTTTCCTAAACCAGTCAGGTCTGATTATTTCACTTTCCTAATCAAGAAGTTTCAGTGACTGACATTTGGCTCTAGGATAAAATACAAATGCATCTGTTATGTAATTTAAGATCCTTCTCAACCAAAGTTGAAAAGTAGCTCCAGACTGGTTTTCTTGACTTATTCTGTTTGCTTCCCATGACCCTGAAATGCATTCAATCTTTGAGCCAAACTAATCTAACTGATTAAAACAATTTACCAAACTGCTCTTTCCTCATCACAAGCCTGTCTACTGCTTCCATGACTTTATGCCTTCCATTAGCTAGATTTTCTCTCATCATTTCTATCTTGGAATCCTTAATTTTCTTCAGGACTTGGTTTAAGTGCTACCTCGTAGGAAAAGGCATTTTCTGATCACCTCAATCATTAGCATTCCCTCTCTCCCAAATTTATTTTCATATTTTTCTATTTCCTTATTCCTATTCAAACTATTGTTCCATAATGAAATGTATAGTCTCTCAGGGGAGAAACTATTTTTATCATTGTTATATTTTTAGGACCCAGCAAAGTACCTGTCATATAATATTTATATTCCTGTTGACTTGACTTAAACTGAATTAGATTTCCTACTTATTAAGTAGACTATGAGTTTGATTCATAAGTTATAAAGAAAGGTATAATGGATTATAAATATTTTCAAACCCTACTAATAAATGAAAATGTATTTAGAGTTTATTGTATAATAAGCTTATACTGTGTTGTGTGCTGAGCATTCAAATAGCAAAAAGAGGTATACCTCCTCTCAGGGATCTAATATTTTAATGGAAAGATAACACATAGAACAAATGTTTCAGCTATAAGTCAGATGGAAAGGCCTCATGGTTCTTAGGGAGAACCAGAAGAATAGATAGCAACTCCTCTTCATTAATGTCACTTCTACTCACCAAATAGTATCAGTTACATCAGTCATGTCAGAATCTGATGTTGAACCACTTGACAGTGCCAAAAACTTTGGTAGAGTCTTCAGCAGCTTTGGTTATAGTACCTACAAGAGCAGTTGCAAAGCTCTACCTACAAAAGAATTATTTCTTTGCATTATGGCTATAAGACTTGGACTGAAAGTATTTCTATGTCCATAGCCCCTGAGTTCACGGCCATTAAGTTCTGAAGAAGTGATGTCAATCAAGGTACTAGTGGTACCTTGGTTTGGTACACACTGCCCTGTGAATGGCGGTGATTGTTAAGGTGGAGACATCTGGTCCCTTTTTTAAAGGATTTTGGATGAAGTTTGTAAGAACTGATCTGGAAGCAAGATAAATGGTCTAGACTCTATGAAAGGATGCTATTCCCAGAATTCTTGTGTCCATTTTCCTGTTGGCAGCAGTTAGTCATCAGCTGGCATTTGTACTGATAAAAAAGAAGACCTTTTCACAATGATTTTTCCCAGTGTGGATTGCATTAGGGAGCTGATCTGGCAGCAGGTCCAGTGGTTTGGGAAGTATATACTATTTTCAAAGCTCTTGGGTTCATAACTAATCCAAGAGATACAAAAAGAAGAGGTTTAGTGAAGATTTAATTCATTTCAATTTCTTCTCTTGATCCCTCATGATCTCTGACTTAAGTTTTTCTCTGTACTGAGATTTTGGATCAGAGTGCTTAGAGCTTGAAAAGAATGTCTTAATCGTCATTTACTCTGGTTTGCTCACTTTATAGATGAAGAAACTAAAGGTCAGAATTTCTGTAACATGCCTAAAACAGGGTTAATTAGTGGCAAAGCCAGAACAAAACCTGTCTCCTGATATCCCATTCCCTTGTTCCTTATCCTGTTCCACAGAAATGACATTATGATAACTCCTGTGTAATATTCTTTACAACTGTGTAATGAAATGAGTTTTCCTATATGTTAATGTAACAAATTACTGTCCTAACTCTAGGTGAGGGTAGGATGAAGTATTTAGACTCAATGCTATCTCTGGCCTCAAATTCCAATGAAAGGTATGGTGTTAACAAAGTTATTGTTGTTCACTCAGTTATGTTTGACTCTACATGATTCCATGAACTTTGTTCCTGAGGTTTCTTGGCAAAGATATTAGAGTAGTTTATTATTTCCTTCTCCAATATGTCCCCATTTTACAAATGAGGAACTGAGTCAAATAGGAGACATACTGGATCACACGGCTAGCAAGTAACTAATGGAAATTTTGAATTCCAACCTTCCTAACTTCAGGTCCACTATTGTATATGCTGCTTTACCTAGCTGCATCTGAAATTAACAACGGGTTACCTTAATTTTATAGATGAGATAAAAGGGACATTGAAAAATTAAATAAATCATGAAGTTCAATCATCAAATCACTGTATACAAAGGAACCAATTAATAATAATTTAGCAGTCCTGGATGAATCATTTATAAAATGCCCATGTAACCCTTCTTGTAGTGGCTGGCCATTCCTTCTTACTGCCACAGTTATGCTATGGGATCTTGGCCTTTTTATTCTAAAAAAGATTAGGATCCTTAACGCCAATCATGAGTGGAAGGTGAGGGCAAGGACAGAAAAGCAGAGGTCTAGATGTGATAAGGTAGGGATGGGATGGATAGAAATTCTATAATCCTATGCTAGCAACATGTTCAAATAATAGTTCCAGTTAATTCTAACCTTCCCAATTTTAGAAAATGTCATTTAAGACAATTCAACAAATATTTATTAAGTACTCACTCTATAAGGCATTGTTATTTATACCAAGACTATGAAAATGAAATTAGACATAATTTTTTGTCATCAAGGAGCCTAATTAATTAGGGATATTAATAGGAGAATAAGGCAAGCAGAGCTGAAAAGCAAGTTAGGTTCAATAAATGTCTATTTAACTCTGTTTTCAGAGATTCATGGTAACAGGTTCCTGAGGCAGTTGGGAGGAATTTTTCACTTCTCTTGGCTCATATGTACCCACCTAAACTGTAGAGAGTCTCTATATGGTATACCCAGGATATTGACTCTATTTCCATACCTGTCAGGACACAGTTTATAGTTGTAGATAGATGGAGAGCAAGGTACTTAAAAAGGAAAAAGACTATGAAACCTAAAACTATTTTTTAAAGCAGAAGTCATTAAAACCATTTGGTACTGGCTGAGAAATAGAATGGTGAATCAGTGGAATAGATTAGATACATATGACACAATAATCAATGTCTATAGTAATCTAGTATTTAATAAACCCCTGAACTCCAGCTTCTAGAATAAAAACTCACTATTTAACAAAAAATGTTGAAAAAACTGGAAAATAATATGTCAGAAACTCAGTATAGACTTACATCTTACACTCCATACCAAAATAAGGTCAAAATTGGTACAAAATTGATTTGGACAGAAAGGGTGATACCATGAATAAATTAAGAGAGCAAGGGATAATTTACCTATCAGATCTTTGGAAAATTTATGACCAAAGAAGAACTAGAGAACATTATGACAGGCAAAATGGACAACATTGATTAAATTAAATTAAAAAAAGTTTTTGCACAAACAAAGCTAATAGAAACAAGATGAAAAGGGAAGTACAAAGCTGGGGAAAAAGTCTTTCCAGCCAGTGTTTCTGATAAAGGATTCATTTCTAAAATGTATAAATAACTGTATCAGATTTATAAGAATACAAGTTATTCCCCAATTGATAAATGATCAAAGGAGATGAACAGATAATTTTCAGATGATGAAATTCAAGGCATCTATAGTCATATGGAAAAAATGCTCTAAGTCACTATTAATTAGAGAAATTTAAATTAAAAATCTGAGGTACTACCTCACAACTCTCAAACAAGAATTTCTATCGCAGATTGGCTAAGATGATAGGAGGAGATGATAATAAATATTGAAGGGAGTAAGGGAAAACTGGGACACTAATACATAGTTGAAGAAGTTATGAAATCCAACCATTCTGGAGAGCAATCTAGAACAATGTCCAAAGGGTTATTAAAGTGTCCATACCCTTTGAATCAGTAGTGCAATTACTTGGTCTACATCCCAAGGAAATCAAAAAGGAGGGAAAAGACCCAAATGTGCAAAAATTTAACCTATATTTGCTTAATCACCTGGAGAAAGAAATGGCAAATCACCAAGAAAATCTTGTGGACAGTATCGGTGTGCTAAGATCCATGGGGTCACAAAGAGTTGGATGTGACTTACTGAACAACAAAGTTGAACCGATGACTTCATGTTTGATCACTAATTTGCTCTCTAATGTACTAAGGAAGTTCCCAAGTGTCCACAAACTGGTGTGGCAAGCTTCATTTAAATTAGATATGCTAGGGACAAAAAACTCTTGTGATCACAATCAGTTTAACAATTTTTCTTAATTAAAATGCACATGTTGTCAAAAAGGGGAGGTAGTGATGGGATTCTTACAGTCATTCCTCTTGCTGTTGGATTACTCATAGGGTCCCTTCTCGCTTGGTTTTCATGAATTTGCTCAACAATAGCCATTATACGTATAAAGACAAAAAAATCAGACTTTGGGATTGTCAAATAGAGTACTCATTACAATTTATGACCAATACATCTTTGGACTGAAGGGCTGATAGACTGCATACTTGTACATCTGTTAGCAATGATTTGCCTGAGTTGTGAACATGCCTTTTGGTACTTTATCCATGAGCTCACCACTATTGCTGAAAAATTTATTTAAAGAAATAAGAAATCCTTGAGTGAACAACTATTAAAAGATCAAAATGAAGGTTTTTATGACCAAGGCTCCTGAGTTTGCTTGTTCTCTCTTCGCCATTGTTCATTACTCTCATCCTGGTAACCGTAGATATTCTATCAGCTACCCTCTAGATAGTAATATTCTGGCATTTTCTTAAAGGCAATAGCACCAGTATCTCACTTCCAGTTTAAGGATTAAAAAAACTTTGGTTCTCTTTATTCGAAGACTTCCTACAATATACTCCAATCCCAGAGATAGAGTTCTAAAGTGGAATCAAATCCTTATTTACTGAGCATAGTTTTTGTCACAGCCCAGTATGGACAATCTGGGCACATATAGACATATTTTAGAGTTTATCATATGGAAATATCAATAGGGGTCCCTATAATAGAACATTAGGTTCAGGAAGAATGAGTAAAAATTGTGTTGTTTTTTTCCCCCTGCCTGATGGTATGAATGATAAGATTCCACTTAAAGGGACTTTCCCCACTTCTCCATAGGAAAACAAAACACACATTTCTTTTCCTTAAGGGTTAAGGTTAGGGATAAAAATTGATTCTAGATTTCAAAGGTAAAGGGAATTACCAAATGATAAAACTCCCTTCACCAATTCAGGTCAACTGTCTCTATATAGTTTTAATTATAGTATAACTGTAATTATAATCTTTATGTAGCTTTAGAAAGTTACCTAGATTGTTAGCAGATTAAGTGACTAAGTTCTCTCAGAGACAGAATTTGAATCTTGGTGTTTTGACTCTGATGTTAATTCTCTATCCACTGTGATCCTTCCTATTGTACTTTGATTGGATGCTTCAACTCACTGCCATCTGCAAGTAATCCCTCCAGTTAAGTAGAAAGTATAGCTTTAATATATAATAAAAACTGCTACCAATTATTCAAAGCTAAAAGGTATTGCTAACTTCATGGAAGGAGGAAGAGAGTGATAACTAACATTATTGTCAAGCTGTAGAAAGGGGCCAGATGAAGTCAAATAGCACAAATTGTTTATAATAGAGGCAGTTGTGATTCCATGATTTCTTCTAGCAGTATCAAAATAATAGCTCAAACATTGTGGTAGAAGAAGAGAATGGATGGAAGTCATTCAGTTTTGGAGATTAGTAGTTTAGGAAGGAGAAAAGGACAAGAAGTAAATTACTGAAAGATGAAGGGCTTTTTCTTTGTTTTGTATAGCATTAGCAGAACAGGATAGTGACAAATACTAGATCCAGAATTTAAACTTTCTTACACCTTCTCTTATTTTATCTTTGATCCTTTAGTACTAAAAGAAGTCGGCAGACTTTTCTGAAGAGAAAGGAAGCTGCTACCTGTTATCAGAGTAATTTTGAAAACAAGCTTCTCTCTGTGGAAGACTATTTTCTCTCTCCCCAGTTTCTTGACAGAGTAACTTCTCTTGCCTATTCTTCTTTAGTTAGCCCTACTATTAGAGTGAAACAGCTTATCATTGGGTCAAGACTAGACAGGGAAATGAATGAAAAGAAAATAAGAGTGATAGACTGAAAGAAAAGTAAGGGATTGTAAGACACCAGAAGTCAACATGAGGGGACAGTTATTGAATCATTCTTTGGTTTCTATTTTTCTCTGTAAATTCTTCTAATTTATGACTACTTTATAATGATTGTAGTTCCTTTTATCTTTTTCTGGATAACCTAACTCCAAACTACTTCATCTATTTTTCTGTAGTTTTGCTGTAACATTGCCACACTATGTGCTGATAAATACCTCCCAATAAGCACACTTAACATTTGCAGATTGGAGTTTTACTCACTTCTGATTTCTTATTTGTTTTGGGGAATCTTGGAACTTTTGGAAGGCAATAAAAGTACAAATTGTCCCTCTGGCTATGCTTTCTATTTTCCAAGTATAATCCTGTGATGTTTGAAGTCACTTATTAACACAAGATAATTCCTGTTAGGGATTTCAGGTTCTAAAGGAAAAGCATGTCAAAGTTACCCTGGATTGGAACCTGTGTTTTCAGGCAGTTAAGTTGCAATAACAACAAATAAACAAAAAACCTTGTTAAGAATCAGCATATAATCTTCAATCTTAATGTTCATGTGGTAGTTTTTGTGAGTTAGATAAGCCTATATAGAAAGAATAATAAAGCACTGTTTCCTCTGCCCCTCCTCCCTGCCGCCCCCCTCCTCTACATAATTGTTGTTTGACATTGGACAAGTCCCTTTTCATTATTTATGACTCAATTTTATTATTTGCAAAATGAGAGAATTATACTGGATGAATTTTCATGTCCATTATAATTTTAAAAAGAAGAAAAAGAATTATGAAAAAATAATTCTTTAAAAAGTTCTTAATTCTCAAAGATAGGGCCACATATTTACATTCGAACTAAGGTCTTTCTGCTTCTTTTTCCATCTTTATTCTGCCAAATTGGGAGGCAATATTACACACTACCTTATTAGCAGATACTTTTGATTTACAGTTGAACTTTATGTTCATATCTAGGGGTTATCTTACTTATTCACACTTAAGATGCATTATAAAGACAGACTGATGACGTTTTGTCATTTGATGCTATAGCTGCATCTATCCTAGGAACAAAGGACTGCTGTTGTCACGACTCTCAATAGGAACCTATTTACTAGTAATTTAATTTTATGGAGGCAAAGTTGGTTTGAAATAACTCAGTGATACCATTTTATTATTTTTAAATAATCAATTATTTTGTTTTCAAATTGTTTTACTATAAACTTAAACATTAGCAAAAATGAGCATATCAATATGCAAATAATAACAAAGATAAGGGGTTATATATTAACCTATGAATTTCTGTCATGTACAGTCTGTTTTTTCTATGATTTACTACTTTTGATGGGAGTCATAATTCAAGTTCTATATGCCATATGGCTGTTTCATCACTTCTCTGTATCTCTCATCAACCATATTTTTGCCTTTTAAACATTTCATATTTATGTTTACATCTTTATCAAACTATCATATATTTATCAGTTTTGTTTGTTTTAATAAAATCCCTAAAGAATCTGTGAATTGATATGTTCTTTCCAATACTCATTGATATAATCTTTCCAATTATACCCATCACAATCCATTTACTTAACTGTCCTATGTGATTCTTGTCACGGTCTTCCCCAAAACCTCCCAGAGTGAAGTGATGCATGAATTGGAGTACCTGGGCTATCAGCTATTATTCATTTATTCTATTTGACTAGTCCATCTGTTTCATTCTTCCCCTTCCTTCCCTCCTCCCCTCTACCTTGTCCTGCATTTCTCTCATGACAGCCTGTACTCATGTGTTTTCCTCTATTGTAGTACATTATTCTTTTTTAGTTTGCTCTTATGAACCTATAAGCTACTCAATGCACATTGGATAATTCAATTCTTTTTAAAAACTGTATTTATTCATTTTAAACAAATACAAAATAGAAAAAAAAATAGGAAAAAAAACATTGTCTTGTACACAGCAGAGTATGGCAAGATTCGAAATAAGTAACAATAAATTTCCATTTCAAGAAAGTATATTTAATAATAGGACACATTATATTCAGAACTGTCCATCTTTTTTCCCATTGTACTTTTGTTGTTGTTATTCTCTGATGTACACTTTTTACTTTATTATTTTTTCACCTTTCCCCCCCTCAAGCAGACTACAGTTAAGCAAGAATATTTATGTAACATATGTATCTATGTGTAAATATACATACATATATAGCTATAACCATATACATATATACACATTTATATATATATATATATTATATATATATATATATATATATATATATATATATATATATATATATATATATATAGCTATATAAGGTTATACTATGCTTATTTGTCCTCTGTTTCTCTGAAGGTAAATAACATCATCTTTCTTAGATATGAGTCTTTCCATATTTTTCTAAACCTACCAATTTAACATTTCTTACACCAAAGCAATATTCCAGCCTTCTACTATCTAGATGTTTTGAATGGTCTAAAATAATATTAATATAGCTGACATATAAAGTAGATTTGTCTTTTGATTGGATAATTTTTAAATTTTAATTTGCATCAATGATTACTACTCCTAATTTGTTTCTAAAAAAATTTACTCCTGATTATTATTACTGTGTATATCTCTTGTTTCCTATTCTTGCAAACTATCCTACTTTATTTCTACCTGCTAGTTTGTCTTTCTTTTACTCAACCTCCCTCCCCCCTACCCCACAAGGACCCTTCCTTATTATCATTCATCAACTTTTCCTTCCTCTTTATCTCATTTCCACATATCCTTCCTTATTATATTCCCTTCCCTTATTTCTTTATAAATTTTGAAGAGTTTTACATCTGTATGTATTCCATTTTTAACCTATTCCTGATGTGAGTATGATCTCAGAACTAGCAGTCCTCCTCCTCCATCTACTTCTTTTGTGTCAGTTCTTGCTCTCACACCTCATTTGTATAACGTGATTACTTTTTTGTTTTTTTCACATTTCCTATATATTTTTGCTTTTTAGAATCACATCATACTCAGATCTATCCAAATCTTTCTTTAGAGTACTCAATTATTAATGACAATCTTAGACATATGGTTTACGTTTCCTTATATAAAACATGAATGATTTGTTCTTACTGAGTCACTTGAAATTAGCCTTTTATATTTACATTAAATTTCTTATTATGTTTTATATATTGAATTTTCTATTAAGTTCAGGGTTAGTTTTTTTTCCCAACAAAATCCTGAAAGTCTAGCAATTCATTGAATAGCCTTTTTTTTTTATTCAGGATTATGGTTAATTTGCTGAATATGATATTTTCAGCCAAGGCTCTAGTTCTTTTGATCTTCAATATATGATATTTCAAGACCCACAGTCTTTTAATGTAGCCATTGATAAGTTATATGTGATTCTAATTATTAATTAATAATAATTCATACTTAATTATAATTATGAATTTTGTTGTTGTTATATTTTTTCTTGCAAAATTTTCTCTTTGATCTGTGAGCTTTAAAATTTAGATATGTTATTCCTGTAGGTTTTCCTTGTAGAATCTCCTTTACTTGGTGAGATTTGTTTTTTTACTTTTTCTACTTTTTCTTCTTCTAAGGACAATTTTCTTTAATTTTTTTTTGTATTATTGTTTCAAGGTTCTTTTTTGGACATAGCTTTCAGGTAGTTCAATTATTCTTATATTTTCTCTTCTTGTTATGTTTTCCAGATTTATTGTTTTTCTTAAGAGATATTTCACATTCTCTTTTATTTTTTCATTCCTTATATTTTGTTTTATTATTTCTTGGTCTCTTATAATTTTGCTGATTTTCCCCTGACCAATTCTAATTTTTATAGAGTCATTTTCTTTCTTTAGATTTTAAATCTTCTTTTCCAGTTGGCTGACAATCTTTTTCACAATCTTCTTATTTTTATTGTATTGTTTTTTTTCTTTAGTTTTTCCTCAGTCTCTTTCATATGATTTTTAAAGTCTATTTAAGATTCATCAATGAATTGTTTTTGGACAGGTGACCATTTGACTTTACTCTTTGGAGTAGGAGAGGCTGTTTTTATTCAATATCCTCCTCTGAAAATGGACCCTGCTCTTTTCTAATCCCACAGTAACTTTCTATGGTTCAGTTCTTCTTTGCCTGGTCATTTTTTAAAATAAGAGCTTATTAATGAAATTGCCTGTAGTCTCGGGGTAGGAAGTGGGATGAGGTCTCTGGTCTCAGGTCTTTCTTCAGTTCTTTCATTTTGTCTGAAACCCCCGACTAAGAACTTCACTTTCCTCTAACTGCTCACAATTAGCAATATCCCTGCCCGGCTGTTTCTACAATCACCAGGAATGTGCATGTTCCTTTTCATCCAGGACATCATCTCATTATCACAGCCGAGTCTGGTGTTTCTTACCAGCAGAAGTTCTTTTAGTCTTCCAGACTCAGATGCCTGACTCCCCACATGGTCTGGAAAGTGAACGTTCCTGTGACTGGAGCTGAGGCTACCTCCCAACCCAGCTAATCCCAGGGCCAGCTGCTGATTGTTTCAGGGAAATCAGCCTTGTGTTGTTTACACTTTATGAGAGCCAAACCTCTTTTCTTGTAACTTTTTTTCAGGTCTTCTTCAAATGTCCCAGGAGGATTACTATTCCGCCCCAACTACAAATTGTTTCATGTGTTTACCAACTGCTCTATGTTCACTGAGGCACATTATTATTTAATTTGTTGAGGAAATCTGGAGAGCTTGGAATTTTCTGACCTATTCTGCCATCTTTACAGAATCCTCTGGGTGATTCAGTTCTTTGGAGATTATAATATTGTATTATTCATTTCCATATATCATTGCTAACAGACTTTTGAAATTAAAGGGATCACCCATTGTTCTAGAGAGAAACTTGGGATCATTAAAAGAATTGTGTAATCTAAATCTAAAGATGACCTAAATAACTCTCCTTATCTAAATTTCATTCATTTTCCATGCAATATATCTAAACACAGATACTAATAACAAAAATTCAAATTTATGAAACTATTGAGTTTTTTAAAAATATTTTAAAATATTTCTGTTCTTTACTTTTTAAGATTTTATTCTAAATTCTTTCTCTTCCTTCCATTTGTTGAGAGAGCAAGCAACAAGAACATCACTTATACATGGAAAATCATACAAAACATTTTTATATTAACCTCATTTCAAAAAAATCAAGAAAAAAAGACTATAAGAAAATTATACTTTAATTTGTATTCAGAATTCATCAAACCTCTCTTAAGAAGTAGAAAAAATTTTTCAATTTGAGATCTGTTTCAGGAGGTGATTGGTGATTTCTTTTAATTTTCTATTTTAGTCTCTAGATCTAAGATACCAGAGAAGTTTTCCTGGATAATTTCTTGAAATATGATATTAGTTAAGTTTCTTTCTTCAATTATACTTTAATAATCTGCTCTCTGATCTACTTTCCAGTTCAGTTGTTGTTGTTGTTATTCCATTGAGGTTATTTCCCATTTTTTCCCCTTTTTATTTTTTTGACTTTGTTTTATTGTTTCTTGATATTTCATAAAGTCATCAGATTCTACTTTCCCAATTCTTATTTTTAGGTAATTACTTTCTTCAGTGAGATTTTGTATCTCTTTTGACCAATTCTGTTTTTTAAGGAATTCTTTTCTATAGCAAAATGATTTTATTTTCTTTAGTATTTTTGTGCCTCTTTTACAAAGCTATTAATTCTCTTTCCATAATTTTGTTGCATCACTCTGATTTTCACAGTTTTTCCTCTTTCATTTTCTTTTAATTGTTTTCATATTGCCTTTACCCCTTTTTATGGTCAATTTTTATTTATTTTTTGCTCTTTTCTCCAGTTTCTTCTCTTTGAACTTCATGATAACATTGAGCTCTATTCATCTAGGGGTGCATAGGCCTGCTGCCAAGCTTCTTGCTTTTTTGTACTGCTCTTTTCAGAACTATTGCGAAGTGGAGGTTTGCTAGTTTTTGCTGCTTTCAAGGTGGTTTTATCTGTAGAGAGATGTGGTCACTATTTTTCTCTCTGTTCTCTATTCTTTATTCAGGAAGAGTCCCCTGATCCTCTATAGCCACAAACCCTGTGACTCTTTGTCTTGCCAGTGCAACCAAGGTCCATACTTGTTTGTAACTGAACTTAAGCATCCTCTCTACCCTGGAATTGTAATCCAAAATTTCATATGAGTAATAGAATTGCTAATCAGTGCAAGGTCTTTCCAGGATCATCAAATTGTTCATTGTAATCCTTTTTTGACCAGTTATCTGATCCCTTTCCTGTCTCTGGTCTGAGAGCTTTTAAAGTTGTTGCTTTTCCTTTGACCACTATTGCTACTGATGCTTTTTTTTTTTTTTTTTTTTTTTTTTGTGCTCCAGACAGGCCTCCACCTTTGGTCACAAACTTCTCCTATGGAGTTACTAAATTTTCCAAAGCTGGAGAAACAATGTTTCTGACTCTATCACTGCAAAATTTGATTCAAGAAGTTACTTTAAAGTTGTCTGGAGGGAATATTGAGAGTTCAGATGGTTTGTTTCTAATCTGAAATTTTTGGTCTACTCACTCTTAAGAGTTTCTTAATAATGTAAAGATAAATCAAAAATGTTTTATTTTCTAACTACTAGAAGGGAAAAGCATAATAATGAATTGAGAACTTCTCCCCAAACACTAGATTTCAGAAAATGGAGCACTGATGGACTGTGTAATGAAACTGTGAGGATAAAAGGGAAAGGAATTGTTACTATAGAATAGTAACATTATTCCCCAAATAAATCATAGGATCAGAGATTTAGAGCTATAAAGGACTTTATAGGAAGTTATGTGACTCAGAGTATAGGATTGCTGGGGATGGAATCAAGAACATCTGAGTTCAAATTCAGCCTCAGAGGGTTATTATTTGACCCAAAGTTCTTTATCCTTTGTATGCCTTAGTTTCTTCAACTGTAAAATGAGAATGATGATGGCATGTACCTGCAGGGTTGTTGTAAAGGTCAAATGAGACAATATTTGTAAAACATAGTGATTGATATTTAATGGTTGCTTAATAAATATTTAATTCTTTTTCTCCTTCCTTTATATAATTTATCCCCCTCCACACACATCTCATTTAGAGGTTAAATAACTTGCCCAGTATCATATTGATGTGAATTAATGGAGTCAGGATTTTAGCTCAAGTCTTTGAATGACAAATTCAGTTTTATTTCCAGTGGATCATGTTATCTTCCTTATTCCTTAGAGCTCAGAGTATGGTATTTTTTTACTCCATTTCTCAGGAGCAGCTAAAGAATAGAATGTAGCAATTCTATTTATTGGTTGGAGGACAGAGGTTTGGAGGGTTGCTTTTGTTGGACTCATATATAACCTGACCAGCTTAAATATGAGAGCAATACAAAGAAAACACATATAGGGCTTTTCTGTGCTCTGGGTCTTGCTTTTTTCCTGTAAGAGAAGCTGTGTCATCTCATTCCCTCATTTGCTTTCCTCCCCATGGCCAGCTGCACTTTCATTTCTCCCTCTTTAGCAGGAAATCATCTGGAAATGGCTATGTTGAATAGATTTAAATTCCTGTCATTTTAGTTGGGATTCCTTGGAGTAGAGAAGCTCTATGTGACATCTCTAGTAATGAGTGAGAGAAAAAGAAGAAACAGGGAGCTTCTTTATAATGTGTTTAAAAAGCATTTTAATATATAATATAAATTGTACCATATAATATTGAATATGCAAAGCTTTAACATTCTGTTTAAATTTTGCTAATCCATTACTCAGAGGAGTTGAAAACTGGATTAGAGTTTCTCATTTAGAGTCTTTGCACTGCTTTTGGGCTAAGTAAAATGGCCAAATTAAAGATATTAAGCTTAAATGAAAATTGCACCCATATTGTCAAAGTCAGCTAAAGCATTAGCTATACCTCATATTCATTTTATTGGGTTTTATTATAGTTAAAAATGCAATGGTTGCATCTCATTTGCTCTATAGAGTAGTATCAATTGAAAGTCATTTGAGAGGATAATAGTTTTATTCTTTTTAAAAGAAAACCTACTCTTGGGAGCACAATTTGAAAAATACCATTGTTGTTACTGACATATAATAAATTATGACCTATTTATGTGCCATATTGTCATTGGTCATGATTTCATGATCCCAGAATAAAATCCCAGACTCACCATTTCCACCTTTCACAAATGACCAGACTATGCATTGACTTATTTCACAGAATTTCCAGCCTTCTCAATTCTTTATTATCTTGTGAGGTCCAGTCTATAAATTGGATGGTCTGTCTATTGAAGCATTCCTTTGCTTCATGACAAACTCAGCTTATCTCTTGATGCAAGTAACTGCCTCCATTACAACTTATACCCATGACCTTCTGTTCACTTCTGCTGTATTGGACCATAAAAGTTAAGGAAACTCACAATTCTCTGAGACTCTTGGCAAACTTCAATTCGAACACCAGATTCTTTCCAGCACCCTTGCAAACTTAACCTAGCTTGTATCTTTTTTTTTTTCCTACTTACAGAATAGAGCTAGGCACATGTGTAAAAACACATTTCCTCTCAACAGTGCCAAGAATATAAAAAAAGGAAAGTTCAAAAAAAGCCAGAGGGAACACATTAAAAGTAAGGAAAGATGTATATTTGACAGATTCTACTAAAATGCATTTCTGAGCATGGATTTGAATGACACTTATTCTAAAACAATTTAGTACTCATTTAAAAGTGCAAAAGAGTCACTTAACACCTACTATGTGGTGTACTATAATATATATTGAGGGAGAATTCTAAAGAAAATAACAAATAACCTGTGCTATCCAAGAGAATGTTGTCTGATAAGAAAGAAAAAGATATTCACATAAATATGTTAAAATATGCAATATTTAACCATTAATAAAAACTTATTAAATACCTCCTACTTATTAGCTACTACTTGTATATTGTGCTAGCAGAAGAGCTAGATATATCAACTGTGAATAATTAATTTAAAATAGTTTTTCCTACTATCCGTTTTCTTTTTTAAAAAATACTTTTTCAGTTAGAAATTGATATTTTTCTTTTTAGTTTCTGCTCCTCTCTCCATCAGTAGCATCAAAAGAAAACAAAAACCTTCTTACCAACATGTATAATCAAGTAAAATAAATGAGCACATTGACCACATTAAAAAACAATATGTCTCTTTCTGCATTCTAACTCTTTTATACCTTTCTATAAGAAGGTAGGTAGCATGTTTCATTATTAATCCTTGGGATTCTGGTTTGTTGTGCTGCTTATCAGAGATCTTAATTCTTTTGAGTTCTTTGTTTTTACCATGTTGTTTTCATTATATACATCATTCTCATGGTTCTACTTACTTGACTCTTCAGTTCCTAAATATCTTCCCAGGTTTCTCTGAAACTACCTCCTTCATCATTTTTTATGGTACAATAATATTCCATCATATTTATAGACCATAGCCTATCCTCAATTAATGGATACCCTGTCAGATTCCTATTATCTATCACCTTGAAAAGAGCTATGAATATTATTGTGCATTTTTTGTTTTCTATTGAATCAATCCCTCTCTTAATCTATCCTACCTCTAATTTTCCCTTTCCATATTTTCCTGTTGACTAAAATTTCTCTAACTATGTATGTGTATGTGCATTCTTCCCTCCTCTGACAGATTGGGAATATAATCAGATCCAAATATCAACTGTTCTCCCCTATTATCTCTTCCTTGTATGTATTGATATCTATTTATACATCCCAATTATATTAGAAAAATTTCCATAACCTTACATTTCCCTCTCTCCAGAATATCCCTTGTCCCCTCTCTTTCCATACTTCTCTTAAGATCATCAATACATAACCAAAAAGAAAAAGTCTAAGTTGACTTCCTTTATGGTGTCTGAAAATAAGGTTTAGAGGGAATTTCATCTTCTTCTATTTAAATATAAATTATTCATTTTCATTATTTATTCTACTATCCCTATGCAGTTCCATATTATTTATTCATGCTTTTCTTTTTATGTTTCTCTTAACTTCTCTGATTGACCTTCAGAGTTTCTCCATAGCTCTTGTCTTTTCATCAGGAATGGTTGGAAATCCTCCATTTCTTTAAAGGTCAGCTTTTTTTTTCTCCTGAAGCCTTAAGCTTATATCCTTTGTCTTTAAGATCAAAATATTCCAAGTTCTTTATTCTTTTTTTAATGGCAACTTGTAAATCACTGATTTTGAACATGGCTCCTTACTACCTGTTTGTTTTTGTTTTGTTTTATTTTGTTTTTCCTTTCTGATTTTTTACAATGTTATCATTGTTGTTATGTTGGTATTATTGTTTTTTATTTAGGAGCTATGCATTTGGGCTGGGATGTTCCTGGAAGTCTTTATTTTAGTTTTCTTTGAGGACAGGATAAGTAGATTCTTTGTTTCTTCTATTTTATCTCTAGATGTAAGGGATATTTGCAGATATTTTGGTTTTCAAGAGTTCTTGAATTAGTATGTATAGTATTTCTTTTGGTCATGATATTTAAGTAGTCCAGTTATTCTTATTTTTCCCCTTAATTTGTTTTCTTCATGTCAGCTATTTTATTTATGAAGTATCTTATATTTTTCTCCCTTCAGTCTTTTGAGTTTATTTTAGTATTCTTATGGAGTAAGTGACTTCTATTTGATCAATTCCAATTTTCAGGGAGTTGGTTGCTTGGACAGCATTCTTGTGCCAAACTGTGGCTTCTCTTTCTAGTTTTTTTCTTCCAAAGCTCTATTTTCATTTAATAAAAACAAAGAAAAAAACTTTTTTTTTAGTCTTCCTTTACCTCTCCTAGGAATTCTATTTAATTTTATTAGTGTGTTTTAGCTGGACTTTTCTTACATTTTTTCCTTTAGATGTTTTGAGTTCATTTTCTCTTTCTAGAATTGTGATTTGAGTTCTCTCTTCTAGTATGATAGTTCTTTATGGTGGGATATATATATATATATATATATATATATATATATATATATAAGAGAGAGAGAGAGAGAGAGAGAGAGAGAGAGAGAGAGACAGAGAGAGACAGAGACAGAGACAGAGACAGAGAGAGAGAGAGAGAGAGACAGAGACAGAGACAGAGAGAGAGAGAGAGAAGAGAGAGAGAGAGAGAGAGAGAGAGAGAGAGAGAGAGAGAGAGAGAGAGAGAGAGAGAGAGAGAGAGAGAGCGCACTAATTTTTGGCTATTCTTCCAGTGTACTTCATTACTTTAAATTTTATATGAGAGTGAGCTCTGTACATTTCTGTAAATATGGGCTAGGTTATTCTTGTTACTGTTTTCTTGGGTAATTGATTCTCTGCTATGTATTTGCAAATTTTAAGTGCTTTCACAGAGTTCTAATTCAATACAAAAACTGATGTTACCGCAATGATCTAAGCTCTCTAAATTCTTGACCTGGATTTGAATCTGAGCTTGAGCAGACTGCTGCTGGATGCAGTCACTATGTCAACCAAGTAAGCTCTGTTGATTCAGGGACAAGACTTCATATTCTCCTTTAGTCTACAATGTCTACCATTGATATTCTTCTCTCGGGTGAGTTAAATGCTAAAACACTAACCTCCTCTTTTCTTTAGGTCAGACCAAAAACCCAAAGCAACAACAAAAATGATCTCTTGTTTCTAAATGTGCTTTCTTTTAAGCATGATATGCAGCATTTCACTACCCAGAAATAGCATCTTAGCATGCAGATCTTCTCCTTAGTTTGCCTTGGATCTATAACAAACAACTGAATATTAAGATCAGATTTGTCACATGGCACACTGCATGTGATATATGGTTCTAGGGAGTTCACTTGTTAGGGTTCAGTTTTTTCATGGGCTTTGGCAAATATTGGGTACTCCTGGTCTGACTTATCTCTAATGACACAGTCTATCTATCTCCCATTGCACTCTGGGCTGGGTAAATGATTCACTATGAATTTCTCTTGATTTCCCCACAAGGATTTAGTCTCATGCATTTTATGTACTGACTTAGAAGAGTTTGAGGTGGAGAAGGGGAGTTCACTGTACTGGTGTTTTCTTTTGTTTTGTTTTGTTTTTCTACACCACTTACTTGTCTTTACCTTCTCTGTTTTTTTTTTAATAGATGAAAAAATGCATTGTGCCTATTGATAAAGCTTGGATCTTCAAGATATTCTGAAATCTGGGTTGTTCTTAAGCTAGGTCCTAAAAATTTATTAGTGTGTTTTAGCTGGACTTTTCTTACATTTTTTCCTTTAGATGTTTTGAGTTCATTTTCTCTTTCTAGAATTGTGATTTGAGTTCTCTCTTCTAGTATGATAGTTCTTTATGGTGGGATATATATATATATATATATATATATATAGAGAGAGAGAGAGAGAGAGACAATGTGACATTTCCAACATTGTGAGGTGTTTTGGGTAATCTATTACAAAAATTATAGCATGTTTTCACTAATGTAAATACTTTTTATCCACACTTTATGAACAAGTCAAAAGAAAAATAATGATGGAATCCTCACCCTCAAAAATCTTATATTTGATTAAGAAAAAAAATTACTGACATGGGAGCAATTGTTACAAAGACACATTAATGGGATATGGGGGTATTATATAAGAAACAGAGAAAGGTATGTTTTTCTGTAAATATAGATTGTGAAAATAGGAGTAGTACAGAATAAGACTAGAAATACAACTTGAAGCTAAGTTGTAAAAGGCTTTAAAAACCAAACAGATTTTTTTTTCTAGATACTATTGTAAGTCATTGACATATAATAATAGAATCAGATCTGCATTTAAGGAAATTTATTTTGATGGCAATGTGGAACACAGATTTGATTAAGGAAATGAGGTAGGAGATAATTGTCATATTCTAGGTAAGAAATAAGTCCTAAACTAATAGGGTGGTTAAATGAATAGTAAGAGGATAAGAAATGCAATTAATATCATTAATGTAGAACTAGCAAGATATCCCAAATGATTGGATAAATAGAGTGAGAGGGAGTGAGGAATCTATGTATCTAGGAAACTAGTATGTAGCAATGAAACTTGGGAACAAGGAAGGTAGGATGATATTTTGTGCAGAAAATATGAAACTTTGTGAAATACACAGTCACTTTTCTCCTCTTTTTTTTTTCTGTGACATTTCCAACATTGTGAGGTGTTTTGGGTAATCTATTACAAAAATTATAGCATGTTTTCACTAATGTAAATACTTTTTATCCACACTTTATGAACAAGTCAAAATCCAGAAGCAAAATGTTTAATAAAAACAGAATAGCATGGTAACTCATAGAGGAAACTAATCCTTCATAACCACTTTCTTATATATAAATAGCCATAATCTCCCAAGCTCCTAAGGTGATAAGGGGAAATTGTCATGTTCTTGAGACAACTTAATAATGACTGTTGAAAGAACTTTGCATTTGTCACAACTTGGAAATCAACAGGAACTTTTGGGTTTGGATGAATTACTATTCCCTTTCACATGAAATCCATCTCTCACATTCCTATCTTCTACTGAAAAACTCTACTGAGCATACTAAGTATAAACTGTAGCATTGAATTCTTGAGCTCCTTTGGCTATGTTCAGTGGAACTGCTATCTTTACCTAAAGAATACAATGCTCTGTGAATTCCACACTGATATGATCCTCATAATTTTGCCAGCATCTCTCCCTCCTACTTTGTACCTCCTAAAAGAGATTGTATTGGGTCACAAATGTCATGAAAATCTAATGTTTGAAGGCTTCTCTCAATAAATACTGGCTTCCTTGTCCCAGCCTTTATGAACAAATGAGGCTATTTTATTGGCATCTTGAATCCTTTGCTCCATTACAAATGCATAAAATGCTAGGTTAACAATACTCTTTTGTTATATTCACTCAATTAAAAATAATTTATCCCTTCAAGTAACATAAAGCCTAAAGAGGAAATAATTTTGAAACATTATTTAAAACAACCCCCATAGCTACAGCTACGTCTATAGGTATGATTATAACAATCTGTAGCGAAAGCAATCTCCTTTCTAGATAACATATGATAGAATGGACCTTTTATTCATTACTATAAGAAGATCCCAGCAAAAAAGTCCCTATACCAAACCAAACTGATACTCCGACTAGTTATCCAAAGTTACTCTGAGCATGCTCTGATTAACTAATTTGCTCAGACTTACAAATTTACTCTGTGTTAAAGTCTGGGCAAGAGCTCAGGTCTCCTAGATACTAAGACCAGTGCCCAAACCAATATGCCATAGATGATTCAAATTTGGTTTAATTCATTTGTATTAATATTAGACTGGGTAAAACAATGGAATAAATTGGGTTCAGTATATTTGTATTAAATTTGTGATGGAGGTTGGTGGGAGGAAATGTTTTTTTCAATAACTAATAAATGAGCCAGATTTTCCCTGGGGCATAAGCTATTCTCTAATATATCTTTTAAGATTTAAGAAAGGGAACTTAACTCTTTTAGATCAATGACTTGGCCATTTTAGAGAATGAAACTCATCAAGTTGAAATTGCTGCTTATCCAGGGAATTTACTAAATACTTCAAATTAAAATGAAATAAATCTTGAATTAGAAAAGGCCATTTCTGTAGAAATGATAGCTAAATTTACCACTATTTCCCAGGTTGAGATGTTCTGACAAACAACTATAGTACATTTGACAAGGAAAAAAAGCACACCACAGTATTGTGAAATGAGGCAAGCCATATTTTCTTAAGTATCATAATAACTAATGCTGTAATATAGTACATATTTTAATGCATCATAAAGGGAATGATATGATAATATATTTTACTAAAGAGTTTAGTAGTGGGAGTAAAACTCAATTAAGGCCAGACTCATTAACGCTTAATTTCATTTGAAACATTATTGCTTGTAATTGTACATTTTCTTAGATTTACCCTTCACTCTCAGTCATTTCTAGTGGGCTTGCATCTTTCTAGGCATACAGTGCTTTTCCAGGAAACTTCTGAGTTTGAATTTCTCATTTGCAAACATATTTGTCTCTTTCCGAGCTGGCATCTTCTGATTTGGAAAAGCATGAGCAGGTAGGGAATTGGAGTGTGGTAATTGTGAAGATGATTCCAAGTGATTTGAGATAATAGGAGGAAAGCACAAATTTGACATATATCAGCAGTTTCATGCACATGGTGTAAATTGCACCTGCAATTCTGGAACAGGCATACACTCTTGGAAGAAAGCCAAAAAATAGTATTTTCAGACACCTGTAAGGAGAGTCTGACACCCCATCTGAGCTATTTATTTCAAGAGTTGAAAATATTAATATTTATTTGCAGACTTAAAGCATTTAAAAGTTCATATTGTTTTTCTCAAGAGATATATGTTCTGCTCCGTATCTTTTTGGAGAAATTGAAATCTCACATTGTGTCTAATGTTAAAGTTAAGTGAATTACAAAATCCTTCCCAAATATAAATGTCCTTCCTAAACTAAATCATGAATTCCTCATGGGGTTTTGTTAACTGCTTCTTTTCAAATATGTCACATCATCAAATAAAATTGTTTGCACCCAGTTGAAATATTATGGACCTATCAGTTTCTGATTTTCTTCTTCTTTATATTCCTAGTGATGATGTTCTGCACACAAAATGCTCAAAATCAGAGAAGAAAGAGCATAGCGTCATAGAGTTAGATACAGAAGAAACAAGAGAAGACACTGAGTTCAATTTCTTCATTTTATAGATGAGGAAACATAGACACAGAGAAATTAAGTGACATATCTAAGATCTCACATCCTGAGTACCTGAGAAGGGTTTAAACTTCTTGACTCCAAGTGCAATTCTGTATGAATTACAATACCTTTGTGTACTATGTATCATTCCACTGAATTATAGAATAAATTCTGAAATTTTACAGTGTATAATTTGTGGAAAATATAGACACAAAAATATCATATTTGATTCTTCTGTCACTAACAATGACCTACCTTATATTTCATTATTATGACCATATTCTTGTCCATTTCATGGCTAACAAATACATGGATTTGGATTATATAGCATCATATAAAGAATATGTTGAAGAATAAATTTACATGTAATTCTGATGGTAGATTCAAATACATCATAGGGTACTTTTAAATGTTATAACAGATATGCTCATGAAGATGAATGACTAAAGATGTCTTTGCAGTGGTTGTGAAGTAAGAATATGAGACAGCAGATCAATAACTCAAGTACTACCCAGGTATTTGTAAGTATTAAAAACCTGAAGATATTCTTTCAGGGTATCATATAAATCTTCCTAGAAGGTTTTTTGGAAAATTGGAATTAGAAATTATACTGCTTATAAATGTATGTAGAAACTGTAATTTGCATTAGGGTAAATACCCTACTTGCTGAAATAAATAATTTATTAAACTTTTATTGTAGTATTTATACAATTTCTTCTGATCTACATAAATATATCTGTTAAAGACAGTATTGCATAATGGGCAGGGAGTGAGCCTCAGAGTCAGGAAGTCCTGGGTTCAACTCTATCTTCCTGACTGTTTGAGTTAGTACCCTTTTAGTGCCTCCTCCAAATTCTCTAAGATACTGATTTGTATTAGTAGAGAGACCTTCCTTTTTCTAGTAAATGACAGTTGGCAAACTGGTACCAACCAAAAGAAAAAGACACCCTAACAATCCCTTACAGTTTCTAGAACATCTTCAAATATATCATTTCTTTTAAACCTGTTATCCAAGATACTAGGCAACAATAGCATATATTACTATCTCATCTTATATATCTGATATGCTTGTATAAGAAATGAAGATCAGAGGTTAAAGGTTTTGCTTAGCATTGAGGAAATAGGGAATGTTAGAGTCAGGGTTGGAAATGCCTTTTTACAACATTCTGCTTTCTTACATTTGTAATGCTGTGAGTTCTGCATAAATAAAACTATAGTCTAAAATTCATCATGGTAGAGTGAAAAGTACAATAGATTTGAAATAAGAAAAAATGTACTTGACTGTAACTTCTGACATAAAACTTATTTTATATATACTTCTATATGACCTTGGGACTCTGAATGTGTTTTATTATATTTAAATGGAAATTGTAATATTTCTTCTTTCCAAGTCATAGGGTTGTTGTGACAAAAATATTTTGTGAGCTTCACGGAATTACAGAAATGTGAATGTTAATTGACAATTGTCTTTAGTCCTAGTTTCCTAGGGTTGATAATATTTCATTTACCTTAGAGGTACCCTTCCTTGTCCTGGAAGATTGGTATTTCCATGGAGAATAACATGGACAGATGGAGTTGCCCAGTCACAGGGAATTTATAACATGGCAAAGAAAGGTAGAAGGAACTGTAAGCCAGGGTCTGCTTCACACAGTGCAACATAAAAACATATGAGTTTAAAGAAGATTGAGTACAGAAAAGTGAGAAAATTAATTGAGGAATTCAGGTTCCTGATGCTAATTTAGTATTCCTTATACATGCATCAGCACATTGCTATTAATCCTAAGTATATTCTGTGACTTATAAAAGCATTATAAGATTCACAGTGAAGCAATCTCCTAACCTTGGTCACTTCCCCCCCCCCCCCCCTCTCGAGGCCAGGCATTCACTCACATTCGGGTTCTGGTTGTTCTCTGACTTCATGGAGGGATTAGCCATGAGAGAATTGGAGACTGCCTGGGTGCCTAGCAACTAGGTTGTCTGACTTTTAGACATAGCATAATGGAATTCAGCAGGAGGTGGATGAAGCCATAAAGACCATATTATGGTGGATGAATATCATAATGGGAACCTTGTACAAAAAATAAAGATTTAAATGTTAGCTTAATTGTTTATTCCATGTGTGACACATGGCAGCTGGGTAAGAGAAAAAGCATGAAAGGGTTTTCTAAGAGGCCATTGATCTTTTCAAAAAGGAACACAACTGAAATTATTTGGCTTCAGACAATGAAAATTCTATTGTAAACAGTTGTAAAAGTAACAAGTCACATTAAAGAAAATCCTTGATTTTTTTCTACTTCTTCCTTCCTGTTGGATGGAGCAAAAATTTGCCTATATGACATAGGTTTTGCATCTTTATCCTGCCTCATCTCCTTTCTCATATCAGAGGCCAAAGATTAATCCATACCCCTACCACCATTCAACTTATTTCTCCAAATCAATAATAAAATTATAGAATATAAGAGACAAACAGCATTATCTCAAGGTTTTTTTTCTTTTAAACTTTGAAATTGTCACCTTTTATAGGGTGTATTTTTTTCAGACTTAAGCTGACTAGTGTAAGGAAAGCTTGATCTTTATAATTTTGTTACATTTAACTTTTAGTTTGCTGTTATATAGTTCTATTTACATTGTTATAGTTTCTATTTATATTTTCTTAACTTTGCTCAATTCACTCTGCACCTATTCATATAGATCTTTCCATGTTTTTCTTTATTCATTACAAATCTCATTTCTTATAGCACAGAAATATTCCATAGCATTCATGTACCATGCATATTCTTATTTATTCTTTTAGTTGTAAGTTTCCTTAATCCATTTTAGAGATTTATGTGGTTTAGAATTTGAATGAAAACAAGTTATATTTCACAACTTGAAAGTGACTGAGAGAATCAGTCAGGTCAAACAACAATGTCATTAAACAAAGTAGAAATCTCTGGAATTGGTTCAGAGAATAGGCTCTGACAGACAAGATGACAGCCAATAATGGAAGAAGAACTCAGTTCCTGAGGTAGATTTTGATACTTCTTTTCATCTCTTTGCTGTGAAAGGAAGAAGGAATTTATTTCTCTTCATTTATTCAACAACCGTGTCTTGCCCATCACTTGATGAAGTAATTCAAAGATATTGCTTCTTTAGTCTAATCTCTTTGTGGAATATGGAGAAGAGTGAATTAGAAAGTTTGAGAGTCCAGTTATGAAATTGAATTGGCAATAGGAGTAATTCTCCGTGGTTTGCTCCTAGGTCTGTCCCCAAAAGATAGGATCCTTTTTGGAAAATGATTGTCAAGCTTCCTATTATTCCAAAGTATGGACTATGTATCTTTCAAAAAGTATAGAGCACTATCCTAGGCCAAGCTATTAACTTAACATAAAATTGGAAGCATTGGTATGAACCCCTAAATGTGAAACCCTGTCAAGTAGAGAGAAAAAGAAATTTGATTAGAGCAATGCAAAGACAATAGCGATTCTATAGCATTGAGACATGAGTTACTTCTCCCTCCTTAGATATTCCTTGTGTGATTTGCCATTTATTAAATTTATAGACATCTACTGTTCTTTCTGACCTTATATGTACTTCTGGGAATGTATGTCCCAGGTTTATAGGCGAGAGGTGCTTCTATTACTATTACCCTGTCATTGTAGTAAATGTTTTCACTTCAAGTTAATTGTATCCTTTGACTGACTAGATGCATATATGTTGATGAGATCTGTTAATTATGGTCTTATAAATGCACAGTGTCCCTCAAAATCGAGGTAGTTGTTCCCTGAAGGACCAAACCTACAAATTTGAATAGAGGGGCAATGGTAACCCTAAATGAGAAACAGCAGGTAGTCTATATTTTCTTGATTGCAATTTTTTGGTTAGTATCAAGGTCCATTTTTCTCCTATTTTTTATCTTCTCTTTATAATATATTGATAATTAATTTCTTAATTTCCTTATACTCCAGCACTTCAAATATGTGCCTAATATGTATGTACCAGGTTTATTATAGCTGCTCTACATATCTTTGTTTTTCTCAGTACCTTCTCCATTTTTTCACATAGCACATGTGATTATGATGTTAGAGTCTAAACATGGTGACTCAATTTAATGAAGAAAAATTTCCTATATGACTTTACAGATCTTTTCAATGTATGTGCATGTGTGTGTGTGTGTGTATAGGTTTGTATATACATATATTGTTTTTGTGACCACTTCAACTCAGATACTTACATAGGATCCCAGATCTAGAACTGGAAATATATATACATATATATATATATATATATATATGTATATTTATATACGTATATAAATATACATATATATATATATATATATATAAAACACATTACATTTTGCTGTAAAATTTCCACTTGAGAAGGAAGCAGAAACAAGATGATATTGTATATGAAGCAACCCAGCAGAATTTTTTCAATATTCCCCTCCAAACAACTTTGAAATAACTCCTCAAATTAAATTTCAGAGCAGCACAGTAAATAAAATGTCAGAATATGATTTTTTTTTTCAGTTTGAGACAATTTAGGAAATCAGCAAGAGAGATTCAGGATATTGGCATGGGAAAAGAACTCTGAGAAATGAGTGTAAACCACTACATAGCATTTCCAATCCCTCTGTTTTTGTCCGCTTTCATTTTTTATTTCTTTCACAGGTTAATTATTCATCATTTCAAAGTCCGATTCTTCTTGTACAACAAAATAACAGCATGGATAAGTATATATATATATATATATATATATATATACTTATATACTATATATATACATATATATATATATACATACATACATATATATTGCATTTAATATATACTTTAATATATTTAACATGTATTGGCCTAACTGCTATCTTGGGGAGGAGGTGGGGAAAGGAGGGGAAAAATTGGAACAAAAGGTTTTGCAATTGTCAATGTTGAAAAATTACCCATGTATATATCATGTAAATAAAGAAGCTATAATAAAACATAACCTTAAAAGATAATAATAAAAAAATTAAATTCCCCAATCTTTGGGCTTAATCTTGAGGACACCCCCCCCCAAAAAAAAGATATTGGCATGGGAACTGGCCTGGAGCTATACTATACCTATACCAGAAATGGGTCTTAGAGTGATAATGGCTATAGCTGCAGCTCCAGGGAGTCTAAACTCAGAGCTGGTAAGGGGTTACAGAATTGGTCAGAGATTACAGGGATTCTTTGCTAGCACTGAGCTAGTACTAAGCGTCAAAGGGACAAAATTGCTATAGAAAATAATACCTTAGGGTCAGAGGAACCAAGATGGCAGAGTAAAGCAAGGGATTATCTGAGCTCTCCCCAAATCCTCCACACATCTTTAAATAATCATTCTAAATAAATTCTAGAGCCACAGAACCCACAAAAAGATAAACTGAAAAAAATTTCCAGCCCTAGACAACTTAGAATGTCTACAGGAAAAGTATATTGCATGAGAGTGGGAGGGAAATGCAATCCAGCACAAGATGCACCAGCAGAGCCTCCAAACCAGCAAACCAAGAGCCACTGAATCAGTAGCAACACCTGCATCTTCTGGAATTCTCAGGCCAAAAAAGATAAGGGGCTTGGACAACTAATCAGAAGATTGCATGGCTCTCTTTGCTAGCATTGAGACAGGCTGAGTTATTTGCTCATATTGAATTCAGATCCCACAGGGGTGGGAGAAGACAGTCTAAGGGTAAGGAAGTGCAATAGCACCCCAGAGCTTGCAGTCACAGTAGAATGGAATCCTCTTCACATTTCCAGGAAAGAAAAGAATGCTTGTATTCACTCATAGACCAGAGCATAGTGCAGGGGAATAGTAAACACTTCTCCTTAGATCACATCACCTTGAAAGAACTGAAAAATTACAGGTCCTTAGAAGCATCTCTGAATATAGCAACATAAATACCCTGAAGTTTGGATCAGTGTATCTTCCATCCTGGAAGCAAAGCCCTAATTTAACAAAGAGTTAAAAGTCAAATCATATGAGTAAGCAAAAGAAAAAGAAGCTGATCATAGAAAGTTACTCTAGTGACAAGGAAGATCAAAACACCCACTCAGAATATGAGAAAGTCAAAGATTCTATATGGCTCAGACCACTGAAAAGCTCAAAACAAAATTTAAAATCAAATAAGTAGAGGAAAAATCAGGAAAAATGTTAGAGTGATGTAAGAAAATTATGAAAAATAAATCAACGACTTGGTAAAGGAGACACATAAAATATTATAGAAAATGCATCTGAAAAGACAGACTAGACCAAATGGTAAAGGAAGTACAAAAAGTCAATGGAGAGAAGATAACTTAAAAAGGATAACTGCCCTTTTGAACTGGAGACCACTTCACTTTGAGGCTTCTCTTGAAGGCATTTTACCTTTGTTGACTTCTTCTGGAGTTGTGTTCTGATTTTTTCTGTCTCCATTGTAGCTCTCTATGATCAGAGACCTTTAAAAATTTTTTTACAAATTTTTAAAGGTTAGGTCTGCTCCTAGGGGACAGGAGAAATTGTGTCAAAATTTCTCTGCAGGGCAACAGGGGCTTCTTATTGAATGAGCTGGGGCTTATGGTGCTGTAGGCTTCCCCACTGTTTTGGATAAGCCTGGCCAAGTTTTACTTGTTATACTGGTTATTGAGGACTCACAATTTGCCTTCTGCAATTGCAATGGTAGTCTCACAGCTGGTCTGCTGATCCCACTGGCCTTTTGAACCAGGATGGAGTAGCCAATGTTGCTGAATTTTGACTAAGAGGCCTCCCTAGGGCACCCTGGGACTTTTCACTGGGCCATAATCCTCCCTGTCCAATTACACCTTCCTGAAGTCCATCAAAGATATCTTATTCTGAAAAATAATTATTCTGAATATTTGTGGGTTCTGTCACTCCAAAATACATTCAGAGGCTTGATCTAGTATTGATCCTTAGGGAATCTGAGGAGAACTCAGGGAATGTTCTTTCTACTCTCTCTGCCATCTTGGATCTACCCCTACTTGAATTTTCATGAGAGTTTTTTTTCTTTTTCTAGACTATGTTTTCTTTTATAAAATGACTATAATGGAAATATTTTGCATGATTATGTACATTTAATCTATATATAATTGCATGTGTTTTCAATGAGAGTATGAGAATAGGGATGACGAAGAGAGAGAATCTGGAACTCAAAGTTTTAAAAATATAAAATTGTTTTACACATAATGGAAGGGAAATTAAATACTTAATAAAAATTAACCATCCAGAAAGAATGAAAAGAAGGAAAGAAGGAAAAAAAAACAAGAAAGGAAGGAAGGAAGGTAGGAAAGAAGGAAGGAAGGAAGGAAAGAAGGGAGGGAGGAAGAAAACAACAGTTTAAAAACAGCATGGTTGGGGGTAGGAGTGGGGTGGGGGGTGGAATGAAAAAGGTAGAGGGAATACACATTTCTTTTTGACCCCTTCCCAGGACCCTCAGACTAATTAGCAAACCCAGTCTCTAAATTAGTTCTGGACTGGGAGAAAGCACAAATATTGGGAGTGTAACAAATTACCAGCAGAAGATAATTTTGAAACTCTCCAGAAAAGGTCTGTTTCAATTGGGTATTGAAGGAGGGGAGCCACCAAGCACAAGCGGACTGAGCACAGATGCCAGTACAAGCAGCTCAGACCTGGGGCAGTGTGGGCTCTGTGCACCAGGGAATCTATGGGAAGGAATCTATAGCAGTGTTGGCTACTCTGCCATGGTTGAAAGCCAATAAATAGCAGACAAATTATAAAACTTCTAAAAAAAGTTATCCAACACAAACAAAAATGGTAAATAGTGAACCCAGAAACACCAGAATTTCATGGGATCTGGCCACGCTCACTCAGCACTGGAAGTCAGTTAGCACTGACTCAGTGAAGCTACTGATGCTTGTAGAGGAAGTTTGGACAATCTCCATTGCCTACAAAGCAGATTTCAACTTTAAAAAAAATCCATAAAAAAGCAAAAAGAACTCTGATCAAAGATAGGTTTTATGGTGAAAGAGAAGAACAGATTTGAGAATCCAAGGATAATAAAAGCAGATCATCTCCAGATGAAGACTCAAACTTTGATATAAATTGATCCCAATCACACAAGACTCTCCTAGAAGAAATTAAAAAGGATCTTAAAATAGAGTTAGAACAAAAATGGGGACAGGAAATGAGAACTTTACTAGAGAGTTTGGAAAAGGAAATAGAAATTATCTGAAGAAAAGTCATTACAAAATACTTAGTGAAATGGAAAAAGCATATAACTCCTTAAAAATAGATTTGACAGAATGGAAAAAGTAAACAACTCCCTGAAAAACAGAATTTGTGAAATGGAAAAAGAAAATAATTCCTTAAAAAACAGCATTTATGAAATGAAAAAAAAATCCATAAAGCATATCAACTCATTTAAAACTTCAATTGAAGAAATACAAAAAGAACTAAAAAAAGTAAATGAAGAAAATAATTCATTAAATATCAGAACCTAACAAATAGAAATGAATAACTCAATAAGACATCAAGAATCAGTCAAGCAAAACCAACATAACAAAAAATAGAAGAAAATGTAAATTACCTACTTGGGAAAATAACTGACCTGGAAAATAGATCTAGGAAAGACAATCTAAGGATTATTAAGCTTCCTGAAAATCATGACAAAAAAAAGCCTAAAAATTATTTTTCAGGAAATAATCAAAGAGAACTGCCCTGATGTTACAGAATCAGAAGGTAAAATAGCCATTGAAAGAATTCACCAACCACCTCCTGAAAGAGATCCCAAAATTAAAACTCCAAGAAATATCATGGCAAAATTTCAGAACTATTGGACCAAGGAAAAAATATTGCAAGTGCCAGAAAAAAAATACAATTCAAATATCAAGGAGCCACAATAAAGATTACCCAGGACCTAGCAGCTTCCACCTTAAAGGATAGAAGGGTCTGGAATCTGATATTCTGAAAGTAAAAGGAACATTGAATGCAGCCAAGAATAAACTACCCCACTAAACTGAGCATTTTCTTTCAGGGAAGAAGATGGATATTCAATGAAACAAGTGAATTCTATTTATTTCTGATGAAAAGATCAGACCTGAACAAAAAAAATTGACCTCCAAATATAAATCTCAAGAGAAACATAAAAAGGTAAAAAAAGAACTCTTGAGAACTGTATTTATGTTATGGATATACATAGAGAGTGCATGTATAATTTGATTTTACTGTTATAATACAAAAAAAAAAAACCTAGAGGTCAAAAAGGGATTATACTGGAAAAGGGGAAAGTGGAGTTAAAATGAGAGAAATTACATCTCATGAAGAGGCAAAGAAAACCTTTTATAGTTGAAGGAAAGAAGGGAGGGGGATGAGCATTGTATGACTCTTACTTTCATCAGATTTGGCTCAAAAAGAGAATATTAGACATATTTGGTTTCATAGAGAAACTTTGCTTACCTTATAGGAAAGTGGGTGGGGAAAGGGGAAAATGGAAGGGGTAGGCTAATAGAAGGAAAAAGAGAAATAGTAGGAGAAAAATATAAGAAAGGGGGAAGGGCTTTAAAGGTAGAGGGCTTCTTGAAGCAAGAGGGGGCTCATAAGTAAAATACTGGGGAGGAAGGAAAGGGTATAATGTCCAGACTAGCTCTCTGGAGGATTTCTGGATGAGAACCTTGGTCTTAGGTAGAGGAGTGATGAAGGCAAGAGAGCCACCAGGAGGATCTTTGTTTCTGTCTCTGTCTTCTGTGTTTCCTCTGTGTCTGAATCTAAGTCTGTGTCTCCTCTGTGTCCATGTCTGAATTTTGAGTTTGAGGAGTCTTAGTCTCCTCTGTGTCTGTTTGAGCCTGAGAGCAAATCTGGATCAAATGGGATGGGAAGCAAAGAATGAGAGAAGACAAGGAAAGGATCCTTGGGTAACGAGAGGTTAAGTAATATCAAGGCAAGTTATGAAGCATAATTTAATTAAAAAGTCAGTAAAGATAGGAAAGTTGTGTGTATATATGTGGTATGTGCATATGAATATATCTATCTAAATATCTATATATACATACATATCTTGTATGCTTGGGGGTGGGGAGATTTGCCTCAGCAAATATATATACACACATATATAAAATGCATAATATGGACCATATTAAATTAAAAAGGGTTTGTATAAATAAAATTAATATAACCAAGATCAGGAAAAATGCAGAAGTTTTGCAAAAAAAATTCAGTATCTCAGATAAAGTTTTCATATTCCAAATAATATAAAATATTATAAAATCTACAATAATATGAATAATTCCCCAATTGATAAATGGTCAAACAATATGAACAGTGGTCAGATGAAGAAACCAAAACAATTTAAAATCATGTGAAAAAATGCTCTGAATCATTATTGATTGAGAAATGCAAATTTAAACAACCTTGAAATATCACACAACATATTGACTAAAATTATTGAAGGAAAAATTAACAAGTGGTGGAGGGAACATGGAAAATTTGGAATACTAATTCACTGGTGGTAGAACTATGAATTGATTCAATCATTTTGGAGAACAACCTGAAATTATGTTAGAAAAACTATTAAACCTATATCATTTGACCTGGTAATACTACTACTTGATCTATTTCCAAAGATGATTAGGGTAAAAAAGAATAGAATCTATAGCTTCTAAAATATTTACAGCAGCTCTCTTTGTGGTGGCAAAGAACTGGAAAATGTAGAGATGCTTGCCAGTTGGAGAATGGCTGAGCAGGTTATGATATATGATTTTGATAGAATTGCATAATTCTATAAGAAATGATGAGCTCATTGATTTTAGGGAAAAAATGGATAGATATGCACGGAATAATGAAGAGTGAAATAAGTAGAATCAAACGAATGTTGTATAAAATGACATTAACATTGTTTAAAGGATGATATTGAGTAACCAAGTTATTTTGACTATTATAAATACTGAAATTAACTATAAGGGCATATGAAGGAAGAGGCTATCTACATCCAGAGAAAGAATTGATAAATAGAAGGATGTATAGAAGGATTTTTATATTATGTGTGTATGTGTGTGTGTGTGTATGTGTGTGCGTATACACATATATTTGTGTCTAATGGCAGCCATCATTAATGTGTGGGAGGAAAGAAAGGGTAAAAATTTGCATTAATATTTTATTGCATATTTAGAAGTAATAGCAAATTGTACATAATAGTTTTGCAGTTTCAAGTGAAATCACCTTTTCTTATTCCACTGTTGGTGAATTATTTTCTTCATTAGCTTTTTTTTACTTCTTTTTGTATATGTCCAATTGAGTTTTTAAATAAGTTGTTTTGCTCTGTGGAATTTTTTTTCCATTTCACTAAATTTTTTTTTAGTGAGTTATTTTCTTTTTCCAATTCACAAATTCTGTTTCTCTGCACTTCTTGGGAGTTTTTCCCAATTCACATTTCAGGAAGTTGTTGCTCTCTTGCATAGCTTCTCTTTGCTTTCCCCATTTTTCTTCTAGTTCTCTTTTAAGGTTTTTATAGTCTCTTCTAGGAGAGTCTTTTGTGTTGGGGACCAACAATTGTCTGGAGACTGTCTGCTATTAGTTTCCTTGGGGTTGAAAAGCTGCTCTCTTTCGTTATAAAAGCTATCCATCGGTATTAGCAGCTGAGCAGTGAATAGCCCTGCAGGGACCTGAAGTGTCTCTGCCCCAGAAAGCACACTCTGCTGGGAAAGTTCTATTGCCCCAGGCCAAACCCCCCACTGTGCACATTACAGGCTGCCCCGGGCTATGCCCCCCTGCCATGCAGATTTGTAACTGCCCCAGGAAAACCCCCCTACTGCAGGATGTGGCTGCAGGGCTGTGTTATGGGTCTGCCTGAGTCACTTCCTGGTTTGGGTGGTTAAAGCCAGATCTTGTTACGTTCTGGCGTTATTTTAGAGTACCCTCTGTTGTAGGCTTTAATTTCTCTGCTGGTTTACTGCTTTGTAATCAAGGCAGAGCAGTTAGACTGTGGGAGCGTTGTCTCTAGCCACGAGATCACCCCCGCACCTGGTCTGCTCAGGATGCTAGTCTCTCCCTTCCTGCACTGGTCTGTTCCTGGCCCCTCAGGACAAACCTTTCCTGGCGAACTTCCAGATTATCTTTGGCTGGTAAATTGTGTGCTTCTAATCTTCATGAATTTTAGCAGTCAAGCCTATTTTTGAGGCTGTCTTTAATAGTTGGTTGTGAGGGGATGAGAGGAGCTTAGAAAGTCACATGTACCTTCTCCAGTATCTTGGCTCTGCCTCCTTTCTTATTCCATTGTTATAGAAATGTTGGTTTTATTTCAAAAATTAAGATTCTAAAAAAAATAAAATCAACAAAACAAAACAATTATTCATTCTTTGTGTTGAAATATAATCAATTTCATGTTTTAAAAGTTATGACCTGAACATCTTCCTTTCAACACCCCTTCCCCCCCTTACCTCAAAACTCATAACATATAATTATGAGGTTTTTCTATTGTTTTAAGAGATTTTAATTTCTATTATTTTTTACTACTCAGACTTGTTTTACTGTTATTTATGACTTCTTGTTTCTGCAATACTTCCCATAATTATTTTTGCATTGATAATCAATTATTAAAGCTAATTATATGTTGATTACATTTTGAGTTTTTTTTCAAGCATTGTACATTGTATTTTTACCTTCAAAAAATTTATACCATATTCTGATAAGGGTAATATCATTCTTTCTTTTATACTGGAAAAATGATATTATAATCTTGTAGTCATTATTTACCCTTCACTTTTTCTTATACCATGTAGTCACTCAGTTTCCAAGTCTTATAAATTTACTTGCCCAACACTTCTCATATTCTTCCTCTTCTTTACACTGGCACAGTTACCACACTATTTCAGAATTATTGAAATAGTCTCATACTTGGATACCTTTCCAATACATTTCCCACATAGCTGCCAAGATGATTTTTCTAAAGCACCATTCTGACCATATTTTTACTTTAATATTGTGATGATAATGATGATGATGATGATGATGATGATGATGATGATGATAGTGGTAATGGTAGTGGTAATGCTGGTGCTGATATATCTGCTGCTGGTGTTATTCAGTTAAAAGAATTGGCAACATTTTATTATTAGGATCCAATATGAACTATTTAATGATCTTATTATCCATTATTCTCTTTCATGCATCTCTCAATATATTCATACTGTCCTTATCGCTATTTCATATGTAATATAACATTTCTTGTCAGTGTGATTTTGCACAGTCAACTTTTCATTCCTAGAAAGCATTCTCTCATCATCTCATAGAATCCCTGCCTCATAGAATACCCTCACCTTTTTAAAGACATAGCTGGCAAATTATTTAGATTTTTTCCATTACTCATACATGATACTCCATCTTCTCCATCTTTGCCTTCCTACTGTCTGTCCTCTGTCCTTGAAAATGTTCTCACCACACATGTACCTCATAGAATCCCTCTCTTCCTTCAAGATACAGCTGACCAAATGTTTTTCTTTAGGCAACAATCTGACCATGTTGATATAAAATCTATGATTATTTTCTGTCTTTTTTTTTGAAAATGCTTATAAAGAGCATTACAATATAAGATGACCAAATACTCTATGAAACACATGCAACTAATTTGTATTTTTCCCTCTAAAGGGAACGGCTATGCCATGATTCCATTTAGTTATAACTTCTTTTTGCCTTCCAGTCTCATTTATAGCAATATTGTCAAGGTTCACATATAATATAGATGCTCTTATAATATGCCCAGGTACCTAAGACAGGTACCTAAGAACCCAAGAGTGACATTATTTACAGATGATTAAAAGGATGCTTAAAAATCTTTATGATCCATGATTCTTTGTCCTCTGTTTTCTGTTACTTTGCCACCATCACTATGGAAGTGGAAGGAAATCACACAGGAATGAGAAGCAGTCTCTACTTTTCTTTGTTGCATAGTTACTACGGTCAAAGATTTCATCACCAAGAGGTTAGTCTATTTATATATGCTTCCTCCAACTTAGGGAGGGTGCATTTTGGAAAATAGTTATAGTCCATATTCCAAAATATATTTGAACCCTTTCTTTTAAAATTAAAAGAAAAAATATATATCTTTTGTTTTTACATCATCTTCATGTACCCTCTCCTAAAACCAGTGATCTATCCTGTATAACAAAAAATAGAAAAAGATTTATTAAAATAAATCCATATTGAGAATGTCAATATATGCTATATATACGTACATACACACACACAGACGGACACAGACACACAGACACATAGAACTAGACACTGACACACACACACACACATATATATAAAACATATGAGAATGTCAGTATATTCACTGTTAGGCCTATATCCCTGTGAAGTGTCAAAGGAAGCACATTTTCTGAATTCTTGAGCTTAGTTTCTTCATCATTATGATTGTACCATGTTCAGATTTGTTTGATTGTAATTTCAGTTTTCATCAGTATACTCATTGTTACTATTATTTTCCTAGTTCTGATTACTTCATACTTTAACAGTTTGTAGGTTTTCCCCATGCTTTTCTTAATTCTTTATATTCATTGTTTCCTATTCTGCAGTAATTTTTGATTACTTTTATGTATTGCAGTTTATTTAACTATTATTAATAAATGTATATCTACTTTGTTTTACGTTCTAGTCAGTAACAAAAGTGCTATCATATATACTTCATTTTTTTTTTTTTGATGTCTTTAAATTTGGTTGGGTATCTGTCTAACAATTGGATCTTTGGGTTTCATGTATAAGTGTTATTTTTTTTTGAAGAATAAATTCAATTACTTCCCAGAAAGTTTTAATAAATTCATAACTTTGTCATTAGTATATAAGCCTGCATGCTTTCCAGTGTCTTAACTTCAACATGGGCTATTTTCATATTTTGTCATAATTTCTACTTTGGTTGAAAGTGAGATGAACAATCAGTGTTATTCTCATTTGCATTTCTCATGGTTTTAGGTATTTGGAATCTTTTTTTCTTTTGTAACTTTTTAGGGGAAGTATTTGCTAATATCATTTGGCACTTTATCAATCAAGACTCATTTATAGTTTAATATTTGAAACTTTTCTAGCATAGTAGGACCCATTACAGATTTCTTTCTACTTATATTGTTTTAGATGGAAGTTTGGTGTTAGAAAGATCATTTATCAAATTTCTACTATGTTTTAATCATTGTACTAATCACTTTACAAATATTATCTCAATCCTGGATAGCCAAAGGTTACCCCTATGATGTAATAAAGCATTATTAGGAATTCATGGGGATTCTTAAAAACATCTCCTAAAAAGAGAAAAACATATTATATCTATTCACCTAATATCTCTGTATTGTCACATCAAAGCTTTTGTTATATACTCTACCCAGGTAAACTTAGTGTCACTCTAAAAATATTTTCTAAAATATCTCATATAATTCTTCATGTGAAATGTCTTTTTCATTTAATTTCTTCCTACAGCTGGATAATAACTATATATATATATATATATATAATATATATATATAATATATATATATATGGTGATGATAATAAATAATACATCTTGATGTGCGAACAAATTAATAATGAACTTGTTAGAAGCAAGTACTATGAAAAAGAGTCACAAATAATTAAAATTCATCCTGAAAATTTTTTTCAGTGGACTCAGATCTTTTTCTTCTGTTATAAATCAAAAACTTTTTTGCAAACATTTGCAATCCACCAAATAAATTAAATATTGCCTCATATGTCATGCCATCAGATAAATGTGTGAATTTTAGAATACTATTCTATTATTTTGATAAGAAGAGTCCCAAAATCAATTTAGATGATCAGTTTAAAGATAATTCTAAGTAAATAATAGTAACCTAAACTATTTGCTTAGCATTTTAATTTAGAATTAGAATGCCAGATAGTTTACTTGTGTCACCTAGTCTTCTAATATAAACTCTTTTGTTTTCATGACTTGATCTTGCTGCTGAATAAAGTTGAGTGATTTAAAATGAAGCAAATATAATAGACTTCTACAAAACTAATTATTGAATTAGAGTTAAGGTCTCTCCTCATAGTAATTAATTAAACTATATACTTGGGGTTGCCAGTCCAAGTAAATACTGGAAGTTCCATGTAACTCACTGATAGACTCTTCCAGCTTAAACACTGTCCTTTCCTTTAAAATACATCATTTGTAGGAAGCTAAAACTTGGAATTACACCAAGATGGCCCTGTAAATCTTGGAGACATTGGCTGAATTGAATTAACCTTGGGTTCATTTATGTCCAAGATGCTCTCTGTATTAGACACAGACTTAGTGTTGGGAGAAACTTACTTCATACTCTTTTGTATACATTCCTAAAATGTTTTGTTTCTCTTAAAAAAGAAAAAAATCTACTCCAAAATGGCTTGATAATTTTGTTAAGTTTTTGATTCTGTAGAAAAATGAAAGTTGAAATAATGTCATACAAATTAAAATTCTGAATTAGTAAGATGGTACAGAAACTTTTGTTAATTATCAAGTTTTTCCCACAGTCAGTGAAGTTGATTAGAATCACTTGTAGCCTTGAGAATGCTCACACAATCAAATATAAGTAAGTGTCGTCTTTTAATTATCCACACCTGCAAACATTCAAAAAGAAACACCCTGGTGAATTTTTTTTTCTGAAATGGCAGAAATAAACATACTATTCATGTTCAGTCTGAGATTTCAAAGAATGGACCAATCTTCTTTCCTTTTTATGCATGGCAAAATAGCCCTTGTCAGGAGGATCTTACATAACACAGTACGTTCAGGGAATCTGGAATAAAAAAATAAACCAAAAAACAAAAAACCAAACTATTTTTGTAATGTTGGAAGAAAATAAACTCATTCACCTCAAAATAATAAGTAAAGCACAGGAGGAGTTCCATATACATCTAAGGGATATAGAAGCATCTATACATAGCCTTAATATGTTATTTCAAAAATTAGAAACATTAGCCCTATGAATAACACTATTTAATTTCATTTAGCCATTTCAACAGACTAATAGAATTTATATTAATAATGTGAATGAATAAATTAAATCTTCTAAATCTTTTTTCAATAACTTTTACCTTTGAACGGTAGAAACAAAATTAAATGTTTTAGACCTCAGGAGACTACTGAATAATCATTTCAGATAAAGTCATTTAAGCAAAAGAGGTATGAATTTTAAAAGTTGCTTTAATAATAATAATGTAAAGATGCACTCATTACTAACTTTTTTCTTTCTCATTTTAAAAATAGTATTTTTATGACATATATTCATGTAAATGAAATTGCTTTTCATTAACACATTGATAAGGCTATGGATATTCTTTTCTTTTTACAGATAAGTAAACCCTTGGATTTACTGATTGGAGCATTAGTTCAAAAAATACTACTATAATTTCATAAGCTTTTTTAGAATGGATTTGCATCTCAAGGAGATGTGCATCTATTATGCATGATGGGCAAATTAATGATGATGAACTGATAGGAGTTCTTACTCCTACAAAAAAGTAAAAGAAAGAAGATGTAGAAGTAAGAGAGAGAGAGAGAGAAACAAAGATAAAGACACAGGAGGGAGACAGAGAAAGAGAGCCAGAGGCAGAGACAGTATAGATTAAAAAAAAACACTTTGTTTACTTTCATCCACCCCCATCCCACCTTACCCCTATTTCCAGCCCAATTCTATTTTGTGGAAAAGAATAGTATTTTAAAGACGAGCATGTTATAATTCTCTGGGAAAAACCCTCTTGGTTGAACATGATTATTGTGACTTTGTTTCTTCTGAAGGATCCAATAAAGAGTCTCACAGAAGACATCCCTCAGTAATTTAATAAGGAATAAATGGTAGAGTATCCTAGTATCTTTTCCAAGCACAGACAGGGCTTGATTAAAATATGATTATCTTGTCTTATTGGAATTTCTGATAACTTTCAGTAAAGTTCATGTGTACTTTCAGAAAAATTATTATTTGATAGAATCGATGAACCCATAGCTTCTTTTATTAGAGGCTAACCACCTTTTTTAGAAACAATGTAAACTCTGTTTAAAATCAATTATGTAGTTTCTGTGGTAGAATTAAAGAGACCAGATATCTAAAGGAAAAGACACAATCTTTGTCAGCAGCCAGGACTACTTCTCCAAATAATACTTCCCAAGTAGACACTGTATTTCTGGTCTGCTTACTGTCTTTGAGGTCTTAGTTAAATGGAATCCTGAAAATGTTGCTTGGTAACTGTATGATCTATTATTTAACCTTATAACACCTGCCCTTTCTCTTTATTTGTAGAGAAAGAGAAGGTGAAATTTGAGTTCACTTAAGTATTTAAAGTTTCGTGATCTGATTGGTGAAGCATTCTTTCCATTAACTTTTTTTTGCAATGAATTGTTATGTACAGATAAACATTCAACTAGTGGCCAGTTTACAGATGATGTATATCTCCAAAGTCCCTAGTCTGGTCCCCAGAAAGCAGACATTTTCAGTCTTTAAGTTTGGAAAAGAATTTGTATTTTTCAGACATAGCCTTTGAAAAATAAAGGTCATCTCCAAACTATCATGAAATATTTTATGAAGACTTTTTTTCTGGACTTAGGTACTATGTCTCAGCTGCCTTCTTTATTACCTCCTGCAGCTCTCTTCTCTTTTTTGCTAAGTTCTTCATGGAAAATTATTTTAGGGAAGTGTCCCAGAAAAGAAATCTTTGTTCTCAAGAACTGATCAGTATGTCTCTGTCTGGGTAACTCCTTTTCCACTCCCCACTTTTAAGCTTATCTTTTATGTATTGTTTTTCTCCCTTTAGAATGTTCTCCTTGTGGGGAAAACTTTTTTCTTTTTACTTGTATTTGTAATCTCCTTCAAAGTAAGTACTTAAAGTACTTAGTAGGCACATAATAAATACATATTAACTGACTGACTTATATGGAGATGAAGTTAAATTACATTGATGATAAATGATTTTGTTCTTTTCAGATTCTTCAAACATGTAACACTTACCTATATTATATGTTCCCCAAGATTATTTAATGTACTAATTTTTCTTTTCCCACTCTTTTATCTCCCTTGCTAATCTTAACTACCCAAAATTCAGTAATTATACATGCATACATATATATATGTGTATATATATATATATATATAATAGCAGTCTTTCAACAATCAAATCACTTCTCAAATCTAATGTACTGAGAAGTTTTCTCACTTTTTTCTTTCACAAAATCCCTCTATTATGACTCTTTCCCTCTACTAATACAGTACCTCTTACAGGCCAGCATCATAGCTTCTGTGAACTATTATGATAAACTTTAAACATTTTTTGGTGTGTATATTTTTATATTTTTTTCTAACATTTATTTTTTAGGTTTCAGTTTTGAATTCCCTCCATTTCTCCAGCCCTCCTTTCTTTATTAAGAAAGCAAACAATATGGTATTCATATATTGGCCTTCTAAATGGCTCCTCTTTTACAAGTCTCCTCTCCCTATCCTATCTTCAGCTGCTGAAGTGATTTTCCAAAAGCATAGATTTAATCGTGGCACTTTCTCCAATGACATCCCATTACCTCCAAGATCAAATGTAAACACCTTTGTTTGACATTTAAAGCTCTATATTACCTGGCCCCTTCCTACCTTTTTACTGTTGATCTATCTGGCTTAAGTTCCAGCTAAAATTTTACTTACTTCAGGAAGTTTTTCCTATTCAGTCTTAATTCCAGACAAACAATAGAAAAACAGGAGAGAAATGTGATTTTTCTTGCTGGTTTTTTTTCCTTTGTCTTGTGTTTTGTTTTTAATAGGTACTTTGTTGAGATGAGATCTTTGGCTTTTGCTCTCTCTCTCTTCCTTTTTCTCTCTTTTTTTCTCTACTTACCCCCCTCTTTCTCTCATTCTCTCTTTCCCTCTCTCTCCCTGTCTGTCTCTGTCTCTTTGTTTCTATCTTTCTTTCTCTGCATGTATGTCTATCTTTCTGTCTCTCTCTCTGTTTCTGTTTGTCTGTCTCTTTCCCCCCTCTCTCTTTTCTCCCCCTATCTCTTTCTCTCCCTCGCTCCCTCTCGGTCTCTATCTGTGTCTGTCTTTCTCTCTATTTCTCTATGTCTTTCTGTCTCTGTCTGTCTGTCTCTCTCTCACACACACATACAGACACAGACATATACCATTTCAATGTCACAGACTTTTAGAGTCTTTTTATATAATGATTTTGGGGGACTATCGCAAACATTCAGAGTTCTGTTATTTTTATATTTAATTTATTGATTATCATGGAGATCATAGGTATAGAGAGAACTATAGGATACACTCCCTTTCAACTACTTCACTCCATCTTAGAGTTATTTAGGGTAACTCCTTGAGACTTTGACAATCTGATTTCCAAATATATAAATTATCTCTTCAAGAAGGCTGGGGACAGGACTAAATATTCAATTTATAATTCCATTAAATAAGGAGCTTTAAGATTTAGAAACACCATCAATTAATGTAGGTTATACATTCTTGGTGACAAACTTAAATATCTAAAGATTTTACTAAAAAGTCAAATACTCTTACAGGGTCACTTTGCTAGCCTGTGTAAGAGGCAGGGTGTGAATACAGAATGAATATAGAATATAGAGTTTTTTTCAAACTCCAAAGATTCTTCCCTAAGTCATGCTGTCTCTCTTGGATAAAGTAAAAGGAAATATATAGTATTAAGATATTATAGCTCAGGCCATCCTCAGCAACGAGATCAACCAAATCATTTCTAATGGAGCAGTAATGAACTGAACTAGCTATGCCCAGAAAAAGAACTCTGGGAGATGACTAAAAACCATTACATTGAATTCCCAATCCCTATATTTATGCACACCTGCATTTTTGATTTCCTTCACAAGCTAATTGTACAATATTTCAGAGTCTGATTCTTTTTCTACAGCAAAATAACGTTTTGGTCAGGGTATACTTATTGTGTATCTAATTTATATTTTAATATATTTAACATCTACTGGTCATCCTGCCATCTAGGGGGGGGGGGGGGGGGGGTAAGAGGTGAAAAATTGGAACAAGAGGTTTGGCAATTGTTAATGCTGTAAAGTTACCCATGTATATATCCTGTAAATAAAAGGCTATTAAATTTAAAAAAAAAAAGATATTATGGCTCCCTGTTTTAAATCATTGATTCCTGCTTTGGCCTAAAATTTATGTTTTCTAGTTGACTTCATTCTTCTTTCTTAACATTGATTCTTGTCTGTGATTTCTTTTAAAATGAATTAAAAGTTAGTAAGTCTCTAACATATATGGAAGATAGAACCTAACTTCTAGGGATATAAAAGAATACATTCCCTGTCTTTATAGAATTTGATTTTACTGTTTATAATGTGTATGTTTCTAAATAAATCCAAATTAATTTGAGAAAAGCAAGGGCAGTAGCAAATGGGAGCAATGGGGAAAGGTTTTGATTATGACATGGCATATGAGCTATAACTTAAGGATATATAAGAGGCCTAAGAGGCAAAAGTGAGGGGTGATCATGAAGAAGTTATCAGTCCAGCAAAATAATATGAATTAAATCAATAATCATTTATTAAACACTTATTATGTATCAAGTACTGGGAATACAAATCTAAGCAGAAATAGACAACCTTTGTTTTCAAGGAGCTAACATTCTTTTAGGGGAAGACATTTTTAAAAGCAAACTGAAAAGTTTTTGGGTAAAAAAAAGAAACGAAGGGATCTGAGGTAGAGTACTGAAGACAAAGTTTGAGATAATCAGGAATATAGCCTGGTGAGGAAAAGAGATTTGGTTGTCTAGGCCTGTTCCTTAAAATGGAATATCTGGGAGGAACCAGCCAATCAGTCAGAAAGATTACAGAGGCAGAAACTACTTACAATATGTGAATTCCCGAGTGAAGAATTGTTTGGGAGCATTTTACAGAAATTCTGAGAGAGCCAGAAATGAATTCTAAAGAGGAATGAAAAATAAATGTGAGAAATAAATCTGGAAAGATATATAGGATCCAGACTATGGAGATTTTTAAATTCCAAGTTGAGATGTTTATATTTTTATCCTGGAAAAGTAGGAGGTCACTTTGACTAGGTGACTGGCATGATCAAATTTGAATTTTAGAAAGATTATTTTGGGATATGTATTGGAGATAAGTTAGAGAGGATGGGCGGGTAAGTCAGGGAAAACAAAGAGATAATTACAAGCATTCAGGTACTGGTCACATGGATGGAAAAAAAGAAACAGATGGTTGAGATGTTGTTGGGTTAGAATCTAAAAGACTTGGAATTGCAAAATTGGAAAATGATTGGGTGTGAGGGCAAAAATTGCTTCTTCCATGATTGGAATACTTAAATTCAAAATGACACATTGCTATTGTATTACTTCAACAATGGCTAAATTTCTCTGTCCTAGTTAAAGAAAGCAACTCTTATGAAGTCTTGAGAAGTATACCATTACCAACTCTCTCTCTTTGGTCATAGATATTGTTTCCTTTTTCTTCTTCTTTTTCAGAGGTATGATTTCACTGGAAGTAGAAATATTGCTTTACCAAGTCAACGTTCATTAAACAATCTCTCCTTGTAGATAGTTGCTTGAGGTCTTGGGAAGATCATATATTTGTTTATGGCAACATAGTCTTTATGTGTCCCAGGAAAGACTTGAATCTACATCATCCTGACTCTGAGGTTTACTTTAACTATTCTGTTACCCATAACTTATAAAGGTTTATTCTTTTTCAGTAATAGTTGATATTTCATAGGTGAATAGAAGGAAAAGTGTTCCATCAATATTTGACTCTGTTGTCAGCTTTAGAGATTTAGTGTGCTCCCTTTAGATAAGTAGTTAATGTTATAGAAGCAAACAAGTCTCCTTTATATCAGACTATCAGTTATGTCTAATAAAATAGGAGTTGGAATGACTCCATTCAGTTGCTCAGGGTTGCCTTTAGATTAAGATCAAATAATGAGTTGTAACTAGAATGGGCCAATTTAGTGGGTTTTTTTTTGATTGCTCATCATATTTTTATTACATTTTCTCAACTTCCATATTGGTATTTGACAGTTCTTTTTTTTATTATAATAACTTTTTATTGATAGAACCCATGCCAGGATAATTTTTTTACAACATTATCCTTTGCATTAACTTCGTTCCGATTTTTCCCCTCTCTCCCTCCACCCCCTCCCCTAGATAGCAAGCAGTCCTATATATGTTGAATATGTCGCAGTATGTCCTAGATACAATATATGTGTGCAGAACCAAACAGTTCTCTTGTTGCACAGGAAGAATTGGATTCAGAAGGTAAAAATAACCTGGGATGAAAGACAAAAATGCAAACAGTTTACATTCATTTCCCAGTGTTCTTTCTTTGGGTGTAGCTGCTTCTGTCCATCATTGATCAATTGAAACTGAATTAGGTCTCTTTGTCAAAGAAATCCACTTCCAGGCAATTTAGTTTTATATTGCACCTAGAATTCCCCATCTTTTGAAGAGCCTGAACCATGAAGTACTATTAAAATCTGCTATTCTTCTGCCTCTTTTAAACACTCCTAGGCTCTTTTTAAGGTTGCCTTATATAACTATATCTTGAGAGCTCTGCCCCTCCTTCTAGGGTCACCCTGTTGGAGAAATCCCACTCTTCCCCTCTCCCATTACTTTTCTCCTCTTGTGTTTCTTACAATCGCTATTTATATTGGAAACTTCCAGTTATCACAAGATGAGATTATTTTGATATTGTTCCTTTTTGGTTCCTTGACATATCACCCTCTTTTCTTCCCTTGAATGTTTGCCTGTTCCTGCCTGGCTTCTGCCTTGGTGCTATCTTTTCCATTCTTTTACTCATTCCTCCTCTTGGGAAACAGTCTTTGTCTACAGAAATAATATTTTTATTGTTGTCTATTTATTGTTTTTAGTGAGGCAATTGGGGTTAGGTGACATGCCCAGGTTCACAGAGCTAGTACGTATGACCTCAGATTATCCTGGCTCCAGGACCGGAGCTTTATCCATTGTATCACCTATCTGTCCCTTAGTGGGGGCAGCCATTCTTGTGCCTGCCTTCAATTCCATCATCTCCTCGTATGAGCTAACCAACAAGACTTCATCATACCCAACTTGTGGTCTCTCTGAGAGTAGGGACTTGTTTATATTAGTGCAATGTCTAATGTACTGTTGACTTAACTTGATTAATATGATTCAGTTTATTCTCCCTTTCTATGATAATGGAAAGGATTTGATGCTGACTGTTATAAAGAACTTATAATACCACATGCAAAATAGGCATTTAATAAATTTTTCTGAATTAAATAGAATTATAAGCAAACTACAACTGAAAAGTCAACAAAAAGTCTCATTTTGGATTGTACATCTGGATCTGAATGTTTTTGATTTAGTTATAAAAATCTAATTCAGGATCTCATTTATTCTATTTGCTTTCCTCTTTAAAAGTCCTACACTAGGGATTCTTTATTTTTTAAAATTTAATATATTTTTCCCAGTTACATGTAAACATTTTTAACATTCATTTAAAAAATTAATTTCTAGATTTTCTCACTCCCTACCCTCCCTACTTCTCGATAAAGCAAACAATTTGACATAGATTATTCATATCCTCACCCTGGGACTGTGATTGAGGACTTCAACGTAGGACTGTAAGTTACATCTACATGTGGGTAACAAAACAGTGCCTGTATCCTCTGCCAGCAAAAGATCACTTGTAATCTCTTTTTGACCAATTGTTTGGCTCCCTTTGATGGACTGGCAGTGTAGCACCTCATCTCAGTGTAATAGATCTTTCCTGCTTACTTTCTAGGTTGTCTTGAACTAAAAAACTCATTTTGCCCCATCCTTTTGTGGATGCCACCATTCCAGAATTAATTTGGAGGTGTCATTTTAAATTTTTTAGAGGAAAAAAAAACAAAACTGTCCCATTTCTCCACCATCTTGATTTTGTCCTGACTTCATTTATTTTTAACTAATTAATAGTTTTGCAGTTTATTGTTTTGCTTTATGTAGGTATACCAAGGGCTTCCAGGTAGAATATGAACAGATCTAAATCCATAAAGATATCAAATAAGTATGCAGTTGAGAACTATTAGGGAACTAAGGCATTTTACTTGTGTAAAAGTAGACTATACACCCAGTTCTTTTGTTGCATCTCAAATCAAATGGTAGAACTGAATTTTGCAATAAGAAGTCTTATTCTACTATTCAAATTCCTAAAATAATGCCACAAATGTTTCACGTTGCTTTGAGAAATATTTACCTTCTTTTTTTTTCCTGGAGATGCTCATAGTTTCTGACTATGCTATAGCTATAGCTTTTGCTATAGCTAGCAAAAACATGAGGAGTGAAATCGGTACATTCTTTGACCCAAGAGGTTGATTCTATTCGGCTTTTCTAACCTGTATGTGAATCTATCTAGTATTCTTCTTTTCACAGCTATTATGTACTCTGATTAGACTATTAGGCTTATACTACGTATTGGATAATTTCCAAAAGGTGAATGAAAATATACAGGGTGGGCTAAAGGATGTCTTAAGAATCAGCCAAGATTTGCTGCTTGAATTGTGAGCAGCAAGTAGAAGCAACATGCAAATTACTGTTCTCACATTGATGGATTTCCTACTTTGAATGTAGGCCAAAAGTAATATATTCTTCTACCTACATTTCCATTCATCAGGATACACATAATACAACACTTTGGGGGGGGGGAGGTTATTGAGGTTGTAGAAAAAAGCCAAACTACTTTGATGTTTCCTTCTATAAATTTATCCAAAGCATCAACAATAATGTTCCAATTTAAAAACAGAACTCCAAAATACTCTATTTGTATTTACTATACAAGCAGATTGGGTAGACTATTCAAAGGACAGAAAATTTTCTAGTAAATGATATTGCCAATAGGAAAAATAAATAATATTGTAGAGAGATCAAGATTTTTTTTTTTTAAATAGGCTAGTTAGAAGTAAGGTGAAAACAAACCAGAAAACAAAACTGGAATGCTTGACATATTTAGGGCAGAGGATTCTTGATAGATTACTGTCTTCCTTTCTTTGCTGACCCAGATAGTCACTAATATCAGTCAGAGAGAAAATCATCAGAATATAATCACCCATTTATGGCCGTTCCCCCCTCCCCCCACTCCCCACTCCAGTGGTCTGTCAGCTAAACTAAAGGTTCTGATTTATTCACCTCTATTTATTGCAGATACTGTCTTTGCTTCTGTTCAACCCATCTTCTTTTTTATTCCCACACACATAATGTAAACCACTCTCTGGAGACTATAGCGTACCTACTTCGTTATGGCTGTTGTGCCTTTCCTAGATGTAGTCTTCTGGAAAAATTACATGATTTGCTGATCTAATGACAAATGTTTCTCGTGAATAGAGCATAAAGCACTAACTAGGGTTTCTTTCTTTCTTTTTTTTGGGGGGGGATTTCAAGATTTTCAGACTGCAGCATAACAAACATCTTTAGAGGTATATTTATTAAGGGAATAGCAGGAAACTGGCTGAGTGGTATGGCATATTAGCGAATCAGAATCTTGGAGTCAAAAGTAGCTGGGTTCAGATCCTGCTTCAGTCTAAGAAAATGATCAAAGACTATAAATTACTGAGAAAGTGCTGATATTTAACTCTGGATGTAGTTTCCTTATATAGAAGCTCCTGGTGCTAATGAAAACACAGGTCTATTCTTTATTCCTATGAGAGTAAGAATGCATTACAAAATCTCAAAAAAAAAAAGATGCTCTTAGGATACCCTTGGAATAATTCTATATGTCCTTTTCTTTGCTCATAAAATATGGTTGTGTTTTCATTTTTCATCTGCATACCCTACTGCTTTTTAAGTTAGTAAAGGATGAAAAATTTAAACATTCTTTCTCTCACACCACCACCATTCCTCCAAAAAAAGGAAAAGAGAGGCATTGCAAATATAGAAATAGCTTAGGGGTAAAAAAGTCTTGAATCCAAGTCTTAGCTTTCTACATACTAGTTCTAGGATTCTGGAGAAATCATTTAACCTCTTATTGTCTGAAATAACTTTCTAAGATTATAAATTTAATACTATGCACAAATTTACACTGACTTAGGGAGTTTCTTAATGGGAATTACACCGATGAAATTATGGTTAAATTTTTTTTTTAATGAGGGAAAAATACACAAAAGTGAAAAACAATCATTTTGCCAGCTGTTTTATCTAAATGTCAACCAGAATTCAGAAAAGTAAAAACATCTAAATTAGGAAAAATTTTTTTTGCACTTTTCATCCAGATGTTTGGCATTGTATAGACAGTAACTAATTACCAAATTACACATTTAAGCTTTTCCTCCTCTATACTAGAGACTATCATTTGAAATAATGAATATGGGGCAAACAGCAATAATTTAGTACTTTCCTCTATTGGAAAGACAGATGTGTTAATGGTTTTAAAGCACAGAAAGGGTAAAAATGTTAGATAATAAAGGATAAATATTTACCTTTTACCTCAGGGGATATTATTACTTTGTAGAATTATTGTAACACTCCAATTGTATTGAAAAAAAAAATTGAAATGAAGCACAATATCTCAATAATCTTTATATCATATTTTTCCTCTAATTTCATTGTAAAGAGGAGAATAGTCTAGTCAGGAAGAGTACTATCTACCACACTTTTGTTTTTCCATTTCCCTTAATGTATTAGATAAAACATAAAATCTTATTTTTTCTCCCCAATGCTGGAGAGAAAGCAAAAATGCTTTTTTTGGCAATTAAAATTTTAATGAAATAAAGTATTTCAGAATGAAAATTGATCGCCGCACATAATTCGTCTGTTTTACATTACCTGTAAAATTGCATCCTTTGATTAAGTAGTTTTTTTTTAATCGGTTTACATCTCCAAGCATGACTGTAATTCCTTAAATATTTATACAGGCTTAATGCACATCATGCTGTTTTTATTAATTTTAACCAAAAAGCCTCTCTTACCAATTGCTACTTAATGACTATATTGCTTTTCCTCTTAATCTCTTTTGTTCTTTGCTACAATAGTTTTCTTTCCTTTTTTTTTTTTACAAAGAAGAAATAATGCTTGAAATGAAAGAGTAAGAAAGCTAAATAAAACTCCACTCAGAATGATTCACCATTTCAGGGAAGGCAGCCCTCTGACTCACCTGTCTTTGGCAGACAACTATCCGAGGATTTTGTTACTCAAATTTTTCTTTCTTTTTATTCACTGGCTAAAACAACAATAACAAAACATTCTTTTAGTTTGATGCCAGTAATTTGGGGCTTGGTGTAGCTTGATAAAAACACTTCAAAGTCCCTGAATCATTTTTTATCTCATTTTACCAATCAGCAAAAGGAGAAAGGGTCTTAAGAGCTTAAGAAAATCAACAGGATGGGAAACTATGAAATTTATATTAAGTATAACTCGCTTTCAGAATCAAACACTCATTTGTATAGTGGATTTTTTTCAAACATCAATTTTATGGCCTTGTAATTGCTAATAATATCCTTTTATAATTATATGTATATACATGTACATATATATATATATATATATATATATATATATATATATATGCATGAATTACTGTTGACCAAAGCTTTTTAAGCCTACAACCTCACAGTGCTATATCTATAATAGACCTGAAAAAACTCCCCTCTTCTGTAAATAGCTTTCTTGTTAACTTCTATTAATTGAGAAATTTAATTTAACCTACTTAGCTAAATTATACATTTCAGAAAGTAGTTCTACTTGTTAAATAGAAGTCTTTCTTTTTCAAATGTCCCCTTTTTGTGTCCCCTTAAAAGTGAAAAATCTTAAAGCCCATTACATTTATTTGAATGGATATTAAGCTCGGACATTTTAGAGCAGGAGTATTGAAGAAAACATTTAATTTATTTTTTGGTTTATTAAAGGACTGAGAAAATCTATGTTTTTATTATATTTTAGGGGTCAATAGCCAAGAAATAAAGTATCAAAATTATTTAATTTCAGAAAGCTATAGGTATCCATTTGTATTGTATGTTTTATAAACTCTCTTCTTGTTGTCCTTAAATAGACTGAAAGGAGATTATAAATAAGGACAATTTTCTGTCCATTTCTAGTTTCTAAAGACAGGCAAAGTTTTGCTCAGACATATGTTACAGATATTCCTTTTTGCCCCCCTTTTTTGTAACTAATATTTGCAACAACAAATTTCAAGATATTTTAGGTTAGTTTTAAATAAAATACTCTCTGCTTTCTATTTTCACAATGTGTTCTATTTTAATATGATTCACTTAAATTCAACAGGAAAGAATTATTGAATTTTTATTATAAGGAATTTCATTTTCATCCCTTCTCCTAGACTATAAGGGAAAAATATACAATATTTTAAAATAAGTTTTATGTCCAGACCCTATACTTTGAAAATCCATTCATAATTGTTTATGTCGAACTGTTGTTTTATTTTGTTTTGTTTTTAATTGCAAATTTGGGATAAATTTATTTTGCTTCTTAAGCTTTATTCTTTCCAATGTGGTAAGAAATTTTTACACTTGAATTCATCAGGCCTATCACCATTTCTGTTCATAGTTTTGGTAATAATGAGCATCTCTTTCATTCCCAATCACTTAATAGAGCATCTAGGTCTGAATTTCCTCCAGGTTTAAGATCTATCAAAAAATATGAAGAATCCTTTATATCTGCACACTGTTTTTTCAGATTTCTGATTCAACTGAATTATCTTGGCATTCAAAGGCTTTCCAATATGTTACTTATCTAGTTTTCCCACTCTTTTTTCCAATGTGATGTATTTGAGATTGTCCTTCATTCCTTTATCACTACCATTTAAATTTCATTCCTTCCTGATTTATTAGGATCATGGTATTATAAATGTCCTGTTAATATTTGCTAATTTTGGATCTTTCTCCTAGAATGTGCCTTCTATTTCCCTTCAGAATATCCCCTCTTTTCTCCTAAACCTGTGCTACTTTTCCTTTAAGCTCTAGTTAATCCTCTCCTCCTTCCTAAATTTACCACAAGTCCCTCCAGAATACCATAACATCACTCACTGAACTCTTTTTAGCAATCAGTCAGGAACAGCTTTATGTTTCTAAATCATATGCTGAATGAAATTATTTACAGTAACTTTTTGTGCTAATGCACAATTTAGTTATTTCTCTGAAATGACAATAAGCTTCTTGAGAGCAGGGTCCCCTTTTATACCTTAGGAAAGTGACTCTAATCTAATATTTTAATATGAGATGCTTAAAATTGTATCTTAAATGAATTTGAGTGTGAGTAGGTTTACATATCAATAGATAAAAAGTATTTAAGAAATCTAAATTATTTCAGATTCTTTTTAATTCTAACTTTTTCACATTTGAACTAGATTCTTATTATTTCAAACTACTAAATCTTATTATTTCAATTTATTTCTCTATAAATGAAGTATATTTTATTGTTTGTCTAGCTTTTAGTCTTTGGAATACTACATATGCCTCAGTGCTCTAATCGATATGCTTTTAGCTATGATAGTATTTCCTCAATATAGACAGCCCTCTAATCCCTCTTCAATTGAGATGTCTTAAGGTAATCCAGATACTCAGACATTTAGTTCATATTAAATCAATCCAGTGTATGAGATACTACTACATAATATTTTAGCAAAATAATCAGAATGGTGTCCTCTGTGTTATAAATTAGTATAAGCATAAATACTTTTTCTTTAAGATTCAGTTGCATGTGAATTTCTCCCCACCCTTTAGCCTAATTCTCTTCTATTTGTGGAATTGTATCGTAGAACAGAAAGTAAGCTATTATGACTTACATATAGATACAGGGAAAGAAGAAAAACCAATATTGTATTATAAATTAGAAAAAAAATCATGTACTTTCCAATGAAATTACAGTTTATTTTGTTATTTTTTAATAGAATGCCAAGCATCCATCCAATTATCTATTTTCACTTTCTAAAGTTAATTCGGCACTACACAGAGTACTTCATTGTCTGAACTTTCCTTGTATTGGTTCATAGACATTTTTTATAAAATATTCATATGAATCTGTTGACTATAGAACTTTGACAATTCTCCTGAGGACCCCGGGTAGATTTTCAGTCAGTGAGTCCTGCGAGACTCTGGCAGCATGAGCCATGGACTATAAATCAGACTCAAACTATTTTGTGCTGCTTTTAAAATTACTGCCATCAACAAAACCCATGAGCATGAATTACTTAATCCATGCAGATGTTGTTAACTTCATTAATTATTTAATCTGAACAATAATGTGGCGGTTCCAATTGCCTTAATCCAGAACAAATAAAATGCTAGTCTGGGAAGGGCCTCTTATAGGTGTGACCACTAGGTGGGAGTACATACCCTTTTTCTCTCATAAGTAAAGCAGGTCACATATAACGGTAGGCATTCATTCTGTTTAGGTGCAAGGTAATTTTAGGTTACTGCAGTGAAAGCTCCTGAATTGCCTTTCGTTAACTAGTGGAAGTTACACATAAGATTGAATTACTTTTTCCAAGACTTAAAACTGATCTGAAACAATTTTCTTTTTTCCTGTCAGCTTAGCTAATTGGGCAATTTTACTATGAATGAATTGTGGAAAAACTTTTTTTTTTTAATTTTATATATTAAAGAACATGCAAACTACTAAATCAATTCTTTTTTTTTAACCAATTTTCACATTGGCTACAGAACTGAATTAAAAAGCACTTATAGAAATATTCAAAGTATTTGTTTTCACATTAGTTTTAAACATGTATTTGACATTTGAAGTGGCTTGCTAAATCATGACATAGAACTATGCAAAATATATTTCCCCCTTCATCAGACAGTTTCTCACAAGCAAAAGAATCTGGTAAGTAAAGTAGGTCAAGGAAAATATAATTGGTTTCAATTAACAGTAAAGATTCTCTCTCTCTCTCTCTCTCTCTCTCTCTCTCTCTCTCTCTCTCTCTCTCTCTCTCCGTCTCTGTCTCTCTGTCTCTGTCTCTCTGTCTCTGTCTCTGAAAATGATTGGAAAATAGCAAAAAGTACACAGTATCATTCATTGGATCATAATCTGGGAACTGTTAGGGATTTTAAGATTCATTCATTCCAATCCCTTCACTTTACAGATTGGATGGTGCTAAGACTTCTAGGGAGAAAAAGATGTGGCCAACAGAAAGCAGATAGTAAATGATAAAGCCACTATTTGAACACAGGTGCCTTAACTCCAAATACAGTATCTTTTCCACTGTGCTTATCCTCAAAATTTAAGTGATTTTTTCATTGTTATTGAATTTACCTGCATTTGTTAGAAAGAGGTGACATTTGGATGATCAAATGAATCAAATTTTATTTTAATTTGCCATGGTGTATGTGTGTGTGTGTGTGTGTGTGTGTGTGTGTGTGTGCGCCTGTGCCCTGTTGCTATAACTACAAAGCAAAGTCATCAGCATTTTGAGGCAGAAGTGGTATATTTCTGGTATAAAACTATTTTTCCTGTTTATTGTGACATGACTCTGATGTTATATCTAGTACTTCACAGTCAACGATGTTTGCTAAGAAAACAAATAATATGGAGTAGGTAAAAAAATTATTATGCTCTTAAGACTGGTTGAGAAATACAAGTTAAAGTGAAAAACAAGAATATTTGTGTTTTAGCACATATCACATATAAAGGAAGGCAATAGTGTGAATTCTTATAGTTTTAGCTGTGTAGTGGAATCCATGCTATAAGATTAACATGAATTTGTCTGTGGTCTTCTTCTTTAAAATATTTGCATTTGTCTTATGCAAAACAGCAATAGTAATGAAAATGACTGCCTTTTTGCATATGGTTTTCTTTTTTGACATTGCAATATGCTGTTTGGTAACATCAGTATGCCACTTTCAAGTTAGGCAATATATTTCTACCTTTTCCCCCATTTTACTTTCAGTTTGTACAGAAAAGCAAAACAAAATAAAACAAAAACACATTTTATCTTCTTACATGTTTTCTCTTCCCCTCCTTTGAGCAGTATCATTAATAAATCTAAACAGTTCATTTCTAAGTTTCGCTTATTTGGTCCAATAAGGAAACCTTTTTCCTCTTTTGCTATCATATCACAGTTGTTATTTTTGGTGATCTGAGACTAAATCGGCAAATTAAAAATCTTTATACAAATGTTACATTTGATACTGATTTGCTGTTTTCCCCAGATTAAGAATTATGTCTATTTGTAGAAAATATTTTAAAACAGTATTCAAAATGAGCTTCTATGGCAGTTGTGCAATTGTAAATATCACTATCAGTATCTACTAATCACTACCATCCTGTTATTTGAAATATCTGACATAAGAAATAGTTGAGATGACCACTGGAGAGAGAAGGCAGTTGTCACGATTTTAGATAAGAAAGACTTTAGATAAAAGTGCTTGTCTGATTAAAATACCTCTAATATTGTACTCCATAATGTTGAATTACATAGCAACTTTTTTTTCTATAGGGAAATTAACTGTATATGCTTCTAAAATACATTTTAATTAGACATTGTAATAATTCAAGTGACATACTATATATATATATATATATAATTTCATTTCAAAATAGCAACTATGTTCCATTAAGAGAACTCATTTTCAAATGGTTTAGCAAGTTTGAGGAAATTTATCCAAATTCTATTTCCCTTCTTCCACACACACACACACGCACACACACATTTGAAATTGCTTTTGAAGATTGTTTTTTTCTCAACTTTTCTGCTTAAATAATCTTAATGGTATTTACAGTACATTGAATACTTGATTTATAAAAAACCTATAAACTTTTATTTGTGCAGAAAGAAAAGTAATACTAGCTGAATAAAATTTAATCTTCAATGTCAGTGTACTTCACTAAAACTTAAATATTTATACCTTTTCAGAAGCTGAAAATGTATTTTTAAAAAAATATGCTAACACAATAATACTCCACAGCTATTTTATTTTTATGAAAGAAAAACTCAGTAAAAATTATCATTGACTTAGGTTTTACAAATGAATATAGTCAAAGAAGTGTAATAAATGTTTTCAAAGAACTATTATTTTCAAGTGGAGATGAGAGTAATAAATTTATTTTTAATTTCTATTTATTTAAAACATGTCTTTTGTTTATATTGTCATTTGAAGCGTAAGATGTAAACCCAGACATTTAAAATTATATCATTCGGTTAGTTTGCTTATACTGGCATATTTTTTGCTACATATTTCAGTTAGCACTTTGTATTTAAGTAATTATTATTATTTTTTGGTAATTATTGCATCCCCTAAGTATAATTTTAAGAAGTATATATATGTGAATAAGAAACATATTTTAATGATTTTCATTAGTTTACATTAAACCAAATTTTAAAAAATGGCAACAAAATAAAATATTTCCTCTATAATTCTTATTACCATAAAATCTGCACAACTGTATTGTTGCATTCTTTTGTGATCTTTTTCATATGTTGGCATTAGCTAAGCTGTCTGGATGGCTGAGGAAACTGCATTTCTGCCCAACTGAACTGATTAATTGTTGTACAACCAATTGTAGAATGAATAGAGGACACCAAACAAACTGTACTATGGACAATATATATATATATATATATATATATATGTATATATATATACACTATTTCTAAAGGCAATACACACACACATACACACATATATCTACATCTATATTTATATATGTGTATATAGTATTCTTTCTGAATCTACCAAAGGGAAGAAGAGATATTATATTTTTTAGTCAAAAGCTACTCATACTTTAATTATTTTATCTTCTTTTAAACATATTATTATCTAATAGTGGAAAAAAAGTATTGAAACAATGGGCAAGGAGAAATGTCTGGCTTTATTCTTGACATGTTGTTCATTTGTTTCATTTGCAAACTTCCTTTTATATCATTACTTTAGATTCTCTATCAACAATAACAATACTCTCCTTTTCTCGGTTACCTTTTTTTCCACACAGAATTGATTAGTTAATGAATAAACTAAGCCCTACAGAAGAGCTCTGAAAATTACAGTGTTAATATATCAATATGAAAGAAAATAATTTTTATTCAGACTTCAGCTAAATATTTTATATTGAAAAAATATTTAATACATTTAAACATAACTTTATTTGACAGAATGATAAATAAAATTTAAAAATGAATGGGGCTGAATGATAAGCCAGATTTTTGTACATATGATATTGGAGGTATGGAAAGTATACACACACACACACACATACACACATACACACTGACAAACACACTCACTCCTATGCCAGCCAATTTGATCTGTCTGTGAAGGATTATTAAGAATTACCTGAAGTTGCATACTTTACTCCCCATCCTTTTCCATCCTACTCCGGGTGATTAAGATGGAATCAAAATTATATATTTGTCTAATTATATCTGTATCTAATTTTCTCTTTATTATGTATTTATTTGCATATATATTTCTGTGCATATTTATGCAAACTAAATATTAAATAATATAAAAATGAATAATATGAACTTTCTTTAGCAATTCTAAATTAAATTATAGATTTCTATTTAAACAGAAACAATTAAGAACAACATTTTGGGTAAAACATAATTTAAGGACAGTAAATATTGTATTTTGTTGTTGTTTATTTTACATATGTGCTTAATCTATTTCCTTGGAATATTTTGTTACAACAATTAATACAGTTAAATGATCCAATTTATCTAACCTATACTCAAAAAAAGCTTAATTACATATGTTCTGACTACTAAGGTATTTAAAGTTTATAACTTTTTTAAAAAATAAGTATTTTGTGTGAAAACTAATTGGTAAATTGATATTACATACAAAAAGAGATATATATGTATTAAACATATAGGTCATCTACAGCCATTGAAATTGACAATCTAAAGGATTTAAAAATAAATATGCATAGCAATAGAAAAAAATGAAAAGGAAAATTGTGCCTTCTGATTCCACTTAGTCCATATTGTTTATCACTTAATAAATGGTGACCATTTGCTGCTTTATGCACTGTGCTCTGTTCTGTGGGGGATATGAAAAGTAGTATAAGATATGGTCCCTCCCTTAAATATGTATTTATTTTTCTTATAATTGCTATAATATTATAAATCTGTAAGAAACTTTGCAGATTAAGACCCTCATAAACAGATGATGAAATAGATCCAGAGAAGCTGAGATTTTCCAAGTCACACAGGTAATAAATACCAGAGCCTGAATTGGAATTCAAATATAAATATACTCTCTACTATACTCTAGCAACATAAAAATTACAAAAAATCCCAATGTAATTAAAACAAAGCATGTGTTTGTATGTGTGTATTAATGTACATATGTGTTATGCACTATAAGTACTATAATAATTTGCAAATTAAACTATTCTTTGAAAACATTTTTTATTCTTTGTATTTTTTTAAACCAACATCTAGTCTTCCTCACCAAAGACCTATTTTCCTTAACATTACATATATATTTATATATGTATACACACACACACACACACACACACACACACATATATATATATATTTCTACCGCACCCCAGGAGTGAGAACAGTAATATATTACTAAAGCCAAGGAGGACCACAGTAAAATAAAACTGTCAATCTTAGTATTTCCAAACTATAGTAGAACAAGTCTTTCTAAACAATCCTGTTTGATTTGGAAATTTTCCAAGCCGGCTTAACATAAACTACATTTTAATTCCAGAATAATCAGCCAGAAGGGATGGTTTTATAATCCACACATCAGGTTTGAAATAGTTAGACTTCCTAAAACTACAAGTTCAAATCCCCATAGCCTTCCATTCTTTGTAAGTAGCTAAATTAAATATGATTCACCAGTCATAGGTATGTCCAAAAATGCGTGTGTATGTGTGTATTTTACAGATGAGACCTCCAAGATGAGAGCATTAGTTGCACTGTGTGAAGTTCCCAAAGCAGTTTTTTTTTTTTTTTTCAAGCTGAGTGTGTGGCTCATGAATGGCTGCAACTTCTGGGAATCTTGCCAAAAACCTGGGGCAATAAGAGAGTGTAACTTTGCTCTAAAGGAGATTAAGCTCCCTTTTTATAAAAAGGTTCCCCTGAACCCCACCATTGTTAGGGCTATACTCATTATTTTCCATGCTAGAATGTGAGTTAATGCACATGCCTAAAAAGTAATATCTTAATTCCCCCTCCATCTTCCTGTCTGACAGATTTGGTAAAGATTTTGTTTTGTTTCTGTTTTATATTTTGTTCAGAGATAATTCTCAAAGTTGCTCTTTTTTCACCAACACATACATCTTGCTATTAGGGGAAAAGATTAAATGTAATAGTCAACCAAGTAAAAGGATCAGGTTGACTGGTAGGTAACTAGTTTAGCTGGTTATAATATGGTGTCAATAAAACTAATTACTTGGTTCAGACCTCTATTACTTTTGTATATTCCCTGATTCACAGCACTGAATTTTGACCAATAACACTCTGTTCAAAAACAGCCATCTTACAACTACATCTTATTGGTCATAAAGAGGTCAGGGTGAGACTATATGCATCCATAGATTAGATTCACACTTTCTCAATATAAAAACAATGTTCAAAGTGGATTATGGGTCAATAAATAATATACCCTTCACATATTAACTTTTTTGTGTATGTGTATATATGTATGTGCATATATACACATAGTTAATGTCCTGGCAAATATGATACATAACATGAAAAATATTATTTACTATATTTATGAATATTAATTTTAAATATTAATGTTTAAAGATATATATGCTTTCTACACATATCATTCATGTAATAAATGTTGAGAGCCTTCTATGGGCCAGGAATTGTACTAAGTATTGGGATACAAACAAAAGGAAAAATACTTTTCTTTCTTTCTCTCTCTACATATAGATATACATTCAAAGAATACACATATACACATGCATATCACTGTGAATGGCTCAGTGTACATTGGCTGGAAAACATATAAAATTTATAGGATTATAAGAGTAACAGACCCACGATTTAGACAGACATTTATATGTTATGATATGCCTTATAGATATATATAATGATACATACATATATATATATACATAATGATGAACTCACAACTCCATCAAAATATCAAAATTTATATACATTATTACTTATTTGTATGTCATTCCTTTCCTTAAATGAACAGTAAAGTATTAAGTGCTGTGGGATTAGACATGAGAAATTTTTGATCTTTAACCTTCTAGCTTTAGTATCAAAAAAAAAAAAAAAAAAAGCAGGGGATTTGTTTTCAGTTTGCTCACCAGTGATAGAATGGCCTTTCTCAGTGTTCTTATATCAACTGAAATAATAACTGTGAAAATACTTAAAAAATATAAATTGTTTATGAATAGAAGTTATGATTAGTTTTCTAATTAATTCATATACTAAGATAATGTAAAAATTATTAGTCTTTCCTCCCTGTAAGCTTGAGAGGACTATATAATTATAAAATAATTTTTCTTAAGTAGAAAAGAAAGAAAATGTCATAAAATTTTCATCTTGATATTTTTACTGCTACATATAGTACAGTGCATAAATATGCTAAATATAATAGGAACAGTGATAGTCTTACAATATTTTCTGATATATTTTAGGATTATCAAAACCATTTCAGTAATAGAAAATGGAAAGAAATGCATATTTAAGTCAGACATGGTAACTGTGGTTCTTTTCTTCTCCTTTCCCTTTCTTGCCTTTATTTTCCTTTTCTTTTTTTTATAAATTCAATAATTTAAAAATGGATGGTCTCCATGATCCTACAAAACTTTCATTGATCTCTATTTTATATCTCTGCACATTCAAGTTGCCTGGATTCTTTTCCATAAGGAAGCAAAATGTGGCAGAAAAAGTCCTGAATAAGAGCCAGAAAATCTGAGATAAAATCCTAATTCTGATATTTATTCATTTTTTTAACCAAATTTTATTTAACATATCTAAGTCTTGATTTTTTATTTGTTAATGGAAATACTTGTACTGCCATGTCCTAGATTGTTGTGAAGCAAGACTTTTAAATTATTTCAAGGACTATTTATTTGTGACTCAGAGGATAATTTATCTAGAATAGAAAGGGAACTCCGATATTCTCTAGTCCAACTCCCTAAATTTACAAAAGAAGAATTGAGGCCCAGGGAGCTAGCTGGATGTTGCACAGGTAATAAGCATTTTTTTTTTTTTTGCATTATATCAAGGTCAATCCATGTTATTCATTTCTTTAGAAAGTGAACTCTGATTCACCTCCTGTAATAAATGCTTGAATAAATGAATTAATTGGTTTCTTCTATTAGACATTTTATCCTCTATATTTTCATACCCAGTTTGTTCTGTTTCTCCAATGATATCTATTTGACAGATAATTAAATGTCTTTTTATTTCTTGGTTCTCTACTTTAGCATTTATATTGTACAGTGAAGTCCACATAATGAAGTTTCAATAAATAGTTTGATTGGAAGTTATTGCATAGCTACATATCTCTAGGAATAATAGACAGATGTGATGGAATAGATTTAAAGTTTCAATCATTTTATACTACATGCATTTTTCTTCATTTTTTTCAATTCTGAAGAAATGAAAGAGGGGAGGAGTATGTGTGAAGAATTCAATGTTCCCCTAAATTATGTAGACTGCCATCAAAATTTTAAAGATTAGGAATATGGGTATTCAACTGTATGGATTGTACATCTGGAAATATCAACACTGTGTTAACTCCCTAACAACTAGAACATATTTGGTCTCCTTATTCATCCACTGGTTGAGATTTGCCAGACCTCAATCATCTCTAACTGTGCTTATGCCTTAAATGCTTATACAATATTTAACTCAAATAATTCTAGAATCAATTCTATGTTTGCTTCTAAGGGATTTCCATTTCCAACTTGATTTTTAAAAAAGAAAACAAACAACATCATCACTCCCATTCCCCCTCAAAACAAAAGCTTCCTTATATGTCAATGTAGTGTGGTATTTTGGAGAAGCTCATTAAATATCTAAATCTGTTTTAAGCTTAACAGAAACAATGCTGCTTGCATGATTTTTTAAAAAAACATTCTTCCTTCTGTTTTATTCATCTTATGCTTGATGAAAACCCACTGGATATGGGTTTATTATTTCTATAATTGTCCCCAAAATTTTATCCAAAGCTTTTTTTTCTAGCCTTATTAGCACTCATTTGTGATAAAGGAAAATGATAATTTATTCTAATTATCTTTTGCAAGTTTAGAAGTTATCACATTTGTCCATAAACACCATTCTTTTTGAATGACCATATATTTTAGAATTCAATATATTTATAGTAAATAGGTCTCTAAATATTTAGCCATATATTTAAAAAGCATAACATTTAATTCTGGATTTTATTCCATGTAAACTTTTGTTTAATTTTATATATATCTTAGATTGCAAACTCATAATGAAGTTAAACCATCAACAAAATATAGATATAGAATATGTTTTTATGTATTGAGTATTTATTTACCCATTTTACCTCTCTTACTAGTTAATTTGAATAGGTTTGCCCTCAAGACATTGCATTCCTTTGGGTAATGTTCTTCAATAGACTATGAAGGATCCATTTATAAGAATAATATTATAGTTAATATTATCATTATTCATTTCTTATAGATTACCATAGATTTTCTATTTCTCTTTATAGATTTATAGATTTTTAGCAATTTCTAGATCAGTGCCATTCATTGAATACAAATAGAAAAATCAAAGTAAGTACTAAATAACTTCAATATCATCATTTGATTAATAAATGAGTTCTTATATATAGTATGATAAAATCAAGGCATCTATGACCTTGAGTGTGATATTTTCCTACCAGCCCAGTACTGGAAGAAGCTATTCCTCTGTTAATGTTCCATTTGATCCATCTCAATTTACACAGTAGGGCTGGAGAGCTTCCTACCTTTCCCTACCCTTCTTTGATTGTTACAATGACTTAATTTGTATGATTCTATGTTGAGATCACCAAATTTGAAGTGAATTAGTTCCATTGTGATGATAGAATATTTTCCTTGTGAATAGAGATCTGACAAATACAGTCTACTTCATTGGGCTAAATTTAATCCATTCTGACTCTACTCCACTCATTCATCTTTCTATTCATCTGTCCAAAAGCTTCATTTATGAGATCTAGAAGAAAATATTCAGTCATTTCAAAATAGCCTTAACTATGGTGCTAGAACATAACAGCAGAACCTAATTTGATGAAGTCCTGTTGAGTATGCAAGTAATATATAATGTAGTTCTACACTCACAACTATGTTTGCTGAGACAAAGAAATATTTGTTTGGGGCATATGCTAACAACTGAAGCATTTAAGTTTAAAAAATACCAAAAAAAATTTTGTTTCAACAGCAGACTGGGATTTCAGATTTGTAACCCAATTTGTAATTCCAAATTGGTTTCTAATTGTAGTGAAGCAAACATTTGGTAGGGGACAGTTAGAATAGCCAAATGCATCTGTACATGTTTCCACAGTTCTGTGAGATTTCCTGGTGACCAGAACTTCTTTCAACATTTTCACTGCTTGTCTAATAGAAACATTTGCCAAACATTTGTCTAGCAGGGTTGGTCCAAATTTTTAATTTTATTTTTTTTCCTTACAAAAGTATGACTTGGCAGAAATTCACCAACATGTCTACTGTGCCTGTTCTGACTCTTAAAAAAATATGCCTCACTAAGATGCTTAAATCTTTAAGCCATATGTTTTCAAATATTTTGTCAGTATAGGTCAGAATAAAACTGTATTGTAATATTTCTGTTTATTCTATCACTCAAAGAATGATTAAAGAAAAGATTTTCTGAAAAATAGGCATCAATAGACTAAAATCATACTCAGACATAAGAAGAGAAATATTAAAAATGAATATTATGCAAATTTGTCATTGTGGTATTGATTCTCTAAATTTACTCAAAGAAATAATGCCCTTGCTCTTGAAGCAATCACTTCTGTGAATCATTGGCACACTTTAGTGGGTTTTCACTTAGAGATACAGAAACTTTAAAACAATGAATAACTTTGACTTTTTAATAAAAGTAAAATTAAACCAAAACTGTATAACAATATAATACTGTGATATACAAAGCTATCAGGGTACTAAGATAATGTTAAAATAATATTTCAAATAATTTAAACAAACATAACTAAAAGTAGAGTTGTTTGAGTGGAACTGAGGTAGATTTCCTAAACAAACAAACAACAAAAAAAGACAGAGTTCTAGGAGATTTTGTGCACAAAGCTAAGTGACAGTCCATAGGTAAAGGGAAGCATGGGAAATTCCAAAACCTTAAGTTTTCTTAGAAAAAAACACAAAGATTTACAAAAGGTGCCAAAAAAATTGTAACACAATTAACCAAGAAATCTAGCATGTCTAAAATGACATACAATGAAACACCTGAAAATATTTCATAGAAAATGGCGAAACCTGCTTTCATTTGAACAGAGGAAAGTATCTAAAAGAGACAATGGGTTAGAGTTATAAGTATTATTCCTACATAGCAATACATAGAAATAGATGATAAAAATCTAATGTGAAATCACAATAGGTGTAAAGTGTCAAACTTACATAAATCTACCTGAATATATGTCCACAATTAAGGAGGATTCAACCTTGAATACCATATATTTGAAAGGATTTTAGCCAATATCTTACAATGACATTGTAAAGTCAGGAAGATAGGGTTTTTGATAAAAAACAAAACAAAACAAAAAAAAAAAAAACAAAAAAAAAAAACTTTGCACTTTTCTCATTACAATTGAAAAAAAAATTCATTCCTTTTCATTCAGGTAAGTACCTATTCCTATAGCTTGCTTGAAGAATATTAATAGTATTAGATATACTAGTTTATCAAAACTGGAACCACTATGATGATTTTTATATGAAAGATCTGTAGAGAAGATTATATTGTCGTACAACAAATTTTGTGAGCTTATTTGCCTAGTGCCTGATATGGACTTCAGCAAATTCAATGTGAGCAGTACTGTTCTATATCTTAACTTTATAAGATGCAGGAGTCCTTTTTCAATTGTCCTCTTACCTTAGGGAAATCAACCTCTTAATATAAAATAGCAAGACTTACACTAAACTTGAGAAATCAAAAATAATGGGCAAAGCAAAGGACTTGGAGGATATTTCCAAGAATGCTAGTGCATCAGCAAATATTGGGAGATTATTACACAGTAGACATTAAAATATCATGTGATTTGGAAACCAATTAGATTGATAATTGTGATTGGACTCATATAATAGATCTTTTAATATTATCTTTTGTTTTGATTTACTTAGTCATTGCTGGAGGTGGGACCACAATTGGACATGGAATAGATGTTAGCCTGGAATTATTCAATCCTTAGCATATTTACCCCTGTAAGGGATTAAAAGGCAAGAATGAGGGGGAAAAAATCACTCACAAAATAATCATGCTGATAAAAAAATAGTCTTGAATTTTAGCCTAGGTCAAAATAAAAGGAGTAGGCAGAAATAAAAGGCAGGTTCCTCAGACAGAAAAATCAAGTGAAGAAGTAATAGAAGAAAAAAAAATATTATCAGGGACAATTTGAGTTGCTTGTGATTATATATTTATCAAATTGTATGTCCATGTGTTATTAATATTTCCCTTCTTCCTCCCCAGTTCCATCATTGTACCTCACTTAAATCCCTTTTCTTATTTTTTCACATTCACCTAATTAATTTTTGAAGGATAAATAAGGATGCTTTAGAAAAAGAGCTGATATTTTCACCATTTTAAAATTGGACTATGATCCATTTTACCAACTAGCCATTCTACTGTTGCTCATTCCACAGCCCAAACTTTAGAAGCTGGGGTTGTTCTGATTGATGGAAACCCGTTCTTTCTTGCTAGTGTCAGATGATGGGCTCCACCACACCTAGTCATTCTTTGCTAAGCCATAATGAAAATAATGTTCCACACTTGTCAGCCCTTGCTCTAGAATGCTAATAAAACCAATATTACCAATTGTTTCTATGGAAATGAAGTATATTCATTTACCACCTAATGACTTTTCTCCTATCTATATGATTTCTCAATTCAAAACATTGTTCCTCAACCATTACTCCCCTACATGTATTGTCCTCTGCTGGAAAATAAGTTTCTTGAAGGTAAGGATTGTTTCTATTTTGTACTTTTTGTCCAAGCCTGTGTACAGTATCTGCTACATAGTAGTTACTTAATATACATTACTGTTCATCTATTAATTCATTCAGATGATCTGGTTAGAACTGCTTAAAATGAGATTACATAAATATTTTAAAACTTATAAAACTCAACAGAGCAGGTCAATGTTATTATGCAGATATGGTTGTCCAAATACTGAAATCAATTCAAGAAAGTAAGAGGGATTCTGGAACAATGAGTGAAATAAAACATGAATGTGTTTATCCTGGTATGCAAATAAATGAAGTACTAAGCAAGTGATAACTGGGTCAATTTATAATTCTTCAATAGGAGTGTCAGCCTGGTTTGAAGCAACATAAAAAATAACTTGTCTGATGTGCTAATGACTTTAAATTGCTTGTGTGTGAAGTTCTTGATGTTTGGAATTTTAAAAAGTACCTTGATAGTGCTTCCAAAATGTAATTGGCATCTCAGAATATAATAGATATCTATCACAGTAGAAATATTCCAGCCAAGACTCTCTGGAGATATGAAATGGACTTTGGGCATCCTTGACAACATTTGTGTGGGATTCTACAATAAGATGTGACTGGCCTAGGCTCGACTTTACTGATTAACACTTAGGAAAGATTGATTATTTATTAAGAAGTTTTTGGTTTTAATTTTTCTTTATTTGGCATAGTATAGCATGCCATTAAGAAGGAACAGATATTAGATAAAAGTGCAGATGGTGTGTCATTGCAAAAAAAAAATCAAATTTACTTATTATTTTAGATTTTAGGACCAATTTTAGGAAACATTTTGCTCATAGAATCCCTCTGGAGTAGGTAGGAAAATATTTGTTATCCTTATTTTCCTCATTAAAAAATAGGCCTAGAAGAATAAATGACTTGAAAGAGTGTTTCCTGTAAAAAATCAGTTATCCGATTTCAAGTTTAATCTTTCTACCAAACCATATTGAAGCTAATTCATGAAATTTTGAAAAAATGCTGTTTTGCTTAAGTTATGTCTAATTCTGGAATTTTCTTGACAAAGATACTAAAGTAGTTTTCCATTTCCTTCTCTAACTTATTTTACAGGCCAGGAAATTGAGACAGTTAAATGACTTGTTCAGAATTATGTAGCTACTTAGCTGTCTGAGATTGGATTTGAACTCGTCTTTCATACTCCATGCCATTCTCTCTATCCATTGCACCACTTAATAGCCCTGAATTATGCTTAATTAAATGTACATATACTTCTAACAGAGCTTAGCATACTAAGCACTTCTTGGCTTGATCAGAGAGGCCTTGTTATACATCTAACCCAAAGAAGGAAACAAACAAATAAACCAAACACACAAACAACAATAACAAAAAAACCCCTCAAATTCACAAACACAATGATATACCTTCAACAATACTTCTCTTTGTAATAAATCCCTATTTCTAATGTGGATTCTAAACATGGGAAAACACATAAACTAAGATAGATAAAATAGGCTGAACAAGAAAAATATAAATAATAATTACAATAATGTAAATGCAAAGTACAAACAAATGACAACAACAACAACAAAAAAACTAAATAAAGTACCTATGCAACTATAATGACCAAACTTGGAAGACCTCTCCTTTCACTGTTAAGTTGGAAGGTTTTAGGTGTGAGTTGTTATATATACTGTCAGACTTTGTGGATATTATTGGTTGGTTTTGCTCAACCGCTTCTTTTTCATATACATACATATTAGATGGATAGATAGATTGATTGATTAACAGGTTTCTATCTATAACAGTTTTTCTTTCTTACTTTTTTTTTTTTTTTTTAACAAATACCCTTGTATTTTGTGATTAGCTGGATGGGGAAAAGAAACGCTCTGTCTCTGTGTCTGTCTCTCTTTGTCTCTGTCTCTGTCTCTCTGTCTTGCTAGGTGGTACAATGACTAGACTGTTTGGCTTAGAATAGGAATACCAACTAAAATGGTGAAATTAACATTCAGACTTACAGACCTTAGAAGAGTCACGTGTTTGCCACAGTTTCTCCAACTATAGGTAACAATTGTTTCTATTTTCTAGGGTTGCTGTGAGAATACAGTGTTACTATTTATAAATTACTTAGCTCAGTACCTGGAATCTAATTGGTACTATATAAATGCTTAAACATTCCTCTCTATAGATGTTTATACAGACACACATATATCTATACACACATACATTCATACAAATTCACAGATATTCATGTTTTTGTTTTCCATGATATATCATAATCTCAGAACAGAATTTAAAGACTTTGAGAATAGGAATCATATATATTTTTTCTTTTCCTATATCCACCTTAATACACAATTAAGTCCTTGGCATTTCTTGAATGACTGATTTTTTTTTTTAAGGAAAATTTTAAAAAATTATGCATTAAAAAAAAAAAGCACATTATAGCAACCCAAATCTTTAAATGTGCAATGAGGTTTCTAAGGATCTCAGTTTCTGAATGAAGACTCTTTATATTTTTGTGAATTGCCCCTCTAAGATTTTCTAAGCTGCTTTTATGAAGTATTCTGAAGTGTTTCAAAAAGCTCTCTCTCTCTCTCTCTGCTTTCATTGTTATGTTGAATTGTCTGCACACTGCTTTTTGTTCTCATGATTAGCTAAGGTTTCCTTTTCTGTTCTAGCAATGCTTATCTTTTAGTGCCATATCTGCTCTAATTGTTGTTTTCTCTGCAGGGCACTAGCTCCCCTGAATATCCTAAATAAAAGCAAGTAGAACCAATGAGCCCCTCTCCCAATTTGGTCAGTGGTTATACTTCTTCCAGCAGAGTGTACATCTCTAGCAATGAGAGGTCAGATGGGAATTTCTTCCTGTTGAGATTCAACTCTTATTTATACCTTTAAATAAGCAGTGACCTGGCCAGCAACAGTGATTGTGCATCCTTATGGAGGAACACATCCTTATTTTAAAACTTTGTTTCTATCCTGGCTAATAATAATAATAATGATCACAATATCAATATATCACATTAATACAATAGTATAAGCTAGATGTAAGCTACAGAAGCAAAAAAGAGTTGGTTATTTGTAAGTAATATAATGATTGTGACTGGCATTCTTTCTACCTCTCTTCATTAGAATTGGGTATCTCTTCCCCATGTAACTATTCCATTCTTTTTAGGATGGGAGATTGGCAACTCACCTTAATATGGCTCCCAATTTACTTTCTTTAAGCACTTTGTAAGTGTCAAATCACTCCTGGTTCTCATAACAAATTATCTTCTCTCCACCCCTTCTTTTTGAAAATTTGTCCTAAGAAACTGATTGCAATTATTTTCAGTCAGGTTGGGGAGGGAATAAATAAGAGATCAGTATTTTTGCTCTGGATAAACAGGACTATAAAAGCTTAAGTAACTAATTCAGGATCATGGGAGCATACCTTAACTCCTCTGATCCTCTTATTTTACAAATGAGCAAATTGATAAGGTTACATTATTTGCACACTGTCACACAGGTAGAGTGAAATTGAACTGGGGTTCAAATCAAAGTCTTTTTTTCAAATTCAATAGTCTTTTCAATATTGTCCTTCAATATTGCTTCATCCTAAAGTCCTTTTCCATTTTTCCTCCCTTTCCTTCCTACAGATCCTTTTATTTCTCCCTTTTGAGCTAACTTCCAAATTTTAGGCCTCATTAACCTGAGGAACATGTTTCCTTTGTAAACAGATCCTTCTCTTCTTCATGTTTGCTTTCTTGCCTGCATATGCTAGTATATGGGCACCTTTGAGAATATTTCAGTGCCTAAGTAGAAAAGTAACAACAAGTCCTTTTCTTAATCCCATATGAATCAAACTGTTTTGTTCAATATCTTGTCTGACTTGGAATATCCTTTACTTTTCATATTCTAAATTATCAACCAGAATCTCAGAGAATTGGGAATAACCTAAGGATCATGTTGTATAATAGAGTCCTGCTAAAATAGGACTAAAACCCATGTTTTAGGTTAACCATTTTAACACTCTTTATCACTTTGGAAGTATGTTCAAAGAAATATGATTTGATTTGTTGTGTTTGAACCTACATAATATTTAGCTGTGCTACAATAGGATTGTAGTATATTTGAAAATTCTCCAAGCTCCTCCAAGAAAGATAAATAAATATTGCCGAGATACAGCAACTTTTCATTTTTATCAGAAAAGAAAATAACTTCAAAATAGCTTGTCACCTCAAATAATGAAAAAACTAAAGAAAACCTGATTCACACCTCTTTTATTTCAGTGATAAATGTTTCACTCCTAAAACAAATTCTGAGTTTGGATCGTCATCCATTTTGATTCTACTTTTCTGTGAGAAATATTAACTTTGCCTCTCACTGTCATTCATTTAGCATAGTTCAGGAAGATGCGTGTTGTTGTAAAACTTTGACTCTGTGAGGTTCTGTGCATTTAGCTGTGCATTTTATGAGTAGAAACAAGTTAGAAACTCCCAAGAAATTTTTAACTCAGTAAGGTTTCACAAATGCTGGATAAAGAAGCTTTAGTGCTTCTTATTTTGGGAGAAAGAAGAGGAAACTATTTGTAGTCACAAAATACCCTTGTGGTTTGCAACCTAAATTAAATATAAACCTTTAAATGTATCTCTAAGCCCCAAACATTTCAGAATAGATGTCTTCAAGATTTAAGGATAACAGTTTGTGAAGTATATCCAGTGCTTAAGATACATCAGAACTATTCTTTGTTAAGTTGACCAATTCACTTGAATTATAGAAAAGTATTCAGATTTAAGTGGATTTGTGATTGGATACTATGGAATTTTGTAGTCCTTATCAGCAGAATCAAGAACATTTTTTATATTTCTGGGTTAAGTGACCTTTATGGTTCAAAGTTTGAATGATCCTTTTTAAGATTTGGAAGTAACCTCTGAGTACAATTCCTAGACTGAAGGGTGAATATACTTTATATTTTCTTAATGAATATACATGAATCTTTCACTCAGACCTAAAGGATCAGAGTACACACTAACTCTCTAGGTACCCCATTACATTTCAGATAGCTCAAATTGTTAAAAAATGCCTTCCTAATGAGGCTACATTTTCATCTCTACTTTTTTTACTCCAGTGGTCATAGTGTTTTAAGTTTTTTTCCCCTAATTTGTAGCCTTCCAGAAGGCATCTACTTTCTCATCTACTTCAAATATTTTAATAAAGATTTCATGCCTTTTGAGCCTTCTCTTCTCCTAGAAGCAGTAATGTATCTTCTCAAGGTATAATTTAAATCTCTTCATTTTAATTATAATTTTCCTGAAAATATTCCAGTTTATCAATGTCCTTCTTAATATATGAGCTCCCAAGTTAAACATAATATTGGATATGCGTGCTAGATAGCCCATCACTTCCCTCTTTTTATATTCTACCAAATGATATATGATCTTTACCTCTTAATTTCAACAAAATGTTGTTTGGCCTATTGAATAGGGAATGAAATTTGATGTTGGGAAGTTGTTGGCTCAAATTTGACCTATTTGTGTGATTCAGGGGATGGGGCACAAATTGTACTTCAGCATCATCATCTACAAAATGAGAAGACTCTTTTCAACATCTAATGGGGCATATGAAATAGACATTTCAAAGACAGAAAGATGGTAGATAGTATATTATGTTTAAGAAACTACAAGATCAAGTGTGATACAAGATCAGAGGTTGTGTAGAAAAGATTAAAGTATGATAAAACCAAGAAAGTAGAAAAATAATAGATTATGGAGAATTTTACATGCTAAACATCTTATTTAATTTTGGAGATAGTAGGGAGATGCTAGAATTTACTGAATTAGGAAGAAGATCTTGTCATCAGAGTGGCAAAAGATTTGAGGCAGAGAGACAAGTTGGCTATTTTAATGGTCCAAGTTAAAAATAATGAAGGCCTGAACAAAAATGTTGTTATAAAAGTAGACCTACATTGGATGTTGTGAAGATAGAAAAAACAAGATTTGAAAACAGACTGGATATGTCAGATGAGTTAGTGAGGTATTGAGGATATATGTATGTATATATGAATATTTGCTTATGTATGTGTATACATATGTACATATCTATGGTGATTAAGTATATTGGGATATCTTATATACAAAATATAAATATATTTATATCTAGCTGTCTATCTATATCTATCTATCTGTCTGTCTGTCTATGTAGAAATCATTTCCATGCATGATTAGTAGTAACATCAACAAAAAATATAGTGCAGAGTGGAGAAAAATGACGGTCTCAGGACAGAATTTTTTATGTTATCCATAGTTAGTGGTTTTGACATAGCAGAAAAATCAATAAAGGAGTCTAAAATGGAAAAAAAAAAAACAAGTCAGGCTGATCAGAGCATTGAGTAGAGTAGAGATCCACATCATAGAAATCTAGAGAGGAGAAAGTATATTTGTGTTACATGCTGAAAGAAAGTAAAAAAAAATCAATACTGAATAAAAGTTATTTAATTTGGCAGTTTAGAGAATATTAGTGACTTTAGAGAAGGGAGTTTTAATAAGTAAATTTGGTAGTTATATGGTAGAGGGTTTTGATATTAGTGAGAAGAAGTTAATGGAGGCACAGAATTTATGTAAGTTTCTAGAGGAGTTTAGCCATAAAAAGGAGGGGTAATATAAGACAATATCTTATAATGGAGGTTGGATCAAGTGAGGACTTTTAAAGAATGTGGTGGATGTAAAAATGATTGTAAGGAACAAGGGATGAGTAAATAAGAGATTGAAGATAAAAATTGGGGAAGGTACATTTTGATGGAGAAGTTGTGAGGGGCAGGATGAAGGTTGCAGATTGATTATTTAGGTTATTTTCTCAGGAACCAAGACTATCTCTTCATATGAGAAAGAAGTGAAGGAGAAGATGGTTGGGGATATATATCTGAATGATATGAAAGGAGGAATGAGGATAAGAGAGAATTTTTAGTGAATGACTTCATTTTTTTATGGTAAAGTAAAAGTGAGGTTCTAAAGTGAGTGGGTAGGAATAAGAAAGACTGTGAGAGACTTGAGGAAAAATGAAAAGATAGTAAATAATTCAAATAGTAAATAAGTTATAAAGGAATAGGGTATTTACTTTACTATATTCAGAGTATACATGAGATTAGAAAATAAAAAAAAAATGTAATGGATCTAGTCATAGAAAATTTTAAAAATTTTATAAATTATTGGTATTTTAAAGTTTCTTATTAGAGCTCTATATTGACCAAAAGAATAAAATCAACACTAAAGTTATCTAGGTATAAGTTATTTAGTATCAGTTCAACATTTTTCTAGTTAAGTGACTATCATATCATGATTTTTATTATCTGTTAATATGGCTTCATTTTATTGACTCTTAAAATAATGTGAATTGAATAAATAATGATAAGTTCCAGACTAGATTTTCTGTTTGATTAGAGTATATACCTATGTATTCTGAAGAGTAGTCATAGCAGTTTGATTCCATACTTCTTTTTTAATTAAAGCTTTTTTTTTCCATTTATTTTTTATTTTATTTTTGCTGAGGCAATTGGGGTTAAGTGACTTGCCCAGGGTCACACAGCCAGGAGGTATTAAGTGTCTGAGGTCAGATTTGAACTCAGGTCCTCCTAACTTCAGGGCTAGTGTTCTATGCACTGTGCCACCTAGCTTCCCCAAAGCTTTTTATTTTCAAAATATATGCATGAATAATTTTTCAACACTGACCCTTGCTAAACCCCTGTTCCAATTTTCCCCCTACTTTGTCCTATCCCCTCCCCTAGACAGCAAATAATCCAATATATGTTAAACAGGGTAAAATATATGTTAAATCTAACTTTATCTTGCTGCACAAGAAAATTCAGATCAAAAAAGAAAAAAAAAGAGAAAGAAAATAAAATATGATTTCATATGAAATTTTTCATATGATTAGAAATGGTTTAAATTTCATCTGAAAATTGTCTGTTCATATCCTTTGACCATTTATCAATTGGAGAATGGCTTGAATTATTATAAATTTGGATCAATTCTTTATAGATTTTATAAATGAGAGTTTTATCAGAACTTTTGAGTATAAAAAAATGTTTTCCCAGTTTATTGTTTCCCTTCTAATCTTGTCTGCATTACTTTTGTTTGTATAAAACTTTTAAACTTAATATAATCAAACTTATCAATTTTGCATTCAATAATGAACTTTAGTTCTTCTTTGGCCACAAATTCCTTTCTTCTGCAGGTCTGAGAGGTAAAGTATTCTTTGTTCTTCTAATTTGATTATAATATCACTCTTTATATCTAATCATAAACCCGTTTCGATCTTGTCTTGTTATACAGTGTTAGGTATGGGTCAATGTCCAATTTTCCCAGCAGTTTTTGTCACATAATTAGTTTGTATCCCAAAAGTTGGGGTCTTCAAGTTTGTCAAATACTAGCTTACTATAGTCATTGATTATTTTGTCCTGTGAATCTAGCTTATTCCACTGATTAATTACTCTGTTTCTTAGCCAGTACCAAATGATTTTGATGACTGCTGCTTTATAATGTAGTTTTAGGTTTGGCATAGCTAGGCCATCTTCATTTGTAATTTTTTTTTTTATTAATTCCCTTGAAATTCTTGAGTGTTTGTTCTTCCAGATAAACTTTGTTCTTATTTTTTTCTATCTCTGGAAAATCCACAAGGAACATCTGAGTTAGTAAAGCCTGTTTTTCAACTCCTTCAAGTGTTATGATTCGCAGCTGTGGAGGCTCTCAGAGAATTGACCTGCCCTAAACTTAGGCATGGTCTTTAACAGCTGATGATTTTAAATAGATGCCGACATTTTAAGGAAATCTCCATTTATTCCTATACTCTCTACTCTTTTTAATAGGAATGAGTGTTGGATTTTATGAAATGCTTTTTCTGCATCTATTGAGATAATCATTTGATTTTTGTTAGTTTGCTGATATAGTCAATTATGTAAATACTTTTCCTAAAATTGAACCAGCTTTGCATTCCTAGTATAAATCCTACTTGATCATGGTGCATTATCCTGGGAATGATTTTCTGTAATCTCTTTGCTTACATTTTACTTAAGATTTTTGCATCAATATTCATTAGGGAAATTGGTCTATACTTTTCTTTTTCTATTTTTACCCTACCTGGTTTAGGTATCAGCCCTATGTGTCATAAAATAAACTTGGTAGAGCTCCTTCTTTCCCTATTTTTTCAAATATTTTGCATAGTACTGGAAATAATTGTTCTTTAAATGTTTAGTAGAATTCACGTGCACATCCATCTGGCCCTGGACTTTTTTCCTCAGGGAGGTGATTAATAGCTTGTTCTATTTCTTTTTTAAAAATGGGACTATTTAAGTAATTTATTTCTGCTTCTGTTAATATGGGCAAACAATATTTTTATAGACATTCCACCATTTAACTTAGATGATCAATTTATTGATATAAAGTTGTGTAAAATAGCTTCTATTTCCTCTTCATTGGTGGAAAACTCTCCCTTTTAATTTTTGAGACTAACAATTTGATTTTCTTCTTTGTTTTTTTCTAATCAAATTAACTAAAAGTTTATCTATTTTGTTGGTATTTTCATAAAACCAACTCTTAATTTTATTATTAATTCAACAGTTTTCTTACAATTTTATTAATCTCTCCTTTTTTTCAGAATTTCAAATTTGGTATTTAATTGGAGGTTTTTATTTGTTCTTTTTCTAACTTTTTTAGTTGGAAGCCGAATTAACTGATCTTCTCTTTCTCTATTTTATGCAAGTAAGCATGTAGAGATATATAATTTCCCCTCATAACCTCTTTGGCTGTATCCAACAAATTTTGGTATATTGTCTCATTTTTGTCATTCTCTTGGATGATATTATTGATTGTTTCTGTGATTTGTTGTTTCACCCACTCATTCTTTAGAATCAGATTATTTAGTTTCCAACTAATTTTTGGTCTTTTTTCCCCTTGACTTTTATTGTATATAATTTTTAAGCATCATGATCTGGAAAATGCATTTATTATTTTTGCTTTTCTGCATTTATTTAGAGATTTTTATGCCCTATTACATGGTCAGTTTTTATATGCATTCCATGAACTGCTGAAAAAAAAAGTATATTCCTTTCTGTCTCCATTTGATTTTCTCTAAAGGTCTGTCATCCCTAACTTTTCTACGATTCTATTTATCTCCTTAACTTCTTTCTTATTTATTTTGTGGTTTGATACATCTAGTTCTGAGAGAACAAGGTTGAGATATCCCACTAGTATAGTTTTGTTGTCTAATTCTTGCAGCTCTCTTCACTTCTCCTCTAGGAATTTGAATGCTGTAGCACTTGGTACATATATATTTAGTATTGATATTACTTCATTATCTATGGTCACTTTAAGTAGGATGTAGTTTGCTTCCTTATCTCTTTTAATTAGATCTAGTTTTACTTTTGCTTGATCTGAGATCAGGATTGCTATCCCTCCTTTTTTTTTTTTTTTAACTTCAATTAAAGCAGAATAGATTCTGCTCCAGCCTTTTACCTTTACTTTAAATGATTCACTCTGCTTTAAATGCATTTCTTGTAAACAACAAATTGTAGGTTTCTAGCTTTTAATCCAGTCTGCTACCTGCTTCTGTTTTGTGGGAGAATTTATCCAATTCACTTTCACACATAAAATTACCAATTCTGTATTCTTTGCATCTTGTTTTTCATCACTTATTATTTTTTCTTCTCTTTCCCCCTTTCCCTTCTCCCCAGTATTTTGTCACTGATCATCCCTTCCTTCAAACAATCTCCCCCTTTTCAGCCCCTCTCCTTTTCTTAAACCTTTCCCCTATTACTTCTGTTCTGCCTTCTATTAGCTTCTCCATTCCCCTCCTATTTCCCTATCAACTGAGAAAAGCTGCTCCGTGAGAAGCCAAATGTTTCTGATATTCTCTCTTTGAGCCAAATCTGATGAGAGTAAGATTCGTACAGTACTCATCCCTCTCCCCTCTTTCCCTCGATAGGCCATTTTTGCCTTGTCATGAGATGTAATTCATCCCATTTTAATTCTATTTTCCTCTTCTTCCAGTAGAATCACCTTTCCTCCTCTTGTTTCTTTTTTAAATCTTCATAATAAAATCAAATTATACTTGCATCCTCTAAGTATACTCATAACAGAGATACAGATCTCAAGAGTTAAACACATCGTCTTCCTATAGGGATATAACTTTTTTAACTTTTAAAAGAAAGTTGTTTTTCCTTTCCTTTTTACCTTTATATGCTTCTCTTGAGTTCTGATTTTGAAGATAGAAATTGCTTTTCAACTCCAGTGTTTTCATCAGAAATAGATGAAATTTACCTGTTTCCTTGAATGTCTATCTTTTCCCCTGAAAGATGATGCTCAATTTTCATGGACAGTTGATTCTAGGTTGCAATCCAAATTCCTTTGCCTTTCAGAATATCAGATTCAAGGGTCTTCAGTCCTTTAGAATGAAAGCTCCTATGTCCTGGGTAATCCTAATTGTGGTTACTCCATATTTGAATTGTTTCCTTCTGTCTGCTTGCAATATTTTCTCCTTGATTTGATAATTATGAAATTTAGCTAAGATATTCCTTGGTCCCTTTCAGGCGGTGATTGTTATATTCTTTCAACGGTTATTTTACTCTCTGTTTCTACAACATCTGGGCAGTTTTCCTTGATGATTTCCTGAAGGATGATTTCTAGGCTCTTTTTTTCATCATATTTTTCAGGAAGTTCAATAATTCTTAGATTGTCTCTCCTAGTTCTATTTTTCAGGTCAGTTGTTTTTCCAATGAAATATTTTACATTTTCTTCTATTTTTTCTTTTTTCTTTTCTTTTTTTTTTGTTTCATTGATTTTGACAGCAATGGAAATTTCCAGGGGGAATATACACATTAACATTGCTGTTCAAATACCACTACAACTACATTGCAACTATATTGCAACTTAGATTGTAGAATTTCTTGTAACTTGAATTCTTAAACACATAGCCTGCATTATTCTAATTACCTTAACATTATATTAAAACTAATAGTTTTCTTTTTGTTTGAATGAAATTTGTCCTGGATAACTTAATTTTGAACATGAATAGAGAAAATGTTGTTTATCTTTAATTCCCACTCTGACTATAAGTAGGTCCTTGGTGACTTTATTTACTCATAAATGGAATTTAATCTGAGATTAATGGAACATAAATTCTGAGTACTTAATTTGGCATTTAGCTCATATTTATTTTTGACTGCACTTATTTATTTAACAATTTGCATAACATTTATGCCCTTATATGCAAGTTATAGAAGATTATGTTGGGTTTTGATTTGAATTGATGTGTTTATAAATGATAATAGGTTTTCTTGTGGGTTTTTCTTCCATAGCATTTTTCCTTTAGAGCTAAATACAATTGTAATCAGGTTTCCTCCAGCAAGATGTTTTATGAAATTATTTTTCCTATCTAATTGTGTATTTGTATCCTTTCAAATTATATTTTGTCTTAATTTAAACCCCAAATAACACCCCTATAAAGTTTAACACCACTTAATTAATCCCCAGGGTACACATGACTCATCAGCTCATTTTATTACAGATTATCCTAATGATAAACAAAGTCATTAGATGATATACAAATTATAAAGCATCCCATATTTTTATGTACTCAAGACATCCATCAAACCAGTCTGTTCACCATTCCTTCTACTTGCCTTATTATTAATTATTTTTTTGTTGTCTTTTGTATATATGTGTGTTTTGCTGTTTGTTTGTTTGTTTGTTTGTTTTTGTTTTTGTTTTTGTTTTGGTATCCTCAGGACTTATCATAGTGCCAGGCATATACTAATAAATGCTTGTTGACTAATTATCATGTTTTTATATTTTGGGGATTGCCATGTACCTGCTTATACATGAAAAGCATTACCTCTCAGTTCCACCTTTTGAAATCTGCTTATGCTTCAATGCCTAATTTAAATACAACCTCTAAGAAATTGTTCCTATTTCAGCCAGCTGGAAATGATCTTTTTTCTTCTCAAATATTTCATATTATGTTAACCTCTTCTATTCGCTTACTACATTCCATTGTGAGCATTATTATATGTGTATATATCATTCTGCACTGAAGATTATTTTAAAAACTCCTTGAGTTCACTGCTTATAGGTACTTAGTAAATGTTTGTTGAACTATATGTTTTCAATTTTGATTTAGGGTAGTATTTTTTTTTCTGTTCCATAATCATTTTGAAAAATTCTTTGGCTGAAAAATAACAAAAGTCAGATGAAGTGAGACAAAGCCATAGCTATACAAAAATAATATCCTAATAGTTGGTCAATACTATCACCTTTGTACAAAGGCAATATGTATCACCTTTCAAATGATTCATAATTGTACTGGATATGGATACTTTTTACATTGACACAACTGCAAATACTTTACAACTAATTAGAAAATTTTAATGAGCAGGAAATGCTGCAATCACAAGCAATAACCATCTATTTGCATCTGTCAGTGGCAATGAGATTACCAATGAATAGGACTTCTGTAAACTTAATGAAACATCAAAAGAAACTTGTCACCAATAATGAATGTTTGGATATAGCAACCCATTTGCCCATTAAGACATGGAGGCACTGTGATCTGTGCTTTCAGAGAGCTGATTTTAATGGAATCATGAATGTTTAAAAAGTTGTTTTTAAAATGTATTCAACCTGCTGAATCTATGATTTCAACAATGGAAATGTTCTTCCCTATCATGAAGATTTTGACTAGTTAATAAAAAAATTTACATATATATATCTATAGATATATATATATAGATATATATATATCTATATATATATATCTATAGATATATGTAGTTGAATATAGGTAGGGGTGTGTATATACACACATACACACACCCCTACATATATTCAACAGAGGGAAGGTGCTAGCATTAATGGTGAGAGGAAAAATTTCCTTGTAGAAGCTGCATTTTAAATGAAACTTCAAAGGAAGCTAGGAAAGCAAGATAGTGGAGATGAGAAGGGAGAACATCCCGGTCATGGAGGATACTCAGTAAAAATGCAAAGAGTTGGGAGATGGAATGAGTTGTATGAAGAAAAAGAAGGAAGACAGTATCACAGACTAGGTGGGGGTGAATAAATTTTAAGAGACCATTAAACCTACCTCACCCTCCCCCATGGTCTTTTCTCTACGTATTCTGAGTAACCACATGCTCTAGGACCTCCCTGTGTAAACAAACTTGTAATCTCAAAATCTACAAATTTTGTGTTTGTAATAAGATTCCATAAATATCTTTGACTTGCTTTGTTGGGCTGCTAATTCTTGGTATATTCTTAAAAGGAGCACAGTCTGCTCTGAATGTGTGCTTCTCAACTAATCTTAATAATGCTTTTATTTGATTTGGAGACAATTTGAATTCTGAATTTTTTCAAAGATGATACCACCAATTTTCTGCTTGAAGGCAACATCTTCAAGTCAAGAGTAAAAGTGAAAGATGAAAATGCAAAAGGTCCGATAGATTTAGTGATAGGGCAGATGATAAAGTCTGGTGGAGTATGGGGTATGGAGCTTCCCCAACCATAATTGTCATTTTGAATTTAAACAAACACTATACAGATATCCATTACCATAAATATAATAGAAAGAGAGAATTGTACATGAAACTTTGGATCACTATTATTTTCAATTCACTTTTCTTTTAAACATATATTTAGTGTAAAGATTTCAAATTTCTATTTGTGAGTTTTTGGAACTTCTTTCTTTTCTATGCATTAAAAAGTTCCAATAGTTTTTCCTCCCTTCCTCCCTCCCTCCCTCTCTCCCTTCTGCTCTTCTTCCCTCCTTCCATCTTTCCTTCCTTCCTTCCATCTTTCCTTCCTTCCTTCCATCTTTCCTTCCCTCCTTCCATCTTTCCTTCCTTCCTTCCTTCCTTCCTTCCTTCCTTCCTTCCTTCTCTTCCTTTCTTCCTTCTTTTCTTCCTTCCTTCCTTCCTTCTTTTCTTCCTTCCTTCCTTCCTTCCTTCCTTTCTTCTTTCCTTTCTTCCTTCTTTCCTTCCTTTCTTCCTTCCTTCCTTCCTTCCTTCCTTCTTTCCTTTCTTCTTTCTTTCTTTCCTTCTTTCCTTCCTTTCTTCCTTCCTTCCTTCCTTCCTTCTTCCTTTCTTCTTTCTTTCTTTCCTTCTTTCCTTCCTTTCTTCCTTCCTTCCTTCCTTCCTCCTGCCCTTCCTTCCTTCTTCCTTCTTTCCCCTACTCCCTTTCTCTCTCTCCTTTCTTTCCTATCTTCATTCTTCCCTCCTTCCTTCTATTTATCTGTCCATCGCTTCCTTCCTCCCTCCCTCTCTCCATTTCTTCTTTTCTCCCTCTCCATTTCTTCCCTTCTTCTTTCCTTCTTTCCTTTCTCCCTTGCTTCCATCTTACCATCAATAAAAACCTTCCAACTTGCCATCAAAAAAAAAAAAAGAACTTCTTGAGATAGTTCCTAAACAATCATCCTTTTGTCTAAGTGTTTTGTCCTAGAAGCATAAAGTATGAGAGACAATGATTCCATCTCTCAACATTGGGTATTAAAAGAAAAATTAATTGATGATTTTTGAAACTAATTGTCTTTCCACTTATGAATTTGAACCATTTTTTTCAAGACACCCATTTCTCCATCATATGGTTATGTTATGTTTATTTGTAACTTTCTAGGGAATTCTAAAGAATGTCTAATGCATCACTACAGAGACATAGCCAGGTAATATTGCTACTATTTATATTCACATTTCAAATTGATCTTTGGCTAAATCTACATACATTCCCATTGGAGAATTTAGTGGTAAGTTTGAAGAAAAATGGAAAACAGCACAGTAATTGTCAAGCCTAATTGGGCAATTGACAGATGTACAAAGGGCATGAAAGCAGAGCCAAAATATACAGATGTTTCTGTACTAATGCTAGAAGCCTAAACCATTTATTCTGTGAAGCAAATGCTCAGTGACTAATGTATCCTTTGTATAATTGAAATCTCAGAGATCTGGTGGAAGAAGTTTTATCTTTTAGCATGCCATGGTATGAAGCTGAAATACTATGTGGAAAGATAGGCACAGATATAACAAGCATTAAATATGAACAATATAAATAGTGAGGAGGCAAATGTTTTCTTTGGGGGAAAATCTATATGAAAATTAAATAATACGAATATGTGGATTATAGTAGGGTTGTTTGTTGTTTAGTCATGTACAACTCTTCACAACCCCTTATGAGACTTTATTGGCAAAGATAATGGAACGGTTTGACATTTCTTATTCCAGCTTATTTTAAGGATGAGGAAACTGAGGCAAATAAGATTAAGTGATTTGGCCAGTCACACACTTAGTAAGAATCTGACATGAAATTTGAACTCAAGAATATGGGTCTTCCTGATTCCAGTTTAAGCGCTCTATCTACTGAATCACCTAACTCCACCTTTTTAAATTTCTCCTGAATATATATTGAATGTACATAATTATTTGAATATTCATTTCCATATTAGAGTGTAAACTTGAGCACAAAGATATTTTCACTTTTTTATATTCTTTACACATAGAATGATGTTAATAAATGTTTGTTGATTTGACTTGATAGTTATAAATTCCAGTCTCTCTATCATTCATAGGATCAAATGAAAATTCCTCAATTTGTCTTATAAATGTTTTCTCCCTCATGTTCTTTCCTAAATTTTCCTGTATTTTGACCTCTAACTTCATCATTCTATAGACTGTGTATTTGTCTGTTTTTTGCTTCTTGCATATGATGCTCCATCTTCTATTCCCATGTTTTTGCATTTACTTGTCCTTCTGAATGAAAAGCTCTTCCTCATAACTTTCTACTCTTAGAATTCATTTCTTCCTCCTGTAGGAAAATGTTCTTGTACCTTCCAGTTATTATTGTTCCCCTGTAGTACTTCCTTTTATCTATATCATATATTTTATATGTACTGATTTATACATACCTTTTCTTTTTCATTAGATCTTAGAATCCTTGAGAAAAGTGACATTTTTCCCCTCAAGAATTTTTCACAATGCCTGATGAATAAAAATAGCTTAGTAAAGGTTTGCTAAATTAATTTTGTTTTTTTCTATTAATAATATCAGCATTGGTCTTTTCTATTTACTCCTTTTAAAATATTATTAAAATTCAGTCATCATGACTTTAAAATATTTGTTATAACTAGCCTAGATTTTCTCTTGTATATCTCCGATAAAATCCAGTTGCTTATGTTAAGTTCATATTTTTTGAGTGCCTTTCTGCTTCCTCAGGAAGCAATTTAGCTTTTATTTGATCCTTCTATACTATTTATCATTTCATCATTTTAATTTAGCACTTATTATCTCAGAGTTGGACTTGCAAAGAATCTTTCTAACTATTCCCTTTAACTTCAGTTTTTGCTTTCCAACAATCAATGTTATTACAATGAATTCAGGTTGATATTCACGGTCTGTTCAACATGTTTACCTGTTTATATTTATTTAGAATAATCCAGAGCATAATTTTAAAATATTCCTTTTACGGGAAAGGGACCTGTATGTGCACGAATGTTTGTGGCAGCCCTCTTTGTAGTGGCTAGAAACTGGAAACTGAGTGGTTGCCCATCAGTTGGAGAATGGCTGAATAAATTGTGGTATATGAATATTATGGAATATTATTGTTCTGTAAGAAATGACCAACAGGATGATTTCAGAAAGGCCTGGAGAGACTTACATGAACTGATGCTGAGTGAAACGAGCAGAACCAGGAGATCATTATATACTTCAACAACAATGCTATATGATGACCAGTTCTGATGGACCTGGCCATCCTCAGCAATGAGATCAACCAAATCATTTCCAATGGAGCAGTAATGAACTGAACCAGCTATGCCCAGAGAAAGAACTCTGGGAGATGACTAAAAACCATTACATTGAATTCCCAATCCCTATATTTATGCCCATCGGCATTTTTTATTTCCTTCACAAGCTAATTGTACAATATTTCAGAGCCTGATTCTTTTTGTACAGCAAAAATAACAGTTTGGTCATGTATAAAAAAATTCCTTTTACTAATGTCAATTACAAATATTAAAACTTCCAATAACATTCATTTTTAAAAGGAAAAAAGTTCAAACTCCTTAGATTTTTAGTCAATAATTTATGAAATGTGGTCTAAATCTACTTTTCAACTCTGAACACATTCTCTTTCCTTCCCTCCCTTCCTTTATTTCCATCTTCTTTCCTCCCTCCCTTTCTCTCTCTCCCCCTCTCCCTCTCTCTCTCTGCCTCTCTCCCTTCTTAACTTCCTTCCTTCCCTTCTCTCTCTCTCTCTCTCTCTCTCTCTCTCCCCCCCCCCCCCCCGCCCCCCCCTCCATCCCCTCTCTCTTCCCTTCTTTCTCTCCCCCTCCCCCTCTCTCCTCCCCTCTCTCTGTCTCTCTTTCCCTCTATTTGTCTCTGTCTCCGTTTCTGTCTTTGCTTGTCTATCTGTCTCTCTCTGTATACATACATATATGCATACATACACACACATATATAGGGAGAGAGAGATACACATATCATACATACACACACAACTAAACCATTTGTGTGTGTGTGTTTCTAGTACGTGTGTGGTTCCAGTATGTGTGAGTATTTCTAGTATGAATTCTCTGTTATATAGGCATGGCAAAGTGCAGACTCCTTAAATATGGAAGTCTTCCTTAGTCCTTCTAATGAATCTTTGTTCATTCTGTAGTCTCTAAAGAGATTGCTTTCTTTCTTGTTCCTTTTTCCTTTTAATTTACCTCAATCCTCTCCATACCTCAAGTCCTAGCTAATGTTTCTCTTCTAGCTATGCTGGCCTAAATATTTTTCTAATCCATTTTGAACTCCCCATCTTTCTTAAATCCCTTTTTGCCTATTCTGTAAATTTTGTACTTAATCATATTGGAGAAGCCTCAAATGTAATTTCTTCAATATAATTTTTCAATATGAAGGGTAACTATTGGATTAAGTTATTTTTTTGGTTACCTCATCTTTAAAATCAGGATAATTTAAAGATAACCCTTCTTTGGAAATATAAAGTTTCACATAAAGATCATGTTCTTATTGCTAAAATGATGGTGGGGGAGTGAAATTGTGAATTGAATAATGACATTGATCATGCCTGATCAGCATAAGGTTAATGTTAGTAATTCAGCTTTAGCAAAGAAAAGATATATCAAATAGTCTGAACAGAAATTTGATATAAATTCTATATTATTGCCATTAATCTCTTTATATTCTATATATGTTTATATCCTCATCTACAAAATGAGAATAAGCTAGATAGGTGGTATGTACATTTTTGTGACTATTTTAGTGTATTTTGATTTCTAAGAGTCTGTATTTTCTGGAATAAGGTAGATATTATTCATAATATTTTAAACTATTGTAGTGAAATTTGTTCCTTTTATAAGATTTTGTTTTCTTTGTCTGGCTCTATTTTCTCATCAATAGAGGAAATTTTAGGATGGAAAATCCCTTTACCAATGAAGACTGGCTGTTGTTTTCTCACTTAAAATCTTGCATTATTACTGACTGGTATATTGAAAATTTAAATTACTTGACCTTCTGCCACATAGGAAAAGAATTTGAAAACACAGGAGTCTTCCTAATTAAGTCCAATCTTTTAATCACCTTGCCATGTTGACTATTCTTAAGCATTTGTGATCTAAATATATGTAAGTGCTAAATAAGTCTATGTATATATATATTCACATTCATACACATATATTGGATTTTTATGTGTATCTATCTATGTATGTGTGCACATACCCACACACATAAACATACACATAGACCCAGATAAATTATTCTTATACAGTAATATGTTCTTCATTGTATAGCTACAGTATTTTAGTTGCATTCTGGGTTAAATAACTTTTGTGAGCTAATATGTAAGCCTAACTTCAATCGCATTATAGGAAATTCATGTAATATGTGTTCTAAAATAGCTACCTGAAATTACTATATGAAAAACAATTAATGATACTATATAATAAGTACCAAATATACACAGTATATGTGTGTACAGGTTGGCTATCAGTGGGACAAGATTCCAACATGTTTTATTCTCAAAATTTTCTTTAATTACATGTTGATAAATAGCATAGAAAGGGAAAATGGCAGACTTGATTATGTAATACAGAAAAATTGTTAGTTTATGTAGATCAATAATCAGTCTTAGTTTATTTTGTGCCTTCCAAGTTCATAAATATTTTTACAGTTTTAACTTTTTAATTGACATATATATCTTTATATCATCACCACCAGTTAATTATCCCTTTTAAGAAAAATACTTTTAAAAACTTAAAAATGTACACTTCATTTCAATCTGATAGTTTATATAATTTAACTTAATAATTTTAAATGTCTACTATATACAAAATAGGCAGTTAAGTGGCAGAGCAGATAGAACATTGAGTCAGGAAGAATCACTTAATCCCCTTTACTTCAGTTTCCTCTATTGTAAAATGAGTTGGAGAAAAAAAATGGCAAATCAAACTAATATCTTTGCTAAGAAAACCCCAAATGGGGTTACATAGAATCACATCTGATATAAATAACTGAACATCAACAATATATGGAACACTGTGCTAGGTAATAAGAGAGTTACAGAGTTTGATAACTTTTCCTTATCTCATGGAACATATAATCAAGTGGAAAATAAGTCACAAATAGTTAGTCAACAAAGATTTATAAAGCACTTTTTTTTTTCTTCCTAGGCATGATCCTGAGTTTTGGGTATATAAATAAAATAAAAACAAATAAAACAAAACATACTCACTAGCCTCAAGAAATACACATTCTAATAAGAAAAACAACACATACACACACACATACATATGCATGCATACATGTGTGTGTATGAGAAAGGTAATTCCAGAAGTAGGTACTAGTAGCAGGAGGGATATAGGATAAAAAAAATAATAAAGAATAATAAAAGGTGAGATTTGAGTTGATTCTTGAATAAAGATAAAAAAAATATGGAGGCAGAAGAGAGAGGGAGAGTATTCTATGCATGAAGGACAGTCACCACAAAGGTGTCGAGTCAGGATACAGAAGATTGCACAAGGAAAAGTAAGAAGATCAGTATGGTACCTTTGTATATTATAAAGTTTAATTATAATCATACTATATGATATTATAATATTACAGGGCAAGAATATCAGGTAGTTAATGCACTGGGGGGAGGGGAAAGACAGCCTTAAGGCAGGGATATTTACATTCAAATATTATCTCAGACACATTAGATGTGTGACTCACATATCATAACTTATACTCTCAGTGTCCCCAGGGAATTCTCTTTACCTTAAATTGTAGAGCATTGTTGATTTTCATTGGTTAAAAAAGCTTCCTTATTGTGTCTTCCTCTACTTCAACTATATCACAAATCTGGTCCAAAAAGCTATATTAGGGAGGTTTGAAAAAATAAGTTGGTAATTAAAGAATTAGTAGGATTCATCAAAAATAGAGGGAGCAAATATTATGCACACAACTTTATCAAATTCAAAGAAGTAGGAGAGCTAGAATAATTTCAGGGAACAGAGAATAGTCCCATTTAGCTACCACATATGTGTGTAGGACAATAATGTGTGATCAATCTGGAAAATTAGGTGACATCACTAATATAGAATGTTCTGAATATAAGGCATGAGACTTTATCTTTACTTGTATTTTTTGATAAGAACCACTGAGGATTTGAAAGCAGATTTGTGTGTACTGAAGAATATTCTGCTAATAGTATAAAGAATATATTATATTGATGAATGTAGAGATGGAATGATAAGGAGAATTGAAATGTCCAGAATAGCTCTCTGGAGGTCCTCAGGATTAGCCTGAGTCGTTGGTCTTAGTGGAGGAGTGAAGGAGACAAGAGAGCTACCACATAGCTGGTCAAAGATGGAGTATGGAATCTGACAACTTCTCTTGTGTCTGTGGCTTAGAGCTGTGACTGAGAGAGCTATGGCAGAGAAGCCTCTGTGTTCCTCCCTCAGCCCTTAAATATTTCAGTATGATTATGTTACTACCCCACACTGAGCATGTGCCAGCTATAGAACATTACATCATTATATCACATTAAGTATCACACTAAGTATGTACTTAGCTAGAGAATCATTATCTCATCAATCATACTGAGTCTTAAGTATACTTTTTCAGAGGTCGAGCTCTCTACAGAGGATGGGGTGTATGTGTGAATGTGTGTGTGTGTGTGTGTGTGTACCACTTTTATATAGTGATTTATGGTTGGCAAAGTCCTTTATATATACAATTTAATTTGATCCTTGCAATATCCTTATGACAAAGGTGTTATAATTTCTATTTTATAAATGAGAAAACAGTGCTTTACTCTTCAAGGTCACACAGTCAACTAAGGTTTGAAATCTAGTATTTACCTCTTCAAATCTGCACAGTTCCACACTTTCTTTGATGGCTGTAGCAGTGGGATGAGTTGATTTCTTATTTGGTGTATCTGATAATTTTAATTACTATTGTTACATGATTTTCTCTAGAGAAGGAAAAAATTTTCCCTAATATTGAGATATTAGGATGGGCAGCAATAACAATTGATTAAAGGTAGGGGTACATATGTCTGTGTGTGTGTGTTTGTAAGAGGGTGAGACAGAGACAGACCCACAGGCAGAGAGATTGAATTTATATATTTGTGAATACACAAGATCTATTATTTATTAGCAAAGGAAAAAATCAGAATGGAAATTCTCTATATCAGTAATGAAGACCTTGGCAAACATTGTTTAACTTGATTCATACATTCTAGGTGGTTTTAGGAGGCTACATAGAAGTTAAAAGGTTTTCCTAGGATCATACAACTAGTAAGATTCAGAGTAAGAATATGAATCCAGGTATTCCCAGGTCCAAGCCCAGTATACTATATCATATTTCTTTAGCAGTAGTAAAGGAACTGATAATAAATTTCACTAGCCAGAGGTAAGACTGATAAGAAGGAGAAATTCTATGGCCTTACCCATTTTCCAAATAACTACCAGCAAATTGTAGCAACTAAGATATAACAATTGCAACTGTCTTTGAAATCCATAGGGCTTATTCTTGATATTGACTTGTAGATGACAGTCTAATAGCTAAATATGGAAAGATTTTAGAAGCTTAGTAATTACTAGTTTTCACATTTAGTTGTCTCCACAGAATTCTTGAACTCTGTGGAGTTACATTTCTATTAGATTGTTAGAAATTATTTGTATTGTTATTGATAGATCTCAATGGATTGTATGCTATAGAAGGGTAAAAAATATATCCCTTTGACCACAACTCATAGCATAATCCTAGCATAAAGTAGGAAAGGTAAATAAATGTTTGAGGAATTAATGATCATGTGACTCCTGATTGTATCTGTTTTAGATGAATAGGAAAAACTGAGACAATAAAAAGCTTTTTTTGTGTATACATATATGTAAACATGTGCACATATCATCTGTCTCTATAAAGACTTCTGTGCATTTATGGGCTAGGGAGTGGATTTCCTGATTACACAGGCACAGAGAACAGTCACGTGAAGAAATCCCCTCTGCCAGAGTATGTTACATCTTCTCTGAAATGGTAATCTTAGAGAATTGCCTAGAATATTGAGAGATCAGGTGATTTTCCCAGATTGACAGTATATGTCAGAAGTAGGACTTAACCACTGTGGCTTCTAGGACACATACACACACACACACACATACATACATATACGCATGTACACACATACACACATGCATGCACATACATTGTAGCATGGCTTCTTTTTGAAGTCATATAGGCTCTTTTTGATCATTGCTATTACTTTTGCTATCTCATGAGAGTAATAATAGAATACCAAAAATATCACTTTACCTTCATATAACTTTTTCAAAGCAATTTTGTGTGTAATACTTCAGTTGCTCTTCATGATTCTGTTAGGGCAAGTGTTATTTTTCCCATTTATTATATATGCAAACTGATAAAGATTTTAAGCAATTTGTACATTGTGACAATTTACTGGCAGAGCTAGGATTAAAAAATAGAGTTTTCACTTTCTAGACTGGTGGGTTTTCTAGTGCATTGTATTCAAAGATACTTGATATAATTGTAATTATTATGCTATTTCTAGCTTAAAATGGAATAGAGCCTTTGGCTAACACTACCAGTAAATGTGAATATAAATATCGAATATTTATTTTCCTCAAAATTTAAATATTGTAATTATAAAGATATTTTCTCAAGATTTTTTCCAACTGTCATAACCTATACATTTGAATATGTTCCTATCTCTGAACAAAAATGCCTGAGTGTTTTAATTGCAATTTTTCCATTTCAGAATTTGAGGATTAATATAAAATTGTTTGTTTCTCCTCATATTTTTTAATCATTATTTTGTAAAAGAATATTTAAAACCTATGGTTTATTTGCTGTCTCCATACAGTCCATGTCTACAGAAGCCAAAAATTTTGTTGCTTCTCTGACTAGACATCTTTGTTATGGCCTGTGTTGAAATAGAATGAAAAATATGGTATAGAATGAGTTTTGAATATCTTAACTATCTGAATATTGTAAAGATTTTTTTTTTAACAAGGCTTTAGTAAGTGCTAACTATGTACCAGGTAGTATGCTAAGAAGTTTATAAATATCATGTCATTTTACCTTCACAATACCACTGTGAGGTAGGTACTGCTATTATTTCCATTTTACAAAAGAGGGAATGAAGATAGAGAGGGGTTAAATGATTTGACCAGGTTCCCATAGCTGGTAAAATTTTGAAGTCAAATTTAAACTCGGATTTTACTGTCTCCAACTTCAGGATTCTAGCCATTGTGCTACCTTTGCATCTCTAATGAAGAAGACTAAGGTCTTCTCTTATTTTGTTAACTGTCTCTCACAATAGCATTAACTGAGAACAAATCATTCCATTAAAGAGTTAGAAAGACCTTAACACATTTTGCACATAACACATAATCTGAATTAATTCTCATAATAGCGCTGTGAGATAAATTTCATAATTCTTATTTCCATTTTATTTAAATGTACATCTCAAAAAGCTTTTTGTAGAAAGAAACAACTGAGATTGGAATTCAGACCTGCTAATTCTAGTGTCTTTTCTATTAATCTACCTTTGAGGTTTTTATTCCTGCAAAGAACTTCTCACATTTTTTACAATTCAATAAGCATTATTAACAAATAAAATCAAATTAACAATGAGATTTTCATTTTTTATAACTTTTCATATATATCAACTTTTAAAAGAAATAGATCAAAGCATCTAATGCCAATTTGAAAGCTATTACAATAAAATTTCCTATTGTTTTCTCTCAAAATGGACAGTATTTATCATCCAAATAAACAGACTTATTGATGTTTTAATATTGGTATTTTGACTCAAATCTCTTCATTAATGTGGCAGCAGCTTCCTATGTCAGCTTTTCCCTTTTCTCCTTTCTGTCTCAGCATTTATCAAGGAGGTCAAATAAATTTATCATTAAAAAATTGAGCTCAAGAAAGAAATCAAGCAAGGGAAGGGTACTCATTTATTAGCTGTTGCATGAAAATGCTGTTGTGTACAAGATTTTTTTTCTTTTTTGAGTTTCATTTTTCTTCTTAAAATGTCAAGAAGATTACATTTTTCTTTTCAGTCCATATGAATTCTCTCACAGCATGAAACACAATAAGAGTTGAACACAAAATATTCCTTATTTTTATTTTACTTTTAAGTTTCAGTTCCTAAATTATATTTTCCATAGATGGCAGAATCTATCTAAATAAAAATGATGTATATATGACTATCATGCCATTATCATCTTCCTTAGGATCATTTGCAATTCTGTTAAGTTGTGAAAGAATATTAGAAGTCACTTTTTCAAATTATTTGCCGAAAGCTTACCCTTATATTCTGAAAAAAAAATCTTAAAATTTCACTGGATACCAGTATTGTTGAGCATTAATTCATTTACTAGGCTTTCATAATTTTCAATAAATTATTGGTGCCATTTTTTAAAAGTTCTGATCTTAAAATTAAAAATGAAATAAAAAGTTTTTACATGAAATCACAAATCTCTATTATGAATAATTTTCTTTTAAAAATAAGATATAATAGTATAATCAGAGGCTAAAAACTTAAGTTCCATAAGACTTTTCTCAGTAGTGAAATTTGATTACTCAATGCTCTGAATCTCTTTAAGGGACAGAGATGTTCAGGGAGATTGCTTGGGAGAGGAGAAATCTAAGTGTCTGACATAGCTTCAAAAGAGAAGATGCATGATTCCAGATTCTCTTTAGGAAGAGGTGCTTGAAGGGAATGAAGAATTCTGGGAAAAAGCCAATGTTTACAGAATCCAGCAGCTCACATGTCCTTGTTCAGAGCTTACTACACTTTGGGGAATTTCTCTTTAGGTGAAACATGAAAATTTTTCTTGCTTGATTAAGCTATCTTTCTCCCTGTGGGAAAGATCATGTAGTCATTTATAGTCCATATAGTTTTACTTATAAAACTTCTTTGATTGCTTTTTGCTATCAGATAGGATACATTTGTTATTTGTTGTTCTTTATGTGTGGTCTTTGTACAACTGGAATGTGGTAGAAAGGGAGTCAAGTCTTGAGAAACTCCTTCCTCATAAAGGAGTAGCAACATAGACCTAAACTGATTTCCCTGTAAACTATCAAAATTTGGGGGAGTAGAGAAATGCAATTTTTGTATGATAAATCCTAAGAAGAACTGACTAACTAGCCTTTTTGCCCCAGTATCCTGGTTTCTCCCCTGGCAGGAAAAAGGTTAGCAGAATAGTCTCTGGAAAATATCTTTATACCTCTATGTAGGTTACATGAAGACAAACCTGTATAGACACACATAACTTATGTGGGCAACACTCATAGTTACACATATATAATCATACATCTCCTACAATAATAATAGTGAGCACTTTATGATAGTAAATGTAGGCATGCAAATTATGTTATCTCATTTAATCTTCATGAAAAGCCTGTGAAGGTGCTGTCATTATCACTAATTTATAGGTGACATAACAGAGCCTGCAAAAGATTAAATGGCTTGCCTAGAATCCTATAACTCATAGTGTTTTTAAGCTGTATTTAGACTTAGGTCCTTCTATTTCTTATGTAGTTGTGTGCTTTTCAAGATTTCAGAACAACAGGCAGTCTGAAGATGAGTCAGAGCAGAAATCCATCTTCATTGAAAGAAGAAATTGCCTTTCATTTGGAATTTCCCAAACCAATAAAATCAATACTGCTTCGCTAACTAACACTGGACATAGATGTTTATTTCTTAGCATAAAATAATTACCATTTATAAAGGACTTGCCACGTGCAGGCAGTTTTATAATTTATTTTAAAATTTTATCTTGTTTCAACTTCACTACAGCCCTGAGAGGTAGGTACCATTATTATTCCCATTTTAAAAGTGATGAAACAAGGTTCCTCTAATCAAACAAGATCGAAATATCTTCCCCAGGTCACAAATGTCTGTGGCTGGATGCCTGAATCCAAGTATCCAAGTATTCTTCCTCCATTCCTTCCTCTTTCCCTCCCTCCCTCCATCTCTCTCCCTCTCGTCCTCTCTCTGTCTCTATCTCTGTCCCTCTCTCTCTTTCTTTCTCTCTGTCTCTGTCTCTGTCTTTCTTTTCTTCTCCCTCACCCTTTCCCTTTATCTTTCTCTATTTGTTTCTCAGTCTCTCTCATTTATCTATGCAATTGGAATACAATATTATTATTATTATTATTATTATTATTTTGCTGAGGCAATTGGGGTGAAGTGACTTGCCCAGGATCACACAGCTAGAAAATTTTAAGTGTCTAAGGTCAGATTTGAACTCAGGTCCTCCTGACTTTAGGACTGGTGCTCTCTCCACTGTACCACCTAGCTGCCCCTACAATCTTAATTTAATAGTTAATTTAATAGTGGTTCTTTTTACCATTTTAATTAGGGTCTATTATATTACTAGGATGCGATATTTATTATTTAATGAAATAATTACTATACTATTTATTGTAATGAAAGTATAGGACTAAAGTCTTCTCTAAGCTATGCCCCATACAGTGTAAACTCTAACCTATAATAACAAGATGAAAAGAGAGATAAGAAAGTTTATCTGCCATCTGAAAACTATTTTAGTTGGGTAGAAGATGGCCAACACCATATTGGATGTAGTATATTATTTTTTTTCTGAAATCATTTGCTAATAATAAGAGAACTTTTGATCTTCATCAATTAATGGAATAACTACATTAGGACAAATACGCTTCTTTGAAGTATCAAAAAATGAAGTATGAGAAATATATCTAATTTGCACTAAGAATTCTTATGAAATATTCTCACAAAGGCAATTTCATATTAACAATAGTTATAATTTCAAAATTTTCATAAACCTGTATAGAACTCAGGTTATGCTATGTTATTGATAATAGACTAATTCAATTGATATATATGTATATAATGATATGCATTAATGCATATTATGATTTTTCAACTAGAGACCAACATTTAATGTAAATTAGGTGCTCTTGGGAAACCAAGCCACGAAGTTACTGAAAAATATAAGAACATTTCTATTGTTATGTCACACATTTGATATGATCCCAGGATATGGGCTGGGAATAGTGTTAAAATGAAACTCCATGATATTTTTATTTCTTTTCTTTTCTTTTTTTTATTTTCCTCTCCTAAGAGGAACTAATATGAAACTAACACTCTTTATTATTCACAATTCATTAAGATAACATATGTAAAAAGCAAATTGAAACAATGACCTATTATAACTATAAATATTTTTCTAACAACTTTATTTATTTTTAATATACATTGCTTTATGAATCATGTTGGGAGAGACAAATCAGAGCAAAAGGGAAAAACCATGGGGGAGATTAAAAAAACAGAACAAAGAAGTGTCCATAGCATGTGTTGATTTACATTCAGTCTCCTTAGTTCTTTTATTTATTTATTTATTTATTTTATTTTTTTTTTGTTATTTTCTTTTGAAAGTCTATTGGAATTGCTTTGGATCATTGAACCACTGAGAAGAACAAAGAATTTCATTACATATTCTTGCTATTATTCATGTAAATCTTTCCAGGTCTTTCTGAAATCAGCTTGTTCTTTTTTTTTTTTTTTTTTTTTTTTTTTTTTATAGAACAATAAAATTTCATTACGTTCATGTACCACAACTTGTTCAGCTATTCCCCAATCGATAGACATACACTCTTTTTCCAATTCTTTGCTACCACAAAATCAGCTGCTACAAACATTTTTGATCATGTAGCTCCTTTCACCTCCCTTAAAATTTCTTTAGGGTACAGATCCAGTAATGGCCCTATTGGGTCAAAGGGATGCACAATTTTATTGCACTTTGGTCACAGTTTCAATTTGCTTTCCAGAATGGTTGGATCATGTCATAACTCCAACAACAATGTATTAGTGTCTTTCCCTCCATTCCATCCAGTTCTCCCACATTCCTTCCAACATTTATCTTTATCTTTTCTTGTCATTTTAGCTAATCTAAGATTTGTGAGGTGATACCTCAGAGTTGTTTTAATTTGTTTTTTAAATACTAATTTAGAGCATTTTTTCATATAACTATAGATGGCTTTAATTTCACCATCTGAATATTGTCTATTGACATCCTTTGACCCTTTATCAATTTATCAATTGAGGAATGACTTGTATTCTTATAAGGTTTTTTTTTTGTTTGTTTGTTTGTTTTTCTGAGGCAACTGGGGTTAAGTGACATACCTAGGATCACACAGCTAGGAAGTGTTAAGTGTATTCTAATAAATTTGGCACAGTTCTTTATGTATTTTAGAAATGAGACATTTGTCAGAAATACTGGCTGTAAAGATTTTTTTCCCACCTTTGTACTTCCCTTTTTTTTTTTTTTTTTTTTTTTTTTTTTTTTTTTTTTTTTTTTTTTTTTTTTTTTTTTTTTTTTTTTTTTTTTTTTTTTTTTTTTTTTTAAATAGCCTTTTATTTACAGGTTATATGCATGGGTAACTTTACAGCATTAACAATTGCCAAACCTCTTGTTCCAATGTACTTCCCTTTTAATCTTGTTTTTGCAGGGTTTCATTTGTCCAAAACCTTTTTAATTTAATGTAATCAAAGTTGTCCATTTTGATTTTCAAAATGTTTTCTAGCTCTTCTTTGGTCGGTCATAAATCCCTCTCTTCTCCAAAGATCTAATAGTAGATTATCCTTTGCTCTCCAAATTTGTTTATGGTATTGTCTTTTATGATCAAATCATGTATCCATTTTGACCTTATTTTGGTATGAAATGTGAGATGTAAGTCTATATCAAGTTTTTGATATTATTTCCCAGCAATTTTTGTCAAACACTGACTTCTTATTCCAGCAGCTGAAGTGTGGGGATTTATCAAATACTAGATTACTACAGGCCTTGATTATTGTGTCATGTTGATCTAATCCATTCCACTGATTCACCATTCTAGTTCTTTACTAATACCAAATGGTTTTGATGACTGTTGCCTTAAAATATAGTTTTAGATCTGGTGGTAAGCCACCAACCTTTGCATTTCTTTTTATTAATTCCCTTAATATTTTTGATCTTTTGTTCTTCCAGTTTAATTTTATTATTTTTTTCTTGTTCTATGAAAATTGTTTTTGGCAGTTTGGATGATGTGGCATTGAACAAGTAGACCAATTTAGGCAGAATTGTCATTTTTATTATATTAACTCAGCCTACCCATGAGCCATTGATATTTTTCCAGTTGGTTAGAACAGACTTTATCGGTGTGAGAAGTGTTTTTTAATTGTGGTCATTTAGTTCTTGGATTTGTCTTGGCAGTATACCCCTAAATATTTTATTTTGTTGCAATAATTTTAAATGAAATTTCTCTTTCTATCTTTTGCTGATGGATTTTGTCAGTAATATATAGAAATGGTGGTGATTTGTGTGGGTTTATTTTGTATCCTGCAACTTTGTTAAAGTTATTAATTGCTTCAAGTAAGATTTTTGGACGTTTTTCTAGGATTCTCTAAGAACATCTTCATATTACCTGCAAAAAGTGATAGTTTTATTTCCTTATTACATATTCTAATTCATTTAATTTCTTTTTCTTTTCTTATTGCTAAAGCTCACTAGTTTCTAGTACAATGTTGAATAATAGTGCTGATAATGGGCATCCCTGTTTCAGCCCTGATATTACTGGGAATGCATTCAGTGTCTCTCCAATATAAATGTTTGCTGTTATATTTAGATATATAAATATTTTTAAATAACATTTAACTTATAAATTTTTAAAACAGGTTTTCTATTTATCCCCCATGTGCCCTTTTCCATAGTTTTTTTTTTTTTGTTTTACTACTCTCATTGTCATATTTGTAGATGTCTTCCTTCATTTTATATAGTTGCATTAAATTCAAACATTGATATTATTCATGATGAATATATATTTCCAGTTTTACATAATTACAAAAATTTATTTGAATTATACATTTATTTTTTAACTTTAAGGTAATATTTTATGTCATAGTCTCTATAAATTTTTATTATTTTTGTTTTTCAACATTTTTTTTGGAATGTTCTCCAAAACAAATCTACCATTAAAAAAAATTTCATCAGCAAAATGTGAATGTATTTTGTTTCTCCAAAAGTTTGGAAAGTTTTTGAAGAGTATTATAGGTTCCTCATTCTTTTGAATTATACATGTGTATATATATATATATATATATATATATATATATATGTATACACACACACACACACACACACACATATATATATATATATATATTGCTTGTAACTTTGGTCAAGTGATTATTTGTAATTCAGGTATAACTCTGAGGCTAAATTTTCATTTCATTGTCCATATGGAGAATAGGTATCTCTCATAAATAATTTTGTATATAGGTGTGTATAAATGTATGTATGTGTGCAAAGATATTGACTATATGAAATAATTATTGATATATTGCTGTGAAACATTTTTCTCAAATTTAATTTTTGAATGTCATTTATTTCCATTGAATAGTTTTTATTCATTTTTATGTAATCAAATTCTTTTACATTACTCACAAGATTGTTTTTTGATTGGCATACAAAAATTAAATTTCCACAGATGAGAGAGTTAGATAATCATCTTCTTTTCTAATTTTTTAATGAATCTTTTTTGTGTTTAAAGGTATGTTCCCAATGAAATTTATTATGACCTACAATATAGTGAGGCCAATGAAATCTTATTATTCTTTTTTGTGATTTTATTTTTCATTTACAAAACATGCATGGGCAATTTTTCAACACTGACTCCTGAAAAACGTTCTATTCCAAATTTTTCCCTTCTCCCCCACCCCCTCTCTTAGATGGCAGATATTCCAATACATGTTAAAATATGTTAAATCAAATATATGTATACATATGCATACAGATATCTTCCTGGTCAAGAAAAATTGGATCTAAAAAAAACCTGAGAAGGAAATAAAAAATGCAAGCAAACAACATCAGAAAGAATGAAAATGCTATGTTGTGGTCCAAACTCAGTTTCCACAGTACTTTCTATGGTTGTAGATGGCTCTCTTCATTACTGAACAATTGAAACTGATCTGAATCAATTCATTGTTGAAGAGAGCCATGTCCATCAGAATTGATAATCTTATAATCTTGTTGCCATGTACAATGATCTCCTGGTTCTGCTCATTTCATTTAGCATTAGTTCATGTAAGTCTCTCCAGGCCTCTCTGAAATCATTCTGTTGGTCACTTCTTACACAAAAATAATATTCCATAACATTTATATACCATAATTTATTCAACCATTCTCCAATTGATGGGCATGCATTCAGTTTCCAGTTTCTGGAGACTACAAAAAGGGCTGCCACAAACATCTTTGCAAATATAGGTCCCCTTTCCTCCTTTAAGATCTCTTTGGAATATAAGCCCAGAAGTAACACTGCTGGGTCAAAGGGTATGCACAGTTTGATAACATTGGGAGCATAGTTCCAAATTGCTCTGCATAATGGTTGAATCCATATATAGCTTCAGCAATAAAGTATCACTGTCCCAGTTTTCCCATCCCCTCCAACATTTGTAATTATCTTTTCTTATCATGTTAGACAATCTGAGAGGTGAGTAGTGGTATCTCAGAGTTGTTTGAATTTGCATTTTTCTGATCAATAGTGAGCACCTTTTCATATGACTAGAAATAGTTTCAATTTCTTCATCTGAAATTTGTTCATATTCTTTGACAATTTATTAATTGAAGAATGGTTTGTTATAAATTTGAGTCAGTTATCTATATATTTTGGAAATGAGGCCTTTATCAGAACCTTTGAATGTAAAAAATTTCCTGTTTATTGCTTCCCTTCTAATCTTGTCTGCATTAGTTTTGTTTGTACAAAAACTTTTTTAACTTAATATAATCAAAATGACCTATTTTGTGATCAATAATGATCTCTAGTTCTTCTTTGGTCACAAATTCCTTCCTCCTCTATAGGTCTGAGAGGTAAACTATCCTATGTTATGCTAATTTATTTGTAATACCATTCTTTATGTTTAGATCACGCACCCATTTTGACTTTATCTTGATATACATTGTTCAATGTGGGTCAATGCCTAGTTTCTGCCATACTAGTTTTCATTTTTCCCAGCAGTTTTTTTTCAAATAGTATCCCCAAAGCTGGGTTCTTAGGGTTTGTCAAATACTAGATTGCTATAAATATTCACTATTTTGTCCTGTGAACCACTGATCAACTAGTCTATTTCTTAGCCAGTATCAAATGGTTTTGATGACCACTAGTTCATGATATAGTTTTAGATCTGGTTACAACTAGGCCACCTGTACTTGATTCTTTTTCATTAATTCCCTTGAAATTCTTGACATTTTGTTCTTCCAGATGAATTTTGTTGTTATTTTTATAGTCAGTAAAATAGTTTCTTGCAAGTTTGATTGGTATTGCACTAAATAAATAGATTAGTTTATGTAATCATTGTTATTATATTTTCTTGACCTATCCAAGAACATTTGATATTTTTCCAATTGTTTAGATCTGACTTTATTTGTGTGGAAAGTGTTTTGCAGTTTTCTTTATATAGTTCCTGACTTTCCCTTGGCAGATAGATTCCCAAATATTTTATACTATTGATGGTTGTTTTAAATGGAATTTCTCTTTGTATATCTTGCTGCTGGATTTTGTTAGTGATGTATATTTTGTATCCTGCAACTTTGCGAAAGTTGTGAATTATTTCTAATAGCTTTTTAGTTGATTCTCTAGAGTTCTCTAAGGATACTATCATATCATATGCAAAAAGTGATGATTTGGTTTCTTCATTACCTATTGCAATCCCTTTAATCTATTTTTCATCTCTTATTGCCAAAGCTAGCATTTCTAAAAACAATATTCAATAGTAATGGTGATAATGGGCAACCTTGTTTCACTCCTGATCTTATTGGAAGTGGTTCCACTTTATCCTCATTACATATGATGCTTACTGATGGTTTTAAATGGATGCAACTGACTATCTTAAGGAAAAGTCCATTTATTCCTATATTCTCTAGTGTTTTTGATCAGAATGTGTTTTGGATTTTTACCAAATTCTTTTTATGAATCCATTGAGATAATCATATGTTTTTTGTTAATTTGGTTATTGATATAGTCAATTATGTTAATAGTTTTTCTAATATTGAACCAGCCCTGCATTCCTGGTATAAATGCTACTTGGTCATGGTATATTATCTTGGGCATGATTTTCTATAATCTCTTTGCTAAATTTTTTTAATATTTTTGCATCAATATTCATTAGGAAGATTGGTCTATTGTCTTCTTTCTCTGTTTTTGTGCTGAAGAATGGTACTGTGAAGAATCAGTACCATATCTGTGTCATAAAAGGAATTTGATAGGATGCCTTCGTTCCCTATTTTTTCAAATAGTTTATATATTATTGATGTTAATTATTCTTAAAATGTTTGGTAGAATTCACATGTAAATCCATCTGGTCCTGGGTATTTTTTCTTAGGGAGTTGATTAATAGCTTGTACCATTTCTTTTTTTCTAAAATAGGACTATTTAAGCAACTTACTTACTTCTCTCTTAATCTGGGAAATCTATATTTTTGTAAGTTTTCCTCCATTTCACTTAGTGTATGAAATTTATTGGCATAAAACTGGGTAAAGTAACTCCTAATTATTGCTCTATTTTCCTCTTCATTGGTGAAAAGTTTTTTCTTTTCATTTTTATTTTATTTTTATTTTTTTAGCTTCTCTCTTTTCATTTTTAAAACTAACAATGTGATTTTCCTCTTTCCTTTTTCTAATCAAATTTACTAAATGTTTTGTTGGATTTTTCATAAACCAACTCTTAATTTTATTTAGGGATTCAATAGATTATTTTAGTTTCAATTTTATTAATCTCTTTTTTATTTTTAGAATTTTAAGTTTAGTATTTGATTGGGGGTTTTAAATTTGTTCTTTTCTAGCTTTCTTTGTTGCAAGCCCAATTTAGTGATCTTCTCTTTCTCTATTTTATGCAAGTAAGCGTCTAGAGAAATAAAATTTCCTCTTATTACCGCTTTGGCTGCATCCCATGCATTTTGGTATTGTTGTCTCATTATTGTCATCCTCTTAGATGAAATTATTAATTATGTCTATGATTTGCTATTTCACCCATTAATTCTTTAGGATGAGATTCTTTAGTTTACAATTAAATTTTGGTCTGTTTTTCCCTGGCTTTTTATTGAATGTAATTTTTATTGCATTTTGATATGAAAAAATGCATTTACTATTTCTGCCTTTCTGCATTTGATTTTAAGTTTTTTATGTACTAATATATGGTCAATTTTTGTATAGGTTGAATGAACTACTGAGAAGAAAGTGTACTACTTTCTGTCTCTTCAATTTTCTCCAAAGATCTGTCATATCTAGCATTTCTAGTATTCTATTTACCTCTTTAACTTCTTTATTATTTATTTTGTGGTTTGATTTATCTAGTTCTGAGTAAGCAGGGTTGAGGTTTCCCACTATTATAGTTTTGCTGCATATTTCTTCTTGTAACTCTCTTGACTTTTCCTTTAGGTATTATCATGCTATACCACTTGGTGCATATATATTTAGTATTGATATTGCTTCATTATCTATGGTACCCATGAGCAAGATATAATTTTCTTCCTTATCTCTTTCAAATAGATCAATTTTTGCTTTTGCTTGATCTGAGATAAGGATGCATAACCCTGCCTTTTTTTTTTTTTTTACTTCACCTGAAGCATAATAGATTCTGATCCAGCCTTTTACCTTTACTCTATGTTTCAGTAGGCTTTAAATGTGTTTCTTGTAAATGACATATTGTGAGATTCTGGCATTTAATCTAGTCTACTATTCACTTCTCTCTTTATGGGAGTGTTCATCCCATTTACATTTATGGTTAAAACTGTATTTTTTGCCATCTTATTATGCCCAGATTATACTTATCCCTTTCTTCAATAAGGTGAGAGAAGTTTCTCTGTAAACCAAATGTCTAATATTTTCTCTTTGAGCCAAAACTGATGCGAATAAGATTCACACAAAGTTCATCCCCTTCCCTTCCTTTCCTCAGATACAATAGTTTTCCTTTGCCTCTTTGTGAGATGTAATTTCTCTCATTTTACCTCCATTTTTTCCCTTTTCCTGGTACTATCCCCTTTCCACCTCTAGTTCTTTTTTTATATTATAACAGTAAAATCAAATTATACATCACTCTTTATGTATACCCAAAAGAGAATTACAGTTCTCAAGTCCTTTTTACCTTTTTATGCTTCTACTGCATCCTATATTTGGAGGTCAATTTTTTTTGTTTAGTTCTGGACTTTTCACCAGAAATACATGGAATTCACCTGTTTCATTGAATGTCAATCTTCTTCCCTGGAAGAAAATGCTCAGTTTAGTGGGATAGTTTATTTTTGACTGCATTCCAAGTTCCTTTAAATTTTGGAGAATCAAATTCCAGATTCCAGGCCCTTTGATCATTTAATGTCAAAGCTGCTGGGTCCTGGGTTATCCTTATTGTGGTTTCTCAGTATTTGAATTGTTTTTTATTATGACTGCTTGTAATATTTTTTTCCTGTGGTGTGGTGGTTCTGAAATTTAGCCATAATATTTGTTGGAGTTTTAATTTTGGGGTTTCTTTAAGAAGGTGTTCAGTTAATTTTTTCAATGGATATTTTACCTTCTTCTATAACATCAGGGCAGTTCACTTTGATGATTTTCTGAAAAAAAAATGTGTCTAGGCTCTTTTTTCATCATGATTTTCAGGGAGGCCAATAATCCTTAGATTGTCTCTCCTAGATCTATTTTCCTGGTAACTTGTTTTCCTAAGAAGGTATTTTACATTTTTTCCCATTTTTTCTTTTTTCTTTCTTTCTTTCTTTCTTTTTTTCTTTCTTTCTTTCTGTCTTTTCTTTTCTTTTTTTTTTTTGGTTTTGCTTGACTTATTTTTGATGTCTAATCAAGTGATTCATTTCCATTTGTTCAATTCTGATTGTTAGTGAATTATTTTTTCATTTACTTTTTTTTACTTCTGTTCTGTTAATTAAGAATAGGTTCAGAATGCTCCTATGAATGGCCCTTTTTTAACTCAATTAAAGTGAAAGTAAAATTTTAACTCAATTAAAGTGAAAGTAAAATTTAATTATACAATACACAGAATAGATTGCCTACAATAACAACCAATACAGTAAATAATACATAAAAGATAAAGAATAAGGAAAACTATGATTAAGATAAGAGAGAGAGAGGTAATTTACATCACCAATCTAGGAGCATAGCTGGGGGCCCCGTTGCAGCTCAATTGGGAAAGGTGTTAGCCCAGGTAGAATTGTCTACCTGTGGGTGAAATCCAATGGGGATTAAAATGGGACTGAATTTATAGGACTTGAAAACAAAGAAAGCACAGAGCTAACTTGCTTACATATAGAAAGTTAAGTATAGGAGAAGGAAATGCCAGATGGGCTTCCAAGATATGACTTGATAGTTGTGGATGTCAGGGAGGAGGCCAACCCTCACTAGCATCCATTGTGTCCCAAGGAGTGGCTAGTTCCTGGGATTGTAGAGGTGAAGCCAAACACATGTGGCATATTCCCGGTCTCATAGGGTTAAAGAAAGGCTAAGTTCCCATGGAGAGTCATGATTTGAAATGATTTGAAATGAACTTACTAATAAGAAGGAATTTCTTATTCAACTTCTTTTTGTATTTGTCCAATTAATTTTTTTAAATGAGTTGTTTTGTTCTATGGAATTTTTTTTTGCTTTCACAAATACTGTTTTTAAGGAGTTATTTTCTATTTTCATTTCAAAATTCTGTTTTCCTGGGAGTTATTTACCTTTTCCGACTCACAAATTCTGTTTTCCTGTGAGTTTTATTTTTTTTTTTACCTTTTCTAATTCACAAATTCTGTTTTTCAGGGTATTGTTTTCTTTCTCCACTTTATCAAATCTGTCTTTTAATGAGTTATATGCCTTTTCTAAACCCTCTTACAGAGTTTTCCTTTCCTTTCCCCATTTTTCTTGTAGCTCTCTTTTAAGATCCTTTTTAATTTCTTCTAGGAGAGCCTTGTATGATGGGGACCAGATTATATCACCATTTAGGGATTCATCTTGAGACAGTATGTTCTTAATCTCCTCAAGGTTTGTAATTTCTTCTTCTCTATCATCATAGAAACTATCTATAGTCAGATTTTACTATGCCTTTTTACTCATGTTATTTATTTATTTATTTTTTACAAAATGTTAGGATTTGCTTTTAGAATAATGGAGATTTTCCAAGCATTCTCTACAGGCAGCTGAAAGTGGTAGCAGAGTGGCAGCGACTGCGCTGGGATTGTGCTGAGTCACTCTTGGTGCTGGGTGGTCATGGCCAGGTCCCATGAGACTCCAGTGCTTTGGGGTTCACTCTTTACCTTTTGTGTTTGTGTTGGATGTTTTATATCTGCTCTGCTGATCTACTGGCTTGCAACCAGGGCAGAGCAGCCAACACTGTGGTAGAATACTTCCTGTATATTCTCCACTTCCAGAGACTGCACCCCACCCCGGGTCTGCTCAGTGTAAGCTGACCTCTGTGCTCTGCTTCCCTGCTTGCACCTGACCTTCTCACGTACCCAAACCAAAAAAATTCCTTTTTGGGCAATCTTTGAAATTATCTTCTGCTGTTAATTTGCTGCATTCCCAATATTTGTGAATTCTGCTGGTCTAAACTAATTTTGTTTAATTTTGGCTTAAATCAGCAGATTGTTTCCAGATGATACCCCAAAGAGTGATATAAATTGTTCCCCATCTCACAAAGTTCTCTTGGAAGAACTCAAAAAGGATCTTAAAACAGAGCTAGAAGAAAAATGGGGAAAGGGAATGAGAACTTTGCAAGAGTGTTTGGAAAAGGAAACACAGAAATTATTTAAAGACAACTCCTAACAAAATGGATTTAATGAAATGGAAAAAAAGCATATAATTCCTTACAAAATAGATTTGACAAAATGGAAAAAGAAAACAAGTCTCTGAAAAACAGAATTTGTGAAAAAGAAGAAAAAACCAACTTCTTAAAACTTCTTAAAACACAAAATTTGTTAAATGAATTCGCCAAATATAAAAATAATTAAAAAAATTAACTGAAAAATAATTAAAATCAGAATTGAACAAATGGAAATGAATGACTCAATGAAACATCAAGAATTAGCCAAGCAAAAACAAAAACATCAAAGAAAATGTAAAATACTTCCTTGGAAAACAAATTACCTAAAAATAGATGTAGGAAAATCATTCTAAAAATTATTGGATTTCCTGAAAGATATGATGAAAAAAAAAATTATTCAGGAAATCATCAAGGAAAACTTCACTGATATCCTAGAATCAAAAGGTAAAATAACCATTGAAAGAATTCACAGATCACTTCCTGAAAAAAAACCCAAAGTGAAAACTGCAAGAATATAGTATCTAAATTTAATAATTATTGAACCAAGGGAAAAAAAAATATTGCAAGGAGTCATAAAGAAACAATTCAGATACTGAGGAACCACAATCAGGATAACCAAGGACCTAGCAGCTTCCACCTTAAAGGATAGAAGGGCCTGGAATCTGATATTCTGAAAGGCAAAGGAACTTGGATTGCAAACAAGAATAAACTATGTAGCTAAATTGAGTATTATCTGTCGGGGAACAAGATGGACGGTCAATGATACAAGTGAATATCATTTATTTCTAATATCTATTTTAGAAAAGATAAGAGCTGAACAAAAATTTTGATCTCCACAAATAGAACTAAAGAGAAGCATAAAAAAGTGTAAAGGAAAGAACCCTTGAGAACTCTATTTCTATTATAGGAATATATTGAGAGTGCAGCTATAGTTTGATTTTACTGTGATAATATAAAAAAGAAACTAGAGGTGGAAAGGAGATTTGGTGAAAAAAAGAGGAAAATGGAGGTAAAATCAGGGAAATTACATGTCATGAAGAGTACTTTGCCTCTTTGTATAATATAATAATTATATTATATAATTATAATAGATATGATATCTATTATAACTGAGGGCACAAAGGGAAGGGGATGGACATTGCATGAATCTTATTCTCATCAGATTAGGCTTAAAGAAAGAATATTAGACATATTTGGTTTCACAGGGAAACTTGTTTCACCTTTTGGGGAACTGGCAGGGGAAAGAGGAAAGGAATGGGGAAGTCTAATAGAAGTGAAAACAGAAGTAGCAGGAGAAATGTATAAGAAGGACAGAGGGGCTATAAAGAGGAGCGATGCCTAAGAGAAAAGGAAGTCAGATGCAAAATATTAGGGAGGAAGAAAAGGGGGAAAGGAAAGAGAAAGAAATAATTTGAGGTAAATAAGATGACAAGAAATACACAATTAGTCATTTTAAATGTAAATGTGAATGTGGTGAACTCTCATAAAACAGAAGCAGATAGTATACTGGATTAAAAATTCAGTTGTTGGAGAAGAAACAATTTAAAAGAAAAGAGTAAAAAGAAAAAGGCTGGAGCAGAATTTATTATTTTTAGGAGAAAAAAAAAAACAGGGTAGCAATCTTTTTTTTTTTTTTTTTTTTTTTTTAATTTAATAGCCTTTATTTACAGGATATACATGGGTAACTTTACAGCATTAAAATTGCCAAACCTTGTTCCAATTTTTCACCTTTCCACCCTCCCAATGGGGATGACTAGATGTTTATTTTATAATTTAGATACAAAATATAATGACCAAAACATTATTTTTGTTGCAAAAGAATCAGGGCCTGAATTATTGTACAATTGGGTGTGAAGGAAATCAAAAACATTGGAAAATAGGGATTAATTTTAATTTTTTAGTCATCTCCCAGAGTTATTTTTTCGGGATTTAGTTCAGTTATTACGCTCCATTAGAAATGATTTGGTTGATCTTGCTGAGGATGCTGATCCACCGAACTGGTCATCATCTAGTATTGTTGTTAAGATAAATGATCTCCTTCCCTCCATTTCACCAGCATCAGTTCGTAAGCCTCCAGGCCTTTCTGAAAACATCCTGTTGGTCATTTCACAGAACAGTAATATTCCAAATTTTTACACTTTATTCAGCCATTCTCCAACTGATGGACATCCATTCGCCAGTTTCTAGCCCACAAAAAAGGGCTACAAA